>NC_137848.1:34141966-34836966 GCF_948465745.1 Chenopodium album | reverse complement strand
TGAATTGAATTGAGACGAAATGAATTTATTATGAGAGAAGGAAATTAGGAACTAAATTGAACTGAATTGATTGGAGCTGAACTGAACTGAACTGAACTGAAATTAAGCTGAAGAGAATAGGCCCTAAGAAGTACTCCTTCCGTTCCATAATAATTGGAACGCTGATGTGGACACGTAGTTTAAGAAAGCTACAAGTGGGTCCATTTAAAATATTTGTTTATTATATGAAATATTCTCTTTTGTATTTTTATATTGCAAGAAAAGAACAAGTGGGGTGGAAGTGGGGTAGGTGAGGAGAGAAAACGTGGAAAAATATTTTTTATTAGTGATTGCATTCATATTTAGTAACGTGTCAAGTATTCTGAGATCGGACGAAAATGGAAACTGTGTTAAGTATTATGGGCAGAGGAAGTTATTATAAGCCTTACTCCGTACTCAATTAGTAATACTTCCTCCATTACTCGTATTTTTTATTTGACCAATTTTGACTTTTTCTTAAAAAAACATTTACACACTCAATTTGATCATAGGAAAACAGTCACATAAGTTATTGTTTGAATTGTGTGTCAAAAAAAAAAAAAAAAAAAATGTTATTGTTTGAATTGTCTCAAAAATTGCTATCCGAAAAGATAAATTAGAAAAATAACATGAAGCAGTATCGAAGATTGACAATTCTGTTTCCTAAACAAAATAGAAAAAAAAAGATTGACAATTCTGTCACTATTTATATACGATGTATACCATTATTACATTATTATATTATAGAAAAAATGTTCAATATTGTACTGCTTACTTAGTGAATCCTTATTCATGAACAAAAAAAAAAAATTGTTCATGTTACTATTTATTAAAAAAATATTTTCTCTCTCATATAAATAAACCAAACAAATAATTTCCAAAATCCTCCTCTTAACCATAAATAAATAAAAAAAAAGTGTTGATATTACTATTCACCTATCACACCTTAATTTTTATTAAAAATTAAAATACATACATAATAATAATATTATAATCTCATGGATGGACAAACAATTTCCATGAATGGTTTGGAAAACCAAAGCATTCATACTTGTTCATCCCACTATTCACCATCACCTAATTTTTTTTATATTATTTTATTCAAATAGTAACCCAAACAATTTTATTTATTCATGGTTAAGATTGCTCTTAGAGAGTTATAGGCGGACAATAAACCGGGGCCGAGCACAAATCTTGGTCATTTTAATATTTTCGGGCAATTCCAATTTTCCAAAATTCATCATGAATAAAGTTGATTTCCAATTTCAATTTTTCAAAATTGGTCACTACTCACTTATTACACTATTGAGAAATAAATAAAGATGTGTAAATCAAAACCGAGAGTAAAAATCCTACCAAAAAAGGCAATACCAATTTTCCAACCGTGTATGATTAATTTTCCAATTTCATACTCAATACAACAAGAAACATCTTTTACCAGTAAACTATCACTAATTCACCATTACACTTACATAATTTATCTATGCACAATCGAAATAATAAAAAGCAATTAAATTAAGTTGATTAACTCACGACAAAATGAGTACAAAACAAAAGCAAAAGACCAAAAAAAAAAGCAAAATTAACCCAAAGATCCCACTATTTTTCAACCCAAAATTAACCAACTCATCTTCATCAGATCTACTGTAATAGTCAATCATCAGAATCATCGTCACCGCCGAAGAGCGACATACGATTGTAAACAAGAAAGAGGACGATAGCAAGAACGAGAGCGACACCGAAAGGAGAGCCACTAGCACGGTGAATGGAGTCGGGTTCACCGGTAGCAGTAAAGATTGAAGTGAAGAAGTTACCGCGATCCGAAGATAGAAACTGGATTATAAGAAGAAGTATTATTGGTAGTAGAAGAAGTCCAATGGGACTTATAAACTCGGAGATTGATTCAGTAATGGCTTCCCAATCACCGATTAACATGGGTCCGGAAACTACAAGGATTACTACTACTGCTAGTAGAATGCCGTGCGGCGGACCCCGTGCTGCTTCTTCTATCATTGTGTTTTGATTGTGTTATATTTTAATCTTTTGAAGATTGTTTTTGAATTTTGATGGTAATGGAGTTTAAAGGGTTGAATCTTGTTTTTTTTTATTAATGGGAAGTGGTTGATTGGAGGAAGAATGGGTTTGGAAAAATAGAAAAAAAAAGGGTGAGTTGAGATTTGTTTTGATGAAGTTTAGGTTTGAAATGAGGAAGTAGAAATTGATGGAGGGGTTAGGTTGTTTATTAAAGAGGGGGATGTGTTAGCCTACGCGCTTTTTGGTTGAAACAAAATGGAGTAGGTTAACACTTTTATCTTTACTTCTTTAGTGCTTTTTTTTTTTTTTTTTTTTTTTTTTTTTTTTTTTTTTTTTTTGGTTGGATGAAGTAGTAATTTTCATGAATTTTCAATGCATGTGAAGTTTTATTTCGTAGAAACATAGTACAATGAGTAAGGTCTTCTTTAGTTCATCTTATTTTTGCTTATCTGATGTGGTCTGATTTGATTTGGTCTGGTCTAATCTGATCTGATTTGGTATAGACTGGTCTGATCTAATCAGGTCTGATTTGATCTGATCTTCTTGTCTTATTTGACCAAACTTTGACCTTAAGTGTATATTAATCCGTAAGGAAAAAATATATCAAGTGATATCTTGTTAGATTTGTAATAATGTGTATTTTATTAATATGTAATTTTCATAATTTTTTTCAATATGAAATTAAAGATATTCAGCGATATAATTATACATAAAACGATAATCTGATATGAATTTATTTTTTCTGATCTGAACTTATTTTTTCTAATAAGTAAAAATAAGGTGAACTAAACAAGGCCTATGGCTCTGTTCTGATTTACTGAATTGAGCTAAAGTGAATTGAACTGAATTATTTATGAAAGAAGAAAATTAGGAACTAAATTGAAATGAATTGAACTAAACTGAAACAAAATTAAGCTGAAGAGAACAGATCCTAAGTGCTTGTTTAATTCACCTTATTTTCACTTGTGTAGAATTTTTCTTTTATTACTCTCTCTGTGTTTTAATAAGTGTTATACTTTGACCAGTACATAATTTTAGGCAATTTAATTGACTTAAATAAAATAGATAAGTGGGGTATTTGGAGTATTAAAAAATTGTAAAAGAAAGATAATGTAGTTAATAATTTATTGATAAGTAATGAATGTGAGAGGAGAGGAAATAATAATAAAAAAAATAGTAGTGAATTTAGGTGTGGACCATGAGAAAAGAGATATATAATATTAAAATGTAGCTTTTTGCCAAAAAAGAAAGTGTAACACTAATTAAAACACGAACGTATTTGATAAGTGTTACACTTATTAAACAAAGGAGTATAAATAAGATATGGTTAATAGTACTTCCTCCTTTTTTTTAGTTGACAGTGTTTGACTTTTACACTATTCACAAAATATACTTTAAGTCACTTTTGTGGTTTATACATAGGATAAAACATATTCATCTGGGATCTTGTTTGAATCGTTTCAATGTATATTTTATTAATATCCACTTTTTATAATTTTACAATGTTGATAATTAAAAATATTAATGATTAATCGTTAAAAACATGTATTGACAAACGTGATAATAGAAATGTGTTAAAAAAAATATATATAAGATTTGATATATATATTTTTTATGAATTGTTTAGATTTAGGGTCCCAAGGCTAATATAATATTACGTAAACATTGATTGCATCATATTGCTACATGTTCATATATGTAATGCATTTCTTCACTTGTTTATGAACATATTATACTATGTAATTATAGATTAAGCTAGGTTAACAATATTATGATGTAAAATTATTTATCCATATTATTTGTAGTATCCCTAATCCCTAACCCTATAAAAGCAACAAGACACAAAATAGAAGTGACTCCTTATGAATAGTGTCCTCCCCATATTATTACCCCTAAAATTTCCTTTGGATTTCCTTATGAATAATGTGTTCCCTGATTTGCCCTCAACATTTTTTGCATGTGCAGCACACGTGTATCAGTATATGATGAGGTGGGAGCAATAAGAAAACAACACCAATTAATTAAAGGCTTGTTTGGCATTGTTTTTTGTTTTCAGTTTTTTAGAAAACCAAAAACAAGAAACAAGAAAAAGGTGTTTTCACTTTTTTGTTGTCAGTTTTCAAAATTATCATGAGTTTAATAAATTTGACTAATTTTTTTATTCATTACTAGCATAGTGCCCCGTGCGATGCACGGTTTATAAATCAACTTATTAATTTTTTGAAAAAAGCATTATTAATCTCGTAGGAAAAAAAAACTAACATAATTTAATTAGTAATAAAGGGCTCATTTTCACTAATCAATTAATTATGTCATTTGTATTTATTTTATTTTATTCCCCCCTTTTTTTTTAATAATGTTATTCTTTTAATTTAAAAATAAATGAATTATACTCCACATAACTATGTAAGAGAAATAGAAAGGCATGTTCACATTTACTGAACTGAGCTGAAATGAATTGAACTGATTGGAGCTGAACTGAACTGAACTGAACTAAATAGAGCTAAGATGAATATTTTAGAAGGAAATTAGGAGCTGAACTAAACTGAACTGATTGGAGCTGAACTGAACGAAACTGAATTGAAATTAATGTAAAGTGAACAGGCCCTAAATCATTTCCTACCTCGCGTAGATTAAAACTAAAATTTTCTTACAGTTTTACTTCAGCAGCTATACAATAGAATATTTGCTTTACCCGTCGTATTCACCAAATATTTAGACACAATAATAACCTTATATTTGACCCAACGATATATATATATATATATTCCTAAGCAAGACATTGTGTCAAAAACAATTACAAAATATCCATAAAATCAATCAACAACTAATAGAATATACAACACAAATATATAGATATGGATATTGGTTAATTTTTATATGAATGAAAGATATTTATTAAGATTTTTAAAAATAAAAGACAATGCAAATTTCATCAACTACTCAATCATGTATGTAATATTTTTTTACGGACATGTATTCTTATAGTGTGATTATTTAAATTTTGAATATTAGCATTACATTAGTAAGGAAATATGAAAATTAATGGTTATAGATAAATTTCATTAGAAATCTATGTTAATTTTTTAAAAAAAAAAATTAAAATTGTACGGAATCTTTAATTATTATGCTTGCATAAATTTTTGGCATAATTATTGTTAGAAAATTAACTCCTGTATAGAAAAAAAAATTTACATTATATATATATATATATATATATATATATATATATATATATATATATATATAATGTAAATTTTTTTTTAATCTAAGTTAATTTAGTTTCACTTTAATTGTATATTCACAATTCATAAACTCTATATTAATCTAAAATTGCTTTAAATATACTCCCTCCTTTGTTGAAAGTTCGACTCATTTTGTATTTGTGCGGTTTTCAATGAACATCTTTGACCATAAATATTTTCAAATATGTATAAGTGAAAATTAGAAAAAGTTGATATTTGAAAAATTTATAATAAGGGGAATCTAACAAGATCTCTCATGCTAATTTATTTCTATTGTATAAATCATAATATGTGGTCAAAGTTATTTTATTTTGACCACATGAATAGTACTCCCTCCGTTTTTAAATACTTGCTCCACTTTTCTTTTTCGGCCGTTTTTAAATACTTGCTCCATTTCCTTATTTGAAAAGCTTTTACAATAGTTAATTCATTTCTCTCACCTAATGGACCCAACCTAAATCATATTTTATATTCTCTCTCCTCCAATTCTCCACTACTTTTGCTTTTTACAATTTTTTATTCTTTCACTTACCCCACTCCTCCATATTTTATTGATTTCTCCAATTCTCCTAAAACTCCGCGCATGGAGAAATGGAGCAAGTATTTAAAAACGGAGGGAGTAAGTGATAATTGAACTTTTAGAAACGGAGGCAGTATGTTTTTTTTTTTTTAATTTTAAGTTAATACGGAGTATAATTTATTCTCCATGATTCTTTAAGAGGGGTGAGGTCAAATATCATATAGTGAATGTCATATTGAAGAACAATATATTAACCTTTACATAATATAGATATATAAATTATGACCTTGAAATGAAAATTGTAAAGACTTATATGACTATGACTTGGGCTATTATTTATATAGATGATAATACAAAAAAAATTGTATCTTATTTTATTATTTGAATATTATGATTTGATTTAAATATTTTATTTCAAAAAAAATAAAAAATAAAATTTGATTTTAATACTACGTATTTTTAGAATATTTTATTTTTACCGTAATTTTAGAATATTTGATTTTTACCGTATCATGCTACCATTATAATTCTAGACTTTTTTTTTTTTTTTTTTTTTTTTTTTTTTTGAGAAAATATTTCTAGACTTAACTATAATAGATCCTTTGACCATTATGCTCGTATCATGTAATCCAAAATACTTGTATAATTCTTTCCTTTGCTCATTATGTCGCAATAATATTGCTAGACTTTACTATAATAGATGCTCTGACCATTATCACGACCATTTATTATAGTAATTTTTTTTGACAAGCATTTATTATAGTAATTGATTACATTATGAGCAAAGAAATATCACTCTATGTTAGTATGCCAGCGACAAAGGCAATTTCCCAAAATTTAATCCTAATACTTTCTTTTTATTTGAGAAATAATATTGCTATACTTTCCTATGGTACTTTATGTAGTTATTTAGAATAATATATATATATATATATATATATATATATATATATATATATATATATATATATATATATATATATATATATATATATATATATATTTTAATATGGAAACTTAAATTAAAAAAAATAAAAGATAGCGAATCATAAAAAGACATTTGTCTGTCTCACATTGAGGCGCTTGTTTTCTAATATAATATATATAGATATAGATAGATAAGATATTTAGAATATTTTTTTTTTATATGGAAACATAAATGTACAATAAAAAGTAAAAAAAAAAAATTAAAAAAAGACAGCGAATCATAAAAAGACATTTGTCAGTCTCACATTAAGGCGCTTGTCTTTTAGTATAATATAGATAGATAGATAGATATGACATATATCATATGATTTTTAAAAACAAAAAACCAAAAAACAGAGAGGGATTTCCATGGATATGGTTCAACGAATTCAAAATTCCTCAATTACTCTACATTTTATCAAAATTCCCTACATACCGTCCACGTCATCCAATCTCTTAAAGTTTGATTTTTTTTTTTCCTAGTTAAGAATAAAACCGCTAATTGAATTAGCGGTTTTACCTTGCATAAAACTGCTAATTCAGGGTTCGTTTGGCATTGCTGTGGTTTTCTGTTTTTTGGTTTTTTGTTATATAAAAATATATGATATATGCCACATAATGAATCAAAAATTATGTAAACTTATTAAAATCATAATATTTTTGAAAACTGGCAACAAAAAAGTGGAAACTCCTTTTTCTTGTTTCCTGTTTTTGGTTTTTAGTTTTGAAAAAAACAGAAAACTAAAAACCAAAAATGATGCCAAACAAGCCCTCAATTATCGGTTTTATGTTATATTAAACCTACACTTTTTATAAGGTGATATTTTTTACTAAGATAAACTGCTAATTGAATTAGGTTAAACCGCTAATTCAATTAGCGATTTTGTTCTACAAACAAAAAAAAGAAAAAAAGATAGATAACGTGAAAGGTATGTAGGGAAATTTTATAAAAAACAGTGTAATTGTGAACGATATTCATGGAAATCACTCAAAAAACAGCCAAACGAACCCATGTGCTTTTCACTTTTTCCTTTTCCCCTTTCAGCTTTTCACTTCTACGCTTCATCCTTTCTCTCTGTCTCTCTCCTCCATTGAAGCGCACTCTGAGTTCTCCATTGAAGCCTACTTTGAGTTTTCTCTCCTCCATTGAATTAGTTTCTGAGGTATAATGTTTTTTCTTTTTTCTTTTTTTCAATAATCTTGTATAATTTTCACCATTTAGGGTTTAATATCTCTCTATCGTTGATTAAATTGACAGTTTAGTCAAATTAGGGTTCTTCTTAGGTGGATTACTGAATTGTTGGCTATAATTTACTAAAATTATGAAAATTTATAACGAGCTTCCTGTTTTTGTTTATTTTGATTTTAATTTGAACTGTATGTTCGCTAAATTTGCTAGAAGTCTGGTTCAATCAAAGTATTTCCTGCTGATTTTATGATTCACTCTTTGAATTAAAGGTTTATCTAATTTGAAAATTTGGGATTAAGGGTGTAATTTTGGGATTTTTCGTGATGATTTTAATTTATTTTTTTTGCTTCAAATTATGAAGTGCCCTGTTGTTTAAGCCTCGATTCTCACCTATTATCAATTGTTTGATTGTTATTGTGGAATTTTTTTTTTTGGGTTTTGATTATTGATTGTTTTGCAATAATGGGTGAAGTTTGTTGCAATTTTAGATTGTGATGATTTTGATTTTTGTTTGCTTGGAACTGTTCCGAGTAATTATAAATCTTTATCCTGTTCATATTCGTATATCCATACTATTTACAGCCTCATAATCGGGTATCGGACACAAGACACATTGTTTTCCCTAGGCTAATGAAGGAGACATATATGGCCATGTGAGTCGTGAAGTTGTGTGATTTGTGTTCAAATAAAAAGGAAACTTTTTTATTCAACTGCTACACTTTTACGTTGAACAATTTAATGCTAGATTTCATTTTTCATCCTTTTAAGCTGAAACTAGGAGGAAAGAGAAACTGATACAGTTAATTAGAATATAAAATATATTTAAAAGAAAATTTGAGGGTTCTTTAACTCTTTCCATAATCGATGATTTGAAGGCTTAAGTTTGCAACTTTCAATATTACATCATCTGAAAAAGATTTTAACAAATAAAGGGTTTATATTTATTTGACCCACCTTTAAATATTTTTTTCCCTATTTTTGACAGAAGATAAGCATATTGCTGGAGAAATTCTTCATCTGCTTTGTTTTCTCAATCTGGGTATTTCTTCTATCTCTTAATTTCTGCATATTACTGTTTATAATTTCTGGGTTTTTAACAATTTATTGGAAGGTTGACTATATATGTTGTCATATATGAGTACATTGGTTTCATCATCGTTGCTATTACTTTATAAGTATGAATAAAGCAAAAGATTTATCTAGGATTTTGTTGTCTTTTTGTTTGCTGTAATTTTTTGTATTCTTTAGGTTCTTTTGGAATTACAGTAACAATGTTTTAGAAAAATGATGAAGTGGTGAAAGTGTAACAATAGTGACATTTTTTTGTATTTATGTTTAAGAATTTTTTTGTACAGTATCCTAGGAATATTCATCCCTTTGTTGTGGAGTTTTTGCTGGTATTGTTGATTTATCTCTTCAAATGCATCATCAGATCCATGGGGATGTGTCAGTAATAAGTTTGTATGAGTTAATAAAGTCTTCGGGTAGTATCGGAAACTTGGGATCAAATTCCGTCTACATCTATGCCTTTGCGGTGTCTTATATACCATAATTTGAAAACTTGTTGAATTTGCACCGACTATTGTGACAAATAGTGAGCCTAGAAACTATAATTGCTTGTTGATGTTTGAATTCTGTGGAATAAGAGGGGTTGGTGGAACTACCGTTTTCCACTTTCTGTGGATGGACTCTAACTTTAAGCTTGAAGTCTTTTGGGTAGATTATTTTGTTTCCTAATATTTGAGTATTTATTAATTAGACTTTGGGGCTGTTAATGGTACTTTGAGGGTTATATACTCAACCTGAAATCTTTGAGTCATATGCATGTCTGACCCCGTGGCAGCTGTCGAAAACGGGGGAGGAGTTGCATTGTGTTCAGCGAGAACTCAATCTCTTGATGTCTTTGCTTCGAATTGAAAAGATGGCATTGGTGCTGTATCAAATGGGGAAATCTCTCGTTCATCTTCCATGGCTTCTGGATTTCGAGTGGGAGATATCGAACTACCGAATGGAGAATCTTATTCAGGTTCATTGTTTGGAAATGTGCCTGAGGGGTTTGGGAAGTATAAATGGTCAGATGGTTGTGCTTATGATGGTGAGTGGAGAAGGGGGATGAGACACTGAAATTGGAAGTCTGAAACTCGGAGTTATGGGCTGCTGTTTTCCACAGTCTAATTTGATTTAGCTGATATAAGTAATGTTCTTTTTAGAGCCTTGGATCTTTCTCAATTTTTTGTATTCCTTATTCCAATTTGGTGTTGGACAATTTTCTTGTTTATCTTGTAACCAATGTTTTTTTTTTCCATTGTTGGAAAGAGTTAAAAAAGCATGCTTCTTTTGTCGTAAATGTTTTTATACATATGATGGTGGTTTCTTCAGTTTGCTATACTGAACTTGCATTAGATTTTGATCAG
Organism: Chenopodium album; assembly: GCF_948465745.1. Lineage (NCBI taxonomy): Eukaryota > Viridiplantae > Streptophyta > Magnoliopsida > Caryophyllales > Amaranthaceae > Chenopodium > Chenopodium album. Next base: position 34,826,580 of record NC_137848.1, on the reverse strand, counting down.
ATATACTGTGGGAAAGATCACTCCCGTACAAAGACGAGAAGTTCGAGTATCAGACCTTGGTCCACGTGCAAGCTTTTGGATAAATTTTCCTAAAGAAAGGTCACAATTGAAACCCCCTCATCAATCAGATGATTTCAGATGGAAAAGATTATTGTCCAATGGTTTTCAGGTTTGTTGTGGACTCTGAATTTCTGTGACATATTTGTATATATATATTCCACTTCATAAATCCTTTATCCTAAAGTCTATAAAGAGTCTGATCAGACCCGAGAATTGACTAGATCTTTACTGTTGTCATCAAGAATTATGCTCTATTTTCTTTTAGCAACGCACATCAAATTTAGTTTAGTGAAACTCACATTTGATGATTCATGTTCATGTTCTCATGCAATGATCTCACTCTAAAATGCATGGTCCTTAATAGATTTAACTGCTGAATGACATGTAATAGTAACCATGAAGATAATGTTGTTGCTTCTACTTTATTCTTATACTCATGCATTTCTATGACATCATTTTTGTTTCAAATATGATAATGTTTTGTATTGGGCTCCTAATATTACACATGTTGCAGACAAATGTGATTATCAAATTATCTTATCTTTGAGAAGGTTTTCTTTCTTTCTTCCTCCCCTCCTCTTCACTTTTTCTGTGGGGTTTATTAGCATGTTTTTGTCATATTTTCCATGATAACTTTGGAGTGGGTGTCTTTTCATGGGCCCAAAATTTGTAAGTCTTTTCATGATTGTGGAAGATGGGGTTACTATAAGTGCTTAGTATCAAGCCTTTTTCTTTAACTGACTTTTAGGACATTTTGTCATATAAGTAATGTTCTACTAAAATTCAAGAGAGAACAAGTGAGACCACATTGGGGAGAGAGAGAGGGAGAGGGAGAGGGGGAGGGAGAGGGAGGGAGAGGGGGGGGGGGGGGGGAGAGAGAGAGAGAGAGTTACTAAAATTAGGGCAATTACCTTAGAAAAACACAATTAGCTTTGGAAAAGACTTACTAAAATGCTAGAGAGAGAGAGAGAGAGAGAGAGAGAGATCACTTAAGAATATTCAAGTAATTAGCTTAGGAAAAGACTTACTAAATGAGGGACCACTTAAGCTAATTATGTTCTCTTAAGCTAATTTAGGAGGTTAGAGACAGAGAGAGATCACTTACGAAAGATCACTTAAGAGAGAGAGAGATACAAGTTGAACATTAGTATAATACCTTTTGATTTCTTGTGTATAATGTGTCATTATACAACAGTTTTTAAATTTCCTTTTTTTTTTTGTTGGAGAGGGAGAGAGAGAGAGAGAGAGTTACTAAAATTAGGGCAATTACCTTAGAAAAACACAATTAGCTTAGGAAAAGACTTACTAAAATGCTAGAGAGAGAGAGAGAGAGATCACTTAAGAATATTCAAGTAATTAGCTTAGGAAAAGACTTACTAAATGCGGGACCACTTAAGCTAATTATGTTCTCTTAAGCTAATTTAGGAGGTTAGAGACATAGAGAGATTACTTACGAAAGATCACTTAAGAGAGAGAGAGATACAAGTTGAACATTAGTATAATACCTTTTGATTTCTTGAGTATAATGTGTATTATACAACAGTTTTTAAATTTCCTTTTGTTTTTTTTTTTTGGGGGGTGGGGGGGTCTTGCAATTTAGGGCTCGTTTAGCATTGTTGTGGTTTCCTGTTTTTTGGTTTTTTGTTTTTTAAAATCATATGATACATGTCATGGAATGAATAAAAATTATTCAAACTTATTAAAAACATGATAATTTTGAAAACCGACAACAAAAAAGTGGAAACACTTTTTTCTTGTTTCCTATTTTTGTTTTTTTGTTTTCAAAAAAACATAAAACTAAAAACCAAAAACAATGCCAAACAAGCCCTTAGCTAGTCGTTTTGAAATCAACTACAAAAATTCGAACAAAATACGACCTGAACATAACTCTACTCCATTAAAAAAAAAAATTCACTCTTTAGCTAACATGAAAAAACTCTTAGTTTAGGAGAAAAACTTAGGGCAATTAAGGACAATTTAGGAGATAAAATTAGGACAATTAGCTTAGGAGAGGGAGAGAATAAAACCATGAGTGAGAGGACAACTTAAGAAAGATCCATCACCTAAGAAAGTTAGGACGATTAGCTTATGAAAACGTAATTAGCTTAGGAAAAAGGTTTACTAAAATGCGAAAGAAAAAGAGACTACACAAAAGATCACTTAAGAAAATCAAGGCAATTATCTTAAGAGAGAAAAAGAGAAAGAAGACACTTAAGAAAAATCATTTTTGAAATTAAGGTCAATTGGTTTTGGAGGGGTGAGAGACCAATTAAGAATGATCACATACAAAACTGGAGGCAATTAGCTTAAAAGAGAGAGAGAAAGAGAAAGAGAAAGGGACCACTTAAGAAAACTGTGGCAATTAGCTTATGAAAACACAATTAGCTTAGAAAAAGGGTTACTAAAATGTGTGTGTGTGAAAGAGAGAGAGAGAGAGAAGAGAGAGAGAGCGCTAGCGAAAGAGACCACTAAGGAAAAACCTCTTAAGAAATTAAAATCAGGGCAATTAGCTTAGGAAGTGACCTACTAGAGAGAGAGGGATCAATTACAAAATATCACTTGAGAGAGAGAGAGAGATAAGGTGGAGAGAGAGAGAGAGAGAGAGATCATTTAAGAAAAATCATTTGAGAGAGATCATTTTAGAAAGATCACTTAACAAAAAGAGTGAAACCACTTGAAAGATTACTTATGAAAATAAGAAAAATTAGCTTAGGAAAAAGAGCTACTAAAATGCTAAAATGAAAGAGAGACCACTTACAAAATATCACTAAAGAAGAAAAATCACTCAAGAAGAAAGATCACTAAAGAAAAGAACGATAACTTAGAAATTAACGCAATTAGTTTAGGAGAGAAACTTCTTGCAATTAGCTTAGGAGTAGAAAAAAAAGAAACCATTAGTGGGAGAGACCACTTAAGAAAAATCCATCACCTAAGAAAGTTAGTCCGATTAGCTTATGAAAACGAAATTAGCTTAGGAAAAAAGGCTTCATAAAATGCGAGAGAAAAAGAGACCACACAAAAAAGATCACTTAAGAAAACCAAGGCTATTATCTTAATTTAAGAGAGAGAAAAAGAAGTAGCCACTAAAGAAAAATCATTTATGAAAATAGGGTCAATTGGCTTTGGAGAGAAACCAATTAAGAAAGATCACATACATAAATCAAGGCAATTAGCTTAGAAGAAAGAGAGAGAGAGAGGCTTTTTTTTTAAACATAATTAGCTTAGGAAAAGGCTTTCTAAAATGAGAGATAAAGACAGAGAGAGAGAGCACCAAGGATAAACCACTTAAGAAAATCAAGACAATTAGCTTATGAAGTGACCTATTAATAGGCTAGAGAGGGAGGGAGGGAGGAGAGAGAGAGAGAGAGAGAGAGAGAGAGAGAGAGAGAGAGAGAGTATCATTGAGATAGTCCACTTAAGAAAGGTCACTTAACATAAAAAATAATAGACAACTTAAGAAAGATCACTTGGAAAAGAAATTAGCTTAGGAAAAAGTGTTACTAGAGAGACCACTTAAGCTAGAAAGTTTTTATATAGTTTTGGTTACGAGTGTCAAGTGGAGAGATTTAAATAATGGGTGAAGATTAATTACTTAGTGTTGAATATCTTGTGTGTGTATATATGATTCGCTCTAAAGCTGCATTTTCTTGAATTGGGTCGAAAGAAACTATTGGTAAACCTGCTTTAGAGTCGAAAGAAACTTTTGCGGGCTCAAATGGAGATGGGATCCTTCAGTCTATAGATCATCCATTCCTACCCACATTGTATTCACATTTTGAAACACAGAATCATTCTTGTTTCGTGATGGAGTTCTAGAGGTGGTCTGCACTCACTTCGGCAGAGACAACCCCTTCGTGTCTGTTTTATTGGTTCTAATTATTTTTATGCCTTCTCTGTTAGGCCGTCTGTTTGAATGAAAGAACTTGGAACTTACCCCTTATAGTGGTCTCCCTTCGAAAACCAAATCAGCAGTTTAAATTTCAGCAGGGGGTGATCAAGTTCAAAATGTCGCGAAGCTACTGTTGTTATCGGATGGAGCAATTCTCACCACATCATTATCCTACTTGCAAAACACAATTTTAATACTTCAATCTTGTAAGTTATAACCAGCTGGATCTGCAATTAGATGATTCTCATTGGAAAACCTTTGAAATTAATTGGGTACAAAAAGTGGACTAAGTGTTATTTTAAATTGAAGAGTGGTCCTTCAATAGTCACAGATTGTGGAAGAATTATCTACATGTGTAATGTTAGGAGTTTCTATATCTAAGCCAAGACTTTTCATGAGACTTTCTATATTGTTTTGCTTGCTATTCCTCTTCATCCTGTCCCCTTTCTATTAGCTATATGTGCTCTATGCTTTGTATATAATCTTCTCTAAAGCTATATGCTGAACTGTTGTGATGATTTCGTTTTGTAGGTGAAGCCTGGTGGCTTGTTCTCCCTGCTTGTGGTTGATGTAAGTTGTAAAAGGTGCTGACTGGATTACAAAACTGATTCTTTTTACCCCAAAAAATAAGACTTGGTTGCTATGATGTTAGTATTCAGGATTAAAATAGAGATTTTTTTTTTTTTTTTTTTTTTTTTAATTTATTTATTTATTTTTTATTTTATTATTATTCTATTAAAATTTGATTTTCTTTTTTGCTGGTAGATTTGTTGTATAGGAAGGCAACAGAGCTTATTGTTGAACCCTGTTGTGCTCTAGGTACATACATGATTACATGACATGGTTGTAGGTAGCCAGGGATGTACAAGGTTTTATGTAAGTGTCGTCCCTGCCTTCGAACAACTTCCATCCTTCGAACAGCTTCCATAAGGGAAAAGAAAAGAAACCTCGAGGAGGATACTATGTTAATCAACATATGAATTGATTTAATGAAATTGGATTTTTGATTTGAGACTTTTTTTTCTACTTTGAAATGTAAAATATGAAGGTTGTAGAGAGCTAAGAATTGCTTTCTTGGCTCTAAATCTAAAATTAGTAATTTTTTTTTTTTTTTTTTGAATAAAGATTATTTCATAAATACAAAGTTATACGACATTATAAAGAGATTTAACTAAAACAAAGAACCTAATAGATGTGATCTAGACTATTGATACTGTTAGATTAGTGTATAGTTCAATTTCAAAATTTAGTACCCCATATTCTTGTGTCATGTTAAACGTTGTCATGTCAGTTTAGATTAAAAATCTTAAAAATCATGAACTGAACTAAGATGTTAGTTTTAGATGTTACTGACCTAGTGTAGAAAAATGAGTCAAGAGAACGTGCATAACATCTTTGTTTTAATACTACGTAGATTTTTAAATTGGACGAAAGTTCTAATTCTCTGTAGTATGAAGTAGCATTTTCATTATCCCTAAAAAAAAAAAAACACATATAATAAAACTTCAAGAGAACTTTTATTCAACAGTTTTGATGTATTGTCGTTAGTTTGGTGGTCATTTTGATATCTACCATTCTACTTGCTATATTTCCGTGAAATCCACAAGACCAAGGCTTATTTCAAGAGAAAACTAACAAGACCCTTTGGTGTATTATGTATTGGACAAACAAAGTGAAATGGAGAGAGTACTACTTTTCTCATCCATCTAACACCTAATTTTTTTTGTTTTTTATTTTTATTGACGTCTATATAAACCTTAATGTTATACAAATAATCATTTTCTCTAATTTTAGAAAACCGACTATAAATCCTCACAGCTCTAGGATCTAAAACTTCATAACTCTTAGTATCAATAGAAACTTCTAAAGTCAAAGTCGCAAAGAAAAATCAATTAAGAAGCTCATGAAACCCATAATGGAAGTAACATCAACTTTCATTAATTTTACAAACAAGACATTTACTTTAGCCCAAAATATTTAAAACTGACGCCCAATAACTACAAAACAACTTAAATTTAATCCACTAGCATAATCCCATTACTCATTTTAAAAACTACTTAGCTTAGGAAAAAGAGTTAATATACTAAAATACACCGAAAAAAAAAATCACTGAAGGAAAAAATGATCACTCAAGAATAAGAAAGATCTTCTCTTCATATAAGTTTTTGCCACTCTTGAAGTTGCTATTGCCTATGTTTTACACTCATGGTGGCTTCTCGTACATACATTACTTTAAATGGATTATAGCTTTAAATTAAGGTGATGTAAAGACAAGATTTGAACGGAAGGATTTGTTTGATATAAAATTATTTATTTAGGACTATAATTTGGATTTTGACAATCAAAATACATACTACTCTATTACATACGCCATTCCTATTTAGAAGGTTCAGATTTCAAGGGTTGGTTTTTAATACAAAATATATAATAGTCTTTATAAATTTTTATATATTCTTCGTATTATTTTAATCAATTTATAGAGTTGATTGTTTTTATTATTCCACCATACAACAAACAACTTCATTGGTCCAAATACAAAGCCATACACTTCATTATTTTTCCTTAATAAAAACATCATTATCAGTTTTTATTAAGTTACCTAATATACATTTCTTTTCAAACTCATTACCTACTTGTGAAAAAAAAGACCCCCATATTGCGACATCTCAAAGCAAGAATAACAAGTTAAAGTTCATATTAGAACGCGCGCGTGCGTGCACAAGCCTCCCTAGTAATACAAAGTTTTATATGCAAAATTGGTCTCAACACTATGAACTATGGCTTGGGTGCACCCAACATCCTATACTTTGCTTAGTGGTCAAAACACCACAAACTAATGACTTGGGTGCAAAGTGCATATTTAGTGAGTTTTCCGGCCACCATTCTTAACGGAGCCGATAAATTAAATTTTTATTTTTTCGATTTACGTGCCGAAATATGTCCAGTAAAGATTTAAGGGGTCATTTTATTTCTTAAGGAACTAAATTGATCTCGAAACAAGCAAAAAAATAGTGTACATGATTCGTTTAGCATGTTATAAAATATCTCTATTTGTGTGTCATTGTTTTTTAAGCCGAATTGAGTCATTTACGCTATTTTTTGCTTGTTTTGAGCTCAACTTGGACCCATAAAGAGTTAAAATGACCCCTGTAAACTTTACAAGACATTTTTCGGCACACAAATCAAAAAAATTCACTGGCTCCGGTGAGAATAATGGTCAGAAAACTTCACTAAAGGTGCGCTTTGCACCCAAGTCATTAGTTTGGATTGTTTTAGCCACTAACCAAAGTATAGGGTGCTGGGTGCACCAAAATCATAGTTCAGAGTGTTGAGGCCAATTTTGTCGATTTTTATATTATGTATATATAGTAGATTATTTTTGTGGCAATTAAAATAAAATTTAAGGATACTTAACATAACCAACGCTTTTTAGCGTGGTCAGTCACACCGCGTGGTAAGCTGACACACACTAAAATATTAATCCGGTTATCCCTGATCGACCGAGTAACCCTTCACGGACCGAGTAACCCCTGACTGAATAACCCCTGATCAACTTAGTAATCCTTATTGATTAACCCTTGACCAACCAAGTAACCCCGACCACTCCGTGTGGCCAGCAATATTTAAAAATTTGTTTAACAAGAATAATATATTATTCAAACAATGCATGCAATGAATTTTGGACCCATGTGAAGTTTTATTTCCTAGAAAATGCAATGAGTAGGTTTTATGTTGGTTAGATGTAGGTATTTTAATTCACTGACTGTAAAAAGTTAAGTGTATAATAAATATTGTTTATTTATTGTAAAGTTGTTAAAAAAATTATCAATAGTTACTCCAAAGTAATGAAAGTTACCTCAATATAATTGAAAGTTATCCTAGTTTAAATAAATGTAATCTACAATTTATCAACATATATAGTTACCCTCTTTAAATAAGCCAAAAGTAGTTTATATGACGTAGTTTTTAAATTGCATTGTAATTTACTCGTAAGTCGTAACCAATATTAAACAATTAAATGCAAACATTCATCACTTTAATAATCCAAACTTTTTAAAATTTAACCTGAATAATATCAACTACTGATTATAATTTAATAATTTGACCTTTGACAACCATTTTCTTTTATCTCAACTAGTGACTTGATGAACAAGTTAAACTTTTTTTAAAAAAACATTATACATGTCACATGTGATTGGTCTAAAAAAAAAACCCTCTTCCTAGCCCCACCCTCCTCATTGGAAACCACCAAATTTAATTTCGACCACCCGCTCTGCCTCATTCTAGATTCTGGGGCACCTTCCCTCCCTCTCCCTCCATGATTTTGGCCCCTCTTACCCCTACGACTCGATTCTATCCCCTCCCCATTCCCAAAGTTTTACCCCTCCCCTTCACGCAACAGTTTCGACATCCTCTCTCTCTCTCTCTCTCTCTTTCGACAATTTTCTCGAGGTGGGACAAAGGGTTTCACAAGATGGGGAATTTTTCCGGTGATTTGCACGGGGTGGGACAAAGGGTTTTGCAAGGTGGGGGAGGGGATGGAAGGGGGTGGTTTTGCAAGGGAAGGGGGTGGGAGGGAAAGTGTTTTCAAGGGCAGAGTTGCATTGGGAATACATGGCGGTTTTGTGGGCATAGAGGTGAGGATATGTGGCGGTTTCGAGGGTGAGGGGGGGGGGGGAGAGGGGAGTTGTTTACGGTAGGGTGGCAGGGGAAGAGGGAGGTTTTTGGCTGGGCTGGGGTGGTTTCCGGCTGAGCTAGGGGAAGGGGGGTTGACTCTTGGCTAGAAGGGCAAGAGGGTTTGTTTTTATTTTTTATTTTTTAGTTTTTCTTTTTTTATTTGATTTTTTACCACTCACATGATGCCACATGTCACCTTAACCTGCTATACTTGGCTTATGACCGGTTGGGATTGGTGGAGGAAAACGCATATTAAATTTTATATTATTACATAATAATTGAATTTGGGATTATTCAAAGTAAATCACCCAAAGTTTAGATTATTAAAGTTAATTTCCTTAATAAATTCATATATAACATTCAAAGAGTACCTTATATTTTTTTTTAAAAAAGTATTATACTAATCGGTATACGTTCTGGAATTTTTATTTTTTTTTAATTTTTTTGAGAAGCGCGTTCTAGACTTTTATCACAAATGAGTGATTATAAAAATTATAATATATATATATATAACAATCCAATAGTATAATTTTTTTTTCCTTTTAGATAATAGTTTTAACAATTCTTTAAAGTTAAATGATATTAATTATTCATGCTTGAGGTTTTAAAAAAAAAATTAAAAAATTTACGTACTCATAAGAAAATCTAATATCTCTTGTCATATACTTTATATTATTATGCTGTATTATATGTGATTTACAAATTATAATGTTTTTTTTTTTTTTTTTTTTTTTTTTTTTTTTTTTTTTTTTTTTTTTCGGAATTAAGTCATAAGTAATTTACTCCCCCATTTCAAATTGTTCATCTTACTTAAATTTTTTTGTGAGACAAAATTAGTCAAAGTAGGAAGAACAATATGAAACTTTGTTGCTAACATATTTATGACAGAAAGAATATATTTTAAGTGATTAAGAGGAGGAGTGGATTGAATTTAAATAGTATAGGATTGACAATTACTTTTGGCTTCATATAAGTTGATTGGTGAGGTAGATTGAAATCAAATTTCGTCATTAGGTTTTTCCTCTATTGCCACTTGTCATGTTGGGGTTAGTATGTGTAAACATTTTATTGGTCCACAAGTCAACTTCTTATTCGTCCACATTGCAAGGGTAATCTTTACCCTTACCCTAAACATAAGTCAAATTAGCTCGGCTTTTACAATGGAAGGCTCGTTCGACCTAAGCAATATATTTGACGCGTTTTGGTCCATTAGAGCAATTTCAATAGTAGTAGCTAGGGACTTGTTTGCAATTTAAAAAATACCCTAGCTATTAGGTTGATCATTAGAGCTAAAAAAAAATAAATTAGTTGCTTAAGCAATTTAGCTTGTCCAAGCTTTTGCTTGAGAATAAACTTGTCAAAAATATAGGTTGATACATTAATATAATTAAATGTAAAAAGCTAATCAAGAAATTAAGACTCAATTAAATCACAAACTAATAGCTAACCATAATTGGAGCACAAACTACCTACATAAGATATTAGCTTAAAAATCTTATATGGCATATAAAGCTCATTTAATTTGCTAATTAGCTTATTGTAGACACCTGATTGTGTCTCCCCAATAACCAAACCCAGTGATGAATACCTTTTACGTCATTTAATATCGAGCAAGGTGAAATATTGAAGGGTCTCGTGAATTCTCTTGTTTTCTAAAATGTTTTAATGAAAATAATTCATTTCTTATTTTGAAAATCATTTATTTTGTATCCTATTTTTGAAAAACTTCCAACCTAGTTTAAAGTTCATAATAAGGGTCCAATAATTATGTAGTTGGATGGGGCTTGAAAAGATCTTTCCAACGATATATTATGAGCCCAATTCCGAGTTATAACGAGGAAGTTATGGCCAAAATACTAAACTAGGCTTGAAATAAGTTTTATGGCGGCCCAATGATCACGTGGAAGGTTCATTGTATTCCTAAAGTGATTAGGATTTATCTTAGTCTTCTAGAATTATCTAGAAGGTTATTTTGAGTTCTAAAGGGATTAGGATTGATAATTATAAAATACTAAATTCGTAAAACACTTGTTTTCTAAAATACTAAATTCGTAAAACACTTGTTTTCTAAAATACTAAATTCGTACAACACTTGTTTTATCATGATAGGATGTCTTTATTGCTTTCTAGTATCATGTTAGGGATAAAGCTTTGATTTTTATTGTGCGATCGAACAAGAACAATGGGAGATATAGAACCCCAAGCGTGATTCCTCTACTTGGTCCACGGGCACAAGTTAAACCTCCACTAATGCTAGTTAGTCGTGATTGAACGCTTCAATCAACCTTCAACGGAGAAGAAAGAAATGAATGAGCCAAGAAACACCACCACCACCACCGTGAGCAACCACCTTGCTTGGGTGGTCCGTACCGTACGGACAAAAGGGAGGAAGAGAGAGGCGTGTGAGATAGAGGGGTTTTTGAGAAAACCGTTGCCTTGTGTCACAATTTACTAACTGTTAATTATAACTTATATCAACTCTAGGCAAGGCCTCTATTTATATATCACATATATAATTAGAGTCCATGTGAAGCCCAAACTCTTAGCCCACTTCTAATTACACTAGCCCTACTCCTTACATGGCTTGTCATATCCTCATGAGGCCCATTAATGGGCCTCTTACTTGTTTAACCCAATACCCTTGTTGTGTAACCTCATAGGATCTATTCTATTGGGCTTTGGACTATTTAACTAGCCCAAAGATCATTTGTCATATCTATCACCAAACAATGACGACCCAAAAGAATGAACTTATTATCTCCCTAATAGTGATCCTTGATATATCTAGTAATTTCACTTATCGAAGATATAATTTCTTCAATCTCCCACTTGTCTGAGACAAGTGCGCAATATTCAAATTCCATAAGTCAATGTGCGTCGATTTGATAATCTGATTGCATCTCATGTCGAGATCATATTAATCTATAGATCTTTTTTTGAAATCTGAGTTAGAATTACAAAACAAATGATTACTGTGTAATCCATTTCATCACGACCATGCATTTTCTGAATTCTCCCTCTTCAAGGGGCCAAGTCACATTCCTAATTAAATAGGTAGACTCAATCCAATCTTGTGAAACCAAAGCTCCCACTTAATTCTTGAAGTAACCAAGAAACATCCTTTATAGCCCCCTTTTACGGCATGACGTTTGAATGTACCACAATTAAGACAATCATTGAATGGAATCAATGTTCCACTCATATCAAAGGAATCCACTAATATATCCGGAAGTTCTATACTTGAACTTCAAAGTAGGTTTGTAGTTCGATCATGCATCTTTCATGCATATCCATGTGATTGACCGAGCATCATCACTATGCCCCTATAGCCCATGAAATTGCGCTATCCAATCAATATTACATGCTAGTCAATTTAATGAAATCATTTATGTCCATTTTAATGATTTCGAACTAGGAACTTAAATAATAAATGGATTTTGTTCACCTGTGGGGTTTCATTCACCAGGTCATCAACCTGATGAGCCCATCAATTCATAATTATTTTGGAAATTTTATTTAATATCAAAACCATGATTAAATAAGATTGAAACTTTGTTTCAATTGATAAACATAATTCTGCAAGTTAATGTATTACTTATGTTATATGCTTTCTCAAAACATATATACAACTTAAATTACATAACTTACTTCAATCCAAGAACCTTGGTATGACTCTCATACTTTGGTCATGGAAGGGGTTTAGTAAGTACAATTCATGAGACATTCTCATAAATATGAATTTTGCAACTCCTAAATTTTATAATAATATTCATCTCCATAAACTAAGAATCTTCCTTCGTCCTTTCGCAAGGAACTTAGAAATTTCTAATTTGTATTCCAACGTTACATTTGATTTCGATTGAAATCTATCATCACTTGTCCTTAAAATACGTGAATCAAATAAACGAGTATAGTCCATGACATGTATGATGCACCCTTTGCAAACTGTATAAGGAGCATCACTCAAAACCTTAATTTCGTCAACCTTTCTTAAAGCATTGAATCTTGTAAGCTTTGTGCCATGTTATATGGGATTGAAACTCTTTTCAATATAATGTTGAATCTTATAAGAATCTTATCAATATAAGATTCTTAACTAAGCTCAAACATACTTCAAAACCTATCTTTATAGATCTTGAATCCCAAATGTACTCATCTTCCTCTTCAAGGTTTTTCATACAAAATGCATTAGCCATTACTTGATTCTTCAAGAAATGAATAATTTCTCTTTATACTAGACCAAGAAGACTGTATATCTCCCACTAAACATCTTATATACATAACACCTTCATTTATGAGAACATCAAACAATTTTGATTAACTCACAAAATTAAGAACATTAACTCCATGATGCTTATTTCAATCCATTAAAGGATCTTTTATGCATCCCTAGGATTATTGGTTTTTCAAAATCATTCTGATTGTATCATATACAAATTTTCTTTCATGAAAAATTTCAAGAAAGTGTTTTGAAATCCATCTACCAAATCTCATAAGGTAGAAATCACTAGAATATCTTTAATAGCTCTTTGCAACGTGACTAATGTAAAGGTTTCATCGTAGTCATAGTCATACTATGAATTAGTTGAATCCTTTAACAAGTCTTTACCTTGTTTAGAAAACACTTTTCTTTCTTGTCTGTTTTGCTTATAATGGGTCTCACCCAATTAGGCAAATTAATTAAGTGCCATACACTTGCTTACAGACTTAGAATCTAGATTTCATGGTTGTTAAATCACTTGGAGTTATAACTTGTCAAATCATCTTTATTACTTGCATAATCATCATGTTCCAAAATAAATATTTTAGAACTCTTAGTCAATATGAAATCATATTTCTTTGGCTAAGTTACTTATGCTAGTCATCATTGTGGGTAGAGCTGGCAATTTCACCCTGACCCGATGGATATCCGATCCACCCGACCTGAAAAAATGGATGAAAATCCGACAACTCACGGATTTCAATCGGATGACGGGTGGATCGGGTGATGGATCGGGTCGGATTCGGGTTGGTGTACATCCAACCCATCACCCGACCCACCACCCGACCCACCCATCCACCCGAATAATTATAATAATATATATGTATATTTTAATATATCAAGTCTATTAAATTTTTTTTTTTTAAAAAAAAAAGCACAGCTAGGGTTTTATTTTTATCCCTATTCTAATCTGACTTCACTCTTTAGCCTCCACAAGACTTTCTCTCTGCTTCACTAAGATACTCCAACCCTTGCTGCACTTCCGGCGACGCTCCGAGCCTCCAATCGCCTCAACTCTGACCAGCTAGTGCAAAACTCTTACAGATCGGCGTCCTTGAAGGACTTACCACCATTTAATTATTCGACTCATTCATAATCTTGTAAGTATATGTTTCTTTTCTTTCATGTTCAACATTTATTTGGAAATTTGGAATGAAGTTATATTTCTATCTAGTTTATCGTCTAATTCTGATTTTTTTATTGTACTACTTGTAAATATGCAAACTTTTTCAATTTTGATATGAGTATTGTATAATTTTGATATGCATGTAAATTTGTTCTGTTTTTTTCTTTGATTTTGTTAGTATCATAATTAGAGAATTTATATAATGTGAATATCTAACTTGCTTTTGTGATTAATTTTTTTTTTTGTGAAATCTGAACCTTGTACTTTGTTCTTAGACGAAAATGTTGAATATTATTGATATTTACTACTACATATAAATTAAGCTAATTATGAATGTATAGTTCTTCAATTGATTTCGCCTCAACTATTATACATCTAATTTATTATTTTGTTGATGTATAACAGTCATGGACACAGGAGACAGTAGTGCAGGCTCTAAGTCTTTCTCTTTTTCCCCATCACCGTCTCCTGAATTGCCACTTCCAAAGGCAATGTCTTCCCATCCTGAACAACAAAACCACAATATTGAGGAGGAGGAGGAAAAAATGAATCAACCACTACCTCCACGTCCACCTAAGCGACTAAAATCAAAAGTGTGGAATCACTTTGAGAAGACTACTATCAATGGTGGAGCTAAGGCTAGATGTTTACATTGTAATCAACTATTTTCCGGCAATAGCAAGAATGGGACCTCTCATTTGAAAGACCATATTGAACTGAGATGCACTAAAAAACATATGAAGGTTGACATTCGTCAAAAAATCTTGTCTATTAATCGTAGACAAGATTCAAGTGTAAGGCTAGAAAACCATGTGTTTAGTCAAGAAGAATCAAGAAGGGAGTTGTCTAATATGGTTATTCTTCACGAGTATCCATTGTCAATTGTGGAGCATATTGGGTTTCGGAGATTTGTTCATAGCCTTAATCCAAATTTCAAAATAATAAGTCGTAACACTTTGAAAAGTGACATTATGAAGATGTTTTTGACTGAGAAAGCAAATCTCAAAAAGTTGTTTGATGGTCATGAGGGCAGAGTAGCCATTACAACTGATATATGGACTGCTTCACACCAAAAGAAAGGATATATGGCTGTCACGTCTCATTTCATTGATGATCAATGGGTTTTAAGGAACAAAACCCTGAGGTATTAACATTTTAAAGCTATTTAATTTTTATTAATAATTTGATAATTAGTTTATTTTTATGCTTTTTTTTTACAAGTTTTGATTGAATTTTTAATATGCATCTCTGTTATTGCAAAATAGGTTTTTTTATGTTCCTTGTCCACACACTGCCAACATGCTTGCTCAAGTTCTTGTGGATACCTTGAATGTGTACAACATAGCTGAGAAAATATCCTCTGTGGTTCTTGATAATTGTACAACTAATGATGCTCTAATTGATGTTTTGCAAGAAAAGTTTGACTATGATAGTTTACTTTGTTGTGGGGAATTTTTACATGTGCGTTTTAGTGCACATATACTTAATTTAATTGTTCAGGATGGTTTGGAGGTAATAGGGTCTGGAATTGAGAGGATTCGTAATTGTGTAGTTTTTTGGAGTTCAACTCAAAATAGACTTCAAAAGTTTGAGGATAAGGCTAGGTCTTCGAAAGTTGATTGTTCTAAAAAATTGTCTCTTGATTGTAAGACTAGGTGGAACTCGACATATTTAATGCTTCAAAGTGCCCTACCATATAAGAGTGTTTTTGCAAACTTGAAAACTCAAAATCCAAAGTTTAAATTTGTGGTTCCTTCACAACGGGATTGGGAGTTGGCTGAAATTATATGTGATAAATTGAAAAGGTTTCATAAGGTGACTGAGTTGTTCTCTGGTAGAAAATATCCTACTGCCAACTTGTTCTTTCGTCAAGTATGTGAGATTAAATTAGCTTTGCGTTCTTGGTCAACTAGTAATGAGCAAGTAATTAGGGATATGACAGAAAAAATGGTTGAAAAGTTTGACAAATATTGGTCGAATATCAATGGAATTTTGTCGGTTGCTGCAATTTTAGACCCTAGAAATAAGTTGGAATGTGTGGAGTTTTATTTTAATGAAATATATGGTGATGAAGCTCATATTGAGGTGGATAAAATTAGAAGTTTGTTGTATGATTTACTGCAAGAGTACCATGGGAAATCTGAAACAGAGGATTTTGTGTCTCAATCTTCTAGTCGTACTGGAAAACGGCCTGCTGATTTTGTTACTTGTGATGGTGGTGATGATTTTGATAAATGGACTTTGATTAAGAAGAATAAGAAAAGAAAAGCCAATGTTCGATGTGAGTTAGACCACTACCTTGAAGATGATGCATTACCAGAGAGTAGTAACTTTGATGTCCTTAATTTTTGGAAAACTGATTTAAAGTATCCTACTTTGAGAAAAATTGCTAAGGATATTTTAGCAATACCCGCATCAACAGTGGCTTCCGAGAGTGCTTTTAGCATGGGAGGTAGGGTAGTGAGTCCACAACGTTCGAAACTTCATGCTAATACTGTTGAAGCACTTATGTGCATGCAAAATTGGCTTCTTGGAGAGTATTCAGGTAATTAATTATGATTTTGTTTAATATCCCCTTTAAACTTTGCTCTTTAAATTGAAATGATAAAGCTGGATTTCTGGTGAAATTATTAATATAGGTTCTTCCTTTGATAATGCACACACATATGCAACTATCTTGGACGATGTTGATGAGGGAGGCGAAGGAAGCTCTACAAGTGAAGTCATTGACCTGAACTCGGTAATTTTATCATTATGTTTTATTATTAAATTTATATTGTTTGTTCATATTTTATTGTAATTATATTTTTTATGGTTATAATTTTATTTTTCAGTGTTAATTTTTTTTTCCTTCTTTATTATAGGAGGGAGAGGACATGGATATGTGAAAGTGACTTGAAGAGTTGATGAAGAGTTAGACTGTAGTTTCATGATGTGAATTGAAGACTAGATGGATGTTTTATCTTATTGTAGTTTTATATATTTTGTTAGTAATTGCTGCTGCCAACATGGCCCAACAATTAATTTATGTATTATGTGTATGTTACTTGTTAACTTTATTCTGAACTCTAACTATTATTCCCTATTTCCCTTTAATGTGATTGTCTAATTGATGCATGAAATATAATGGTGATGTTTAATTTGTACAGTTAATGTTGTTAAACAGAAAAATATAAATTAGTTATAACCCGATTAGCACCCGATCCACCCGATTCACCCGCGGATGACGGATGGAGCGGATGTGGATGAAGAAAAAGTCGGGTGATGGATGGGTCGGGTGGCGGATGGGTAGTTAACGGATGGAGGCGGATTGAGCTCCACCCGATCCAGATCCGATCCATTGCCACCCCTAATTGTGGGTCTTTATGCAACAATTGAAACTCATACAATAACTTTGCTTAGTTTTCAATGAGAAACGACAATAGAGGACATGCACTTGGAATGTAATACCTTCGACACATGGTTGTTATTCCCATTACACTTAATGAGACCACGCGTTGTCATTTATAACATGAGGTGAATCATGCTCATATTGTTGCTTTGATTCGATTATTTCTCGAATTTCTTCAAGATTTTCGAATTAACTTGTCTTGAACTCTTTCAAGGCTCTCAAACTTTTTGAGATTTTATACTCCCACTTGCCTTTTTGAAGAGGCACTTTTAACATAGGGTGAACCAACCATAGTTTGAACCATGTTTGTTTGTTGCTTTTCTCGAAATCCTTCGAAAATTTACACTACTCCCACTTGACCTTTTGGAAATGACATCTTTTTCATAAAGGACACCTACTTGAGCAACAAACATTTTGTGCTAAGTATGACTTGTGTAGTAGTACCCCGTGCTCTGTATAGGAATTGAACGTGTATCAAACGATTTGATACACCTTTTATTCCTTGCTTTGTAGAAAGACTTTATAAGACCTTTTTTTATCCATATCACATATGAAGCCTTTGCCACATTTGATTTGACATATGTAGTTTTGTTTAGTTTTGTAGCTCATTTTAAAAGTATATTCCTTGAATAATGGTTGGAAGATAGGGTATTTTCATCCATTATCAAAATATATCTTATATAGATTGATAGCTCCTTTTCATAAACACTTCTCAAGGTTTTCCTTCGGAGTTTGTTGTAAAACGATTTCACAACTCTTGGATTTTATCAAGGTCTTGGCTCAAATTCTCATTATTACGATCATGTCGCAATATTTTGAATATATTGCCCAAGTAAATGTCTTGACTCAAACTTTCACCATTACAATCATATTGTAGTGTTTTTTTTATCTTGTCAAGTTGATTATGAACTTCATACTGGATCGTTTGAACTTTTCAAAACTTTCACATTTTAGCTTCAACTAAGCACAAGTGATCATATCAAAAATGAAGTTTTATTGTCCGTCTATAGCCTTTAAACCTTAGGTTTTCTTACATCGATATGTATTAGACCTTGAGTTCGTATCATCATTTCTCTAAACGATGACTTTGTCAAAATTTTCAATTTAGAATGATATTTACATATATCAATAGATTCACAATCTAATGATATTGAAAGTCCATCCCTTTAGATCTTCTGCATGCAATGTTCATTTTCATTCAAATTAATTGACATTTTAGAGACAATTTATATATATAGAACTGGTTTATCTTTATCTATCATATAGAACTTTTAAACCTATTTAGCTTTTCAAAACACATCGTGACTCAATAAAGCATAGAATAACATTTACTCCACGTTTTTGAATCTTCAATGCTTAGTCATTACTAACATTGAATGGGTATGTTTTGATAATGGCAAGAATAAATAACATTTATTCAATTCTAGCCATAACTAGGTAAGGTGAAAAACACGCTTCTACTTGTAAAGTTGCAACTTTTGCTTCTAAATTTGTAGATTTTACTTGTGAAGTAGCAACATTTGCTTCTAAACTAGTAGATTTATTTCTTCCTTAGCCATAATTCTTGTCTTAGTTCAACCACATTCTCAATGAGAGTAAACTAAGCGTGACATCGCATGTCCAAGAAGTAGTAATATGCAATTAATTTCTATAATGTACTTCTTGAATTAGAACATTTCCATTCTTTTATTTTCCAACTGTATGAGGTAGTTTCTAATCAATAAGAATTGGTCCATTTAATTTGAAAAATTTGTTATTCATAACAACTTTTTAGCATATAAGTAGTTCTAGGTTTGAGAAGTTGCAACTTGTTTGCATTTCTTAGCCTATAACTTCCTAATGTAATCCTCATATATTCTTAAACCCTTCCCTTTGAGCCACTTAAAACATTTCTCTTAAGTTCAAAATGATACTTTGCTCAACTTCTTTAAGCACTTTCATGATTTTTCTAAGTCTATTCAATCATTATTCATATTAGAGTTTAATCAACTATTTAACTCTGTACGAAATGGATGAAGAATAATATCATTTGATCAACTTTTGATCATAGAGATTTCCAATCACTTTCTTATATTCAATCATATTGAAGATAAGAGATTTTATTGGACTTCTATGCTTGTATTTTAGAGGGTTTGTACCTCCCATCTCATTATATCTCTTGAAACACTTTTCAAAATGAAGATGTGTTGGCATTTTACTCAAAAATTTTGAACAAAACCAACCTTAGACATGTGACATGGGTTTCTAAATCTTGCCTTTTAGAACCATCTTAGCAAATTGGAATATAGGTTTATGGATTATCTTTTAACCTTTTTAGAACATTTCTCAACTTTATTTTCAATCGAGGAGATTATATATTAGAACGAAATATTACTTATTAATAAACGCAAAATTCAATTATGTTTAATAAAATTTAAAGTACCATAATCTTAAACACTTCATTCAATTTAAATGATCCCAATTTGAATTAAGTGATTCCAAGACCCTTTATTTGTGCAATAATTGACCGGACTTTGGCCTTACCATCAATCATTACATTTTCAAGGTGAGTAAACTCTTTACTGATTACAACTCTTGTAACTCATGGTTGAATAATTAACCATCACATGTTTAATTATTACCCTTTGCTTCAAGGTTCTAAACTCTTTAGGTAAACTTGATTTACCCCAACTCTCCCAAGATATAAAATGACATCCAGCTTTGGCATGACCTATCATAAATATCAAAGGTTTATTGGCTTTTTTAATTGAAAAAGCAACCTCAATATTACCGAGACCTAGATTCATTATGTTTGTGATTATTTTAGTGAACTCTAGCGCATCATCACAAGCATCAATAAAATCTAACATGCATAATCTACTAATGCATGAATAAAATGACATAGTATGGCCCCTTAATCCTAAGAAAACTAATAAAGAAAAACTCCCACTTGAACCTTCATGGATCTCATCCATCTAGCTCCTTTGGGCCTTCACTCCATTGGCTTCTTGGATCAACTGCAACCTGTAATACTATTCTATTCTATCTACTACTTAAATAAAATAAAATAAATTACAAAAATACTTAACGGTACGCAGACTGTATTTAGATTACAAAAATACGAAACGATGCGCATATTGTATTTAATATCTATGGGCCAAACTGTAGGGAATATTTCAAGCATCCCACATTTGAGCCCCACTGTGATCATACACTTAAGTATGGTGGCGTCCAAAGGGAAGGAAGCTAGAGTAAAAGAGTCGCCAACAAGTTTTAGGAACTTGTAAACCGTTCACAGAGTGAAGGTTACACCCCTTCACGATCCATGAGATCGCTAACTCCATAGAGGTCTGGAACCATGACTGGATATTCGGGGATGAAGGTACAAATCCAACCTAAAAGAGATTGAACCTACCCTAAATAGGCCTCTACTTTATTCTTCTCGTATTCATGTGCGCTTTCTGACTAACATACAACCAATAGGTTAACCCTAAACCTGTTTAATCTATGTTGGTTGAATATTAATGCACAAACAAATCTATTATTGGCGATCACTTGAATTATAATCATATTAGCCTAAACAAGATTATTAATTATCTTATTAAGCGTGATTACAAGTACAAATTCCCTTTAAACATGCATAAAAGGCGTGATCAAGCAATAACAAATAATAATAATAATATCAAGCAACATAATCATAACAATCATCATAATCATAATCTCAATCTCAATAAAGCTTAATAATAATAGCAAAATCCTAGGCATGATACCAACAAGATTAATAACAAACCCTAGCATGTCACTAAGCATTAAATATCAAATCTTTATTCCTAACATGATATTTAGAAAAGAAATAGGAAGCATCATAAACATACATAATATCAGAAATATTAGTTAACCCTAAACATGATACTAGAAGCAATAAAACATCCTAACATGATACTAGGAATTAACAAAATAATCTAAGCATGATTTCTATATCAAAAGAATAACAATTAAATTACTTACTTGGATGCCTCGTATCTCTTTCTAATAACAAAATACACATGTTAGTAACTTCAAGGAAAATGATAAACAACCAATTAAATTAAATAATTGAAATAGGATTTGGGTCCAAACCCTCACAAATTATTAACCTTTCACGTCTAGGGCGAATGCAACTTCAAACTTGGCTAGGTGTGTCTAGAACTTGTGAATGTGGAATTTTGTAAAAGGGGAAGTTTAGAAAAAGAATAGAGAGAGAATAAGCTTCTAGCTTTAGAGAGAAAGAAGAGATGATTGTTGATTGTGAATGAATCAAAACGGGGAGATACGACCCCTACTTATAGAAAAATAGTCCGGAAACGATAGAAAATACTTAAAGTTCTATACGGAATAAAACTGGCATCTGTCGCCAGGCGACAGACATCAGCGCCAGGCGACAGGATTAGCGCCAGTCGACAGACATTAGCGCCAGGCGACAGACGTTGTCGTTTGGTGCTAATTAAAAGATAAAACGCGCTTTGTACGGAATTCTTTTCTTAATATGATTAAGCAACAAATTCCGTGTTTATCAAATTAAAATCAGGTTTATCATAAAACACTTATTTTATTCCAAATAAAACTCTTAAAATATAATTATTAATTCTAATTCCATTAGAATTTAAAAGAACCTTCTAGATTATCTTAGAAGATTAAAGTCAATCCTGATAACTTTAGGAATAATAATTAATAGGCCATCCTCTAGATCATTGGGCCACATATAAAATTCATTTCAGGCCCAATTTAGTATTTAGGCCATAACTTCCTCATTATTCATCAAAATTGGGCTTATAATATATCGTTGGAAAGCTCTTTTCGAGCCCAATCCAACTACACTATTATTGGAACCTCATCATGGACCAAACTAAATTGGACTGGCTACTTTCATAAATAGAGTAAGAAAAGAAATATTTTCAAAAACAGCAAGAGAGATATTTTAATAAAAACATCCACATCACTAGACTTTTCACACTTTCACTTCGTTCGATAATCAACTGGCGTGAAAAGTATTCATCACTGGGTTTGGTTTTGGGGAGACACATTTGGGTGTCTACACATACTAGTCTATATATAGCAATAAATAACATCATATATTATAAAGTGCCATATAAAAAATCACTCATCATTCTTTCCTAAACTACAACATTGAATGTTCATAATTAAGGAAACATGACATCTTAATATCTCATATTTAATTAAATTATCGCAATTAGATAATATCATATATTATTCATGACCAATCATAAAATATCATATATTCTATTTTAGGTATGAGATATAATCAAATCATATTTTAATTATGGAAGATAAATCATATTTATTTCCCATGATTATCCTAACTAATTTAGGAGATTCTATCCTAATTGCCTAGCCAATCACAATATTTTAAATCAATTATTATCCTAAAATAATTATGGGATAATCACATTATTTAATCAATTATTATCCATATGGAATCTTTTTCTCAATAATTATCCAAATTTAACAAAATTAACCACTTTAATTTTGATAATTATCTTTTAAAATCAAAACTTATATTTTAATTTTAAAATTCTGATTTTATCAAAATAAAATAAAATATTTTTTTTTGAATATATGCGCCAGCTACTGTGGTGTGGCCAGCCAAAGCTAGCCACGGTGGCCGTACACCGTGCTGGTGTACGCTGTTGTGCAGCGACGCAAGGTAGCAGCAGCAGTGCATGCAACCCCTTGCGCGGCACTGCTGTTACTGTCACAGCTGCCCGAACCTCATGCCCCCTTTCCTCCTTCCTGGATCACCTGGTGCGGCAGTCGCCGTGGCTACGCCACCCAGCCACGGCTGCCATACCCAAAACCATTTTTTTTTGTTTAAATTTAAATTAAAACAAATCTTTTGTTAAAAAATAAATTAATTTAATGTGGTCCAATTAATTTCAAAATTAAATCATATTCAATCTTAAAATTAGGGTTCTTCATGAAATTAGTCCCCAATTCAATTTAACTCGTAAATTAAATGATTTGATCATGAAAAATTCATAATTTAACATGAAATTAAATAGATTAAAATCATAAATCACTTAGAAATCGAATTAAATCAAAACCAAAACATAAAAATCACAATTTAGGGGTTTAGGGTTTCGAATTTTTTGAAAATTAGGGTTTAGGGGTTCGAATTTTTTTAATTACTAGGGTAAAAATTTTGATCTTTTTATGGCTAATCTTGAGCAAATTAAAAAACTTTTAATGATTCCATATGTTAAATCACATTTAAAATAATAATTGACCCATAATTAAATTATTCTCCCTCCTAATTGAATTAAAATTGTGGACATTCAAAGAATTAATAATTCAATATGTGTACATGCATAGGCTAACTGATACCACTGTAGGACTTTAGATACTCTAGGTGGAATTTCATGAATCACATTCATAAGCATCTAATAACCAAGATCATAGCATAACACATAAAGAACTTATAATTGTACCTTTGAAGCGTGATTCCATGTGCGATCGAGCAAGAACAATGGGAAATATAGAACCCTAAGCGTGATTCCTCTACTTGGTCCACGGGCATAAGTTAAACCTCCACTAATGCTAGTTAGTCGTGATTGAACGCTTCAATTAACCTTCAATGGAGAAGAGAGGAATGAATGAGCCAAGAAACACCACCACCACCACCACCACCGTGAGCAACCACCTTGGTTGGGTGGTCCGTAACGAATAGACAAAGGGGAGGAAGAGAGAGGCGTGTGAGATAGAGGGGTTTTTGGGAAAATTGGTTGCCTTGTGTCACAATTTACTGACTGTTAATTGTAACTTATATCAACCCTAGGCATAACCTCTATTTATATATCACATATATAATTAGAGTCCATGTGAAGCCCAAACTCTTAGCCCACTTCTAATTACACTAGCCCTACTCCTTACATGGCTTGTCATATCCTCATGAGGCCCATTAATGGGCCTCTTACTTGTTTAACCCAATACCCTTGTTTTGTAACCTCATAGGATCCATTCTGTTGAGCTTTAGACTATTTAACTAGCCCAAAGATCATTTGTCATATCTAACACCAAACAATTACGACCCAAAAGAATGAACTTATTATCTCTATAATAATGATCCTTAATATATCTAGTATATTGCACTTATCAAAAACATAATTCCTTCAGTATCATGCCTAGGATCTTGCTAACATTATTATGCTTTGATGAGATTATTATTATGATGATGATTGTTGTGTCAATATTATATTTCTTGATATGTTATTGTTATTGCTTGATCACGCCCTCTCTTGCAGGTTTAAACGAAATTTGTACTTGAAATCACGCTTAATAAGATAAATAATAATTTGAATTAGGCTAATATGATTTTAATTCAAGTGATCGCCAATAATTGATTTATTTGTGCATTAATAATCAACCAACATATATTTATCAGGTTTAGGATTAATGTAATGATTGTATGTTGATCGAAAAGCGCACATGAGTATGATAAGAACTAAGTAGAGGCCTATTACGACAGGTTCAATCTCTTTTAGGTTTGATTTGTACCTTCATCCCCGAATATCCAGTCCTGGTTTAGGACTACTATGGAGTTAGCGATCTCTGTGATCGTGAAGGGGTGTAACCTTCACCTCGTGAACAATTTACAAGTTCCTAAAACTTATTGGCGACTCTTTTACTCTAGCTTCCTTCCCTTTGGACGCCACCATGCTTAAATCCATGATCACAGTGGGGCTCAAAGTTGGGTGTTTGAAATATTCCCTACACTTACCATTGTAGTTGCTTTAACTAACCTTGCTTACATATGTGTTAGCATACTTTGGGCCTAATTAATAAGCGCATTGAGCTCATTTAGGGATCAATACATAGTAATTAATTTGTCTTGAAGGGGTTTCACATCACCCTTTTTTCTCACATCTCAAAGTCCATAGAAGTTTGTATCTATCTATCATGAGAAATGGATTTCAGCCACATACGCACTGTTCGTCGATAACACTTCGATACAATACATGTTCTTACAATAAATAAAGGTATCTTGTATCAATATACCTGACATCAAAAGAATTTATACATAGACATGTAGTTTATTGATGAGTGGCATTTATGCCACTATTTCATCCTTTTTCACTAAGGATTTTCCCTCATGTGTCATTTGTTTGAGCTTTCTCAAGTCGTTTTTACCTTTATTGTTGTTACTTTTGTTCTTTCTCGTGTTTTCCCTCATCTTTTATCCTTTTTGGTGTTTTCTATCTTTTTTTGTTGTTTTTGTAGGATTTTGGCACTTGTGGATGAAGCTTAAGGAGCAATTGTGGCTAAGGATGAGAAGGAGATGCTCAAAGGAGAGGGCGCGCAACTCTACAAAGAGCCGCGGGTGTAGGAGCTGAAGGCCCAGGCGTGGACAGGGTGTTTGGGAGCCCCTTGGTTGAAATTGTAGAAGGTTAGTCGCGGGTGCGGTACTTCAAGCCGGGGCGCGACCCTTCGAGGATCATTTTCCCCTATTTTCCCAGCTGCGACCTCTCCCCAGCCGGAGAGGCCTCTCCACCTATCACACGTGGGCGCGACACATTGGGCCGCGGGCACGGTTTCTTGGGTTTGGCGATTCCGTACCTAGCTTGGAGAGGGCACGACATGTCTTGAGAGGGCTCTCCTTAGGTCGTTATTTCCGTATTATTTAAGCAGTATAAATAGATTTCTTCTTGAATTTTATTGTTATCTTATTTTCCAATATTAATTAGAACTTTGTTAAGAGAGAAACTCTAGTATTTTAGAGAGAGAAAGTGGCTTAATCTTCAAGTTTCATCATTGTAATCATGATTCCTTCAAGTTTTCTTCAATCCAATGCTAGTATTGCAAGTTTCCTTCATCAATCAAGCTTCATAGTAGTATTCTCTATGCTCTTTCCTTTTGGTTTGATTTAATGATTTAATAGTGTTTGATTTCCATCTATTTCATTGATTTTACTTGATTGATTGCTTTACCTTTGAATTCGAATCATGTTTAGTGCTGTTAAGATTGAATCCATGCTTAGTGTAATTATGATTGTTAATTTCTCTTTTGTAGCTTAGTTTTCTAGTTAGGGAAAGGGGTGAAGATCATGATTAATTAGGATTATGTTGATGATTGATTGGATTTAGCCTTGAGTTGATGATTTTGTGCTTGAATTGCTTGGAGTTATTAATGTGCACCTTTAATTCCAATGTTTGAATTCTAAATTAGATGCATGGGAATGATCTAGTTTAGATTTGATCTATTTCATCAATTAGCTTAAGTAATTACATGGGAATGAATTATTTGAGTAGGATTTGTATTCCTTGGCATGAATCCATGTTGATTATCATTGTAGTCTAGGTTGATCATGATTAGAACCCCCTCTCCCTAATGCTTTGATCAATTTCTCTAAATCCTAGTTTGACTTCCTTATTTTAGCATTTATAGCTTAAGTTTTCTTAATTTGCTGGTTTTCTACCTTCGGTAGTTGTAATTTCGATCATTGAAAAACATAAAAACTTTCAAAATCACCCAATTGTTACTTGTAATAGGTTCTTAATTGCACTTTGATTGAGCAAAAATCCATTACCTTGCGGATAGAATCTTTACTTCCCACTAACTAGCTTAGTGTAAGTTTAGGTTATAAATTTCTAATTTGATTAAGGGTAGTAGCCCCAACGACCTACTTCCCATGATTAAATTTTGGCACCGTTGCCGGGGAAAACGGCTAGTTTTGCACTCTTATTGTGTTAATATTGGATTTGTTGCTTTTGCTCTTGTTCATTCACTCTCTTGCTAGTCATTGCTAATTATTTGCTTAGCTTTGGTGGATGCTAAGGAGGTCTCGAGGACCACCCACTTATTTCATTGACCACGAGATCGACCGTACTTTGAGACAAGTCCGAAGAAGAAGCGTGAGGTCTTGGTGTTATTGTTGAGAGTGGGAGTGATTCTTTTGTTGGGGTCCGTGATGTCCAACATCACACAGAACTAAAACCCATTCCAGGACATGCACACAAATTAAAGCAACTAAAACATGCATATTAATTAAAAACATAAATAATTAACAAGAGAGAGAATGACGGATATACCCTTGACGCGTGCTTCGTTTTTTCACAATCTCTTACTTAAAAGCCTAAAGCTCCGCACATACGCAAACCTCGCTCCAACGGCTCTCACCCTCGAGACCCGACCCGAATGGCCCCTAACCTGAAGCTTAGTCGGAGATAGACCAACAAAGACTAGAGGATTACGAACTTAAAGGTTTTCTCACCTATTGGGAGATGCCTTATTGAGTTCAACTCAAGTGAATAATCCCAACTCTTAAAGTTGGTATTTAATAGGCAAAGGCTCCCAAAAACTTTAATCATCTTACCATGTGGGAGAAATGATAGAGTGAGAAAAATAAGCAATTAATTTAATTCTAAATTAAATTAAATAGAAAGACAAATAATCAAACAACACTTGGCACACACATGGGAGTGGTTAGGTGAGGACCACATGGTCTCCTTGATCCCCAAGTAAAAACTCCAACAATCATAAGCAAGCATGACCGGTCAATGCTTGGCCAACAACAGGGCTTGCCAAGATGGCAGCCTTCTGCCTCAGCAAGCCCATGGGGGCAATTGCTCACTGCCAGCTGGTGGGCTAGGCCGGTGTGCGCGAGCACGCTAGCATGCTGCGTTGCTTCTTGCCGATGCTACTAGTGCGAGCTTGCAAGTGGGCTTGCACGGCCGGCCCTGCAAGCATGCTCGCACAACATGCCTCGCATAGCTAGCATGCCTAGCATGCTTTGTTGGCTTCCAGGCCATGCGAAGGGCCACCATGTATAACCCCACATCACACGATCAACATGTTGCTTGGCATGAGGGCTTGTGCGGCCATAGCATTCCCAGCCCCACATGCCCCGGCCAGCACCATGCTGAGCCTATGCAAGGGATTGGGCTGCGGTTTTGCTTTGCCTCCACTAGAGTGGTGCGGTAAGGCCTTGTGTTAGCCTAATATGTCGTGTCGTTTGATTATTTTACGTCTCGTCGATTCCTAGAATCGTCTTGACGATAGACGCTCGGCTTCGACGCTCTAAGCTTGGAATATGACGTCTTTGTTCGTAATAACTTTATTGACTCATTTAACCCTTTGGATTAATTCTCGTTTCGTTTTGGTTACTCAATTTGGTGTGACTCGAACGGTTCAGTAAAAATTAAGCTGTAATATTAATTATTCATTAATATTACTAATCGGAAGCGGCCTCTAGCTAGACATTCCGATCACTTGACCTCACTGAATAATTAGCTTTCTAATAATTTCGAACCACCTACTGGAATAATACACTTGTTCGAAGGAAACCATTCCTTTCAATCTCCCACTTGTCCTTCCGGACAAGTGCACTTTTAGTGTATGGCCTATTTGCTATGTCACTTAATTTTTCTTCATGAACTATAAGGTAAGATTATTCGTCATCCTTATTACGTCCAGAAGTGTTTCTTAATTTCCGAGTTCGACTGTCAATGAGCAGATGATTTCTAAAATCCATCTGAGCACAACTATGCATTTTCACAATCTTGCTATTCGAGAGGCCTTGTAAACAACAAAGACATGTTCCCTATTGTTAATAGGGGGACATTCCCAGTCTTGCACTATTAGCTTCTCTTACTAAGAGGACCTAGCCGCCCGAGTGTTGCCTTTATAATCCCCTTGTACAGCAGACGTTTGACAAACATCAAAGCGGATTAGTACTTAAACAAGAGAACTCACAATACTCATGGTTGAGGAAAGAGGTTCCAATAGCCGTAATGAGAAATATGCTTATGACGATTTTAAATCTCTTTAAGTATTCTCATAGGTCGATCCGGTATAGTTCTAAACCAATACTTGTGCAAATGATTTACGATAATCATGTTTTTGTAGCACAAGAAACGGTGCTATAAATCATACTACACACTAATCTCATGTGGTCATTAGTCGTCTAACATTTAAATGACCTTGATTAGGGATAATTTTTGATTAAAATATTCATTGTTCACAAAATAGGCGTTTCTTTATCCAAGACATTTTCTTCATACCCAATTTTGAATATTCTCAAAATCGAACGAACTAATTTTTTAACTCTAAACCATAGTTAAATAGTTTAGTGGAACATTTAGAAAATTTTTATTCCACTATGCAACTTTTCAATGTTTCATCTTATAATAAATGGTTTTTCAAAAATGTTTTAAGAGTAATACTCTTTCACAAAATATTAATAGAAATCACACTCATATTTAATATGCTTGATTTCTTTCATGCAATTGTGAATGTTGTCGTTCACTTTTGCTTAGGTTTTGTTATGATTACTTTGCAAATCTTAGCATCTTCATTATCGAAGACTTTCATAATAAGAGGATAAAATTTGAGAGTGTTATCGATTATATGTTATGGATTATATGTGTTATGGATTATATGTCATTTATGAGAAATTGTATTTTAGAAATGCTTTTCTTTTGTTTGAGAACCATTCTAAAAAATATTTCCTTTACCAATCATTGAAAACAATATCATTTGATTTGGAATTCTACAAATATAAGCGCAAAGTATAACCATTTATCAAGATAATAACATAATAAGTTTGAAATTTAAAAGCATAGTGTCTTATCCACGCATTAAAATTGTCCCTTTTCGGCGAGAATAAAACGATTCCAAGACCCCAAAAATCAGAAAGTGATTAAGCATGCTTTGGCTTGTCTTATCCCTTAATATTTTAAGGTAAGCAATTCCCTTGCTAATAGCTCTAAGCTATTTTTGGATCGATAATACGTCGCATCTAATGCTTTCGTGACGTTTATCTCCATTACCACGACATCTAAGAACTCCTTGTTGATATTATTGAGTTTAACCAAGATCAACGTGTATACCTATTATACCTTATGTTCCTAGGAAAGAGTGATGTCTCGCTTTGGCGTAGCCCATCACTATTCTCATTAGTTCGGTAAGTGTTATCTTGGAATGACAAATTTTACTCAATATTTTAGGGACCTAGGGTTTCTATGTTGGTTAATTTAAGTGAACTTAATCAATCATCGCAACATTCGAAATCCTAAACATGCATCTAACATAAAATTTATATATACAAGCATAAATAAATAAATATATATATATATATATATATATATATATATATATATATATATATATATATATATATATATATATATTTATGCTTGTATATATAAATAAACATAAGCAAAAGATGCATTTGGCAACTAGCATGACCCCTTGAGTCTTCAAGTCTTCAAGGGTCTTTATTGCAACTTTATGACTTTGTCTTCTTAGAAACTCCGTCTTGATGCAACTACTAGTAATTAAGACTAGGACTAATCTAAATATTAAGGTACAAAATTACGCAACGGTTCGCAGACCATATTTAGATTTACAAAAATACAAGACGGCTCGCAGTTCGTATTTACTATCCTAATCGGGCCCCAGTAGTTGCCAGTTTTGATAAAATCTGTGATAGAATATTCATTCTATTCATCCATTCATTATATGTGAATGGCCCATGCATTTTACAACGAAAACAAGTAATAATGCAACATCTCGCGTAAACTAGTAACTAACTTAGGTGGTTAATCGATTAATGCGCCTAATTAAAACTAGTCAAAGTTGTTAACCAATTATATGATTAAACGCGATAAAATAGCTCAAGAAAATAATGAAGCTCCCACTAAATTTCATATCCAACTTAATTAATCCGATTAATTAAGTGGTAAACCCAAATTTTATCAAATAAATTTGCAAATGCCAGAAAAACCGACGCCTAGCCTCATTTTAATTTAAATCAGCAAAAACACAAAACACATAGCCCCATCAAGCTCGAGTGTCTAGCACCAAGCAAGGAGGCTTGCTTTGCTAAGCATCGAGCCTCAGCATGTTGCGTGGCTGCTGCCTGCACAACCCTTGCTGCTGTGCTAGGCTTGTGCTACCTAGCAGCCACAAGCCTCAACTCCCCGCAAGATCCTTGCCTTCACGCACCAAGCAGCCACCAGCTACTCGCACATCAACGCACTAGCCAGCAGCCTCAGCAGCCACATGCGGGTTGCGCAAGCAGCCCAGTTGGTCGAGGGCTTGCTCATGGTTATTGTGCCTTGATATACGTGCTCGTGCTTTTCGGATTTTTGTCCCGATTTTTGTGTGATATAAACAACTAATTTTAAATTAATTTTAGAACCAATATTGAGAAAAAATGAAAATAAAACAAGTCCAACTTAAATAAATTCAATTTTAAGTGCACAAACCACAAATTAATTCAAGAATAATTCTTTATTTAATTTTGGTTCAACTTGATGCTACAAAAATTGAAGAGGGCTAATCTCATAATTAAATTAACCAAGCATAAATTAATAATGAGTTTTGACAAAATTAAAAGAGGTTGGAAAATAGAATAATCATCCAATGAAAATAATTCCTGGTTGGAAAATAGAATAATCATCCAATGAAAATAATTCTTACACTAATTTGTGTTCATTTGAAAAATTACATCTTCCAATATGAAGATTAATTAAATTTCAATCACAAGTTTGAACCTTTATGACTTTAATCAACTTGAAAAATGATTAAATCAACATAGTTCAATAAACAACATGTAATCCAGTAAGATAAAGTTCCAACCAACTAAAATAATTAAAGGTTAGATCTTTAATACTTAAGGGCTTCAAAATTACAAATATTTCACACTTGAAGCAATTGATTTGCAATATTGTGAAAAATGAGCCAACCAATTTAAGCACCTATTATAACTTTATAATCATGCTCAAAGAGGCTTATTAATGAAGTAGGTTAAGGAAATAACCATACACATAATTAATAATTAATATGCCATTAAAAATCAAGGTATAAAGATTTAAAAAATTTCGTCAAAACGGAAAATGCCTCGAAAATAGGATTTATGGGCAGAATTTGGCTTCTGGACAACCCTAAAAGGATCCAAAATGTTCCAGAACAATGATTCCACCCGAAAATTCACTAGTCTTCGATT
Organism: Chenopodium album; assembly: GCF_948465745.1. Lineage (NCBI taxonomy): Eukaryota > Viridiplantae > Streptophyta > Magnoliopsida > Caryophyllales > Amaranthaceae > Chenopodium > Chenopodium album. The sequence goes on along the minus strand of NC_137848.1, from coordinate 34,794,196 downwards.
GAAATCTGGGTTCTGGAGCCAAACTTTAATTATAATCGAGTTTAAAAAATAATCAAAATGAGCTTCTAATCTAAATAGCAAGCATAACCAGAAATTTAAAGCCATTTAAATCACCTTGAAAAATTAGTTACAATAACTAAATGCGTGCGGCTCCGATACCGCTGTTGGGTTTCGTGATGTCCGACATCACACGGAACTAAACCCATCCCATGACCCGCACACAAATTAAAGCAACTAAAACACTCATATTAATTAACAACATAATTAACAACATAATTAATTAACAAGAGAGAGAAAGACGGATATACCCTTGACGCGTGCTTCGCTCTTTCACAAGCTCTTACTTGAAAGCCTAAAGCATCGCACATGCGCAAGCCTCCAACGGATCTCATCCTCGAGACCCCAGCAGAACGGCCCCTACCCCGAAGCTTAGTCAAGACTAGACCCTGAAAGACTAGAGTATTACGAACTTAAAGGTTTTCTCACCTATTGAGAGATGCCTTATTGAGTTCAACTTTAGTGAATAATCCCAACTCTTAAAGTTGGTATTTATAGGCAAAGGCTCCCAAAAACTTCATGTTGGGTTTCGATGAGTCCGACTCACCGCGAAAATAAAACCCGAGCCCAAGAACAAACTCACAATTAATATAACAAAATGCATAAATAACAAGAAAAAGAGAAAAGACTAAATTACCCTTGTAGCGTGCTTCGCTTAACTGGATGGAGCTCTTACTTGAGAAAGCCGAGCCTCCCAAATGGCAAGGACCTCCAATGAAGTCCACTCATAAATCGACCCGACCGGTCTACTACTTGGAGGTTAGCCAAGTCCGACCAAAAAGACTACCGGAGTAATTAATGAGCTTATAGATTTTCTCTCAAGTGGAGATGCCTAATTGAGATCTTACTCAAGTGAAAAATCCTAAGGTATGCCTTGGCTATTTATAAGGAGTGCTTCCTTGAGAATTCCACTCATCTTTTAATGTTGGACTTTTTCACAAAAAGATCCCACATGGAAAGAATGTTGAATTCAATCCTTAGTTAAATAATCCAAGGAATAACTAAGTAACAAGTGTCACATGGTTAGGTGAGGACCACATCCTCACTTGCTCCCCAAGGAAATTCACATGCATTGTGAGCTAACCATGTGGCACCCAACCTTGAGCCCCAAGTTGGGTTCGATTGGGCCGCCACTCTTCGGCCTGTGTCCATGACCCGTGACCTGGGTTCGAGGCCTGTTTCCACATGGTACTGCCAATGTAGCACGCTGCCAACGTGGCGCGCTGCCACCTTAGCGTGCTGCCACGTGGCATGCTGCCACCTTAGCGCGCTGCCACGTGACACGCTGCCACCTTAGCGCGATGCCACTTGGTGGCTGCCACATGGCGTGCTGCTATGTGCGTTGCCACAAGGCGCGCTTCTATTTAACGCGCTTCCCTAGCCTTCGCCTGGCTAGGGTTTTTACTTGTTACTTGAAGCATTTTCCCGTTTTGCCAATTCCTAAATTTTGGCTTGACTTTTGAAATTCAGTTCCGACGCTCTAAGCTCAAAATCCGACGTCTTTGTTTATAATACTCGGGTGACTCATTAATTCCTTTTGGATTAATTCGTCACGTCGAATCGTTAGTTTCTTGGGTGTGACCCGAAGGGTTCAGTCAAGATTAAGCTGTAATATTAATTATGCATTAATATTACTGATCGAAAGCGACCTCCACCTAGGCATTCCGATCACTTGAACTTACTGAATAAATAGCTTTCCAATAGCTCCGAACCCTCTATCGGAATAATACACTTGTTTGAAGGACACCAATCCTTTTAATCTCCCACTTGTCCTTCCGGACAAGTGCACTTTTAGTGTATAGCCTTTTTCCTATTTCACTTAATGTCTCTTCATGAACTATAAGGTAAGATTATTCATCATCCTTATTACGTCCAGAAGTGTTTCTCGAAATCTGATTTTGATTGTCAATAAATAGATGATTTCTAAAATCCATCCGAGCACGACCATGCATTTTCACAATCTCGCTCTTCGAGAGGCCTTGTAAACAACAAAGACATGTTCCCTATTATTAGTAGGGGGACATTTCCAGTCTTGTAATGTAAGCTTCTCTTACTAAAAGGACCTAGCCGTCCGAGTGTTGTCGTTATAATCTCCATGTACGGCAGACGTTTGACTAACATCAAAACGGACTAGTACTCAAACAAAAGAACTCACAATACTCATGGTCGAGGAAAGAGGTTCCGATAGTCGCAATGAGAAGTATACTTATGATGATTTTTAAATCTCTTAAAGTATTCTCATAGGTCGATCCAGTATGGTTCTACACCAATACCTGTGCAAATGATTTACGACAATCATGTCCTTGTAGCACAAGATACGGTGCTATAAATCAAACTACACACTAATCTCAAGCGGTCATTAATCGTCCATCATTTAAATGACCTCGATTAGGGATAATTTTCGATTATAATATTCAATGTTCACTTAATAGGTGTTTCTATATCCAAGACTGGTCTTGATACCCTTTTTTGAATATTCTAAAAATCTAATGGACTCATAATTTAATTATAAACCACAATTAAATAGAACAGAGTGATAAAATTACATGAAATTAAATTACTCCAAAACTTGAATGGTTCATCTTATGTTAAATGGTTTTTCCAAATATTTTAAGAGTAATACTCTTTGTAAAACATTTATAGAAATCACACCCATATTTAATATGCTTGATTTCTTTCATGTAATTGTGAATGTTGTCGTTCACTTATTGCATAGGTTTAATTATAATTACTTTGCAAATCTTAGCATCTTCATTATTGATCACTTTCATAATAAGATGATAAAATTTGAGAGTGTCATGGATTATATGTGATTTAGGATTTATTGTCCAAGTGATGGCTCCCACTCATCTTTATGATCTGAGATCTTCAACTTGACAACCTACAATCATCAACGTTCAACAAAGAACTTTCCATTTAACATCTTACTTATTATTGCCTTTAAGACAACCATATTCTCAACATACATTTTAGTAGACTTCCTGATGATGCTTTGCTTGGATTTCACACCAAACGGCTCACAATGATTTAGGATACCCTAATCACTTGTGATTCTGGAAATTTACCTTAAATTCCCACACATTACACATGGATGTACGTCCATGTTACCATCTCAAGCCACGACTTATTGTTAGCTCGTGCTTATAAACGACTTCCTTGTTAAGGATCTGATCCTTGTTAAGGTTTGTGCTTGCAACATCAATTCTCAAATTACATTTGTTTCCATGCGTCAAGAACCCATCCCTTTTACTTATCCAAGTACTTTGGATGTTCTTGATCATAATCTTACGGTCCATGACTTAGATTTATTTTGATTGGTACTTTATTCTTCTCATGTTATAAACATGTAAATTGTGTGACGACTCCATAGCATACACGATGGTTTCAATTGTAGAATTATTCTCAATTTTATTCCATTCATGTGACCTTTTAGCTCATCCAGTTTCACCGAGGGTTCTTGCTAAACTATTTGCTATGTGACATGGTTGAAAGTCTCTACTAGAGTCTTTCTTGTTTGACTTAGTATTTAGCCTAGCTTATACTTAGTTCAAACAGTTACTTAGTTTTATACATATGGGTCGAAAGCCTTTTAATTCCTTCAATTCATGTTTAACACAGTAAATTCCTTTACTTGTTCAAACATTTTATTAAGTCTATACAACAGATCTTAATTCCCAATATGTACTAAGTATCGTCTTTTGCTTAGTCCATTGTCGAAAATACTTTCAAATCTAAGCATTTAGCATTTAATAGTTAATTTACAACAGAGTTCGTAAACTTCTTGTTGGACCTTACAAGATTGACTCTTGCTCCCACTAAACTTCTTGTCCATAAGAATTTCTATGTTTCTTCATAAGCCAATGAGAAAACACGTTCCAATTCCTTTATGCAATGCTACCTTCAATCCCATAATGGATTTCTTGAGCTTGCTTTCAAATCTAGCATTATTTAGATTTTCAAAACCCTTAGACTATTTCCATAGTCACTTCTAAAATTCTATTTTAGGAAGGCGGTTTTGGTATCTATTTTGCCATATTTCATATGTGCGATTTTGCTAGAATAATCATGAAAAGACTTGAGCATTCCGATTGGTGAATAGGTTTTTTTTTAAAATCAACTCCATGAATTTAATTATATCCTTTTCAACCAATCTAGCTATGTATGCATGTACATTTCCACATTTGTTAGTTTTTTACCTTGAAAACTTATTTGCGATCGATGGGTCTTTCACCCTTCATGAAAATTAATCAAGTTTTAAACATGATTTTCAAACATGGAGTCTATTTCGGATTTTATGGCCTCTAACCATTATTCGGAATTTGGATTTGTCGTGGCTATCTTACAAGGCATTATTCCCTTACTATCTATTAGTAAATAGTATGCTTGTAAGTCTTACGTTTATTTCTAACTTAATAGAAATTTATAGGATTCAATCCAAGTCTTTGGCGAATTCTATACCTATATGGGGTAATTGCTTCAAACAATGAGTTTAAAGGTGCTTTCAAAGCCCTTTGATTATGTTGATCTTACTCCAACTTTTCAGAAGTTTTGTGAGTAATGAATTCTCTTTTAAGGCACTTGTAAAGTCCTTTTGAGTATTCTTGATCAAGTATTCTCACGTAGCCCTTTTAAGGTCTTCTGAGTTTCTCAGTTCTAGTTTGTTGTTAATCTCGATGGTCATGGAGTTTATTTTCCTCCCACTTGTCGTTTTGGAAATGTGTTACTTTCCAGAAAGACACCACTTAGAGCAACAAACATTATGTTCTCAATTGGGTGTGGAGGTAATGCCCGTAGTCTTACTTGAATGCTTACAAAGAGAGATGTATATTGTCTTTGGGAAAAGTTCATTGTGAAACAAACAGTTAGCTCCCACTTGAGCTATCTTAGGCTTTAATGAGCCATTAAGCTCCCATTGAGCCACCTAGCTCCCACTGAGCCAGTAAGCTCCCATTGAGGCTTAGAGTTTTAGACATATACTTGAAAAGACGTTTAGAAGTTATTTCTATCCATAAATGAATATGGTGTCCTTTCTTAGCTTCGATATTTTGTTTAGTGTAACATTAGTCATTTGTGCAAATCTTTAAGAGTTTTATAGGAAGGGATGTGATCCATCATTGTTCGAGTCATTTTTAAATGGCATTGAGGTCTCCGTGAAGATACACTATGTTCTTTGTGGAGTTACTTATGAAAATTTCAATTCATAACTTTGTGATGGTCATGCTTGGCTCAAGCAAACATCGCTCAATCTACTCTAGACGTTTTGATATCTTGCCAAGTTAATTCTGTACTTCACTAAAATTTTGAGCTGCTTAAGTCAAGTTTGTTCACATTTGATGAATCTAGCCACATTCTTTCAAATTCTTTGTAAAACTTGAAGTAACTGAATCTTCTTTAGCGTTTAGAGTCAATTGTCTATGCTAAGAACAATAGCTCTTTACTTTGCCGGTTTTTAACAAGTAAGACTTGCTTGTCTTAGAATGATTTTGAATTGATCAACTGTCAAGAGCCTATATAGCCTTGAATAAGTTCTTGTTAATGTGACACAGTGAAAGTTGTTTGGAACACAAATCATGCCTATGATTTGAAATTTTTGAGTTTATCATGTTAGAGAAATGTTTGTTTATAATCAAGCATTCTTGACTCATGGTTTAGATAACCATGTCATTCAAATAAATTCGTAACTATTGCTCTTTACTTTGAATGTGAGTCTTTCGGTGTGTTAAGGGATTATTTGTTGATTGTGGAACATAATAACCATTTATTTGTTCCAGCCTTAGCTTAAAAGGTCTTTAAACAAAGCATACGACCTTACAATTGATGTAGCTCTTCTTGCTTCATTCTAAGTGCTTAAGTCAATAACTAAGCTTTACTTCAATAGTTTGAGGTCACTTTTAAAGTGGAACCTTCAAGCAGTATCCGATACTTGTGAAGATAACGAGTTGCTAAGTTAACTGTAATAATATGAACTCTTTAGTAGAAATGGAATCTTATTCCTTTTCTTTGTTCCTTGTTTCCTATATTTCTTATCATACTTCATCTCATAATCTTTAAGAACCGTTTCTTTAAGTGTTTTGACTTTTATACTTTGGTAGGCATAATTAAGCATCTAGTGCGCCGTAAAACAAAGTTCCATCTTTTCCTTTAATTTATGCTTGAATTACTACATTAATGAGTCCTACCATCTATGTATGAAGCGAAAAGATGTGTTGGTTGTCAAAATTGACAATTTGAGTTTGCAACTCAATACTTCATGTTTATCAAAACTACCTAGTATTTTGAATACATGATGTCTAACCGTCCTTTCGGACTTAGTTATAAAAGTCATTTACGAGAATTGTATTTTAGAAATGCCTCTCCTTTCTTTGAGAACTATTCCCAAAGATTTCCTTTACCAATCATTGAAAACAATATAGTTTGATTTGGAATTCTACAAATATAAGTGCAAAGTATAACCATTTATCAAGAAAATAACATAATAAGTTTGAAATTTAAAAGCATTCATGCAAACTTTCAATCTTATTAAGCGTCTTATCCACACATTAAATTTGTCCCCATTTGGTGAGAATAAGGCGATTCCAAGATCCAAAGAATCAATGAGTGATTAAGCATGCTTTGGCTTGTCTTAACACTTATTACTTTAAGGTAAGCAACTCTTTGCTAATGGATCCAAGCCACTCTTGGTTAGATAAATCGTTGCATCTAATGCTCTCTCAACAATTTATCCACTTTTCCACGACATGTTAGGACTCCATCACTCATATCGTTGAGTATAACCAAAACCAACATGTATGCGAAGTCTTGCTTTGGCAAACCCATCAACATACCTTACGTATTCTAGGGAAAAATAGTGATGCCTCGCTTTGGCGTAGCCCATCACTACTCTCAATAGGTCGATAAGTGTAATTTTGGAATGGCAAGTTTTACTCAATATTTTAGGGACCTAGGGTTTCTATGTTGGTTGATTTAAGTGAAATTAATTAATCATCACAACATTTGAAATCCTAAACATGCATCTAATATATTATTCATATATATAGGCATAAATATATATCGAAAACATAAGTAAATGATGCATTTGGCAACTAGCATGACCCCTTGAGTCTTTAAGTCTTCAAGGGTCTTCTTTTGCAACTTCATGGCTTTGTCTTCCAAGAACCTCCGTCTTAAAGACATAACCAAAATAATAAAAATACTAGTATCTACGATTAGGACTAATCTAAATATTAAGGTACAAAAATACTCAACGGTTCGCAGACCGTATTTAGATTTACAAAAATACATGACGGAACGCAGTCTGTATTTTCTATTCTAATCGGGCCCCACTAGTTTCAATTTTTATAAAACATGTGAGAGAATATACATTCCATTCATCCATTCACTATTTGTGAATGGCCTATGCATTTTACAACGATAAACAAGTAACAATGCACAAACACGCGTAATTAGTAACTAATTTAGGTTGTTAATCCGATTAACGCGCCTAATTAAAACTAGTCAAAGTTATTTAACCGATTATGTAATTTAGCGCAATTAAAATTGAAGCTCCCACTAAATTCTGTATCCATCTTAATTAATCTAATTAATTAAGCTGCTAAACCCAAAATTTTGCCAAAATAAAATTTTGCAAATGCCGCTCAAAACCGAGGCCTAGCCTCCAAAATTTTAATTAAAATGAATAAACATTATAATTAAAACTGGCAAAATGCAAAATAATTGCCTAATTATTGAGGAGAGTAAGCCCAAAACATTAAGGGGGGGGGGGGGTACTGCTAGGTTGCCTAGTCGAGCAGCCTTGCTGGCGCTCGAGTTTGGTGCTGCTTAGCAGACCAGCTCACTGCTGGCAGGTGCTTTCCACATGGTGCCCAGCAGCGCAGCACCTGCTGGCCTCGGCAGCTGCACATCATGCTTGCTATGCTTGCGTGCTGCTGGGCTGGCTGGTGCCAATGCACTAGCTGGCTAGCTGGACAGCCCTGCCTGAGCCGGCACACATGCACTCTACCATGCACCATTGCACTACAAGTGCTCACATCACACACACTCGCACATGCGCACCAATCCTCGTACCCACCAAGCGCACAACCCTTATCCCTCGACAACCACATGAAGGTGCGTGAGCAGCCGAGGTGGCCAAGGGACATTCGTGGCTATTGTGCCTCGGTTTCCGTGCTAATGCCTCGGGGTTATTTTCCTATTTTGTGTGATGTTTCTAATCAATTCTAAATTAATTTTAGAATCAATATTTTGAGCAAAATGAAATCAAAACAAGTCTAACTTAATAAATTCATCCAAGTGCACAAAACCAAAATTATATCCAAGAATTATTCTTTAATAAAATTGGTTTAACTTGATGTAATAAAATGAATAGGGCTATTCTCACTATTAATTTAATTAACTTAAATAAATCATGAGATTTGACAAAATTAAAGGGGAGTTGGAATTATGAACATTAAAATTCAAATAAAGATTCCAACTTTAACTTATGAATCCTTGAAAAATTATATCTTCCAATATGAAGATAAATGAAATTTCTATCACAAGATTCAAACTTTATGATTCCAATCAACTTAATACACGATTAAATCAAAAGTTCAACCATAAAATTCATGGAATTTAGTAACTCAAAGTTCTAACCACTTAAAATAATTAAAGATTGGATCTTTAGTACTTAGAAGCCTCAAAGAATAAATTTTTCACAATTGATGCAATGGATTTGCAATTATGTGAAAATTTAACCAATCTTTCAAGCACTAATTACTATAGAGTAACCATGCTTAAAGAGGTAAAAAATTACAGAAACATTAAGGAAAGAACCATATACATAATCACCATAAATATGCCATTAAGATTCAAGGTTAAAAGATTTAAAATTTTTCGTCAAAACGAAAAACCCTCGAAAAAAGGCATTTGTGGTCAGATTTTGGCCTTTTTTTTTACAGTCCTACAAGGGTTAAAATATTTCCAGAACGCTGTTTTCACCCAAAATTCACTATTTTTGGGCGAAAATTTGGGTTCGGGGCCAATAATCAGCTTTAAAACGGGTTTAAAATTAATAAAGCCGAGCTACTAATCTAATTAGTAACAAAAACCAGAAAAATAAATCATTAAAACACCTTGAAAATTATTTGTTATAAAATAAATGAACCTAGCTTTGATACCACTGTTGGGTTTCGATGAGTCTGACTCACCGCGGAAATAAAACCCGAGCTCAAGAACAAACTCACAATTAAGATAACAAAATGCATAAATAACAAGAATAGAGAAAAGACTAAAATACCCTTGTAGCGTGCTTCGCTCAACCGGATGGAGCTCTTGAGAAAGCCGAGCCTCACAAATGGCAAGGACCTCCAACGAAGTCCACCCACAACTCGACCCGACCGGTCTACTACTTGGAGGTTAGCCAAGTCCGACCAAAACGACTACCCGAGTAATTAATGAGCTTATAGGTTTTCTCTCAAGAGGAGATGCCTAATGGAGCTCTTAGTCAAGTGAACAATCCCAAGGTATGCCTTGGCTATTTATAAGGAGTGCTTCCTTGAGAATTCCACTCATCTTTCAATGTGGGACTTTTTCACAAATAGATCCCACATGGAAAGAATGTTGAATTCAATCCTTAGTTAAATAATCCAAGGAATAACTAAGTAAAAAGTGTCACATGGTTAGGTGAGGACCACTTCCTCAGTTGCTCCCCAAGGAAACTCACATGCATTGTGAGCTAACCATGTGGCACCCAACCTTAAGCCCCAAGTTGGGTACAGTTGGGCCGCCACTCTTCGGCTCGCGTACATAACCTGTCACCCGGGTCCGCGACCTGTTGCCACATGGTACTGCCAACGTGGCACGCTTCCACTTGGTGGCTGCCAACGTGGCATGCTGCCACCTTGGCGCGCTGCCACTCGGTGGCCGCCACGTGCGCTGCGACATGGCGTGCTGCCATGTACGCTGCCACATGGCGGGCTTCTATTTGGCGCGTTTCCCTATCATTTGCGTGGCTAGGGTTTGTACTTGTTACCTGAAGCATTTTCCCATCTCGCCAATTCCTAAATTTTGGCTTGATTTTTGAGATTAGGTTCCGACGCTCTAAGCTCGGAATCCGACGTCTTTGTTCATAATACTCGGGTGACTCATTAATTCCTTTTGGATTAATTCATCGCGTCGGATCTTTAGTTGCTTGGGTGTGACCCGAAGGGTTTAGTCAAGATTAAGTTGTAATATTAATTATGCATTAATATTACTGATCGGAAGCGGCCTCCACCTAGGCATTCCGATCACTTGAACTTACTGAATAAATAGCTTTCCAATAACTCCGAACCCTCTATCGGAATAATACACTTACTGAAGAAATGATAGAGTGAGAAAAATAAGCAATTAATTTAATTTTATATTAAACTAAATAGCAAGACAAATAATCAAACAACACTTAGTACACATATAGAAGTGGTTAGGTGAGGACCACAAGGAGGACCACATAGTCTCCTTGATCCCTAAGTAAAAACTGCACCAATCATAAGCAAGCATGATCGGTCAATGCTTGGGCAACAGGGCTTGCCAAGATGGCAGCCTTGTGCCTCGGCTTGGCTTGCAAGTCGCAGTAAGCCTATGGGGGCAATTTCTCGCTGTTGGCAGGGCCGGTGCGCGCGAGCACGATAGCATGCTGCTAGCTGCTGCTTGTTGATGCTACTAATGCAAGCTTGCTAGCGGGCTTGTACTTCCAACCCCGTAATCATGCTCTCACAGCATGCCTAGCATGCTTGGCTGGCTGTCAGGCCATGCGAAGGGCCAGCATGCATAACCCTACATCACTCGGCCAGCATGTTGCTCGGCCTGTGCGAGGGCTTGTGCGGCCATAGCATGCCCATCCCCGTATTCCCCGGCCAACATCATGTTGAGCTTATACGAGGGCTTGGGCTGCGGTTTGGCTTTGCCTCCACTAGAGTAGTGTGGCAAGGCCTTGTGTTAGCCTAATATGTCGTGTCGTTTGATTATTTTACGTTTCATCGATTCCTAGAATTTTCTTGACGATAGACATTCGGCTTCGACGCTCTAAGCTTGGAATTTGACGTCTTTGTTGGTAATAAATCTATTGATTCATTTAATCCTTCGGATAAATTTGTTGTTTCGGTTCACCGAAGGGTTCAGTCAAGATTAAGCTGTAATATTAATTATTCCTTAAATTACTGATCGGAAGTGGCCTCTAGTTAAGCATTCCGATCACTTAACCTCACTGAATAATTAGCTTTCTAATAATTTTGAACCTTCTATCGGAATAATACACTTGTTTAGAGGACACCATTCCTTTCATCTTTGTCTTCAAGTTCTCAAAGTAAAGCAATGGCGGGTTAAGAGGATGATGTTTTGTTTTGTGAGTTTGGAAATCTGGAGGATTATGAACTCGTGGGAGGGATTTTGCTACCCACCACGGAAACCAGTTTTACCATTCATCCCCAATACACAAGAATAGTATAAGCGGAACAATTTTCGGGATCTCTAAGTGAAGATCCCAATGAGCACCTTGATAGATTCCTTGAGCTATGTGCCACAATTCAAACAAATCAAGTTTCTCAAGGGTACATCCAAATAACTTAATTGTGGGTGCAAGGGATACAACATCCCTCTTACTTTAGTAGACAATGGGTCTGCCGTAAATGTGTGCCCATTACGAACTGTGAAATACTTAGGCCTTAATCCAGGTTAAGATTTTTATTCAACAACACAAAGCATTAGGGCCTATGATAATTCAAGGAGATCTATGTGTGGAACTGTTAAGCTACCAATTACAACAGGCCCAATACAAAAGATGGTTAAATTTCATGTCATGGACATTAAACCTACATTAAACCTTCTTCTTGGACGTCCTTGGATACATGAGCTTGGGGCGATACCATCCTCGCTCCATCAAATGATTAGGTTGAACTATCAAGGTCTTCCTATGACTATACATGCTTCTCCTCTCAAAATAGCAATAAATGATCAATCACTTTTGCAAATAAACCATGATAATGATGAAGAGGACATGTAGGGATTCGCCGCGGAGGCAATTTAAACACTAGAAATGGAGGAAAGCCTCAAGGAACCATTCAAGCTTGATCCATATTCCACCCCAATAGTAAACAACATCTTATTCAAGAGTAGTTACTTTCCTGGAATGCCCTTGGGAATAGGAATAAAGAAATCTCTTTTACTTCCTATCCCAAAGAAAAGCTTCTCTTTTGGATTGGGATATAAACCAACCAAAGAAGAACTCGAGTCTCACGATACTAAGATCAAAGCACGTAGAGACAACAATAAGAAAGGGATAATCACTTTACTCCCATCCTACAATTAAACCCTTAATGGTCAATTCATTAGGGAGGGAGAGGATTACCCATGCTATGACTTTCCAAAACCATTAATTCTAGAAGGTATCAAGAAGCCTGGATTCGAAATATTCCACGATTGCACTTCTTGAATGATGATTTCAAAATCGTTCAATCAAAACACCCAACTCTAGGGTGCTATGATAGGCAAGCATTCAATTTGCTATTTGGACTAGAGCAAAACCATGTTGCTACAATGACTAATCAGTACGCCATCAAAGATAAAGCTTTTGACCCAACCTCGTTGATCACCCCTTTTAATGAAACTTTCGAGCATGGATGAAGACTTTCAAGTGGGTTAACCATAAAGATGACAAGCTGGATATCACCACAGGCGGAGGGGAGATGTTTGAAGAATCTAATGACAAGTCTAGTCTAGATTTTAAGGAATCCCAAATAGGATTCTCCTCTTGATGTACTTTCTTTTTATTTCAATAATATGAGCTCTATTTCCGAGTATATGCCTTCTCTTAAATCTTTTGAATGTTATAATAATCAATCTAATGAAGATGATAATATTAACACACTGGTTGAATTAATGAATGAACGAGAACAAAAGAATCCTGTAATTGAAGAAACTGAAACCATCAATATAGGAACTAATGAAAACAAAAAGGAAGTCAAAATCGACTTAACCTTAAATCCAGAAGAGCGATCGATCCTCATATCGAAGCTTAAAGAATTTGAAGACGTGTTCGCTTGGTCATACAAGGACATGCCTGGAATAGATAAGGAAATTGCGAAACATATCATTCCCTTGGACCCTACTTCTAAACCAATAAAACAAAAACTTCGACGAATGAAACCTGATGTCGCTTTGAAAATAAAAGAAGAAGTACAAAAGCAATTAGACGCATGCTTCATTCGCATATGTAATTACCCAGAATGGGTAGCAAAAATCGTCCCAATCCTTAAAAAGGATGGATGAGTTTGCATATGTGTCGACTTTAGGGACCTTAACAAGGCCAGCCCTAAAGACGATTTTCCTCTACCTCATATTGGATACGCAGGTTACAACCAAATTTTAATGGAAAAAGAAGACGAAGAAAAGACATGCTTTATCACCCCTTGGGGTACATATTGCTACACTGTCATGCCATTTGGTTTAAAAATGCAGGAGCTACGTACCAAAGAACGGCTACGACTCTCTTGCATGATATGATGCATAAAGTAGTAGAAGTGTATGTGGATGACATGATCGTAAAGTCCAAAGATAGAATGGGAAACATAAAAGCTTTACGCAAATTCTTCACTCGCATAAAGGAATATAAAATGCGATTGAATTCACAAAAATGTGCCTTTGGAGTGACTTCTGGCAAGTTACTTGGATACGTAGTAAGCACACGTGGTATTGAGATCAATCCTTCTAAAATAAAAGAAATTGTTGACATACCTCCCCCTCAAACTGAAAAAGAAATTAGGGGGTTCCTTGGAAAACTACAGTTATCAATAAGTTGACGATGACTTGTGAGCCAATATTTAAAAAATTAAGAAAAGAAGAAAAACATGAATGGGACGATCAATGCTAAGAGGCCTTTGAGAAAATCAATGATTATCTCAAAAGTCCACCAATTTTAGCACCACCAGTACCCCAACTACCTCTTAGGCTATACATTACAGTTACAGATACGGCCACAGGAGCCATGTTAGCACAAGAGGTAGAAAAATTCGAGCGTGCATGATATTATATAAGCAAAAAATTCATCCAATATGAAACAAAATATAGCACCTTGGAAAAAATAAGCTTAGCATTAGTGTGGGCAACTAAAAAACTACGACATTATATGCTACCCCACACCACTCATGTGATTTCAAAACAAAATCCAATAAAGTATTTGTTTGAACAACCACCCATACAAGGAAGAATATCCAAGTGGTTGGTAATGTTAGCCGAATTCGAACTAAAATATATTCCTAAAAAATCTATAAAAGGAAAAGTAATATCTGATTTTCTGGCTCAACATCTTATTCAAACAAGTCATACATAAACTACTCATCTTCCGGATGAAAAGATTGTCATGACACAAGATGATAAATGGGGTAATGTACTTCGACGGGGCATCCAATAAAAAAGGATGTGGTGTGGGAGTGTTGCTCATAAGTCCAGAGGGAGCACATACTCTAATCTCTGTCAAACTAGACTTTGAGGTTACTAATAATGCTGCAGAATGTGAAGCGTGCATTTTTGGACTACAAGCAGCAGCTAGCATAGATGTGCAAAAATTGGAGGTATATGGAGATTCTAGCTTACTAATAAATCATATACTTAAAAAATGGAAAATAAAGAAATCCACAATGATATTATACGAAGCACACCTAGAGCAACTCATCGAGCATTTTGATTATATTGACTTCAAATATCTCCCAAGGGATGAGAATCAATTTGCCGATGCGCTAGCAAAATTAGCCACAATGATCAATATTCCAGATCACTTAAATATGATGCCATTATGTGTTGATAGAAGAGAAGAACCAGCTTATTGCAACGCAATAGAGGAAATAAATGACATCGAAGGAGAAAGTCCTTGGTATGATCATATCCTCCAGTACATTACTCATGGAACATATCCTGAAAATACTTCATCAAAAGACTAACGAGCTTTGATAACACTTGCAGCTCAATATGGTTTAGTAAATGGTCAATTATGCAAGAAAGGACCCAATGGTCAAAGCTTATTGTGTATAGACCAACCCGAATCCTCAAGCCTTTTGGAAGATACTCACAAAGGTGTTTATGGACCTCACATGAATGGAAAAAATTCTTGCTAAAATAATCTCATGATAAGGGTACTTTTGGTCCACCATGGAACATGATTGCATACAATATGTCAAGAAATGTCCAGAGTGCCAAATGTTCGCTAATTTCCAACACCTTTCACCATCCGAACTATATAACCTCAGTTCCCTTTTGCCTTTCTCGACTTGGGGAATTGACATAATTGGTAAAGTTTCTCCAACAGAAGCAGGAGGACACGAGTACGTATTAGTAGCCATCGATTACCTCACTAAGTGGATTGAGGCCGCTTCTTACGTTAACATCTCTTCTAAACATGTCACAAAGTTTCTCGAACGAAACATATTTTGTAGATATGGAGTTCCACATGAACTAATTAACGATCAGGGATATCAATTCAAAGCAGAAGTTGAGACCCTCTTAGCTCGTTATAAAGTAAAACATCATCATTCATCTCCATATAGACTTCAAATGAACGGAGCTGTAGAATTGGCAAATAAAAACATAACAGTCATCCTTAAGAAAATGGCAGAAAATTATAAGTACTGGCCAAACAAACTACACTTCGCCCTATGGGGTTATAGAACATCCATACGAACATCTATAGGGGTAACTCCATACTCCTTAGTTTTCGGAATGGACGCAGTTCAACTAGTTGAACTAGAAATACCATCCCTACGCATCGTACTCGAAAGTAAGCTATCGGAAGCTGAATGGGTATGAGCAAGGTATGAAGAGCTTTTATTTCTCAATGAACGACGATTAAAAGCTTTGCATCATGTACAAGTCTACCAACGACGGGTCGCACGACACTTTAACAAAAGGGTACGACCCCGAAATATCAAAGAAGGTGACTATGTACTAAAAGAGGTTATGGGTCCACCAACCGATCCAAGAAGGAAATTCAAACCTAATTTGATAGGACCATACTGCGTAATTGGCATTCTATCAGGAGGAGCTGTCAGATTGATGGATATTGGTGGCGATAAAATCTGTCAATTAATAAACATTGATCGACTTAAAAAATATTACATATGAAAAATCCGGATAAACTCGTTCATTCATTAACAATCATGTCTCTTGGCATTCAAATAAAGAATCTAAGTGTTATGCTCTTTACTGAATAACACGACAAAGCTAATAACACTAGGGGGGATAATAAAAAAGTGCATACCGTACAAAGTGTTTAGATTTTTTCGAACATTACGAAAAACACTTCACACTTGGGGGGTAATAATACGAAAAAATAATTTTTTTAACACTCGTAGCACAAGTGTCACGCGCAACTAAATCAGTTGCGCGCGGATGTCACGCGCAACAGAATCCGCTACGCGCGACAGGCATGCGCAACCTTGGATGTTGCGCGCGCCACATGATGACAAACTATGAACCCAGAATTTTACGCTTGAATAAAATTTTGATTTTTACTAGCGATAAAATAAGGGCGTTTTTAAAACAATATGTATACTCGGAAATACAATTAAACTTTGATTTAAGTTATTGAACAAAGTTTGATTAATTTTTCATTTAATTCCTACAAATAGAATTAAAGAAAAATTACAAAAAATAAATATATAACTTTTTGCAAAGAACTACGCAAAGACCTGATTTTGTAATACGAATACGTAGGCAATCTTTATGATTCGGTCATATAAAAAAAAAGAGCTCATTTTTATTCCAATCAAATTCAAAAGACATTATAGAATTAGATAATAAGTAATTATAAAAAACATAGTAGTTTTATTTAAAATAAAATAATTCTTAAGCTACTAATATTGTGTAACACTCTAAGGTTTTACTATGTCCTCAATCGCCACAGTTGATGGAGGAGTAGTTTCCATCGCAGTACTTTCAGCAACCTTTGAGCTTTCCCCTTCGCCTTTCTTCTTGACCCAAACGTTATTTTTCAACTTAGGAATTGGGGCCTTTTCAACTCTCTTTCCTTTGTCATTTGCATTTGTTGGAACCCTTTTGCGAGTATTCGATGAAGGTTCCTTAATCTTCACGCCTTGTTGCGTGGGTTTAGGAGGAGTCTTCCTTTTAGGATCCCTTGAACGAGCCTTGGGTGATGAGGAGAAGTCTAACTTTCTTCTTACTCCTTTATTTTGGCCATTAGGAGGAGTAGTAGTGGCCGAATGCATCGAAGGCTTGGGTGGATTACGAGCCGAGGCGGCTTAATTTTGTGATCGAGCCTTGTTTAACTCTCCTTTGTCTGCCGCATTCATCCAAGCTTTATAAAAGGAAGATATTACAATGCTCGCCGTGGGATTTTGCGCTGCCCACCTAGGAAGGCTTGACCAATATTCCATCCAATGGGGAATTCGTTCGGGTTTAAAGATCACATCCTTAGGGGCATCACAATCCTGTGGGGGAATAACTTGTTTCATTCCATATTGTCTCATCACCCTGCAAGGAAAGATGTCAGTGGTACTAGAAAGGCCTAAAAGCCTAATGTAGGGACAATTAAAACTATTCCCAATCATACTACTTATGATCCACCAAGGAATCACGAAGCGTATGTTAGGAACCTCATGACATAAAAAGGACTTCCATTCAAGCAAAGAACAGTTTCTGCCAAAGCTAAGGGTGCGGGTGATTGACACCCCTCTATTTGCTCCACTATGGACACCATGGAATAATCTCCATACTCTTTACTTGTCCTAAGAAAATAATTTACAGCAAGACAAAAACATAAAGCACGAATTTTAAAATTTAGTCTAGTTGTCACGAGGGGCGACGAAGTGCTCAATAAATTGAATTAAATTCACGCCTTCTTCTGTCCCAATGTTGGCCATATCATTGTCATTCAAGCCAAAAAATCTTTGAAATACAGGTTTAAAATCTGACAAGTTAGGGGCATATGTCACGGGGAGAGTATTTGCAGGGAAGCTTAGTAGAGACTCAAACTTGCCAGGTAATGGGACAATTTCATCCCCTTTAAAGAGGAAAAGACGGTGATTCGAGTCCCAAAGATTAACCGCAGCATGGAGGAAATCAAAATTTATATTAAGTTGCATATATCTTAGTAGGGGGTCAAGGTGGTATATTTAAAAAGCTAATTTATCCTCAGTTGAAAGGGAAGTGACCCATTGTTTCAAACGTTGCTCAAAGGTTTTTACCATTGTTAAAAAAAAGGAGAGAGAACAAGTAGAGAGAGCAATATTTTTCTTAATAATACTACTAACGAACGAATGTGAGAAGATCAAAAGCCTACACGAAACCACGTTTAAATAGACCCAAACAGGGCAATTTTTCGGCAATTTTCACCCAAAAGAACGTTCACCCGCAGATGGCGCGCGCATCTCATAAGTTGCGAGCGCCTGTCGCACGCAACCAATACACATGTGCTTGACAATCGCGCGCAACCCATCCAGTTGTGCGCGCCCTGTTCTGTCGCGACATGTTGTTTGGTTTATTTCCATATTTTTGACTAATAAATAATGGAATATCAACGAAATCTTATGACTAATCCATACGCTTGCCTTTGTTAAGTCTTGTTTCCTTTCTTTAGTTTCTTTTTATTTTGTTTTTTCTTATTCTTTGTTTCTAATTTCCTTTTTATTTCTTATATTTTATTTGATTTTCTTTTAATTTCTTTTTCTCCTTTCACCTTTTTTCCCTTCCTTTTCTTTGTTTTTTCTTTTCGTTTTTCCTTTTATTTTCTTTTTTGTCATTTTTTCGAGGGGTTAAGTCGGGAACCCTTTCCCTCCCTCGAATTTTTTTTTTCGATTTAAAATACTTACGGAAATAAAAATATGATATGTATACAAAAAATGTGTGTCATATGTACAACCATAAAAAAAAATAATATATAAACATGTACATTTTTCTATAAGCTTAAAAAAATAATAATAAAATGGAAGTTAGGATGCTCGACGACTCTCGAAAGGTTGCTATACATCCTGCAAAATCCAAAACAAAGATTAATACATAAAACGTGTAATAACTTTGTTAAAAAATAAGAGAAAACAAACTTACCGCGACCATCCGATGATCACGGCATGACAAAGCCACGAGGGCTCTTTGATAAGCGGCTCAAAAAGCGCGCATAGTCCTCACCATGCCGTTCACGGTCTCTCACGGAACCTGTTCAAAAAATAATAATATAAGGACAGTTATCAAACAAATGTATATGATATATGAAAATAATATACATGTACAAAATAAACATACCGACTCAACCGTCTTCGGTACAAACGGTATGTCCTCGTCCTCCGCCGTTGGAAGGATCTCGCGAATTACCGACCCGAAAGCGTCGGTATACGTGATCTCCGCCGTGGGAGGCACCCAACTACCCAGCTCAACTCGCTGAAGATACGATAATAAAGGAGTAAAGGTTCTAAAAAAAAAGAAGAAGAATAAAGAAAAAACAATAAAAAAAGAATACTAATCGGAACGAAAGCTGGAAAAGGGGTCAGCCTGGATGCAATAAATGTTGAGTAAGATGCACCCAGTAGCACCAGCTGCTCCGTTAGATAACCAAGGATAGCCTGAGCTCGATCCTCAGTAGACAACAGGTTCGGACGCAGCATCCGGATTGGAGGGTCCACAAGAACCAAAGGCTCCTCGGACAAAGACTGCCAGAGAACACGCTCGCCCAAGAACCAAGCGTATGTCCTCTGGAGTATAGACAGTCCCTGATAAAGGGCCCGGAAACGGCAGCGAACCATTCCTGACCGGACAGCCTCAGGGACCTTGACGATCAAACTCCGAGGACGAAGATCGATCTACAAAACACAACCACATGAGAAAATCATACGTATATATGAACATGTGTGTTGTCAAAATACTCACCGACGCACGAGTCGCCGAAAGAATCCTTTGATGAAAGTCGTCGGCTGAAGTCCCTCGTTTCTTCCTAATCGTGACCAGACGATGGCTGATAGGAAAACGAGCCTCCCCAAGTATCCTGGGGGCTAAGAAAGGCATGTACGAGTACCCCCAAGCCTAAAAGAAAAGAGAGAAAACAATGAGATCAAAGAGCCAAAATGGTGATTAAGATAAAAAGATTAAGGCGAATACGCACCTCGAGGATACAACCATGCCATGAAATGGAGATCCGAGGAACCTCAGTAGTTGCCGCGGAATCCATCACCCGGGTCGCCTTGCCCATAGCTGTAAGCATAAGGGCATACGACACCTTCACCCAACTCAGATTACCTACTTACCCCAAATCACCGAGGCAAATGAGTAACTCGATAGCAAAACGCTCTCCTCGATCACTCAAGATATTGACGAAAAGAACGTGAGCAATGTATATCCGAGCCAGTTGTTCAGGTGTACACTACCGATTAACCTCGTCAGCCGACAGCTTGTCGGCAAGGACTGAGTACGGACAAGACTGCGCGTACAGATGAAGGGCTGTCGTAAGACGGTCCCCACAAGGTTACGCAGTCTCTCGTCTGACCCCTTTACGGTCTCCATGACCATAGGCTCACCTCCGAAAGGAATTCTTGCAATCATAGAGAAATCGAAAGGGGTATCCGTCATTTCTCCTCATGGAAAGTGAAAAGTGTTGGTGGAATCCCAACAGAACTCCAGCAACCCACGAAGGAAAGCTAACGATGCAGGCTGAATCGATAGATCCCGAAGAGCCGCAAGCTGGGGGCTGATCCTCGAAAGCTCCACTATGTCCTTTACCACATCGGGTAAACTCTCGAAACGACCTCTCAAGTCGCCTGAGTAGTACAAACGCATGCTAGGCTCGCTCTATAAGAAAATATACAAAAATTACAATTACGACTTTGAAAAGAGAAGAAACGATGATAAAAGAGACGGAGACACGAAAAGAATTCACTATGCCGCGCCAACTTCGAACCGAAACGTGATGGTCTAGGTCCCACTTAAGGACCTGAGGGTCCCAGTTGGGAGGAGCCCCCAGACCACATCCTCCTAGAGGCGTCGATCGGCCGCAACGCGTCGCTCTCGAACTTCCTCTTCAGGCACGGTTCCTCCTCAGCATCGACAAATGGAGGAGAATCCATGCTATAATGGATAAAATTCCTTATTAGTTTATTTTCTTTCTAAAAGACTAATACACGTGTTTTAGACCCATTTCGGCAACATAATGACTGCCGAGAGGGCAAAACACAAAAATCGAATGCCACCCACGCTTGGGGGCTACGATACCTGCAGTTAAACTCAGTAAATGAGGGCTTTTAACACCCACAAAAGCCATCCTATATTAGTTTCAACTAAAGTATTCTAGAGATTATATTTCTAAGTCTCAAAGAATCAACTACTTCTAGACAAATAATAATAACTTAAACATAATTATCATCTCCCAAACAATCTTGAGGTTCAAGCATGCAAAAACAAGCTAAATGTATACTTCGTACCATTTTTCGGATTTAAAATTTTCAAAAAGTGATTCATGAAAGTAATAGTAGTTCTAAAACTATAATTTACTTCATAATCAACAAGTATAACCAAAATGAGCAAGCAAAACAACAGATTCGAATTGAAATTCGAAGAAAAAAGTTAAGAACGTACTTAAATGAAGAAATGCTCATACAAGGCTCAATACTCAACCATTTTTCATGAAATTTGTTGCAAAACACCCCTTAAACATAGTAAAATAACATGGAACAAAGAATTTCAAGAATTATGGAGCAAATCGAAAACCCCCAAATTCGAATTTTGGGGTTTTATGGTTCGAAAAAATCGCCCGAATTCAGCTAAAAAACGAACAAAAATTAGTAAAAACTTACATTGGATTATGGAAAATATGAATAGGGGATGAGGTTTACTTCCTTTAGCTTCAAAAACAAAATAAATTTGAGCTTTCTAGAGAGAGAAAGAAGCAAAAATGGCGATGGAAGGAGAGAGAGAGCGAAATGAAAAATCGTGCTCAGCGATTTTCCTGTTGCCGATTTAAATGTCACGCGCAACTCAATCAGTTGCGCGTGACAGCCCAGCGCAACTCAGAACGATGTGCGCGCCTGGACAGCGTGACCCACTGAGTTGCACGCAGATACCGGTCACTTAAAAAACCGGTATTGAGATTTTGATCCGTTTGATTTATTTTTAATGGTTTTTGCTCGATATTAGATGTAATCACGCGCGAATTATCAAAATCTTTAAAAATTGCTTTGCATCTAGTAATTTCTTTTCTTTTTTGATAGTTTTTTGCATCATTTCGCATGCACACCGTGCTTTGTGCCTGCCCTAAGCATACATTTTGGACGTTTTTCGTGAGCGTGTCTTAAGACGTTCCGTAGTGGTGCTTTACGTTAAAGCTCCCATAGACAGGTTTGTCATTTTACTGTACTGACTTTAGAAATTTCACGTTCTTTTCTTTCTTTTTGGCGTCCACGGCAAAAAGGATGGCGTTATCATACATCGTAAAATTGTATGGCATAGGTGTTGCGTAAAATTTCACCTCTTCCCAGCAACGTGATCTACCTCCCGTACCTAATGAGTTAACTGGCGCGCTGAACCATTCCAGAGTAGACACTTCTTCATTGGAAGAAAATACGGTAGTTAGTGAGCTTACTGGCTTACTGGACAGTTAGGGTGTCCGTCCACCCCTTGTATAAAGAGCGACGTGTGATGTTGCATCTATTTAGGCACGTGCCCCTAGTCTTGAGACACGTGTTTTCATCTTGTGGACAAAATTGCTAAGAGAGTTGCCAATTTTCTTCTCTCTCACTGGATTTGGATATATGCCTCTAGTCCTGTGACATGTATTTCTGTCTTATGGACATCGAATACTGCGTTTTGGCAAGTGAGTGTCAAGAACTTTATTCACGTGTTAGGCTAGGAATCTGTAAGGAGGGTGTGCCCATCGTAGGGGATCCTGCTCCTTATATGCCTATGGCCCTTTAAAAGCCTAGGACTTTACAATTGTTGGAGTGTATTAGGATTTGAATTCCTGACTGTTTTAGGGACCTTGAATTAGAGTTGATCTTATCATTATGCTTTTTTGTAAGAAACTAGTAAGGAGTCGCCAATGAGTTTTAGGAAAACTCATAAACCTCGTTCATGCCTTTCTCCCAAGCAGAGTTCAAGGGATATTTAGCACGTATCGTAAGTTTACCCATGCCCAAATTGGTGTACTTGTACCAGAAATGAGTTCGGGAGAGAGGGTACTAAAATAACGTTCCCTTTAGGGGGGAATAGTTATTTTAGCCCTAGTGCGGCCTCTACTAGCTCTTCCTTTTTCACAATTTCATTACCAAACAACATATGCAACGTGATACCTAAAAACTAAGTTAGTTGATTTTATTTACAAGCATTAATCACGTAGGAATTACATTACAAAAGTCGTTATTCTTTATTTAATTAAATATTCGTGAAAAGGAACAATAAATAAACCATATTCGCCTTGTCTTAAGTGATCAAACAAAAATTAAGTATTCAATTCTATTCTTTATTTAACGCAAAATACTATGTGAAATTAATTAATTAAAAGTTTGTTTAAGGTGATCAATCAACAGTAATTAATTAGTTAAAGGTTGTTTAAACAAGAAAAGAAAAGGTGATTGATCTAAGTGCTCGAGAATTTACCACTTTTCCTTGCTAGATCTTCGTTTAGAACACTTATGGACTTCTTCTTGTTTGGGAACCTCCACCGTAATAACAAGTAATAAAGGGGGTGAGTGTTTCAGACAAAAGGGTTGATAGTACACAAGTTCACAAAGTTTCTGTCAGAACTTCGAGTTATTCTCTGTTTGTTAAAGCCTCGTATTAAGCCTCTATTTATAGGGAATGGGTGCATTTAGTAATTTGAGTGTTCTGCCGCAGCAGGCGTCGCGCACATCTGAATGAGATGCGCGTGCCTGCTCAGCATAAGTGATTTAGGTGCGTTGCTACAAGCAGCGCAACAGAACGTCTTGCGGGCGGTATTATGGTAAGATTCGACTTTATATTTTTATAAAATTTCGAATCTTCCGCGAGCGCATCATTAGAGGCTGCGCTGGTCGACACGCGCAACCCTATGAGTTGCGCGCCAAACCAATGCGACTGTTTGAGATGCGCGCGGATTTTTCTGCGCTAGCTTTTATTTTTAACCTAGGCATTTCTAAGTCCATCAAAATTAGATTTAGACTTCGGGTAGCCTAATTTCTGATCGGGTTTAGTTAATTGGACTTTAATTCATTTTGTTTTTGGTTAGGCTAGGTATTTTGTATTCTTGTGGCTCAATCAGTTGTCCATAAGCATTCTTCACATTGATCCAACATGAAGATGATTTTATTTATCGTCATAGCATTTCCAGTTGGGACAGGAGGCCAAAAATAAATGTCTACAGTTAGCCCCCACTTTCATCGAGTCTAGAATAGACGAGGATCAAAGTAGTCAAGGAAATTAATGAGTGCCATTTATGGCACTCATTTTATGAGTATTTAGGTTGTTTTTACCTTCTTTTTATATCTTTCTTTCTTAATAAATGTTTAGTTTTATGCATTTTAACTTTATTTCCCTTTTCTCTCTTGTTTTGTGTTTTTATGGTTTTTCTTGTGTTTTTCACCTTTATTTGCTCTCTTTTTGTGGTTGTAGGTATTGTACGAGGTTCGGGTCTCGATATTGGTGGTTTTCTAAGTTGGAAGATGCTTTTGGAGTAAGCTCATAGCATTGGAAAAGCTCAAGATGCAAGGAAGTGGATTCTCCAAGTTCTAACTCTTGCGCTCTCAAGCCGTGTTCCCATGAAGGAGTGGTGTTGAACCCACCACGAGTCCATTTGAATCTGCCATGCTTAGTGTCTATCATCATCATACTGCGTGCACTCGAAGACCCAATTGCGAACGCACGAAGCGGCGAGCAAGTCGAAAGAAACCCAGAGGAGTGCGGGCGCGCTGCCTCGCTACACGGGCACGCAGACTCTGTGCGCGGGCGTGCACCCTTACCTGCGCGTGCGCTCCTCCCTATTTCCCGGTTTCCCTCGGTTTCGTTTTCACACCTCTTTTTAAATACCTTTTTCAGCCGATTTTGTAAGAAGTTTTTAGACATAATTTTGATCATAATTATAGCTTAGTTGAGAGTTTCTCTCTGTAGTTTTGAGTTTAGTTTAGGAGTAGATTTAGAGAGAGAAAGTGAGAGATTTCAATGGTGATTTGAGAGATTGATGATACAAGGGTGACAATTGTGTTGAAGATCTTCTCTATTATCAATGAGAATTTCTAACTCTATATCATCTTATTGCTTTGTTTAGATTAATTTTGTTTAATTTGGTTTTGATGATTGATCTTGATTAGAGTAATTGTTCTTTATATTTTGTTGATTCTAAATTTCTTTAGTTGCTTGTTGATTAGATAATGATTCTTGAGTAGTTGTTTGGCTAGGGATTGGGTGAAACTTGTATGATTGATTGATTATGATTAATTTGGGAATTGTGTTGATTAATTGTTGAGAGTAAAGGGATTAGTGTAAGTTTGCATGTGTGTAATTTTACTAGGATTTGAGAATTATGCTAGATTGCATTGTGATTACTAATGACACGACCAATTAATTTTGGAATTGCAATTATTGATTGGTTTGGATTGTGATTCTTCTAGTTTGTTATTCGTAGAGATCACTAGCTTAACGATTAGGAGATAGCTCTTTAATTCCAATTGTTAACTCTTTTCATTAGTCTTTACAACCATTGATTGGCATGTTCTTCCCAAATTGTTGCAATTGTCATGAGTACTTGTTGATACCCATTCCCTAGTGTTTTATTTGTTTGATTCTTTGTTTTGGTAGTTATTAGTGTTCCCTCTTTACTCTTGACTTTGACCTAGCTTAAGCGCCCAATTGAAAGCACTTAAGCATAACCGTTCCTTTGGGTTCGACCCTTGACTTACCTCCATAATTGTATTTAGGTTTGTTAAGTATTTATAAATTTTGTTTGGCTTAGGGAGGATTAGTCAACGACCTAGTTTTCCCCTCGTCAAAATGGCGCCGTTGCCGGGGAACGGTGTCTATGTTTGCGTGTTTTCGATTTCTTGAGTCTAGGTCTTTGTATATACTTTTGTTTTATTTGATTTTTTCTTGTTTTGAAAAAAAAAATGGCATGTATCTCACTTCCTCAATATGACAATGAGACTTTTTGTAAATATTTCAATAGACTTGAGGGATTTCTTGATTATAATTGTTGTAATCTTTGGGAGGCTTGTGAGATTTGTTATTTTGGTTTGAATGAGCAAACTAGGGATGAAGTTGAATGCATGCACAATGGTGAATTTAGAGCATTGTCTATTGATGATGCTTGGGATTTTATGTTTGGTTTGCTTGGGATGTCTATAATAGGGCGGGTAATCATGTTTCTAATATTGATGTGCAATTTCTTGATTCTTCTTATATTAGCATGAATTCCCATGAATTGTCATATGATCCCATGATTGAACCTAGAACAAATGATTTTAACCTATTTCCTTTTTTGTTCATGATGATGAGGTACATGCTCAAGTTGATGCTAATGGTGTGTTTCAATTTTCTTCATTATTTACCATGCCTTCTTGTGATGTGCTTCGTTCCCTTAATAATGAATCTCATATGTTTGATTGTGCCCCCACTCCCCAATTTGATGAAAATGCTCATGTTTATAATGTCAATGATCCTACCTTTGGTTGCGACTCTTCTTTCACTCTTGATACTCAACCTTCTTCACCCTCTCATTCTCCAAACTCTTGTGATGAGTCTCTAATTCCATATAGCCAAATTGATGAATCTTTGAGGGAGTTGGAGATGAATCCTAAGCTTAGGCCCTTGGAGAGACAAATGATAGAAATTTTAAGGAGCCAATTGGAGATGATTAGAGAGCGTGAGAATCTTTTTAATGAAGAATTGAAAAGAAAAGAAGAGTTGGAAAATCAATTGTCATCTTTGATGCTTGTTTGTGAAAAATCCCAATCTAATGTGCGTGTTGAGGATGATGATGATGATTTTGAGCAACCAAAAGAGTGTGAGGATCCTGTTTGTGAGCATTTGAGTGATGGTGAAGGAGTTGAGAATAAAGAGAGTGTTGATTTCGAAAACCCTAACCCTTCTTCCCATCTTATTGAGTCTTAAGTGCATGATTGTGATTCTTCTATCCATGAGTATTTGGACTCGTTTGAGGTTATGTCTAATATGTTTTTTGAGAGTCAAAAGAAAACCCAAAGCCTTTTGAATGAGTTCATTGAGGATGCTTCATGGGAGAGAGATGAGTTTGAAATGAATTTGCATCCATTCATGCATGGTTTTGAGACTTTGGGCTTCAAGGATGTTGAGGGAGTTGTTGTTCATTGTTGTGATGGAGAGGATTATGTAGTTCCTCTTGAAAGTTGGATGTTTGAGGGAGATGGAGATCATGAGTGTTCTTCTTTTGAGGATTATATGATTGATTTTCATGCTCTTATTGGTTATTTGAGGCATGGTGGTGATAAGATTTCATTTGTGATACCATAGCCCCTATTCCCTTTTCTCATGTCCCTTTTTCAAGGAAATTTAACCATATCCTTTACATTCCTACGTCCCTCCATTCCTTTGTTAATGAGCCTATTGGGGACCCCCTTGTTTATGATGATTTTCATGTCCCTCATTCATCTTCTATTGAGGAAAAGGGTGATTTTGCCACCCAAAAACATTTTGAGGAGAGTTTGCCTTCTTCTTCTTTTTCTTCTTCTTATTTTGTTGAATTTATTTTTAATCCTTTTTCCTTTTCTTGGCATTTATCCCCTCATTTTCCTACTTGTTATCTTATGAAATGTGTAGTAGTGCATTTGATAAGATCTTGCGTTCGTCGCAATATTATTTACTAGAGCGGTCAAGCTTTGACCTTTAGTAAGCCTTTCTCGGGAAGTAACCCGTGTTTTATTGCTATTTTCTTTTCATTTTAGAATAGATTTTCTCTCATGTAATTGTTTGTGTGCCTTTGGCTAGGTACATGACTTGATATACTTTGGTACATTGATTTGAATCAAGATTCAAGGAAGTATGACTCCACATTTGCTAGCATATGGAAAGCAAGATTCAATTCTAGAGGAAAGTGGTTTTGAAAGGTTTAATTGGGTCATTTGCGGGTAGATACACCCACATATATCCGGTAATATCTTTCCGTGATCTTCCTTTATTGGTTGGTGATTTGTTGGATATGTGTTGGTTTGTTGGATTGATCTCTTTGTTTTCCCCTCCCATGGATTATTTGTTTTATATTTGAGCATGTTGTCTCATTCAAGCTTGGGGGAGGGTATTCTATCATGTTTGGTGGGATGTTGATTCATATATGCCATGCACATTTGTATATGCATTTTCATGTTCTTTTATTTTGAAAAACTCTAACAAGATATTTGTTTCTATCAAGGCAAATTTGCAATGTGTTTTGTTTTGTTCTTGCTTTGGACATAATACGTTTGGACTTGAATAGTTGAATGATTTTTTTCTTAAATGGTAATGGTGTGCACGGTTTTAGAGTATGTTTGGTTGATTCTAGGATAGAGTATGCTAAGGTAGTGTCTTTAGAACTTTTGGGACCTTGAAGCCGGAATCTAATTGTTTGTGGTAAGAAGGTGTTGCTCCCTATGGTGAACTTGAAACAAATAGTGAGTTATTGCCACAACCATGTGAGGTTTCATTCTTTTCTAGCCTTCTACATATTTTACATGAGCGGCACATGGATCCTTGACTATTGCATGCTTTATCTGGAACTTGACTCTTATCTCCCGAGATCGCGACCGAACCATTTAGGAAGGACAAAGGCTTCTTTTTGAGGAGGTAATTTTTCTTTTTCTGGGATGGATTTCATTTCTTTATTTTGGGTTTACATTTGCCTACTTGCTAACCATTTGAGCCATAAACCTTCTGTTCAAGCCATATCTTTAGCTTTTGTGCCTTTTATTTCATTCTTGTTTCCATTCTTGGTTTTTGTGAAGCAATTGATCATTATTGTTGGAGATTATGGTGTATGCATTTGATTATTGGTTCTTATATTGTAAGAAAGTTTGTTTTGTGTATACTTTATGAATAATGGCAAATGCCAAGTTGAAAAAGCCGTCCATAGTTAAAAGAGGCGAGGACATTGCAATAAAGTGAAAAATAGAAAAATGAAAAAAATGAGAAAAAGCAAAGCAAATTCAAATGCTTTGGCAAAAGTGAAAAAAAAGAGAAAAATGAAAAGTCCAAAAATATTTTGATGTAAGTGTATTTCTCCCTAGTTAGAGCATTGAGGATAATGATCCATTTAAGCTTGGGGGGAAGCGTTCTTACGCTTTTTGTATGTATGTTTGTTATTTTGGCTTTGAATAAGCTTGGGGGTGTTGGTGTTTTTGTTTGGTGATTGCTTGATTATGGTGTTGAGGATTGATCACCCTTTGCTTCACAATTCAGGTATACCAGCAAATTTTAAATTTTAGCCTACATTCACCCTTTTGCCCTTACATTACAACCCTTTCCAAGACCTTTTGACCTTTTTGGTTGAGTTGCAAGTCGGTGGAGGGAGACGTGAGTCAATCCTATGGAGCGGTGTGCATAATCAAGATGTCGAGTAGCCCTAAAATTTCTTCTTTTCCGGTTCCTTCGAGGATCCATTGAGATGCTCACTAGAGGTGGATTTGAAACTAGTAGGGAGAACGTGGTAAGATTGTTTGGGATGAAGGTGAATTGTGTCTTATTAGTTCTCTATGCTTAGCATATTTTATGTTTCAATCAACCTTGGTTATCTTTAAACGTGCACTCCCTTATTTGTTTAGAAAGATTTGCATTCACTTGTGCTAGTTCATTTGCAAAAGTCCATTCATGAACATTTGTTTCTTTTCTTTTATTTTGGTTTCTTTTTCGTGCTTTGCCTTGTTTGTTTGTTTTGAGAGAGTTGTGGGTTAACCTCTTAGGAAACCCTCACGAGACCTCACTCGTCCTCATTGGCGACTTCGGGGTTTTAAGAGCTTGTTGTAGCTAAAAACAACCGTGATTCATACGAAAGCGAGTTAGTGTATATTCTTGTCTCATCTCTTTTTCTTTTGTTTGTTTGAATAAGCTCATTATTTTTCCCTTACTTGTTTTGGTTTTGCTCGAGGACGAGCAAAAGTTAAGCTTGGGGGCATTTGATGAGTGCCCTTTATGGAACTCATTTGATGAGTATTTAGGTTGTTTTTACCTTCTTTCATAGCTTTCTTTCTTAATAAATGCTTAGTTTTATGTATTCTCTCTTTATTTCCCTTTTCTCTCTTGTTTTGTATTTTTATGGTTTTTCTTGTGTTTTTCTCCTTTATTTCCTCTCTTTTCGTGGTTGTAGATATTGTACGAGGTTCAGGTCTCGATGTTGGTGGTTTTCTAAGTTGGAAGATGCTTTTGGAGTAAGCTCATAGAATTGGGAAAGCTCAAGATGCTAGGAAGTGGATGCTTCAAGTTCTAGCTCTTGTGCTCTCAAGTCGTGCTCCCATGAAGAAGTGGTGTTGAACCCACCGCGGACTCCATTTGAATCTGCCATGTTTAGTGTTTATCATCATCATGCTGCGTGCACTCGAAGACCCAATTGTGAACACACGAAGCAGCGAGCAATTCGAAAGAATCCCAGAAGAGCGCTGGCACGCAGCCACTGTGCTCGGGCGCGCATGGTGCGTGCGAGGGCACGCGCCCTTTCCTGCGCGAGAG
This sequence comes from Chenopodium album, assembly GCF_948465745.1. Classification (NCBI taxonomy): domain Eukaryota; kingdom Viridiplantae; phylum Streptophyta; class Magnoliopsida; order Caryophyllales; family Amaranthaceae; genus Chenopodium; species Chenopodium album. The sequence goes on along the minus strand of NC_137848.1, from coordinate 34,763,506 downwards.
CTCCACCTTGTTTCCCGGTTTCCATTAGTTTCGTTTTTGCACCTCTTATTAAATACCTTTTTTAGCCAATTTTGAAAGAAGTTTTTAGACATAATTTTGATCATAATTTTAGCTTAGTTGAGAGTTTCTCTCTGTAGTTTTAGGGTTAGTTTAGGAGTAGATTTAGAGAGAGAAAGTGAGAGATTTCAATGGTTATTTAAGATATTGATGATACAAGGGTGACAATTATGTCGAAGATCTTCTCTATTATCAATGAGCATTTCTAACTCTATCTCATCTTATTGATTTGTTTAGATTCATGTTTGTTTGATTTGGTTTTGATGATTGATCTTGATTAGAGTAATTGTTTTTCATATTTTGTTGATTCTTGATTTCTTTTGTTGCTTGTTGATTAGATAATGATTCTTGAGTAGTTGTTTGGCTAGGGATTGGGTGAAACTTGTATGATTGATTGATTGTGATTAATTTGGGAATTGTGTTGATTGATTGTTGAGATTAAAGTGATAAATGCAAGTTTGCATGTGTGTAATTTGACTAGGCCTTGAGAATTATGCTAGATTGCATTGTGATTACTAATGACCAATTGATTTAGGAATTGCAATTATCGATTAATTTGGATTGTGATTCTTTTAGTTTGTTATTCGTAGAGATCACTAGCTTAACGATTAGGAGATAGCTCTTTAATTCCAATTGATAGCTCTTTTCATTAGTCTTCACAACCATTGATTGGCATGTGCTTCCCAAGTTGTTGCAATTGTCATGATTACTTGTTGATCCCCATTCCCTAGTGTTTTATTTGTTTGATTCTTTGTTTTGGTAGTTGTTAGTGTTCCCTTTTTACCCTTGACTTTGACCTAGCTTAGGCGCCTAATTGAAAGCACTTGAGCATAACCGTTCCTTTGGTTTCGACTCTTGACTTACCTCTATAATTGTATTTAGGTTTGTTAAGTGTTTATAATTTTGTTTGGCTTAGGGAGGATTAGTTAATGACCTAGTTTTCCCCCTCGTTAGAAATAAATCCGAGACTCATTTTGTGAAGTTCCTTTAAGAATAAGGAATCTTTCAGTAGTGTGTTGAAAATGTCAAAACTATTCTCGATTTGCTAAATGTTCGAGACAAGTAGCTGCTATGGTTAGAAAAGGTATTTTCTAGTTTTAGTGCACTAAAGAATCTAGATTCACCCTTTGCAAGTGGAGAACACTTTTATAAGTAAAGGCTGTCCTTGGTGATGTCATGTCATTAGAAGATATCGATTTAAAAAGAGTAAAGAGGATGATATCCTCTCAATTATGGCATCGTTGATCTAAAGTCCCTCGATATGTTATTGAAACATTAGTCTATGATTTTAACAAGTTAAAAGATGATAAAAGAGAGGTTTTTTGGCGTTTGTAGCCTAACACATGAATAAGGTTTTGACACTCGCTTGCCAAAATGCAGTATTCGGGGTCCACAAGATAGAAATACATGACTTAGGAATAGAGGCATATATCCAAATCTAGTGAGAGAGAAGAAAATCGGCAACTCTCTTAGCACTTTTGTCCACAAGATGAAAACACGTGTCTAAGGACTGGTTTTCATCTTGTGGAGGCTCGTTTTCCTAGCGGCCATCGTTTGGTCATGATAAGGAATAAGCGAGCTACTGAAGCCGGCGACTTTTTCCAGAGGATTCTTTCGACGACTCGTGCGTCGATGAGTATGGTTTTGACAACACACATATGTATATTTTTTTTTCGAGTGGCCTTCTCATGTTATTGTGTTTTGTAGTTTGATCTCCATACTTGGAGTTTGATCGTCAGGGTCCCTGAGGCCGTTCGAGAACGCGCAGTTTGCTGCCGTTTTCGGGCCCTTTATCAGGGACTTTCTATGCTCCAAAGGACAGACGCTTTATTTTTATGCGAGCATTTACTCTGGCAGTTTGCGTCCGAGGAGCCTTTGGTTCCTGCGGATCCTTTAATCCAAATATTGCGTCCGGATCTGTTGTCTACCGAGGATCGAGCCCAGGCAATCCTAGTTTATCCAGCGAAGCAATTGGCGCTACCGGATGTGTCTTACCCAGCGTTTGTTGCATCTAGGATGACTCCTTTCCTAGCTTTTGTCCCGGTTAGCATTTTTCTTTTCTTTTTTTTTTCTTTCTTTATCTATTGTTCAGAAATTTGACTCTTTTTACTGTATACTTCCTCCGTTTCAATTTACTTGACCTATAGTCCCATGGCACACAATTTAAGGAGTTAATTAAAGAAGACAAACGATATTTTAATACAAAAAAATTAAACCACCAATAAAAGGGATAAATTGGGGTTTCATGACATTAATTTTTTTTTATTTAGCTTATATTTATCTTCTTTAATCTCTTCCTTAAATTGCGTGCCAAAGGGCTATAAGTCAAGTAAATAGAAATGGAGGAAGTATATTTTAGCTAGTCGAGCTGGGTGGTTGGGTGCCTCCTACGGAGGAGGTGACGTATACCGACGCTTTTGGGTCGGTAATTCGTGAGACGCTTCCGGCGGCGCTGGTTGAGGACATACCGTTTGTACCAGTGACGGTTGAGTCGGTATGTTTATTCTGTACATGTATATCTTTTCTTTTTCATATATCATATACATTTTTATAACTATCCTTTGTTGTTATTACTTTTAGAACAGGTTCCGCGGGAGAATGTGAATGGCATGGTGAGGACTATGCGTGCTTTCCGAGCTGTTTATCGGAGAGCCCTCGTGGCTTTGTCATGCCTTGATCATCGGATGGCCGCGGTAAGTCTTGTTTTATTTTCTTATCAAAGTTATTACACATGCGTATATTAATCATTGTACATTTTTTTTTTATTTTTACTGTTGTACACATGACACTTTTTTGTATATATCATATTTTGTTTTTATTTATTTCCATAAGTATTTAAAAGCGAAAAATAATGAAAAAATTTTCAAGGGAGGGAAAGGGTTCCCGACTTACCCCTCTCGAAAAAATAATGTAAAAAGAAAAGAAAAATCCGAAAAAAAACAAAGGGGAAACATAAAAGGAGGAAAGAAAAAAAAGAACTTAAAAGATAAAAAAATAAAAAGGAAGTTAAGAAAAAAAAAAAAAAAAGAAAATAAAATATAAAAGAAGAATAAAGAAAGGAAACAATACTGACAAAGGCAAGCGTATGGATTAGTCATAAGATTTTGTTGATATTTCATTATTTGGTAGTCCGAAATACGGAAATAAACCAACAAACATGTCGCGACAGAATAGGGCGCGTGCAATTTGGTGGGTTGCGCGTGGCCGTCGCGCGCATGTAAATCAGTTAAGCGTTGCAGGTGCGCGTAACTCGTGAGATGCGCGCGCCACCTGTAGATGAACTTTCCTTTGGGCGAAAATTGCCAAAAAATTATCTCGTTTGAATCTATTTAAACGTGGTTTCGTGTAGGCTTTTAAATCTATTCTTGTTCTCTTTTTTTGTTTGAACAATGGTGAAAACGTTTGAGCAACGTTTGAAATAATGGGTCAGTTTCCTTTCTACTGAGGATAAATTAGCCTTTAAAATATACCACCTTAACCCCCTATTAAGTTAAATGCAACTCAACATAAATTTCGATTTCTTCCATGCTGTAGTTAATCATTGGGACTCGAATCACCATCTTTTTCTTTTTAAGGGGGATGAATTTGTCCCATTACCTGGTGAGTTTGAGGCTCTACTAGGCTTCCCTGCAAATACTCTTCCTGTGACGTATGACCTTACCTTGTTAGATTCGAAACCTTCGTTTCAACGATTCTTTGGCTTGAATGACAATGACATGGCCAAAATTGGGACAGAAGAAGGCGTGAATTTAATTCAATTTATTGAACACTTCGTCGCTCCTTGTGACAACTTGACTAAACAACGTTTTAAACTTTGTGCTTTGTGTTTTTGTCTTGTTGTCAATTGTTTACTTAGGACAGGCAAAGAACATGGGGATTATTCAATGGTGTCCATAGTGGAGCAAATAGAGGGATGTCATTCACTCGTTCCATTGGCTTTGGCGGAAACCGTACTTTGCTTGAACCGTCTTAGAGGAGATCCAAACGAGAATGGTTTCACGGGGAGTCCACTCCTATTACACGTATGTTCTTTTTTTTGGTCGTTAATCAGCGCAACTCTGGAAGTTGCGCTGGTCTGACCAGTGCAATATACCAGGATGCGCGCGGCTGGCGCGCACGACCTTCTTTCATGCGCACGCCACCTGCTGTCGTAATGCCTCGAGCTAATTTTTTTTCCTTATTTTTCATTTTAGATTTGGCTCATGGAGCGCTTGCTGATTGTTGATCAGCCACAAAATCTTGAGGCTAACGGAGTGAGGACGTTCTCTTATTCTTTACAAACATAAGAATGAAGAAGAATGGACATCTTTTTTCTGTCACGGGGTTCCCAACATACGCTTGTGAATCCTTGGTGGAACATAAGTAGTATGATCAGGAATAGTTTCAATTGTCCCTACATTAGGCTTTTAGGCCTTTCTAGTACTACTTACATCTTCCTAGCAGGGTAATGAGACAATACGGGATGAAGCAAATTATTCCCCCACATGATTGTCATGCTCCCAAGGATGTGACTTTTAAGGCCGAAAGGATCCCACATTGGATGGAATATTGGTCTAGTCTTCCTAAGTGGGTGGTGCAAAGTCCTACGACAAGCATAGTACTCTCTTCCTTTTACATGGCTTGGATGAACGCGGCGGATAAGAGAAAGTTAAACAAAGCTCGTCAACAAAGTCAAGCCGCCTCGGCTCGCAATCTACCCAAACTTTCGATGCAATCGACCATAAAAAATCCTCCCACTGGTCAAAACAAAGGAGTGAGAAGAAAATTAGACTTCTCCTCATCACCTAAGGCTCGTTCAAGGGAACCTAAGAGGAAGGTTGCTCCAAAACCTGCGCAACAAGGAATAAAGTTTAAAGAACCTTCATCAAATCCTCGTAAGAAGACTTCGTCCAATGCTAAAGACAAGAGAAAAAGTGTTGAAAGGCCCCCTATACCTAAATTGAAAAACAATGTTTGGGTCAAAAAGAAGGCAGAAGGAGAAAGCTCTAAGGTTGTTGAGAGTACTGCAATGGAAACTACTCCTCCTTCAACTGTGACGATTGAGGATATAGTAAAACCTTTTATGTTTTACTTCTATGTTTTTTTAATAAAGTGTAATCACTTTTATGTTTTTTTTTGAATTACTTATTATCTAGTTCTATGATTTTTTTTTTTTTTTTTTTTGAATCTTGTTTGGAATAAAAATGAGCTATTTTTTTTTTTTTATTTTTTTTATTTATATGACCAAATCAAAAAGATTTCCTACGTATTTGTATTACGAAATCAGGTCTTTGCGTAGTTTTTTGCGAAGATATATTATTTTTATTTATTATTTTTCTTTAATTCTTTTGTAGAAATTAAATGAAAAAATAATCAAAGTTTGTTTAAATAATTTAAATTAACGTTTAATTTTGTTGTTTTCCGAGTACACATAATGCTTGGAAACGCCCTTAATTTAATCGCCAGTAAAAATCAATATTTATTCAAGCGTAAAATCCTGGGTTTGTAGTTCGTCATCAGGTGGCGCGCAACTTATTCTGTTGTGACATCCGCGCGTAACTCATTTAGTTGCGCGCGACACCTGTGCTATGATCGTTTTTTAATCATTATTACCCCCCAAGTGTGAAGAGTTTTTTTTCGTAAAGTTCGAAAAAATCTTTACACTTTGAATGGTATATATAATATATTTTTTTATTACACCTCCCCTAAGTGTTATGAGCTTTACCGTCCATAACACTTAGAATCTTTATTTGAATGCTAAGAAACGTGATTGTTAATTATGAATGAACGAGTTTATCTAGATTTTTATATGTAATACTTTTTAAGTCGATCAATGTTTATTAGTTGATGGATTTCATCGCTACCAATATCCATTAATCGAACGGCTCCTCCTGATAGAATTTCAATTACACGGTATAGTCCTATCCAATTAGGTTTGAATTTCCCTCTTGGATTGGTCGGTGGAACCTTAACCTCTTTTAGTACAAAGTCACCTTCTTTAATATTACGGGGTCGTACCCATTTGTTAAAGTGTCACGCGATCTGTCGTTGGTAGAATTGTACATGATTCAAAGAGTTTAATCGTCGTTCATCGAGGAATAAAAGTTCATCATACCTTGCTCGTACCCATTCAGCTTCCGGTAGCTTACTTTCGAGTATGATGCGCAGGGATGGTATTTCTTGTTCAACTGGTTGAACTGGGTCCATGCCGAAAACTAAGGAGTATGGAGTTACTCCTATTAATGTTCGTATGGATGTTCTATAACCCCATAGGGCGAAGTGTAGTTTGTTCGGCCAGTCCTTATAATTTTCTGCCATTTTCTTGATGATGATTGTTATATTTTTATTCACCGATTCTACTGCTCCATTCATTTGGAGTCTATATGGAGACGACTGATGATGTTTTACTTTATAACGAGCTAAGAGGGTCTCAACTTTCGCTTTGAATTGAGATCCCTGGTCACTAATTAGTTCATGTGGAACTCCATATCTACAAAATATGTTTTGTTTGAGAAACTTTACGACATATTTAGAAGTGACGTTAACGTAAGAAGCGGCCTCGATCCGCTCAATAAAGTAATCGATGGCTACTAGTATATACTCGTGTCCTCCTACTCCTGTTGGAGAAACATTACCAATTATGTCAATTCCCCACGTTGAAAAGGGCCAAGGGGAAGTGAGGTTATATAGTTCGGATGGTGGGAGGTGTTGTAAATTAGAGAAAATTTGGCACTTTGGAAAATTTTTGAAATATTGTATGCAATCATGTTCCATTGTGGACCAAAAAGTATCCTTGTCGTGAGATTATTTTAGCAAGCATTTTTCCATTCATGTGAGGTCCACAAACGCCTTTGTGAGTATCCTCCATAAGGCGTGTGGATTCAAGTTGGTCTATACACAATAAGCTTTGCCCATTCGGTCCCTTTTTGCATAATTGACCATTTACTAAACCATATTGGGCTGCGAGCGTTTTCAAAGCTCGTTGGTCTTTTGATGAAGTATTGCAAGATATGTGCCATGAGTAAGTATTGGAGGATATGATCATACCAAGGATTTTCTCCTTCGATGTCATTTATTTCCTCTATTACGTTGCAATAAGCTGGGTCATTTCTTCTATTAACGCATAATGGCATCATATTTAAGTGATCTGGAATGTTGATCATTGAGGCTAATTTTGCTAGCGCATTAGCAAATTGATTCTCATCCCTTTGGAGATATTTGAAGTCAATATAATCAAAATGCTCGATGAGTTGCTCTAGGTGTGCTTGGTATAATATCATTCCGGAGTTCTTAATTTTTCATTTTTTAAGTATATGATTTATTATCAAACTTGAATTTCCATAGACCTCTAATTTTTGCACACCTATGCTAGCTGCTGTTTCTAATCCAATAATGCATGCTTCACATTCCGCGACATTATTAGTAGCCTTAAAGTCTAGTTTGGAAGAGATTGGAGTATGTGCTCCCTCTGGACTTATGAGTAACACTCCTACACCACATCCTTTTTGATTGGATGCACTGTCGAAGTACATTACCCACTTGTCATCTTGTGTCATGAGAATTTCTTCATCCAGAAGATGAGTAGTTTCTGCATGACTTGTTTGAATAGGATGTTGAGCTAGAAAATCGGATATTACCTTTCCTTTTAAATATTTTTCAAGAATATATTTTAGTTCAATTGCGGCCAACATTACCAACCATTTGGATATTCTTCCTTGTATGGGTGGTTGTTCAAACAAATAATTTATCGAATCATGTTGTGAAATCACATGAGTGGTGTGGGGTAGCATATAATGTCGTAATTTTTTGGTTGCCCACATTAATGCTAAACTTGTTTTTTCCAAGGCGCTATACTTTGTTTCACATTGAATAAATTTTTTACTTATATATTATATTGCACGCTCTAGTTTTTCTACCTCTTGTGCTAACATGGCTCCTGTGGCCATATCTATAACGGTAATGTATACCCTAAGAGGTACTTTGGGTACTGGTTGTGCTAAAATTGGTGGACTTTTGAGATAGTCTTTGACTTTCTCAAAGGCCTCTTGGCATTGATCATCACATTCATGTTTTCTTCTTTTTTTCAGTTTTTTGAATATTAGCTCACAAGTCATTGTCAACTTATTAATAAATCGACTAATGTACTGTAGTTTGCCAAGGAACCCCTTAATTTATTTTTCTGTTCGGGGGGAGGCATATCAACAATTGCCTTTATTTTGGAAGGATCGATCTCAATACCATGTGTGCTTACTACATATCCGAGTAACTTGCCGGAAGTAACTCCAAAGGTGCATTTTTGTGGATTCAATCACATTTTATATTCTTTTATGCGAGTGAAGAATTTGCGTAAAGCTTTTATGTGTCCTATTCTATCTTGAGACTTCACGATCGCATCATATCATGCAAGAGAGTCGTAGCCGTTCTTTGGTACGTAGCTCCTGCATTTTTTAGACCAAATGGCATGACTGTATAGTAATACGTACCCCAATGGGTAATAAAACATGTGTTTTCTTCATCTTCTTTTGCAATTAGAATTTGGTTGTAACTTGCGTATCCATCCATAAAGGATAACATCGCATGTTCAGTCATGTTATCTACCAATATGTCAATATAAGGTAAAGGAAAATCGTCTTTAGGGCTAGCCTTGTTGAGGTCCCTAAAGTCGACACACATGCGAACTCGTCCATCCTTTTTAGGGACAGGGACGATGTTTGCTACCCATTTTGGGTAATTACATACGCAAATGAAGCCAGCGTCTAATTGTTTTTGTACATCTTCTTTTCTTTTCAAAGCGACATCAGGTTTCATTCGTCGAAGTTTTTGTTTTACTGGTTTAGAGGTAGGGTTCAAGGGAATGGTGTGTTCCGCGATTTCCCTATCTATCCTAGGCATGTCCTTGTATGACCAAGAGAACACGTCTTCGAATTCTTTAAGCGTTGATATCAGGGTTGATCACTCTTCCGGATTTAATGTTAAGCCAATTTGACTTCTTTCTTATTTTCATTAGTTCCTATATTGACTGTTTTAATTTCTTTAATTACAGGATTCTTTTGTTCTCGTTCATTCATTAATTCAACCAGTTTATTAATGTTATCATCTTCATTAGATTGATTATTATAGCATTCAAAAGATTCAAGAGAAGGCATATACTCAGAAATAGAGCTCATATTATTCAAATCAAAAGAAAGTACGTCAAGAGGAGAATCCTCTTTGGGATCCTCATCATTAGAACTAGAATATAAAGACTCAGTAATGGCCACAAGGCCTAAATTTTCAGCTTCCTTAAAGCCTAAGCTAGACTCATTGTCGGATTCTTCGAGCATTTCTCCTTTACGTGTGGTGATCTCCAGCTTGTCACCTCTATGGTTAATCCACTTGAAAGTCTTTCTCCATCCATGCTCAAAAGTTTCCTGGAAGGGGTGATCCATGAGGTAGGGTCAAGCTTCATCTTGGATGGCATTTTGATTAGTCATTGCAGCAACATGGTTTTGCTCTAGTCCAAATAGCAAGTTAAATGCTTGCCTATCATATATAGCACCCTGGAGTTGGGTGTTTTGATTGTACGATTTCGAAATCGTCATTTAAGAAGTAGCAATCATGGAATATTTCAAATCCAGGCTTCTTGATACCTTCTAAAACTAGTGGTTTTGGAAATTCATAGCATGGGTAATCTTCTGCCTCCCTAACGAATTGTCTGTTGAGGGTTTGATTATAGGATGGGAGTAAAGAGATTATCCCTTTCTTGTTATTGTCCCTACTTGCTTTGATCTTAGCATCGTGAGATTTGAGTTCCTCTTTGGTTGGTTTATATCCCAATCCAAAAGAAAAGCTTTTCTTTAGGATAGGAAGTAAAAGACATTTCTTTATTCTTATTCCCAAAGGCATCATAGGAAAGTAACTACTCTTTAATAAGATTTTGTTTACTATTGGGGTGGAATATTGATCAAGCTTGAATGGTTCTTCAAGGCTTTCCTCCATTTCTAGTGTACAAATTGCCTCCGTGGCGAATCCCCACATGTCCTCTTCATCATTATCATGGTTTATTTCCAAAAGGGATTGATCGTTTATTGCTATTTTAAGAGGAGAAGCATGTATAATCATAGGAAGACCTTGATAGTTCAACCTAATCATTTGGTGGAGCGAAGATGGTATTGCTCCAAGCTCATGTATCCAAGGACGTCCAAGAAGAAGATTGAATGTAGGTTTAATGTCCATGACATGGAATTCAACCATCTTTTGTATTGGGCCTGTGGTAATCGGTAGCTTAACAGTTCCACACACCGATCTCCTTGAATTGTCATAGGCCCTAATGCTTTGTGTTGTCGAATGAAAATCTTTTTCTGGATTAAGGCCTAAATATTTCACAGTTCGTAATGGGCATACGTTCACGACAAACCCATTATCCACTAAAGTAAAGGGGGTGTTGTATCCCTTGCACCCCACAGTTAGATATAATGCATTGTTGTGGGTAGTGTCTTTTGAATGCAAATCATCATTAGTAAAAATGATCGATTTCTTGGATTTTTCGCTAGTAGACAAGTTAGCGAGATCCTGTGGAGTTGTGTCTGTACTTACGGACAAAGCAGTTAGAGCATTCATAAGAGAATTCCTATGCTCTTTAGAAGTAATTAGGAGTTCCTAAATGCTAACATTCGCCTTAGATTGGCGAAGTTGTTTGACCAATGGATCTTCTACCTCAGGTGGAGGTGGTACTGGATTTTGAATTTGATTTGGATTAGTTGAAGATCTATTTGGTTGTGTTTGATAAACTCGCCCAAAAAGAGTTAGATGATCTATCTCGTTTGGGTTAGTTGTGGGACTCGTTAACAAACATTATTTTAGAGGCTTTGATTGTGCCTTCATTTCAAGATGTTCCATGAGTTGTGCTTAATGCCATTGCTGAGATTCGATAAGTCTTGTGATTTCCCCAAGAAACGATCCCAATCAAGCATTCCACTTGTTTCGCTTTGGAGACAAGGTGAAGGTGGGACGACGACATATTTAGAGACATATAAGTCATGGAAGTCGTCATCCCATAACCCACACACTTCATTAGTTGGCCCTATGAGTGTTGTGGTTAGAGGCATCCCTATGGGATTGATATAATCCAAAGGATTAAATGTATCACTTCCCATATGATCCTCATTAATGTGAAATATTCCCAAAGGGGAAATATTATTATTGGGTTTAGGCTTTGGAATTTTCCCATCATCTACTAAGTCTTGAATTTTGTGCTTTAGGACAAAACAAAGTTTAGTATCATGTCCAACACCTCTATGATAAGCACAATAGGCATTGCCATCCCATTAAGAGTTTCTTTTTTTCTGGAGGAGTGATTGGCGTTGGCCCTGTTGGTGCGAGCAATCCTTTTTCATTTAGTTTTTCTATCAACTCTTTATAGCTTACAGGAAATTGCGTAAATTTTCTTTCTCTTGACCACCTTTTCCGTGGATCATTATATTGCATTATGCCATTATACTGCGTGGAAGTCGTAAATACATCAATAGAGGATGAAGTGTTATCATTCCCCTTTTTGTAGTTATTCTTAGGTTGATGATGATGATGCTTGTTTGCCTTTTCTTTAGCAAGATCATCTTCAATCCTAGTAGCCACAGAATAGATCTTTTGAAAAGTGTCTAAACTAAGGTAGTGTAGATGTTTGTTGTATTTTTCATGACAATTGTCAATGAATTTTTGTACCAACTCGAGTTTTGGTAGCCTTTGGGTAAGATGGGCAGCCTTTTCTCGCCATCTACCATAGAAAGCAAAGAAACCTTCGCCGTCTCCTTGCTTGAGCATTTCAAGTTCACGCAAAGTTGATTTGAAATCTACGTTACTCTCATATTACGTGATGAAAGCCGAGACTACATCTTCCCATGTGGTTTAATATTTAGCATCTAGCCTATAGTACCACTCTCTCATGGCTTGGTCTAGACATGAAGGGAAAGTCAAAGTATAGAGCTTAGGATTAACTCTCTTTAAAGCCATGGTGCCAGTAAAACTCATCAAATGATTTTTTTGTATAATTGGTCACCTTGAATATTGGCAAGTCCATAGCTACAAACTTTTCTTGTAAAGTGAGTCCTGTAGGAGGAGAAAACTTTTCTACGTCAAAGTACTTATTCCCCATTGTCAAACGAAGAACATGAAAGGAATGGTGTCCTTCGAACAAGTGTATTAATCCGATAAAGGGTTCGGAGCTATTGGAAAGCTATTTATTCAGTAAGTTCAAGTGATTGGAATGCCTCCGAGCTGGAAGCCACTTCCGATCAGTAATGTTAATGCATAATTAATATTACAGCTTAATCTTGACTTAACCCTTCGGGTCACACCCAAGCAACTAACGATCCAACACGACAAATTAATTCGGAAGGAATTAATGAGTCACTCGAGTATTAAATATTTAGACGTCAAAAAACGAGGTAGGAGCGTCAAAACCAAGCATCGCAAGTCGAGTCGAATAAGTAAAAGACAAGACGGTAAAATCAGTAATTAATCAATAATTTACCAAAATACCCCTAGCATTAGAGTGCCCCGAGCAAACCGAGTGCTAGGGGCATTTGGTATAGCAAGGTGGCTAGCATGCACACCAAGCCGAGCCTTGGGTGGCTAGCTGGTGCTGCGGCATGCTAGCGCACCATTGCTAGCAAGGCTGCCAGCACATGGCTAGCAAGCCATGCTAGCATGTGCGGGGGCAGCCGTAGCAATGAGCTAGCAGTGCTAGCTAGCTAGCTAGCAGCGTGCTAGCACTGCTAGAATCGTTGCGCGCATGGGGCTACGGCTAACCTCCTAGTGATTGTTGCATATTACAACTATGAAATATGGCAGATGGACGTCAAAATTGCCTTCCTTAATGGAATTTTTGAAGAAACTGTGTATATGACACATCCTGAAGGTTTTGTTGACCAAAACAATGCTGGGAAAGTATGTAAGCTTAAAAATTCCATTTATGGGCTAAAGCAAGCTAGCAGAAGTTGGAATCTGCGATTCGATGAAGCCATCAGTAAGTTTGGTTTTATCAAGAATCCAGATGAAGCTTATGTTTACTAGAAGGTCAGTGGGAGTGACATCGCCTTCCTAGTCTTATATGTCAATGACATATTGCTCATTGGAAATAACATTCCGATGCTAGAGTCTGTAAAGGCCTGGCTTGGAAAATATTTTTCAATGAAAGACTTGGGAGAGGCTCTGTACATATTGGGCATCAAGATCTATAGGGATAGATCTAAGAGGATGATTGGATTGAGCCAGAGTACATATATTGATAAGGTACTGGCACGATTCAGTATGCAGGAGGCCAAAAGAGGTTAACTACCCATGTCACATGGCATAACCTTAAGCAAGAAGTAGTGTCCAAAGACACCTGATGAGCGAGAAAGGATGAATCAAATTCCATATGATTCGCTTATTGGATCGATCATGTATGCCATGATATGTACTAGGCCAAATGTATCGTATGCCTTGAGTGCTACAAGTCGATACCAATCAGACCCAAGAGAGGCGCATTGGACTGCAGGCAAGAATATCCTAAAGTACCAGAAAAGGAACAAGGATAAATTCCTGGTATATGGTGGCTCAGAAGAATTAGTTGTTGGAGGTTATATCGACGCAAGCTTCCAAATAAACAAAGACGATTTCAAATCATAGTCTAGATATGTGTTCTATCTAAATGGAGGAGCGTTTAGTTGGAAGAGTGCAAAGTAGAGCACAATTGTATAATCTACAACTGAAGCCGAATACTTGGCAGCTACTGAAGCGGCTAAGGAGGTAGTTTGGATTCGTAAGTTCGTTGGTGAACTTGATGTTGTACCCTCCATCAAGGGTCCAACAACCTTCTATTGTGACAACAATGGAGCTATTGCTCAAGCCAGAGAGCCAAGGGAACATCAGAAGGTCAAACATGTCAAGCGGCGATTTCACATGATAAGAGAATGGAAATTAGTGGGTGAAATCATAATTTGTAAAGTTAGAACGGACGACAATGTAGCCGATCCACTTACTAAACCTTTTCCTCAAGTGAAGCACAACAAGCACGTTGAGGCAATGGGAATCAGGCACGTTGGAGATTGGTGTTGATTTCCCTGTTTAGTGTTTTAATTAATTTTTGAACATGTTAATGTAAGACACTAAGATGAACCATTTAGGTTTTAGAGTAATTTAATTTCATGCAATTTTATCACTCCATTTCTATTTAATTGTAGTTTAGTATTAAATATTGAGTCCATTCAATTATGAGAATATTCAAAATAGGGTATCAAGACCAGTCTTGGATAAAGAAACACCTATTAAGTGAACATTGAATATTATAATCGAAAATTATCCCTAATCGAGGTCATTTAAATGATGGACGATTAATGACCGCTTGAGATTAGTGTGTAGTTTGATTTATAGCACAGTTTCTTGTGCTACAAGGACATGATTGTCATAAATCATTTGCACAGGTATTGGTTTAGAACCATACTAGATCGACCTATGAGAATACTTTATGAGATTTAAAAATTGTCATAAGTATACTTCTCATTATAACTATCAGAACCTCTTTCCTCGACCATAAGTATTGTGAGTTCTCTTGTTTGAGTACTAGTTCGTTTTGATGTTAGTCAAACGTCAGCCATACATGGAGATTATAACGGCAACACTCAGGCGGCAAGGTCCTCTTAGTAAGAGAAGCTGACATTACAATACTAGAAATGTCCCCCTAAAAACAATAGGGAACATGTCTTTGTTGTTTATAAGGCCTCTCGAAGAGCAAAACTGTGAAAATGCATGGCCGTGCTCGGATGGATTTTAGAAATCATCTGTTTGTTGACAGTCGAACTCAGATTTCAAGAAACACTTCTGGACGTAATAAGGATGATGACTAATCTTACCTTATAGTTCATGAAGAGACATAGGAAAAAGGCTATACACTAAAAGCACACTTGTCCGGAAGAACAAGTGGAAGATTGAAAGGAATGGTGTCCTTCGAACAAGTGTATTATTCCGATATAGGGTTCGGAGCTATTGGAAAGCTAATTATTTAGTAAGTTCAAGTGATCGGAATGCCTAGGTGGAGGCCGCTTCCGATCAGTAATGTTAATGCATAATTAATATTACAGCTTAATCCTGACTGAACCCTTCGGGACACACCCAAGCAACTGACGATCCGACACGACGAATTAATTCTGAAGAAATTAATGAGCCACTCGAGTATTAAATATTTAAGAAGTCAGAAATCGAGCTAGGAGCGTCGAAACCGAGCGTCCAAGTCGATTCGAATAAATAAAAGACGAGACGGTAAAATCAATAATTAATCAACAATTTACCAAAATACCCCTATCATCAGAATGCCTCGAGCAAACCGAGTGCTAGGGGCATTTGGTATAGCAAGGTGGCTAGCATGCACACTAAGCCGAGCCTAGGCTGGTGCTGCGGCATGCTAGCGCACCATTGCAAGCAAGGCTGCTAGCACATGGTTAGCAAGCCATGCTAGCATGTGCGGGGGCAGTCGCAACAATGAGCTAGCAGTGCTAACAGCATTGCACGCATGGGGCTTCGGCCAACCGCACACCAAGCCCCAGCTAGGCTGCTTGGGTGCCAAGGCTTGGCTTGCCACGTGGCAGCAGCCCATTGGCGCATTTGACAATAGGGGAGCCGGTTTTTGGTGCCTTGGGGATCAAGTATTTGTCCCCCCTTTTCCCTTGTGGTCCTTACCTATCTCTCCTCTTAGAATTCCACTTGATGATTAATTAGTTGTTGGCTTTTTTCTTTTGTTTTTTATTTAAAAATAAAAGGAGAAAATTGACTTTACCAACTCTCCCACATTGATGGGAGAGTGGATTTCTCACTTGAGTTTCCTTATAAATATCCCCTTTGGGAATTGGGAAAACTCACTCGAGTAAGAACTCATTTAGGCATCTCCACTTGAGAGAAAACCTATAAGTTCATTAATTACTCGAGAGAATTAGTCCGGCTTGGCTAACCTCCAAGCAAGAGACCGGCCGGGGTCACATTGTGGGAGGATATCTTCGGAGGCCGTTGCGCTTGCGAGGCTTATCTTTCTCAAGTAAGAGGTCCGATGGTCGAGCGAAGCACACTTCAAGGGTAATTTAGTCTTTTTCTAATCTTGTTATTTATGCATTTTGGTTATATTAATTTTGAGTTTTCCTTGGGCTCGGGTATTATATCATAAGAAACAATGCACAAATCAATCACTCAACTTGTTGCTTCATGACATAGTTCTCCCAATATTTGTTGGCGATATGGGTGGGATGATTGTTATTGATTTCGGGATAGAAGCCTAGTGTTGGCAACCCCTAATCAATGAGCCAATCCCCATGGGTTATAGTGTGCTATGATTATGCATGATGCAATGTTTCTTGTTTGGCTTTTACTTTTGCAAAAAAGGAATTTATTATGTGTTCAAGTCTCGCTCTCTAACTAGAGATTATCCAAGTTATTCTCGTTACAGTCCATAGGCAACCTAGTGTTGGAAACCTTGGACCATAACTAAAAATTAATCTTATAACCTCTAAGTCCCCAATGAAGTCACCATTGTAAGGAGGGTGTGCCCATAGTAGGGGATCCTTCTCCTTATATGCCCATGGTCCTTTAAAAGCCTAGGCCTTTACACTTTTTAGGGTGTATTAGGATTTAAATTCCTTACTATTTGGGGGACCTTAAATTAGATCCTATTATTATGCTTTTTGTAAGAAACTAGTAAGGAGTCGCCAATGAGTTTTACGAAAACTCATAAACCTCGTTCATGCCTTTCTCCCAAGCAGAGTTCAAGGGATATTTAGCACGAATCGTAAGTTTACCTATGCCCAAATTGGTCTACTTGTACCTGAAATGAGTTCCGGAGCGAGGGTACTAAAATAACGTTCCCTTTAGGGGGGAATCGTTATTTTAGCCCTAGTGTGGCCTCTACTAGCTCTTCATTTTTCACAATTTTATTACCAAACAATATATGCAACGTGATACCTAAAAACTAAGTTAGTTGATTTTATTTACAAGCATTAATCACGTAGGAATTACATTGCAAAAGTCGTTATTCTTTATTTAATTAAATATTCGTGAAAAGGAACAATAAATAAACAATATTCGCCTTGTCTTAAGTGATCAAACAAAAATTAATTATTCAATTCTATTCTTTATTTAACACAAGATACTATGTGAATTTAATTAATTAAAAGTTTGTTTAAGGTAATCAATCAACACTAATTAATCAATTAAATGTTGTTTAAACAAGAAAAGAGAAGGGTATTTTATAGGGTTCTTTTGAAAAGTTTCATTTTTTCTTTTTCTTTAAATTATAATCAGACGAAATAAAAATCCGTCGGATAAGGTACTTTCCGACGGAAAATCCGTCGGAAAAGTACATATATTTTGACGAATACGTATTCTCTGAAAATTTTAGATGGAATTGTTGAATTCGTCGGAAATTTCTGACGCAATAAAAATTCGTCGGAAATTTCGACTTTTGCGATGGAATAATGTGTCTGTCGAAACCAGTCCGTCGTTATTTGCCTGTTTTGTAGTAGTGAAAGTCCAAACTGAGGCCAAACTCACTAGCCTAACCAAACAAAACGAAGCCCTTTTCAACCAAATATAATTTATTACATCCAAAACAGTCAGTTAAAAAAAAGCATCTAAAAGTGTAGCCATGCAACTCGATCTGTCGGGAGCTTTCTACGCCTTGACTAATAGGAAAAAAGTTCTAACAGCAGGGATGCAACCTGGATGAAGGTGTTGGGTTTCGTGATGTCTGACCACACGCAGAACTAAAACCCATCCCCAACACCCGTACATAAATTAAAGCAACTAAAACATGCCTATTAATTAACAACATAATTAATTAGCAAGAAAAGGAAAAGACAAAATTACCCTCGATGCGTGTTTCACTCACAAAGAGATCTTACTTGAAAGCTAGCCAAGCTTCGCAAATGTGAGAGGTCCCTTCCTCGGAGCATAGCCGAGGCTAGACCAAAAACTTACAATATTAAGAGAGAAAGTGTTCACGCCTTTGGTGATCCTTTCAAGCTAACAACTCAAAGTGGATTTTCTCAATTCCTAAGGTTGGGTATTTATAGAGAAAATCCCTTATATATTCATCTCTCTCATCAATGTGGGAGAGTTGGTAAAATCCCCTTTTTCAATTTAATTTAAATAAAAAATCAAAAGAAAAAGGAAAAACAATCAACAAGTGTCACAATGTGAATAAGGCTAGGTGAGGACCACCACGGGGAGAGGGCCATTTCCCTTTCTCCCCAAGCTTCCCTCACAAACTGGCTTCCCCTATGCTCAGCCAATGCTTACGCGCCAGCTGGCGCTGCTAGCCTTGGGCGCCAAGGCTGCCCAGCTGGTTACCTGGCCCATGATTAGGCCTGCCAACTGGTCGCACGCGCTGGCAGCTCGCGCCAATAAGCCACGCATCATTGCGGGCTGCTGAGCGCTGCTGCCTTTGCACATGTGCGCAAGCCCATCAAGACTTGCTCGCTTGTTGTGGGGTGTTGTGCATGCAGTGCCTACTGAAGCTAGCAAGGCCCAACTCGTTGCTGGCCTACTAGCGCTGCTAGCTTCTGGCACGCGCACTTGGTAGCACGGCTGCCGATGAGTGTCATTTGCGGCACTCATTTGTTCTCTTTTAGGGTGATTTTAAATTGCTTTTATAGCTCTTTTCTTTCCTTTTTCCTTAGTTTTGCTCTTTATTTCTTTAGTTTGCACTTTCCTTAGTTGATTTTCCATTTTCATGCATTTCATGGTTTATTTTGTCTTTTTCCCTTTTATTTGTTTCTTTTATTTCATTTTCAGGTTAAGATCATTGTCCAAGGTTTCCCGAGGTTTCTTCCCGAGTTTTTCATTGATTAGGATGCCTAGTGTCATCCATTTGAAGCCCAAGTATGGAGATGTGCAAGTTCCAAGTGACCTTAGGCCGTGCGTTCAGCCGTAGGGGCACCAATTATGGTGTTAAACCCACCGTCGAGGTGTTTTAGGTTCTGCCATGCTCCGTGTTCATTAAGCACACCAAGTGGAGCGCACGAGGAGCGTCAAGATGAAGGGGAAGCTGCCCTGTTCCCAGCGCGGGTGTGTGCGATGATGGCGCGAGCCCGTGGCCTGGTGGCGTGGGTGCGCATGGCCTTGGCGCGGCTGCGCCTGTTGCTCCCCCTGTTCCGTACCCATTTTTGCGCGGCCGCGCATCCTCTTGAAGAAGGCCACGCCCGTACGGATCTATTTTGGATGATCTAACTAACTTCTCTTTGTTAGTTTTACTATATATAGACTTTTCTTCTATTTTTAAAGAGAGAATTCATTTTTATTTTGAGAAGTAGTTTTTGAGAATCAATTAATAGAAGTTTAGAGAGAAGTTTTGAGAGAGAAACACTTGTTCTTAGATTTTATAGAGAGAAATTCATGGTTGATGATTGATGATTGATGATTCTAAGTATATTTTCGTTTGATTTCACCAATGTTTGTAAGGATTTCTTTTACTTTAATGCAATCTTTAGCTTTTGATTTCAATTGTTTGTTGATTGTTCAAGTTTGTTGATTAGTTGATTGAATTTGTTTGATTGAAATGATGATGATGATGAATTTGTTGATTAGCTTAGTTTTGATTTCGATTTCTTCCATGGATTGTGAGTAGTTTACTTGCTAGGGATGTGGTGAAGCATGTTTGAGTTATGGATCATAGCTAATTGGGAGTTTTTGATTAATTTAGCATTGTGATTAAATTGGTTGACTGATTTTGTGCATGTGTGTGATTAGTTAAAGAGTAGCTAACTTTAATTGTCATACTAGATTGCATTGTGTGCCTACATTGATACGGACAATTGATTTGTAGCTCACATTTACCGATGGAGCTTGATTTGTGACGTTCCTAGTATAGTCTTTCGTAGTTGCTGCTAGTTAGACCTCTAGGAGATAACTTGTTGAGATCTTTTGATTGCATTGTCTATCTTCCCTCGCAATACTTGAATTAATCAATCTCCAACCCGATTAGTGTGTGTCCATTGCAAGAATATGTGGATCCTAAATCCCTAGTGTCTTGATATAATCAATCTCCAACCCGATTAGTTGAATTTAGATAACCTACACTACCTTTTACGCTTTGAAATAGCTTTACTTTGGCAATAGCTAACTTGCCCCCATTCCCAGTGGTTCGACCCGAACTTGCCCTATTACTAGGTGTAGGTTTGGTTATAAATTTAATTTGATTGGAGAAGTTTTAGTTTCAATGACCTAGAATCCACCTCTCGGTCAAAATGGAGCCGTTGCCGGGCAATGGCGTAGTTGTTTGCTGTTGTTGTTGAGTCTATTTCATTTCATTTCAAAAATACAAAAATATTTTTCTTTTTTAGGCTACACTTGTAGTGGTGCTACTAATTGTTTCTTTGAGATTGTATGCATAGGACAAGAGGAAGGACTTTAGTACCTTTTGATCCGGATATTGAGAGAACAATCGCAAGGATAAGAGTTGCTAGACGATCCTTGAGTTCTAGCTCTTCAAGTGAAGAACAATTTCAATAAGAAGAACAAAGAAGCATAGGTGAAGTACCAAGGGTTGCTTTGAAGGAGTTGGGAACTCCCAGTGCCTATAGATTTGAGAGTGGTATTGCTCCGCCAACAACACCAGCTAATGACTTTAAGATAAGGCCGGCGATGATAACAATGATTGAACGAAGGCAATTTAGTGGTGCCAAGCACGAAAGCCCACTAAATCATCTCAAAGAGTTTGAGAAGTATTGTAACATAATCAAGGTCAATGGGGTTTCTTAAGAATTCATAAGGCTCAAGCTATTCCCGTTTTCTCTAATCGGAAGAGCTTTGGTGTGGCTAGATAAGGAAGTGAAGCCTAATTCCTTGAGAACTTGGGATGAGGTCACTAAAGAGTTTCTTTCTCGCTTTTACCCTCAATAGAAGACCGCCGAGGCAAGAACTCTAATCCAAAGTTTCAAGCAAATTCCTAGTGAGGGTTTCTATGAGGCTTGGGAAAGATACAAGGAGTATCAACGAGAATGTCCTCACCATGGAATCCCGACATACCAAATCATATAAATCTTCTATGGAGGATTGAGTCCCTGATGGTTGTCATAAATGCCACCCATTTCATGAGTATTTAGGTTGTTTTTACCTTCTTTTCATAGCTTTCCTTCCTAATAAATGCTTAGTTTTATGCTTTACCTCTTTGTTTTACCTTTAATCTCTTATTTTGTGGTTTTGTGCTTTTGATGGTTTTTCTAGTCTTTTCTCCTTTATTTGCTCTCTTTTCATGGTTGTAGGTATTGTACGAGGTCCGGGTCTCGATATTGGTGGTTTACTAAGGTGGAAGATGCTTTTGGAGCAAGCTCATGGCAATAGGAAAGCTCAAGATGCATGGAAGCGGATTCTCAAAGTTTTAGCTCTTGCCCTCTCAAGCCGCGCTCACATGAAGGAGTGGTGTTGAACCCACTGTCAAGTGCTTTTGGATCTGCCTCCTTGGTGTCCATCATCATCATCATTCGGTGCACTCATTCGAAGCCATTAGCGAACGCACGAAGCCTTGAGAAGAACCAAAGGAACCTAGAGGAGCGCGGGCGCGGGTGCGCAGCCTTGTTGCGCGGGCGCGCCACTAGACCGCGCGGGTGCCCCGCTCCGGGTCCTTGTTTTTGCTCGGTTTCGTTTCGCGCCTCCTATAAATATCTACTTGTAACCCGAATTAGAAGCAACGGTAGACATATTTTTTATCATAATTTTAGCTTAGTTGAGAGCCTCTTTCTCTAGTTTTAGGGTTAGTTTAGGAGTAGATTTAGAGAGAGAAAGCGAGGAATTTCAATGGTGATTGAGAGATTAAAGATTCAATGGTGACAATTGTGTTGATGATCTTCTCTATTATCAATGAGCATTTCTAACTCTATCTCATTTTATTGCTTTGTTTAATATTCATGTTTGTTTAGATTGATTTTGATGTTTGATGCTTGATTAGTGTAGTAATTGTTGATTCTTGATTTCCTTGGTTGTTAGTTGATTAGATGATGATGTTAGAGTAGTTGTTTGGCTAGGGATTGGGTAAAACTTGTATGATTGATTGATTGTGCTTAATTTGGGGATTGTGTTGATTAATTGTTGAGATTAAAGT
This sequence comes from Chenopodium album, assembly GCF_948465745.1. NCBI lineage: Eukaryota > Viridiplantae > Streptophyta > Magnoliopsida > Caryophyllales > Amaranthaceae > Chenopodium > Chenopodium album. The sequence continues at coordinate 34,741,374 of NC_137848.1, read as the reverse complement.
GATTAACGGAAATTGTGCATGTGTGTAATTAGATTAGGCCTTGAGAATTATGCTAGATTGCATTGTGAATCTGCATTGATACGGACCATTGATTTGTAGCTCACAATTGTCGATTGAGTTTGGTTAGTGACGTTCCTAGTTAGAGTCTCTCGTAGTTGGCGCTAGCTAGACCTCTAGGAGATAGCTTGTCGAGCTCTTTTGATTTCTCTTACCATTAGTCTTCGCAACCTTTGATTTGCATGTTGTTCCCGAGTTGCTACAAATGTCATGATTACTTGTTGATCCCCATTCCCTAGTGCTTTATTTGTTTGGTTCTTTTTTTGGTTAGTTGTTAGTATTACCTCTTTACCGTTAGACTTCGACCTAGCTTAGGCACATAATTTAGAGTGCTTGAACATTACCGTTCCTTTGGGTTCGACCCTTGACTTACCTCTATACTCGTATTTAGGTTTGTTAAGTGTTTATAAATTTAGTTTTACTGAGGGAGGATTAGTCAACGACCTAGTCTTACCCCTCGTCAAAATGGCACCGTTGCCGGGGAACGGTGTCTATGTTTGAGTGTTTTTGGTTGCTTGAGTCTAGGTCTTTGTATATACTTTTATTTTATTTGATTTTTGCTTGTTTTGAAAGAAAAACAAAATGGAAGGTACCTCGTTTTCTCAATTTGAGAATGAGCCATTTTGGGTGTACTTTAATAGACTAGAGAACTTCATTAGTTACCATGGTTGTGATCTTTGGGAGGCTTGCGAGATTTGTTATCATGATTTGAATGAGCAAACTAGAGGCATTATTGAAAGCATGTTTAATGGTAGATTTCGAGCATTGTCAATCGATGATGCTTGGGACTTTTATGTATGTTTTGCTAGAGATACTTATGATCATGGTCATGGTTATTCAAATGTTTCTATTGATAATTGTGATGTTTCATGTTCCATGTATGATGAATCTTGCATGCCTACTTGTGCCCCCATCCCCCATTTTGATGATGCCACTCATATCTCTAATGTTGATCCCCGCATGCTTGTACATGATTCCTTTCCCCATGATGCTCCTCAATGCTCTTCACCTTTCCAATCTTTAGAATCTAGCTTTAAGTCTCCTCATGAGATGAAATATCTGGAGATTATGAGAAGCCAAATGGAAATGTTGAAAAAGTTGGAAGAGAGTAATGGGGACGTTCTTAGGAGGAATGAGGAGATGAATTGTCATCAATGTTGAATTTAAATGAAGTTTGTACCATATTGGTAGATATGGAAGATGATGATGATTGTTTTGATAGCTCCAAAATGTGTGAGGAGGATGTTAGAGAGCCTATGAGTGAGGAAAAGGGTGTAGAGATGGATGTTCCTAAAGAGAGTTTGCATTTTAAACCTCCTTCCCAATTTGAATTTTGTTCCATTGAGCCTTTAGATGGAGTTGAAGAGAAACTAAAATTTTTGGCTTCTCTTAATGTTGATGGTAATTCAAGTTATGAAGGATGGGACATTGCAATTCTTGAAGCGTGGAGATGTTGTGAGGAAAGAGAGAGATGATGAGGAGGATAAAGTAGTTTCCATGGGAGATTTGATGTTTGAGGGTAATGAGGACCAAGAGTTCTTGAGTGTTGAAAAACCAATTGGAGACTCAATTCCCCCACCCACCTCCCTTGATGGTGATTTCATTCCCCCATTCCTTTATTTTGAATACCAATCTTCTTCCACCCCATCTCCTTTACATGATAACCATGGGTGCTTTAAGGAGAATGTGATTGAGGATGAGCTTAATTTGAATGATGATGAGTTGGAGGAGAACCCATTGGATGTGAGTTCATTGGATGAGAGAGCTTGTGTTTCTATGGTTAATGGTGTAAGTGAGCAACCAATTCCAATTCCTTCACCTTACACCTCATTTTCAAGAAAGCTTGATCCTATTCCCTCCTATCCCATGTCATTACCTTCTTTTCTCAAATCCCCTTCTCTTGAAGAGCCTTTAGTTCCCCAAGTGCCTCATTTAATGACCTTTGAGGATAATGGTGGGATTTCCAACCAAAAATATTTTGTTGAGAATATGCCTTCTTCTTTTTCTTTTATTTCTCTTCCTTTTTCTTACATTCTTGTTTATCCTTTCTCTTCTTCCCCTTCTTGGCATACCTCTTCTCAACCCAATAGGTGTGCATTGTGCTTGTTGCATGCCTTCATTTTGTCATGTGCATACTTACTTTCGTATGAAATGTGTAGTAGTGCATTTGACAAGCTCTTGCGTGCGTTGAATTATTATTTTCTAGAGCGGTCAAGCTTGGATCTTAAGCAAGCCTTTCTCAAGAAGTAACCCGTGTTTTATTGATTTCATTTTCTTTTCTTTTTAGAATAGATTTTCTCTCATGGAAATGTTTGTGTGCCTTTTTCTAGGTACATGACTTGATATACTTTGGTGCATTGGTTTGGATCAAGATTCAAGGAAGTATGATTCAACATTTGCTAGCATATGGAAGACAATATTCAATTAAAGAGGAAATTGGCTTTGAAAGGTTAAATTGGGTCATTTGTGGGTATTTACACCCACCTAAATCCAGTAATATCTTTCCTTGCTCTTTCTCTAATAGTTGATGGTTGTTGGACATGTGTTGGTATTGTTAGATTGATCTTTTTGTTTTCCCCTCCCATGTTATCTATGATTTATGTTTGAGCATGTTGTCTCATTCAAGATTGGGGGAGGGTATTCTATCATGTTTGGTGGGATTTTGATTCATATATGCCATGCACAATTGTATATGCATTTCCATGTTCTTGATTTTGAAAAACTCCAAAAAGATTTTTGTTTCTATCAAGGCAAATTTGCAATGTGTTTTGTTTTGTTCTTGCTTTAGACATAATACTTTTGGACTTGTATAGTGAATGTTTTTCTTCTTAAATGGTAACGATGTGCACGGTTTGAGAGTATCTTTGGTTGACTCTAGGATAGAGTATGCTAAGGTAGTTGTTTAGAACTCTTGGGCCTTGAAGCCGGATTCTATTATTTTTGAAAATTTGCAATTGCTCCATTTTGGTGAATTTGAAGCTAATAGTGAGTTATTGCTACAACCATGTGAGGTTTCATTCTTTTCTAGCCTTCTACATATCTTGTTAAGCGGCGCATGGATCCTTGACTATTGTATGCTTTATCTAGAATTTGACTTTCATCTCCCGAGATCGCGACCGAGCCATTTAAGAAGGACAAAGGCATCTTTTCGGGGTGGTAATTTTTCTTTTTCTAATATAGTTTTCTTATCTTTGTTTTGGGTTTTCATTTTCCTACTTGCTAACTGTAGGGAATATTTCAAGCATTACGATAACCCCGAACTTGAACCCCACTGTGATCATACACTAAAGTACGGTGGCGTTCCAAAGGGAAAGAAAAAAAGCAAAAAGAGTCGCCAACAAGTTTTAGGAACTTGTAAACCCAAAAGACAATCCAAAAGGACCATCAACTACTCCATAAGGTCTTGAACCAAACAGGGTCCGGGGATGAGGGTACGAATCCAATCTACAAAAGAAAGAACCCGCCCTATAAAATAGGCCTCTACTTTGTTCTGCTCGTATTCATGTGCGCTTTTCGAATAACATACAAACATTATATTAAACCTAACCTATTTATCTATGTTGGTTGAAATTAATGCACAAATAAACTATTATTGGCGATCACTTGAGTTAAAATCACATTAGCCTAAACCAAATTAATAATTATCTTATTAAGCGTGATTCCAAGTACAAATTCCCTTTAAACCTGCATAAAAGGTGTGATCAAGCAATAACAAAATATAATCAAGCAACGTAATAATAAATCAATAACAATAATGATAATAGCATGATAAGGCATAATAAAGCTTAAATATAATAGCAAGATCCTAGGCATGATACTAACAAGATTAATAACAAATCCTAGCATGTCACTAAGAAATAAAGATCAAAGCTTTATACCTAACATGGTACTAACATGATATTAGAAATAAGTAAAGGCACCCTAAACATGATACTAGAAAGCATAAAATAACATCCTAACATGATACTAGGAATATTAATCAATAATAAGCATGCAATCTACATTGTGAAAGAAAATAGAGAGTAAGCTAATCTACTTACTTTGAAGCCTCGTACCTCTTTCTAATAACAAAATACACAAGTTAGTAAACTTCAATGAATTATTAAAGAATAATTAAAGAATTAAAGAATTAAATTGAAATCAAATTACATAAAGTTTTGACTAGATTTGGACCAAACCCTCAGAAATTATCAAACCTTTCACATCTAGGGCGAAGGCAACTTCGAACTTGGCTAAGAGATTCTAAATCTTGTGAATGCGGAATATTGTTTGTAAAAACACTAGTTTAGAAAGAGAGAGAGAAAGAAAGAAAGAATTGAGAGAATTAAGGAAGAGTTAATGAGAGATCATGAAAGTTGATAGTAGTTGATTTAGAGAATTGATGATTCAAAAACAGAGATTCGGACCCTATTTATAAGGAAATAGTCCAGAAAATCATAGAATTTGATAAGGAATAAAACTCCACTCTGTCGCTAACAAACTGACCTTGTCGCCAAGAATTTATCTTGTCGCCAGGCGACAGAGTCTGTCCAGAGGCGACAAGCCTGTCGTTTGGCGACAGAGACAGTTTTTGCGGATTTTGTTTTTATCATATATTTTGATCTAGAAGTCCAAATAAGTCATATAATATGTCGTTGGAAAGCTCTTGAAGTCTACTTTCTAATTCAATTAGAATCAGATTAAAATATTTTGTAGATAAAAAGATATGGCCGAAATAGTGAAAGGGTGTCAGTTTTGGATAGAGTTTCATATATCTTTAATATCTTTTTCGTTATAGCTCGGATTTATTATTATAATATATCATTGGAAAGATAATTTCAAGATCTATCCAACCATATAAAATTTGGATAAAAAATATGAGGCACGAAAATAATATCCGACTATCTTTGAACATCTTTAAATCCGAATAGAATTAGGAAAGTTTTAAAAAAGGAAAGTTTATATTCAAATCAAATTCTATGATCTTATCTTTTCAAAAAAGGATAATTAAGATATTTTAGAAACTTATAGAAGATTCTAATCAATCCTAATTAGTTTAGGAATAGGATTAAACCTTTGGACCCTCCACATGATCATTGGGTCGTAGGTAAAATCCGGTTTGGGCCCAGTTTAGTATTTTGGCCATAACTTCCTCATTATTCATCGGAATTGGGCTTATAATATATCGTTGGAAAGGTCTTTTAAAGCCCCATCCAACTACACCATTATTGGACCCTTATCATGGACCAAAATAAACTGAATTGGACGTTTTAATAAAATAGAAATGGTTTTCGAAAATAGAAAGAAGGATTTTAATAAAAACTAACCGCAACACTTGATTTTTCACACTTTCACCTCATTCGATTATGGTTTGACGCAAAAGGTATTCATCACTGGGTTTGGTTTTGGGGAGACACAAATGGGTGTCTACACTAACCATTTGAGCCATATACCCTTCTTTTCAAGCCACATCATTAGATATTGAGCCTTTTGTTTCATTCTTGTTCCTATCATTGGTTTTTGTGAAGCATTTGGTCTCTATTGTTGGAGTTTTGGTGGATGAGAATAATTGTTGGGTTCTTATGTTGTAAGCAAGTTTGTGTTTTAGATATTTTGTGAATAAAAAACAAATGCAAAAGTTGAAAAAGTCGTCCATAGTTATAAGAGGCGAGTACAATGAATAAAGTGAAAAAATGAAAAGTTGAAAAAATGAGAAAAAGCAAAGCAAATTCAAAAAGCTTTGGCAAAACTGAAATAAAAAGTGAAAAATTCAAAAAATATTTTGATATAAGTGTCTTTCTCCTGTTTTAAGCATTGAGGACAATGCTTTGTTCAAGCTTAGGGGGAAGCGTTCTTACGCTTTTTGTACATATGTTTGTGATTCTTGGCTTTGAATAAGCTTGGGGGTGTTGTTTTTTGTTTGGTGATTACTTGGTTTTGGTGTTGAGATTTGGCCAATCTTTGCTTCACGATTTAGGTATACCACCAAATTTCAAATTTTAGCCTACCCTCACCCTTTTCGCCTTTACATTACAACCCTTTCCAATACCTTTTGACCTTTGTGGTTGAGTCACTAGTCGGTGGAGGGAGATGTAGGTCAAGCTTATAGAGTGGGATTCAATAGTTGAGACGTCGAGTAGCCTCAAATCCCTTTCTTTTTCCTGTTCCTTCGAGGAACCATTGAGATGCTTGCTAAAAGTAGATTTGAAGCTAATTGGGAGAATGTGCTAAAAATGTTTTGAGATGAAAGTGACTTGTGTCTTGATAGGTCCTCTATGCTTAGCATGTCCTATGTTTCAATCAACCATAGATATCTTGAAACGTGCACTCCCTTACTTGTTTAGAAAGATTTGCATTCATTTATGCTTGTACATTTGCAAAAAAGTCCATTCATGAACATTTGTTTTCTTTTCTTTCCTTTTCTTTTTGCTTCTTTTTCATGCTTTGCCTTGTTTGTTTGGTTTATGAGAGTTATGGGTTAAAGTCTTAGAAAACCCTTACGAGATCATCACTCGTCCTCTAGGGCGATCTAGGGGTTTAAATGGCTTGTCTTAAGTTGCTAAAATTGACCGTGATTCCTATGAAAGTCAGTTAGTGTATATTCTTGTCCCCTCGGGGTTTGTCTCGGTGGCCAATATTGTTTTTGGGAATGGCCTTGTCTACTTTTTGCCTCGATGATTGATATTTGCATGCCTTGGTCTCTTCTTGATGGTGTTTTATTGTTGTTTCTATGAGCTTTCCATGTCTATTCTTTCTCTCTTGATGATGTTGTTGTTGTATTGATTTCTATGATGATGATGCATGTTGTTTGTTCCTGTGAATCCAAAACCCTTCAATCCAAATCCCTTCAATCCAAATCTTGTAGGTTAGGTGATTAGTTGCTAGTTTAGTGTATAGTTCCTTTAGTTTTCTTTGCTTATTTTTCCTTTCTTTTTGGTAGTTTAACTTGATTTTTGCTTTGTAGCTTCTTTTTGTTTAGTTTTGCTTTCTTTTTTTTTGTTTTGAAGTTATTAACCGTTTTCTTTGTTTATAGCTCTATTTTCTATTTTCCTTCTCACTTGGCTTCGATGATGATGCTATTGATTTTTGGAGCTTAATGAAGGTGGATGTTCTTTTGCCTTATTTTCATTAGCATTGCTTGGAAGCCCGGTGAGATCCTTCTTATTTTCTTTATTTTATTTCTTTACTTTTCTTAGATGCATAGATTAGGATTAGATTTAGGAGAAGTTGAACGGTTCGAGGATGTATGATTGTAACACCTTAGAGTGTTTGGGGTCATTGACGTTGTTGTCGAATGACCACTTGTTTGAAGATTGGGGATTACGTGTTGTACTTGCATCTTTGTTCCTTTCTTTATTTTCTTACTATTCCTTTATCTTTGTTTTCCTCTTTTCTTTATTTTTCTTTTTTTTTCTTTTTTTTCTTTTCTTTTCTTTCCTTCTTTTTCCTTTTGTTTCTGGTTTGTATAAAGTTTTTGAGGCCTTATTTTCCTTTTTGTTGTCTTTCTTGTTATTTGGACTATATACCAATGGACTTTTGCTTTTGAACGAACATCTTTCTAATTGGTAGTGGTATACACGGTTTGAGAATATGCTTGGTTGATTCTAGGATAGCGTATGCTAAGGTAGCGTGTCTAAGAACTAGGGGGATCATGAAACCCGATTCTGCTTGTTTGTGGCATGTTTGGTAGTTGCTTCTTATAGTCGATTTGACACCAATACTGAGTTTTTGTTACATCCATGTGAGGTTTACAATTTTTCAAGCCTTCTACACTTACTTGCATGAGCGGCATGGATCCTTGACTATTGTGGACCTAATCTAGAATCTTGACTCATAATTTTCAAACCCGAGACCGAACCATCTAGGGAGGACAAAGGCATCTTTTCGAGGTGGTAATTTTTCTTTTCTAGGATAGTCTTCATTATTTTTAGTCCTTGGGTTTACATTTTCCTACTTGCTAATCATTTGAGCTTTTTCTCTTCTTTTCAAGCCACATCTTTAGAACTTTGAGCCTTTTATTTCATTTTTGTTCCATTTTTGGTTTTTGTGAAGCAAATGATCATGTTTTTGGAGATTGTGGTATATGAGTTTGGATATTAGTTCTTATTTGTATGCAAGCTTGTGTTTTGTATGTCTTCTGAATAATGGCAAGTGAATAAATGAAAAAGTCGTCCAAAGTTAAAAAAGGCAAGGACATTCAAATGCAAAGTTGTAACAGCCGTCCATAGTTAAAAGAGGCGTGGACAATGAATAAAGTGAAAACATTAAAAAAAAATAAAAAAAAAAAGAAAAAGAAAAGAAAAATATGAGAAAAAGCAAAGCACATTCAACCGCTTTGGAAAAATTGAAAAAATTGAAAAATTGAGAAAATGCAACAATATTTTGATGTTAATCTTTTCTCCTTTTTCAAGCATTGAGGACAATGCTTCCTTTAAGCTTGGGAGAGAAGCGTTTACGCTTTTTATATATATGATTGTGAATATAGCTTTGAATAAGCTTGGGGGTCTTAGTTTGTTTTTGTTTGGTGATTACTTGGTTAGGAGGAGAAGGTTTGATCACCCTTTTGCTTCACTAATTAGGAATACCACCAAATTCTAAATTTTAAGCCTACCCTCACCCTTTTGCCCTTACATTTCAACCTTTGGGAATTTCCTTTTGACCTAGAGGTTGAGTCACTTATCGGGGGAGGGAATTATGAGTTAAAGCCTAAGGAGAGGGGATGCATAGTCAAGACGTCGAGTAGCCTAAAATATGTTCTTTTCCGTTTCCTTCGAGGAGCTATTGAGATGCTCACTAGAGGGAGATTTGAGACTATAGGGAGAACGCGGTAAGATCGAATGGGATGAAGGTGGATTGCGATTACTAGTTCTCTACGCTTAGCATATTCTATGTTTCAACCAACCTCGGATATCTTGGAACGTGCATACCCCTAATTGCTTAAGAAAGTTGTTTATTCATTTAAAGTGTAGTCACTTTGTAAAGTCCAATTCGTAAAGGTTTTGATTTTACTTTTCTTTTGATTTCTTTTACTTTTGTAATTTGCCTCATGTTTGTTTGTTGAGAGTTATGGGTTAATCTCTTAGGAAACCCTTACGAGAGCATCACTCATCCTCTAGAGCGATTTAGAGGTTTAAATGGCTTGTCTTTGGTTGCTAAAATTGACCGTGATTCCTACGAAAATGAGTCTTAGTGTATATTCTCATCTCATGTCTTTCTTTTTCATTTTTGAATAAGTCTTTCATCCTTTTTCTTGCTTGTTTGGTTTTGCTCGAGGACGAGCAAAAGTTTAGTTTGGGGGAATTTGATAAGTGTCATTTATGGAACTTATTTGTTCTCTTTTAGGGTGATTTTAGATTGATTTTATAGCTCTTTTCTTTCCTTTTTCCTTAGTTTTGCTCTTTATTTCTTTAATTTGCACTTTCCTTAGTTGATTTTCCATTTTCATGCATTTCTTGGTTTATTTTGTCTTTTTCCCTTTTGTTTGTTTGTTTTCTTTCATTTTCAGGTTAAGATCGTTGTCCAAGGTTTCCCGAGGTTTCTTCCTGAGTTTTGTATTGATTAGGATGCCTAGTGTCTTCCATTTGAAGCCCAAGTATGGAGATGTGCAAGTTTCAAGTGACCTTAGGCCATGCATTCAAGCCGTGGGGGCACCAATTCTGGTGTTGAACCCACCGTCGAAGTGTTTTAGGTTCTGCCATGCTCTGTGTTCATTAAGCACACCAAGTGGAGCGCACGAGGAGTGTTAAGATGAAGGGGAAGAAGCTGCCCTGTTCACGGCGCGGGCGTGCGCGATGATGGCGCGGCCGCGCCTGTTGCTCCCCATGTTCCGTACCCATTTTTGCACAGCCGCACATCCTCTTGAAGAAGGTTGTGCCTGTACGGGTCTATTTTGGACGATCTAACTAACTTCCCTTTGTTAGTTTTACTATTTATAGACTTTTCTTCTATTTTTAGAGAGAGAATTCATTTTTATTTTGAGAAGTAGTTTTGGAGAATCAATTGGTAGAAGTTTAGAGAGAAGTTTTGAGAGAGAAACACTTGTTCTTAGATTTTTAGAGAGAGAAATTCATGGTTGATGATTGATGATTCTAAGCACATTTTCCTTTTATTTCACCAGAGTTTGTAAGGATTTCTTTTACTTTAATGCAATCTTTAGCTTTTGATTTCAATTGTTTGTTGATTGTTCAAGTTTGTTAATTAGTTGATTGAATTTTTTTTATTGAAATGATGATGATGAATTTGTTGATTAGCTTAGTTTTGATTTTGATTTCTTCCATGGATTGTGAGTAGTTTACTTTCTAGGGATGTGGTGAAGCATGTTTGAGTGATGGATCATAGCTAATTGGGAGTTTTTGATTGATTTAGCATTATGATTAAATTGGTTGATTGATTTTGTGCATGTGTGTGATTAGTTAAAGACTAGCTAACTTTAATTGTCATACTAGATTGCATTGTGTGCCTACATTGATACGGACTATTGATTTGTAGCTCACATTTATCGATTGATCTTGGCTTGTGACGTTCCTAATAGAGGCTTTCATAGTTGGCGCTAGTTAGACCTCTAGGAGATAGCTTGTTGAGCTCTTTTAATTGCATTGTCTATCTTCCCTCGCAATACTTAATTAATCAATCTCCAACCCGATTAGAGAGAGAAATTCATGGTTGATGATTGATATTCTAAGCACATTTTCCTTTGATTTCACCAAAGTTTGTAAGGATTTCTTTTACTTTAACGCAATCTTTAGCTTTTGATTTCAATTGTTTGTTGATTGTTCAAGTTTGTTGATTAGTTGATTGAATTTGTTTGATTGAAATGATGATGATGATGATGAATTTGTTGATTAGCTTAGCTTAGTTTTGATTTTGATTTCTTCCATGGATTGTGAGTAGTTTACTTGCTAGGGATGTGGTGAAGCATGTTTGAGTTATGGATCATAGCTAATTGGGAGTTTTTGATTAATTTAGCATTGTAATTAAATTGGTTGACTGATTTTGTGCATGTGTGTGATTAGTTAAAGAGTAGCTAACTTTAATTGTCATACTAGATTGCATTGTGTGCCTACATTGATACGGACAATTGATTTGTAGCTCACATTTACCGATGGAGCTTGATTTGTGACGTTCCTAGTAGAGTCTTTCGTAGTTGGCGCTAGTTAGACCTCTAGGAGATAACTTGTTCAGATCTTTTGATTGCATTGTCTATCTTCCCTCGCAATACTTGAATTAATCAATATCCAACCCGATTAGTGTGTGTCCATTGCAAGAATATGTGGATCCTAAATCCCTAGTGTCTTGATATATTGATTTACTTTGTGATTTACTTTGTTGTTAGTTGAATTTAGATAACCTACACTACCTTTTACGCTTCAAAATAGCTTGACTTTGGCAATAGCTAACTTTCCCCCATTCCTAGTGGTTCGACCTGAACTTGCCCTATTATTAGGTGTAGGTTTGGTTATAAATTTAGTTTGATTGGAAGAATTTTAGTTTCAACGACCTAGAATCCACCTCTTGGTCAGCTGCCCGCATTAGCCTGCGCTGCTACCATGCGCGCTGCTAGCAGCCTCGGCTAGGTGCGGTTGCCATGCTTAGATTCCATGCTCCTAGCTCGATATCTAACGTCTATGATTATAATACTCTAACAACTCAATAATTCCTTCATATTAATTCATAGTCGCGGAACGGTTAGTTGATTGGGTTTGACCCGAAGGGTCCAGTCAAGATTAAGCTTTAATATTAATTATATATTAATATTACTGATTGGATGCGGCCTCCACCTAAGCATTCCGATCACTTGACCTCACTGAATAATTAGCTTTCTAATAATTCCGAACCCTCTATCAAAATGATACACTTGTTTGAAGGACACCATTCCTATCAATCTCCCACTTGTCCTTCCAGACAAGTGCGCTTTTAGTGAATAGCCTATTTCCTATGTCACTTAATGTATCTTCATGAAGCATAAGGTAAGATTATTCGTCTTCCTTATTACGTCCAAAAGTGTTTTTCGATATCCAAGTTTGATTGTCAATAAGTAGATGATTTCTAAAATGCACCTTAGAACGGCCATGCATTTTCACAATCTCGCTCAACGAGAGGCCTTATAAACGACAAAGACATGTTCCCTATTTATTTAATAAGGGGACATTCCCAGTCTTGCATTGTAATCTTCTCTTACTAAGAGAACCTAGTTGCCCAAGTTTTGCCGTTATATTCCCCATGTACGACAGACGTTTAATAGACATCAAAACGGACAAGTACTCAAACAAGAGAACTTACAATACTCATGGTCGAGGAAAGAGGTTCCGATAGCCATAATGAGAAATATACTTATGACGATTTTTAATCTCTTAAAGTATTCTCATAGGTAGATCCGGTATGGTTCTAAATTAAACCAATACCCGTGCAAATGATTTATGACAATCATGTCCTTGTAGCACAAGAAGCAGTGTTATAAATCATACTGCACACTAATCTCAAGTGGTCATTAATCATTCAACACTTCTTGATTAGGGATGATTTTCGATTATAATATTCAATGTTCACTTAATAGGTGTTTCTTTATCCAAGACATTGTCTTGATACCCTATTTTGAATATTCTTAAAATCGAATGGACTTATTATTTAATTATAAACCACAATTAAATAGAAATGGAGTGATAAAAATTGCATAAAATTTAAATTACTCCAAAAACTGAATGGTTAAACATAGCGTTTTACAATAAAATATCCAAAATTAACTAAAACACATAATTAGGGAAATCAAAGCTAATCTCCAACATGCTTGATTCCATTGCCTCAACGTTCTTGTTGTGTTTCACTTGAGGCAAGGGTTTAGTGAGCGGATCGGCTACTTTGTTGTCCATTCCAATCATACAAATTCCGATTTCAACCTCGGACATCCATTCCCTTATCATGTGAAATCGCCTTTTAATATGTTTGATCTTCTAATGTTCCCTTGGCTCTCTACCTTGAGCAATAGCTCCGTTGTTGTCACAATAGAGGTCTATTGGACCCTTGATGGAGGGTACAATATCAAGTTCACCAACGAACTTGCGAATCCAAACTACCTCCTCAGTTGCTTTAGAAGCTGACAGGTATACCACTTCAGTTGTAGAATCTAATGTTGTGCTTTGTTTAGCACTCTTCTAACTAAACGCTCCTCCATTTAGACAGAATATGTATCCTTATTGCGACTTGAAGTTGTCTCTGTCTGTCTGGAAGCTTGCGTCGGTGTAACCTTCAACAACCAAATCATTATTCTCACCATAGACTAGGAATTTATCCTTTTTCCTTTTCAGGTACATTAGGATATTCTTGGCCGCAGCCCAATGTGCCTCTTCTAGACCTGATTAGTATCGGCTCGTAGCACTTATAGCATACGATACATCCGACCTAGTACATATCATAGAATACATGATCGATCAAATAAGCGAAGCATATGGAATCTGATTCATCCTTTCTCGCTCATCAGGTTTCTTTTGACGCTGCTTCTTGCTTAAGGTTATGCCATGTGGCATGGGTAGGTGACCTCTCTTGGCCTCCTTCGTATTGAATCATGCCAGTACTTTATCGATGTAAATACTTTGGCTCAATCCAATCATCCTTTTAGATCTATCCCTATAGATCTTGATGTCTAATATGTATTGTGCCTCTCCCAAGTCTTTCATTGAAAAAAAAATTCCAAGCCAAGCCTTTACAAACTCTAACATTGGAATGTTGTTTCCAATGAGCAATATGTCATCGACATATAAGACGAGGAAAGCGATGTCACTCCTACTGAACTTCTTGTAAACACAAGACTCATCTGGATTCTTGATAAAACCAAACTTGCTTATGGCTTCGTCGAATCGCAGATTCCAACTTCTACTTGCTTGCTTTAACCCATAAATGGACTTCTTAAGCTTGCATACCTTCCCAGCATCGTTTGGATCAACAAAACCTTAAGGCTATGCCATGTACATAGTTTCTTCCAAAATTCCATTTAGGAAGGCGGTTTTGACGTCCATCTGCCATATTTCGTAATCGAAATATGCAACAATTTCTAGGATAATCCGGATGGACTTAAGCATTGTAATTGGAGAAAAGGTTTCATCATAATCAACGCCGTGAATTTTCTAGTAACCTTTTTCTACCACTCTAGCTTTGTATACAAATACATTTCCATCTTTGTCGGTTTTCATCTTAAAAAATCCACTTACAACCGATAAGTGTGTAACCTTCAGGTAAATCAACTAAGTCCCATACTTGATTTTCAAACATGGAGTCCATCTCGGATTTCATGGCTTCTTGCCATTTTGCAGAGTCGGGGCTCGTCAAAGCTTGCTTGTAGGTTGTTGTCTCATCTCCATCCTTGACGAGGATGTCTTGATCCTTAGTTAATATAACACCCAAATATCTATTTGGTAAAGATCTTGGCCTTTACGACCTACGTAGGGTAATGGACTAAGCATGTGCATTTTTGTTTTGACTTTGCACAGTTTGACCAATGTCAATAGATGCTATTGGAGCACTTTGACTGTCAATTTTACTTTGTTGCTCGTCCTCTCGAATTTCGTCGAGTTCGACTTTCCTCCCACATGTCATTTTGGGAAGATGTTTTTTTTCCAAAAAGACACCATCACGAGCAACAAACACTTGTTCTCGTATTTGTTGTAGAAGTAATACCCCTTGGTTTCTTTTGGATATCCCACAAAGAAACACTTGTCAGATTTAGGGTGAAGTTTGTCGAAAATTAATCTTTTGACATATGCTTCGTAACCCTAAATCTTGAGAAAAGACAACCTTGGAGGTTTTTTTTACCATAGTTCATATGGAGTCTTTTTTACAGCTTTTTACAAAGCTCGATTCAGTGTTAGTGCCATGGTTAGAAGTGCATGTGCCTAGAAAGAGATAGGAAGATCGCTAAGACCCATTTTTTTATCATACCATGTCTAGCAAGGTTCAATTTCTCCTTTCGAATTCTCCGTTCCATTGTGGAGTTCTTGGAGGTGTCAATTCTAAAAGAATACCATGTTCTTTCAAGTTGTCATCGAATTCATGGCTCAAATATTCACCACCTCGATCCAATAGAAGGGCTTTGATTTTCTTGCCAAGCTGGTTTTCAACTTCACTCTAAATTTCTTTTAATTTCTCAAATAATTATGATTTAATTCACATAAGGTAGAAATATCTATATGTACTATAGTCGTCTATGAAAGTGATGAAATATCATTAACCATTCCTTACGGTAGTGCTCATTGGTCCACATTCATCGGTGTGTATTAGGCCCAATAAGTCACCTGTCCTTTCTCCCAACTTGGAGAATGGCTATTTTATCATCTTCCCCAATAAGCTTCCTACGCAATTCTCAAAAGATTTTAAATTGAATGAGTTAAGAATACCTTTGTGTAGATGTTTCTTGATGCGCTTGATGTTAATGTGGCCAACACGACAATGCCACAAGTATGTCTGATTTGACTCAACAGTCTTATCTCTCTTGGTGATATAATTAACATTACAAACTTGTTTGTTTAAAGAAAGCACATTTTGGATAAACGTGTCATGCCATAAAACATATAAGCAAGACTTTCAAAACAATCATTTATTATAGTCTTGTGATCAGACAAGTCGACGTCCAACGCCAAAGGATCAAAATATGTTCAACAATAAAACTTGGATAAGTTATATTTTAAGAAAAACTATGTGATTACAAGATTGATGGAAAGATAGTCTTCGTCTTCTGCTTGTACATGCACATCCACTTGTGAAGCTTTTCTCACTTTGTTCCTGAAATAGGAGCATGTAGTGAGTCATTTATGGTATCTAATACCTTATGAATTGCTTATATTCAAGTGTTGGTTTATAAAGAAGATACTTGAGGTGAAAGCTACTTTTCCCTTTGCCTCATCTTCTAGGTACTCGCTACATTCCCTCTTGTAGTGGCCTTGCCTACTACAATAGAAGCACTTCACATTTGCCTTCTCTACAAAGCTCTTGAATAACCTCCATCAACGATAGCTTGTCTCGATTGGTTGTTAAATGCATTTTTAATGCAACATAGCCTGAGTGGAGTGAGCTTAGTAGCATATGTGCCACTTGTTCATCCTCTAATGGCTACCCAATGAGCTCCAAGTGCTTGAAAAGCCTTGTCATTCGAATCACATGAGGTTGAAGGGGCATTCCTGGCCTAGGTCGAGTATTGTAGACCTTAGTCCACACTTAGTGCCTTTCCTTAGCTAGGCAACCTTCCTACAGGATCTTAATCTTCATGTTCATAAATTACTTAGTCAAGTTATAAACGTTCAAGTCCCTAGTGTCGAAAGACATAGTGTAGACACCTAAAAATGTCTCCCTAAAACCAAACCCGATGATGAATAACCTTTCACCGCCATTATTGGTCGGGTTCAGTATTTAATATTTGGAGTGCTTAAATCCATTTTCAATTCAATACATTTCATAAACCAACCCAAATCTTAGCTCATTTCCCCAAACCATTACTTATTTTTCACTTTTCGTGTCCACACCACAAACCCGATCTAAACTGATTTTGTGGCCCTAAAATTTTAATCCAAATATTATTTTGTTGAACAGTCCTTTCAATAAGATTTCCAAAGGTGTATCATAAGCCCAATTCGGATTTGAAACGAAGAAGATATGAGCAAAACACTAAACTCGGCCCAAAACAATCACCCTTTCACTAAAATGACCATATCTTAAAATCTACAAAAGATTTTGACCTGATTCTTATTTGGATGGAAATTAGACTTGATAAGCTTCTCAAAGATATATTATATGCCTTATTCCAAGTTATAGATCAAAAGTTATCATAGTTTTAAAAACGCGTAAAAAACTGGATTTGCCACATCACGACATAAATTTTGTGCCACGGTGTTCTGTGACGTGTCACGGCACTTTGTACCATGGCACGGTATTTTGCAACGTGACACGGTGCTTTTCTAGGGTTTTTTCTTCGCGACACTTCACTTCTAGGGTTCTGTGCTTCAACCCTACTCTTTTTCTCTATAAATACGAACCTGATTTCCTCAATTTCGGGGCACCAAAAATCATTCTCTCTCTCCTTACACCAAAAACCATTCTCTTCTCCTTCTTTAGCCTAAACAATAGCCTCTTTGTTCTTCCATAATACTTCCTCTAAGCACTCCAAGGAACTCATACTTGACCCGAGGTTTCGTCCTTAAACCCTCGTGAAAGGTACAATTAATTGAGGGTTTGGACCAAATCAACTCTACTTTTAATTTAATTTAATTTCAATTTGATTTATATTTTTATAGAAGTTACTAACAATTTATTCATGATGTAGTGTAGACACCTGATTGTGTCTCCCCCAAAACCAAACCCAGTGACGAGTACCTGTCACGTCATTTAATATCGAACAAAGTGAAATGTTGAAAAGTCTTGTGATTTCTTCTGTTTTCTAAAATGTTTTAGTAAAAATAATTTATTTCTTTTTAAAAAAAATCATCCATTTCGTATTCTATTTATTAAAAACGTTCAATCCAGCTTAGTTTGGTCCATGATATGGATCCAATAATTATGCAATTTGATGGGGTTTGAAAAGACCTATGCAACGATATATTATAAGCCCAATTCCGAGTTATAATGAGTAAGTTATGGCCAAAATACTAAACTGGGTCCTAAATGAGTTTTATGGGCGACCCAATGATCATGTGGAGGGTCCATTAATTTTAATTGTATTCCTAAAGTCATTAGGATTCTTCTTAGTCTTCTAGAATCATCTAGAAGGTTATTTTAAGTTTTAAAGGGATTAGGATTATTAATTATAATTATATTTGATTTCGAAAGGATAAAGAATTCTGATTGGAATAAAACAAGTGTTTCAAAAGATTAAATCCGGTTTAATTAAAGATAAGTACGAACTCCAAGTAACCTAATTTGATTAGGAGAAGGACTCCGTACGTTATTTTTATCATATGGCAACCATAGCGCCGTAATGGCCTTATCGCCACGCGATGGAGCCATCGCATCGCGATAGCCCTGTTTTACTCTGAATCTGATTCCGACTCTTTTCTATCATTTACGGTCGATTTTCCTCTATAAATAGGGTCGTTTTCCCCCGGTTACAATCATCAATAATCATCTTCTCTTTCTCTCTCTAAGCTAAAAGCTTATTCTTTCTTTCTCTCTCTTGATTTCAAAGCCTTTCTACACCCTTTACAAAATACACCATTCCTCATTCACGACACTTAGACACACATAACCAAGCTCGAAATTGCCTTAGACCTCGACGTGAAAGGTTGATAGTTCTGAGGGTTTGGTCCCAAATCTAATTTCAATTATTATTTTGATTGTTTGATTTAATATTTTCATTGAAGTTACTAACGCGTATATTGTTTTGATAGAAAGAGGTACGAGGCTTCAAAGTAAGTAATTTAATTGCTATATTTCTTTAGAAATCATGTTTATATTATTTTATTAATTCCTGGTATCATGTTAGGATGCCTTTATTGCTTTATAGTATCATGTTAGGATTAAAGCTTCAATCTTTAATGTTTAGTGACGTGCTAGGATTTGTTATTAGTCTTTTTATTATCATGCCTAGGATCTTGCTAATATTATGCTTTGATGAGATTGAGATTGTTATGATGATGATGATTTGTTGTATCATAATTATTATGTTGCTTGATACAGTATTTATTGTTATTGCTTGATCACTAATAAGTGGTTTATTTGACCACTTATTGTGGTGATTTTAACCCGGTTTTGCTATCATTTCCCCCTTCTTCTAACCCGTTTTGAATTAAAATGTTGTATCTCGGCTTCGCCCCCTCTTTTCTTGTGTTTGTCCATGATTTGAAGGTATTATGCCTCCCTTTGACAAGCAATCAAAGCTCGTGGGTGATTTAAGGCAAAAAAACCAGAGAAAGGAGAGCCCGCTCCTGGAGGAGCGAGCGCTACTGCCTTTATCAAAACTTTCTACCCAAGATCCCAGCCTGTGAGGAGCGCGCATGCTCGAAAGCTGGAGCGGGCGCTCCTAGCTTCTCCAAAACATTCTACCACAACACTGAAGCAGGGAGGAGCGGGGGTTCAGCCTCCTTGGAGCGGGCGCTCCTCCCCAAATTAATTGAATTTGCCTTCTTCTGAAGCCAGCAGAGCGGGCGCTCTTGGCTGAGGAGCGGGTGCTCCTCGTTATGGAGCGGGCGCTCCTTTCTGGAAATCCATCTTATTTTGACAGATTAACCTATGTAATTTGGGGAGTATAAATACTTCCCCTTTAGTTCATTTGAGAGTGAGATAGCAGTAGCATAGTTTTTAGTAGTTCCTCTTAGTTTGAAACAATCCAGGCCACTTTGGTAATTTAGTTTAGTTTTCATCAAATTAATCATTGTAATAGTGAGTTTCAAGGATTATTCTCAAGATTTGGCACATTGTATTCCACATTTGAAGCTTTAATTAATAATTTCTTCCACCTTCATCTATTTGATTTTTGATTTCATTTTGTATTTGCATGTCACTTGAATCTCTTTAGTTCTTGATAATTTGTTGTTGGATGATAGTTTATTCATTAGTTAATCACATTTCCCCAATTATTGAAATAGTTATAACCCTAACCCTTGTTTGCATGTCAACTAAGATGAGTTGTGAGTAGTCTTCTTTGCTAGGGGTTGGGTGAAGCTCAACCTATTGGTTAGTTATGTAAATGTGGGAAAAGTATTGATGTTTGTATTGAAATTAAATTGATTGTATGAGATTGCTTGTTAGTTCTTCATGATAGGATTAGCTACCCTTGATTTAGGAGCTTGATAGTATGGTATGCTTAGTTTGACATGGAAATGTTGAGTATGTCATTGCTTATGCAATTTGATTATGTATCTTCTATTGCTAAACTAATGAGGAATCTAAGTTTAGTAGTGTGAGTTGTTTCCTAATTGCGTGAGGTTGATCTTATATATAGTCTTTGCTATCTCTTGTCTATTTTACTCCCCATTTGCCTAACTGCCACGGTTGAGTGAATCTCACTCCCTACTGTATTTAATCCATTGAGTTAGAAATATAGTTTTTTTGTGTACTTGACGAATTCCAAATCACTAAAGACTTCGAATTAGCTTAAGTGTTAAGATCCTTAGCAACTATATCCCATTCCTTGTAGACCAAACTCTTACTTATCATTGTGCTTGGTTTGTAGGATGTTTGTTTATAAATGTGTTTGATTGAGTGTGGAATGTGCAACCGTTCCAACGCCCATCAAAATGGCATCGTTACTAGGGAACGGTGTTGTTGATTGCTAATTGATTACTTGAGTCTAGTTCACCATAAAACAACAAAAATTCAAAAAGAGTGTGTTTCTTTTTTGCTACACTTGTCGCCTTGTTACTAATTGCAATTGTTGAGAGTGTATGCGCAGAACTCATAATAGGATTTTGGTGCCTTACGATCTCGAGATTGAGCAAACTTATAGAATGAGAAGAAGACTTGGTTCTAGGCCGTTAACTACTTCCCTAACTAGAGAGTTCAATTCCGAGGAGCAACAAGATCAAATGGGTGATGCGGATCCACCACCTCAAAGACCTTTGAAGGAGTTGGGAACATCGGGAGCTTATAGAGCTTCAAGTGGCATTGCTTCCCCGGTTACCTAAGCTAATGATTTTGAGATTCAGCCCGCAGTGATAAATATGGTTGAAAGAAGGCAGTTTAGTGAAGCAAAACATGAGAGCCCTCTTGCACACTTAAACAAGTTCGAAAAGTATTGCAACACGATCAAGGTAAATGGGGTTACTCAAGGATTTGTGAGACTAAAGCTATTTCCTTTCTCCTTGATAGGACGAGCTCTTGAATGGCTTGAGAAGGAGGTGAGAACTTGGGATGAGGTCACCACGCCTTTCTTAGGGAGATTTTACTCTCAAAAGAAGACGGTCAAGGCAAGGGCATTGATCCAAGGTTTCCATCAAAAAGCTAGTGAAACCATATACGAGGCATGGGAAAGATATAAA
The DNA here is from genome assembly GCF_948465745.1 of Chenopodium album. NCBI lineage: Eukaryota > Viridiplantae > Streptophyta > Magnoliopsida > Caryophyllales > Amaranthaceae > Chenopodium > Chenopodium album. The sequence continues at coordinate 34,720,387 of NC_137848.1, read as the reverse complement.
GAATATCAAAGGGAGTGTCCTCATCATGGCATTCCGACATACCAAGTGCTTCAAATTTTATATGGAGGCTTGACCCCACAAGGAAAGACTAGCTTGGATGCGGGAGCGGGTGGCTCGATTGTGAACAAGACGGAGGAGCAAGTCATTGAAATAATTGAGAATGTGGTGAGGCACCACATGGATTAGTAAGAAGGAGAGAGGGAGTCTCTAAGAAAAGGAGGATGTGTGGTTTACTCCGTCGATCACCTTAACGTCATCAATAATTTGACATCTCAAATTTCCAACCTTGGCAAGGAGATGACATCTATCAAGGCGAAACTTAAGACCTCCACTTCACACCAAGAGCACACAGTACTAGAATTATGCCATTTTTCGACCGAAAATATCCGTCAGTAGAGGTTGAAAATCCGTCGGAGATCATCATTCCGACAAAATTCCGTCGTTACGGTCCGTCAGAAAACAATTCGTAGGAAAAAGTAGATTTTTCACGGAAAATTCCGCCGGAAAGGTAGTTTCCGAAAGATTAAATTCTGTCGATGAGAATTTTGACTTTTATTCAAAATCCGTCGCTATTTTCCGACGGATAAATTCCATCGTTGATTTGCTTTTTTGACGGAATTTTTGGTCGTAAACCAGTTATTTCCGACGGAATTTATCCGTCGCAAACAGCAAACACTGCGAGGGAATTAAAATCCGTCACAAATTTACGACGGAAATAAGCGTCGCAAATTTGCGACGGATTTTAATTCCCTCGCAATGTTTGCTGTTTGCGATGGATTTTTCATCGAGTAATTCTGTCGCAAAGTGCTTTTTTCCAACGGATTTAAGCCGCAAAATTCCTGTCGGAAAGAAGATTTCAATTCAACAAATTCAAATTTATTTTTTTAATATAATTAGCATCATTCAAAACCTATACTCCTGCACCTAATTCTTGTTATAATTAAAATAATAATCGAATTACGGAAATATTTATATATATATTTCCACAAAAGCTATGCTGAAGTTAAACATAATCAAAAGTTATATAATATATAGTCATTTCCACAAAAGCGGGAACATAATCAAAAGCTACATAATTCAAATTAAGTACATGTCCATACTACATAAACAAAAGCTAGGCTAAACAATCGCCGGGGTACCCTAACCTGCTCCTCCACTACCCATGTCGTCCCTAGGGTCTCGATGATGAGGTTGAATGGTGGAACATGTGTCGTTGCTAGCGAATCGACTCATGAACTCATCCCACCTTTCCTGGTTTCTCCTCTCTATTTCGGCTACTTCAGCTTGAATTCGGGTTTGCATCTCAGCTTCCATTTCACTCCGTATTTCACTGCGAAGAGCCTGCACCCTATGCTCCATCTGATCCTGCATCAGAGAAACAACGGACGGTGTGTACTGCTATGAAGACCTGGAAACTCGACAATTCCGGTTGCCATAATACAACTCTACACTTTGGCAAAGTCCCCTTACACGACCCTTCTTGATGCGACCACCCATAGTCTCCCAATACAACTCATTCGGACTCTTCTTAATCCCTTGAGTGGTTGCTTCTTCAACCTTCTTCTGGTAGGTCTCCTACAAGATATACATTATACAAACATATATTGTTTAAAAAAATTACCAACATCATAATTTATAATAGTTTAGGGTGTCTATGACTTGCAATCACATAAAAGAAGCTATTTTCTAAGTTTAAGAGATCATTTTTATCAAAATAGAGCCAAGAAAGGCAAAAATGCCTTATAATTTGCCTATTTTCTTCAATTATAAACTAATGAACTTATTCTTTCTCAAATCATTCATATTGTAATGATTAGAAGGTGTTTATGACTTGAAAACACTTAACTAGACCAATTACTTAAGTTTAGGAACCATTTTACTCCAAACACATCCAAAAATGGCTTAAGTCACTTCTAGTTTGCCTATTTTCTTCAAGTCTTAACTAATGAACTCATTCTTTTTCAAATCATGTCACTTTTACATATTTATAGGTGTCTATGACTTGTAATCACATAAAAGAAGATATTTTTTCCATGTTATAGGGATCATTTTCATCAAAATAGAGCCAAGTAAGGCCAAAATGCCTTCTATTTTGCCAATTTTCTTTATTTATTAACTAACGAAGTAATTCTTTCTAAAAGCATGTCAATTTTGCATAGTAATAGGTACCTATGACTTGTAATCACATAAGAGAAGCTATTTGCTATGTTTAAGAGATCATTTTCATCAAAATATAGCCAAATAAGGCAAAAATGCCTTCAGTTTTGCCTATTTTCTTAATTTATTAACTAATGAAGTCATTCTTTCTCAAATCATGTCACTTTTGCATAGTTATAGGTGCCTGTGAGTTGTAATCACATAAAATAAGCTATTTTCTAAGTGATAGGGTTTATTTTCATCAAAATAGAGCCAAGTAAGGCAAAAGAGCCTTCTAAGTTGCTTATTTTCTTCATTTATTAAGTAATGAAGTCATTCATTCTCAAATCATGTCACTTTTTCATAGTTATAGGTGCCTATGACTTGTAATCACATAAAAGAAGCTATTTTCTATGTTTTCGTGATCATTTTCATCAAAATATAACCAAGTAAAGCAACTATGCCTTCTAAGTTTCCTATTTTCTTCATTTATTAACTAATGAAGTCATTTTTTCTGAAATCATGTCACTTTTGCATAGTTATAGGTGCCTATGACTTCTAATCACATAAAAAAAGCTATTTTCTAATTATAAGGGATCATTTTCGTCAAAATAGTGCCAAGTAAGGTAAAAATGCCTTCTATTTTGCCTATTTTATTCATTTATTAACTAATGAAGTCATTCTTTCTCAAATCATTCACTTTTGCATAGTTAAAGGTGCCTATGACTTGTACTCACATAAAAGAAGCTATTTTCTAAGTTTATGTGATCATTTTCATCAAAATAAAGCCAAGTAAGGTAAAAATGCCTTCTATTTTGCCTATTTTCTTCATTGATTAACTAATGAAGTCCTTCTTTCTCAAATCATGCCACTTTTGCATAGTTATAGGTGCCTACGACTTGTAGTCACATAAACGAAGCTATTTTCTAAGTTTATGTGATCATTTTCACCAAAATATAGCCAAGTATGGCATCAATGCCTTCTAACTTGCCTATTTTCTATATTTATTGACTAATGAAGTCATTCTTTCTGAAATCATGGTACTTTTGCATAGTTATAGGTGGCTATGACTTTAATCACATAAAAGAAGATATTTTCTATGTTTAAGGGATCATTTTCATCAATATAGAGCCAAGTAAGGCAAAATTGCCTTCTATTTTGCCTATTTTCTTCATTTATTAACTAATGAAGTCATTGTTTCTCAAATCATGTCACTTTTGCAATGTTATAGGTGGCTATGACTTGTAATCACATAAATGAAGCTATTTTCTATGTTTAAGGTATTTTTTTCATCAAAATAGAGCCAAGTAAGGAAAAAATGCCTTCTATTTTGCCTATTTTCTTCAATTTTTAACTAATGAAGTCATTCTTTCTCAAATCATGTCACTTTTGCATAATTATAGGTGCCTATGACTTTTAATCACATAAATGAAGCTATTTTCTATGTTTAAGGTATCTTTTTCATCAAAATAGAGCCAAGTAAAAAAAATGCCTTCTAATTTGCCTATTTTCTTCATTTATTAACTAATGAAGTCATTCTTTCTCAAATCATGTCACTTTTGCATAGTTATAGGGGCCTATGACTTGTAATCACATAAAAGAAGTTATTTTCAAAGTTTTAGGCATCATTTTCATCAAAATATAGCCAAGTAAGTCAAAAATGCTTTCTAAGTTGCCTATTTTCTTCATTAATTAACTAATGAAGTCATTCTCTCCGAAATCATGTAACTTTTACATAGTTATAGGTGCCTTGACATGTAATCACATAAACGAAGCTATTTTATATGTTTAAGGAATCATTTTCATTAAAATAGAGCCAAGTAAGGAAAATGTGTCTTCTGTTTTGCCTATTTTCTTCATTTATTAACTAATGAAGTTTTTCTTTCTCAAATCCTGTCATTTTGTCATAATTATAGGTGCCTATGACTTGTAATCACATAAAGGAAGCTATTTTATAACTTTGAGTGATCATTTTCATCACAATAGAGACAAGTATGGAAAAAATGCCTTCTGTTTTGCCTATTTTCTTCATTTATTAACTAATGAAGTCATTATTTCTCAAATCATGTCAGTTTTGCATAGTTAGAGGTGCATGTTACTTGTGACCACGTAAACGAAGCTATTTTCTAAGTTTAAATGATCATTTTCATCAAAATTTAGCCAAGTAAGGCAAAAGTGCCTTCTAAGTTTCCCATTTTCTATATTTATTAACTAATGAAGTCATTCTTTCTGAAATCATGTCACTTTTGCATAGTTATAGGTTCCTATGTCTTTAATCACATAAAAGAAGCTATTTTCTATGTTTAGGGGATTATTTTCATCAAAATAGAGCCGAGTATGGAAAAAATGCCTTCTGTTTTGCCTATTTTCTCCATTTATTAACTAATCAAGTCATTCTATCTCAAATCATGTCACTTTGGCATTGTAAGAGGTGTCTATGACTTGTAATCACATAAAAGAAGCTATTTTCTAAGTTATAGGGATCATTATCATCAAAATAGAGCCAAGTAAGGCAAAAATGTCTTCTAAGTTGCCTATTTTCTTCATTTATTAAATAATGAAGTCATTGTTTCTGAAATCATGTCACTTTTGCATAGTTATAGGTGCCTATGACTTGTAATCACATAAAAAAAGCTATTTTCTAAGTTTAAGTGATCATTTTCATTAAAAATAGAGCCAAGTAAGGTAAAAATGCCTTCTATTTTTCCTATTTTCTTCATTTATTAACTAATGAAGTCATTCTTTCTCAAATCACATTACTTATATATAGTCATAGGTTTGTATGACTTGTAATCACATAAAAGAGGCTATTATCTAAGTTTAAGTGATCATTATCATCAAAATAGAGCCAAATACGGCAAAAATGCCTTCTATTTTGCCTATTTTCTTCACTTATTGACTTCTCAAATCACATCACTTTTACATAGTGATAGGTACCAATGACTTGTATTCACATAAAAGAAGGTATTTTCCAAGTTATAGGGATCATTATCATAAAAATAGAGCCAAGTAAGGCAAAAATGCCTTCTAAGTTGCCTATTTTCTTCATTTATTAACTAATGAAGTCATTGTTTCTCAAATCATGTCACTTTTTCATAGTTATAGCTGCCTATGACTTGTAATCACATAAAAGAAGCAATTTTCTAAGTTTAAGGGATTATTTTTATCAAATTAGAGCCAAGTAAAGCAAAAATGCCTTCTAAGTTGCCTATTTTCTATATTTATTTACTAATGAAGTCATTTTTTCTTAAATCCTGTCACTTTTGCATATTTATAGGTGTCTATGACTTGTAATCACAGAAAAGAAGCTATTTACTAAGTTTTAGGGATCATTTTCATCAAAATTGAGCCAAGTAAGGCAAAAATGCCTTCTAAGTTGCCTATTTTCTTCATTTATTAACTAATTAAGTTATTCAGTCTCAAATCATGTGACTAACACATAGTCATAGGTGCGTATGACTTGTAATCATCTAAAAGAAGATATTTTCTAAGTGATAGGGATCAGTATCATCAAAATAGAGCCAAATAATGCAAAAATGCCTTCTAAGTTACCTATTTTCTTCATTTATTAACTAATAAAGTGATTGTTTCTCAAATCATGTAACTTTTACATAGTTACAGATGCCTATGACTTGTAATCACATAAAAGAAGCTATTTTGTAAGTGTAAGGAATCATTTTCATCAAAATAGAGCCAAGTAAGGCAAAAATGCCTTCTATTTTGCCAATTTTCTTCATCTATTAAATAATGAAGTCATTTTTTCTAAAATCACGTCACTTTTACATAGTCATAGGTACCTATGACTTGTAATCACATAAAAGAAGATATTTTTTAAGTTATAGGCATCATGATCATCAAAATAGAGCCAAGTAAGGCAAAAATGCCTTCTAAGTTGCGTATTTTCTTCATTTATTAACTAATGAAGTTATTTTTTCTCAAATAATGTCCCTTTTGCATAGTTATAGGTCCCTATGACTTGTAATCATATAAAAGAAGCAATTTTCTAAGTTCAAGGGATCATTTTCATCAAAATAGAGCCTAGTAAGGCAAAAATGCCTTTTATTTTTCCTATGTTCTTCATTTATTATCTAATGAACTCATTCTTTCTTAAATCATATCACTTTTGCATAGTTATGGGTTCCTATTACTTGTAATCACATGAAAGAATCTATTCTATGTTTTAGGGATTATTTTCGCCAAAATATAGCTAAGTAAGGCAAATATGCCTTCTCAGTTGCCTATTTTCTTCATTTATTAAATAATGAAGTCATTCTTTCTGAAATCATTTCAATTTTGCCTAGTTATAGGTGCCTATGACTTGTTATCACATAAAAGAAGCTATTTTTTAAGTTTAAGGGATCCTTTTCATCATAATGGAGCAAGGTAAGGCAAAAATGCCTTGTATTTTGCCTATTTTCTTCATTTATAAACTAATGAAGTCATTCATTCCCAAATTAAGTCACTTATACATAGTCATAGGTGCGTATGACTTGTAATCACATAAAAGAAGATATTTTCTATGTTATAGGGATCATTATCATCAAAATAGAGCCAAGTAAGGCAAAAATACCTTCTAAGTTGCCTATTTTCTTCATTTATTAACTAATGAAGTCATGGTTTCTCAAATCATGCCACTTTTGCATAGTTATAGATGCCTATGACTTGTAATCACATAAAAGAAGCTATTTCATAAGTTTAAGGTATCATTTTCATCAAAATAGAGCCAAGTAAGGAAAAAATTCCTTCTATTTGCGTATTTTCTTCATTTATTAACTAATGAAGTCATTCTTTCTCAAATCACGTCACTTTTACATAATCATAGGCACCTATGACTTGTAATCACATAAAAGAAGCTATTTTTTAAGTTATAAGGATCATTATCATAAAAATAGAGCCAACTAAGGCAAAAATGACTTCTAAGTTGCCTATTTTCCTCATTTATTAACTAATGAAGTCATTTTTTCTCAAATAATGTCATTTTTGCATAGTTATAGGTCCCTATGACTTGTAATCATATAATATAAGGAATTTTCTAAGTTCAAGGGATCATTTTCACCAAAATAGAGCCAACTAAGGCAAAAATGCCTTTTATTTTTCCTATTTTCTTCATTTATTATCTAATTAACTCATTCTTTCTCAATTCATGTCACTTTTGCATAGTTATGGGTGCCTATAACTTGTAATCACATGAAAGAATCTATTCTAAGTTTTAAGGATCATGTTCATAAAAATATAGCCAAGTAAGGCAAAAATGCCTTCTCAGTTGCCTTTTTTCTTCATTTATTAACTAAGAAGTCATTCTTTCTGAAATCATGTCACTTTTGCATAGTTATAGGTGTTTATGACTTGTTATCACACAAAAAAAGCTATTTGCTAAGTTTAAGGGATCTTTTTCATTAAAATAGAGCTAAGTAAGGAAAAAATACCTTCTATTTTGCCTATTTTCTTCATTTATAAACTAATGAAGTCATTCCTTCATAAATCACGTCACTTATACATATTCAAAGGTGCATATGACTTGTAGTCACATAAAAGAAGATATTTACTATGTTATAGGGATCATTATCATCAAATTAGAGCCAAGTAAGGAAAAAATGCCTTCTAAGTTGCCTATTTTCTTCATTTATTAACTAATGAAGTCATTATTTCTCAAATCATGTCACTTTTGCATAGTTACAGATGCCTATGACTTGTAATCACATAAAAGAAGATATTTCGTAAGTTTAAGGGATCATTTTCATCAAAATAGAGCCAAGTAAGGCAAAAATGTCTTCTATTTTGCCTATTTTCTTCATTTATTAACTAATGAAGTCATTCGTTCTCAAATCACGTCACTTTTACATAGTCATAGGTACATATGACTTGTAATAACATAAAAGAAGATATTTTTTAAGTTAAAGGGATCATGATTTTTATCAAAATAGAGTCAAGTAAGGCAAAAATGCCTTCTAAGTTGCCTATTTTCTTTATTTATTAACTAATGAAGTCATTTTTTCTCAACTCATGTCAATTTTTCACAGTTATAGGTCCCATTGACTTGTTATCATATAAAAGAAGAAATTTTCTAAGTTTAAGGGATCATTTTCATCAAAATAGAGCCAACTAAGGCAAAAATGTCTTTTATTTTTCCTATTTTCTTCATTTATTATCTGATGATCTCATTCCTTCTCAAATCATGTCACTTTTGCATAGTTATGGGTTCCTATCACTTGTAATCACATGAAAGAATCTATTTTAAATTTTATGGATCATTTTCATCAAAATATAGCCAAGGCAAAAATGCCTTCTAAGTTGTCTATTTTCTTCATTTATTAACTATTGAAGTCATTCTTTCTGAAATCATGTCACTTTTGCATAGTTATAGGTTCCTATGGCTTTTAATCACATAAAAGAAGCTATTTTCTAAGTTTAAGGGATTCTTTTCATCAAAATAGAGCTAAGTAAGGCAAAAATTCCTTCTATTTTGCCTATTTTCTTCATTTATTAACTAATGAAGTCATTCTTTCACAAATCACGTTACTTATACATAGTCATAGGTGCGTATGACTTATAATCTTATAAAAGAAGATATTTTCTATGTTATAGGCATCATTATCATCAAAATAGAGCCAATTAAGGCAAAAATGCCTTCAAAGTTGCCTATTTTCTTCATTTATTAACTAATGAAGTCATTATTTCTCAAATCATGTCACTTTTGCATAATTATAAGTGCCTATGACTTGTAATCACGTAAAAAAAGCTATTTTCTATGTTTAAGGGATCATTTTCATCAAAATAGAGCCAAGTAAAGCAAAAATGCCTTCTCTTTTGCCAATTTTCTTCATTTATTAACTAAAGAAGTCATTCTTTCTTAAATCACGTCACTTATATATAGTCATCGGTGTGTATGACTTGTAATCACATAAAAGAAGATATTTTCTATGTCATAGGCATCATTATCATCAAAATAGAGCCAAGTAAGGCAAAAATGCCTCCTAAGTTGCCTATTTTCTTAATTTATTAACTAATGAAGTCATTGTTTCTCAAATCATGTCACTTTTGCATATTTACAGATGCATATGACTTGTAATCACATAAAAGAAGATATTTTCTATGTTATAGGGATCATTATCATCAAAATAGAGCCAAGTAAGGCAAAAATGCCTTCTGAGTTGCCTATTTTCTTCATTTATTAACTAATGAACTCATTGTTTCTCAAATCATGTCACTTTTGCATAATTATAAGTGTCTATGACTTGTAATCACGTAAAAGAAGCTATTTTCTATGTTTAAGGGATCATTTTCATCAAAATAGAGCCAAGTAAGGCAAAAATGCCTTCTCTTTTGCCTATTTTCTTCATTTATTAACTAAAGAAGTCATTCTTTCAGAAATCATGTCACTTTTGTACATTTACAGATGCCTATGACTTGTAATCACATAAAAGAAGATATTTTGTATGTTTAAGAGATCATTTTCATCGAAATAGAGCCAAGTATGGCAAAAATGCCTTCTATTTTTCCTATTTTCTTCATTTAATAACTAATAAAGTCATTCTTTCACAAATCACGTCACATTTACATAGTACTAGGTACCTATTACTTGTAATCACATAAAAGAAGATATTTTTTAAGTTATAGGGATCATTATCATCAAAATAGAGTCAAGTAAGGCAAAAATGCCTACTAAGTTGCCTATTTTTTCTTCATTTATTAACTAATGAAGTCATGTTTTCTCAACTCATATCACTTTTGCATAATTATAGGTGCCTATGACATGTAATCACATAAAAAAAAGCTGTTTTCTATGTTTAAGAGATCATTTTCATCAAAATAGAGCTAAGTCAGGCAAAAATGCCTTCTATTTTGCCTATTTTCTTCATTTATTAACTAATGAAGTCATTCTTTTCGAAATCATGTCACTTTTGTATATTTACAGATGCCTATGACTTGTAATCACATAAAAGAAGCTATTTCGTAAGTTTAAGGGATCATTTTCATCGAAATAGAGCCAAGTAAGGCAAACATGCCTTCTATTTTGCCTATTTTCTTCATTTATTTACTAATGAAGTCATTCGTTCTCACACGTCACTTTTACATAGTCATAGGTACCTATGACTTGTAATCACATAAAAGAAGATATTTTTTAAGTTATAGGGATCATTATCATCAAAATAGAGGCAAGTAAGGCAAAAATGCCTTCTAAGTTGCCTATTTTCTTTATTTATTAACTAATGAAGTCATTTTTTCTCTACTCATGTCAATTTTTCATAGTTTTAGGTCCCTATGACTTGTAAACATATAAAAGAAGCAATTTTCTAAGTTTAAGGGATCATTTTCATCAAAATAGAGCCAACTAAGGCAAAAATGTCTTTTATTTTTCCTATTTTCTTCATTTATTATCTAATAAACTCATTCTTTCTCAAATCATGTCACTTTTGCATAGTTATGGGTGCCTATAACTTGTAATCACATGAAAGAATCTATTCTAAGTTTTAGGGATCATTTTCATCAAAATATAGCCAAAGAAAAAATGCCTTCTAAGTTGCCTATTTTCTTCATTTATTAACTATTGAAGTCATTCTTTCTGAAATCATGTCACTTTTGCATAGTTATAGGTTCCTATGGCTTTTAATCACATAAAAGAAGCTATTTTTTAAGTTTAAGGGATCCTTTTCATCAAAATAGTGCTAAGTAAGGCAAAAATGCCTTCTATTTTGCCTACTTTCTTCATTTATTAACTAATGAAGTCATTCTTTCACAAATCACGTCACTTATACATAGTCATAGGTGCGTATGATTTGTAATCACATAAAAGAAGATATTTTCTATGTTATAGGCATCATTATCATCAAAATAGAGCCAATTAAGGCAAAAATGCCTTCTAAGTTGCCTATTTTCTTCATTTATTAACCAATGAAGTCAATGATTCTCAAATCATGTCACTTTTGCATAATTATAGGTGCCTATGACTTGTAATCACATAAATTAAGCTATTTTCTTAGTTTAAGGGATCATTTTCATCAATATAGAGAAAAGTAAGGCAAAAATGCCTTATATTTTGCCTATTTTCTTCATATATTAACTAATGAACTCATTCTTTCTGAAATCACGTCACTTATATATAGTCATCGGTGCGTATGACTTGTAATCAAATAAAAGAAGATATTTTCTATATTATAGGGATCATTATCATCTAACTTATACGTCTCAAAATATGCTGTCGTCCCACCTCCTCCTTGTCTTCAAGTAGAAACAAGTGGAGTGCTTGATTGAGATCAATTTCTAGAGAAAACAAAAGAGTTATCTAATATCTCCTTAGAAAACAATGACACCAAGAACAACTCATGGAAAATTTATCAATGAATACATGTTCGACACCACTAGAAAATGATTGGTACGTGAGTAACAAGGCTAATCTAAATGAGATCGATCATTTGACTCCTTCTGGATGAATCTTTCAACCACCACCACATGGATCGTGAACCAAGATCAAGTTAAAAATCCTATAACACCTCCACCCATGGTAGAGGATCCATTAGTAAAACAATTTCTTTAATCTAAGGCGAATGTTAACATTTGGTAACTCTTAAGTGCTTCTAAAGAACATAGGAATTCTCTTATGAATGCCTAAACTGCTTTATCCGTAAGCACGGACAAAATTACTAAGGATCTCGTTAGCTTGCTTACTAGCAAATAATCCTATATGTCAATCATCTTCACTGATGATGATTTTCAATTTAAAGACATTACACATAACAACGCGTTATATTTTTTACAGTGGGATGGATAAAATATCCGAGTTACTTTGGTCAATAATGGGTCCGCCGTCAATGTATGCCCATTACAAACCTCAAAATAGCTAGGCCTAAACCCTAAAAAATACTTCAATGCAACAACTCAAAGCATTAGGTGTTGGGTTTCGGAAAGTCTGAATTTGCGCGGAAACAAAACCCGACCCCAAGACCCGCTCACAATTAATATAACTAAACATGGGCATCGTGCCGTGTCGGGTCGCCGCGGGTCATGCCAAGCCTTGCCTGGGTGGGGCTCGTGCCGGGCCGTGTTGTGCCTGCTTCCCTGCGGGCCGTGCCAAATTTTGGCACACCCCAGGCTATGGCACGGCACAGCCCACGTGCCTGGCAGGCCGTGTCATGCAGGGCAGCAGGCCGCCCTGTTTTTTTTTTTAATATATATGTATATATAAAAAAATATATACATATATTTTTTTTGAACAACTTAAGTTTATATAAATAATTTATTAATTTATTTTTATGTTTATGTTAATGGTAATATATTTTTTTTGAACAACTTTAAAATTAAGTTTATATATATAATTTATGTTTAAGTTTATATAAATAATTTTATTAATTTAGCAAAAAACAGAAATGTATATAATTATAAAAATTTACGAGTGCGATAACCCGATAACACAAAAAAAATTGATGAATAACTTATTTTATTATGGTACGATAAATCGATAATACAAAAAATTAATGATAATTAAAAACCGTACAATAATTGGTGAATAACTTGATTTTATTATACGGAATATGGGGTTCGATAATACAAAAATTGTACAATAGTATGTAATGGAAATATGTAATTATTATTCTTCTTCTTCGTCTTCGTCTTCTTCTTGTTCAAGTTCATCGTCCAATTGAATTGATTGAGAATTAGTAGAACCCGACGTTCCTTCATCGTCGTCGTTTTGTGCATAAGTACGATCTTGGAAACGAATTTCGGCATCTAATCAATCTTTGAAGCAAACACACATTTCAAGTGTTTCGGGTTTTAGTCTTGTTCTTCTATCGTCTAAAACCCATCCCGACACACTAAAAGCTCTTTCGGAGGCAACAGAGGAGACTTGGATAGCAAAAATATCATGAGCCATTGCTGCCAAAATTGGATGTTTCGTGCTTTGTGTTTTCCACCAGTCAAGGATGTCGAGGCTGTACTTCTCTTCATCGTCCATGCCTTTCATGAAGTCATAACTTAAGTACATTTAATTAAGACTAAAATAACAAGCGTTGATATCATCTTTCTTTTCAAAATGTACACGTGTCAGCTTCCCCTTCAATTTTTTCTCGCCTAAACTTTTTTTTTCTTCTTCCAATTTTCTTTACTTTTTTCTTTATTCAAAAAATACAATTTAATAATCCTAACTATTGCCGATTTACTTCTAATAATCCCAACTAAGGTTTTTTTTTAATAAACTTAACTATGCCTTGAGCCCTTGACTTTGCCTCTAATGATCCCAGCCGGTCAACACAAAGTCAATAACTTGTTGTAACAGGTAACCAATACACGTGTTAGCATGTGATTGGTCTAAAATTAATTAAAAAATAAATAAATAAATAAACTAAAACAAAAAACCCTAATAGCCACCATCCCCTCCCTTTATGCCACCGCAAAACACAAGAGCTAACCTCCAACCACCTCCATTCGGCCCCTTAAAAGCCCCAATTTCACCTTGATATCGTCGTGGGCTCGATGAGCCTGTGTGTTTTATGGGGGTTGGGAGGGCCGGCCATGAACCAACCTTTGCTGCTGCTCCCTCTCCAAGAATCAACAACAACAATTGCCACGAACCAACAACAACAAGTGCCTCAATTTGCAGTAATTTCGCCCAAATTCGCAGCAATTTCCACTAACTCACACAAAAACCACCATAAATTGAAACCTGGATTTGGTTCGACCATTTTCGGGGGGTTAGGGAGGTGGTCGACCGGTTTCTGGTTGGCTGGGATTTCACGGTAGGGGTTGGCAGGGATCGGTTTCTTTTTTTAAAAAAAAAAATTCTTTGATTTGTTTTAATATTAGGCCATTTATGTGCTGACATGTGGCGTTGAAAAAAAATGTAAATTAACCTTTCAGCAAGTATTCGGTTTTTGGGACCATTGAAGGCAAAGTCAGAGCACGCATAGTTAGAATTATTTTAAAATATAAACTTTAGTTGGGATTATTAAAAGTAAATCGGTAATAGCTTGGATTATTAAAGTGTATTTTTTCTTTTTTATTTTGGAAAAGCTAAATATTAACCACAAACACTTTTATACAGTACATTATCTTAAGTTACATTCCCTTAAAAAAAAGGCTATATATAGCTAATCTTAAGGAAAGCAAATATTAACCTTGTATATATGTGATTACTCTATCTAATTACAAAAACCACTAAATTTTATTGTAAACATAAATTTTCTTTTGATTATATCATTTTAATAATTTTTGTAGTTTTGCTTAGGTTAATATAAAGATGTTATCCATAGTTTTGTTTAGGTTAATAATATGACTTAAAAATGTACAAAATTATAAATTCTTTTTATTATATAAATCCGTACGTGGGAGTTAATCTAGTATTGAATAAAAGCTTATACCAATATGGATCATGCTTGAAGAGTTAATATCCTTCATATAATTTTCCAATAATTTAAAGAGTTATATGCCAATGAATAGTATAATGTAGAGTTATTGTCCTTCTAATAGGCTTCCAATAACTTGAAGAGTGACATGCCAATCAATAGTATTTCGTATAATATACTCCCTCCAATTTTATTCATTTATTTTATTATATGTTATTTATTTATTTATTTTTACAGTTTCTATAAAATGAAATAGTAAGTGTTAAATGGGTATTTTTACTTTTAGGTAAGAGGGGGAAAGTTGTTTAGAAATTTTGGTTTTAATATATAGCTTTATATAGACCATATGTTATGGTAGCTTAGATAAGGAGTGAAACAAAAAAAGTACTTCGTAACTTATTAAAACAGTAAAAGGAAGATATAAACAAAGAATAGAGGGATTATCAATGTTTCGTCATCTTCTTGCGACGCTGAAGAACAAGTTTTCACCCGATGAAAAGTTGGTAGTGGTTATGCGAAAGAGAGGAGTGAGGTCATCCATGGCAGAAGAGAGAGAAAGTTTAATTGCTTGAGATTCTTGTTTTTTTTTTGAAAAATACCCAAAAAATTGAATTGGGGCTTTCTTATATGATGTATAATTGTTAAAATTGATTGTCCTATATGATTGTATGTTGAATTGTGAGCATTTTGATAACATATGCATGTATTTTGGTTGAGGGATTATTCTAGCGTAGTCGTCAACTACGGACGACTATGCTAAGAGATTAAAGTTGAACCATTTATTATGTTTGTTACTTAATCTTAGCCTTTGAATATTACATTTTTAAAAAAAATTTAAAATCTAATTTACACATCATTTAAGTTATGACCAGTCAGTGACTAGTCATCGACCAGTCAACTAAGTGTTGTTTGTTTTCTTACTTTTAAAGGGTAATTTTTTTTTTTTAAAGAAAATTACAATATTATAAACTACCATTCAAATAAATTATAAAATCGATTGCAATTTTTTTTGAGGAAAACTCATATTAACAATTTCAATCTTCTTTAATGGTGTACTTCATCTTTATCTTTTAACCTTTATTTTTCATCCAAAACTCAATCTTAAATTACCAAAGTATATATGATATCAATAAGATTAATGTATAATCATCATATTTATATGTCAATATAAAATTATTTTTGAGATTGAAATCAATGAAATTATATGTATACACAATTTGGTTAAAAAAATTGCGTAATATCTTATGATATTGTGTTTAATTTTATTTATCATATGATTTTGTGTAAAATATTGATTATTCATATGATTTTTTTTTTTTTAGTAATCCACCATTGTTAAAGCTTGAATCTACAATGTCATTCGGCCATTGTTTTAAGTTGGGGTTTGTTTACGTTGAAGATGAATTTATTATATATTATTTTTTTACAAAAATAAATAAAAAATAAAATTTAAAGACTTCCATGATTTTAGCCTTTTCATTTGAACGTTTGATTTAGAAAACGTCATTTGGGAGAAGGAATATATGAAAAAAAAATCTTTTCTATATTTTAGAGATTACATAACCAATCTGAATATTTTAGCTATAACAATACAACGATAGATTTTTTTTTTCTTCTACGAATATAACGATAGATTAGGAAAAAGAGAAAATGCTGTTATTTTTTTTAAAAAAAAAAAAGAAAAAATATTCGCTTTAAAAAATTAATTAGCCTTCGTTGAAAAAAATGAAAATTATAGTTATTTAGCACAGTTAAAAAAAAAGTGATTTTAATTTAATACTTCATAATTTGGGGGTGGGGTGATTAGTATTCTTTGACTAAATCTTTCTTTAATTATTTTTTGTTCTTTTAAATTTTACAATATATAAATATATATGATAAATTTTTTTTTATTTTTTTTTTTTGAAACATGATAATTACTTTTTCTCAAATTAGCATTGAAATTTAATTTTAAAAGATACTCCGTATTTGATTATAAGTATTTAGATATTGGAATATTCATATTTATGTATATAGGAAAGATGAGTTTTAATTGAACCTTGTTATTGTTCATCAATGACGTTATTTGATTCTTTAACTATTATTTGATTCTCTCTAAACAAAGGGTTAAATATTCTTTTAATATTTGAATTAGAATTACTCATACATTTTGGGATCTCTAAAATATTGATTTTTTACATAGTATAGATTTTCTAATAATTAACATTTTCTTAATTAATGCAAATAATATTTTTTTTCAAACTCTTTATTGAGACATTATAATACTTGATTGAGATTGCCTAATTTGATTATAATACCTCCAAATATTCTTTATTGGGACTCTATAAGACTTAGGGCCTATTCACTTCAGCTTAATTTCATTTCATATCAGTTCAGTTTAGTTCAGTTCAGTTCAGCTCCAATCAATTCAGTTCAGTTGTATTCAGTTCAGCTCCTTCTCTCATAAAATATTCATTTCAGCTCTATTTAGTTCAGTTCAGTTCAGCTTCAATCAGTTCAGTTCAGCTCAGTTAGTAAATGTGAATAGGCCCTTAATTGGGACTACTTAATTTGATTGTAGTAACCTTCAAATATTCTTTATTTGGACTCTATAATACTTAATTGAGACTTCCTAATTTGATTATAATATATACCTCCAAATATTCTTTATTGGGACTCTATAATACTTAATTGAGATTGTCTAATTTGATTATAATAACCTCGAAATATTCTTTATTGGGATTCTATAATACTTCATTGGGACTGCCTAATTTGATTATAATACCTCCAAATATTTTTTATTGGGACTCCATAATACTTAATTGGGACTGCCTAATTTGATTATAATAACCTCGAAATATTCTTTATTAGGATTCTATAATACATAATTGGGACTGCCTAATTTGATTATAATACCTCTAAATATTCTTTATTGGGAGTTTATAATACTTAATTGAGACTGCCTAAATTAAATATAATCATAACCTTCAAATATTTTTTATTGGGACTCTATAATACTTGATTAAAAAAAAAAAATTGTGACTGCCTAATTTCATTATAATAACCTTCAAATCCCTTTTTTTTAGGGAGCTAATTAAATTACCAGTATAATTATAAGTAATGTTCTGTATTTGCTTCAAATAAAAAGAAATGTTCAAATTTAAAAAAAGATAATAAGTTAATTTATTTTGTTATACGAGTATATTTCATCCGTTAAATAACGCAATTCTCTAGTATTGGTTTTTTTTTAATCTATTTTTTTTATATTTACGTAAAATCACTCTGATCACCTACCTTTTTAATTTTAAAAGAATGTTTGGAAGATTGAATTATTTGCATTTGAGCATATTGTATCATCTTGTAATCGAATAGTAGGCATTATCACAAATAAGAAAAAATCAAGTGGCTAAAAGAAACAAAAATACAATTATATACCAAAAAAAAAAAACAAAAAATATTAAAATGTACGTTAGTTTTCCATTTTTCCTTAAATCATGGTAATTTTTTTTACTAATTTTATCCTTAATTATCTTTATAATTTGTTATAATTTTTTTAATTTATTTTTTGATTGATTTGCTACAATATCTTAATATAACACTAGATGAAGCCCGTGCGATGCACGGGTCGATCTATTTTTTGTTTTTTTTAAAAAAAATATTTTTCATATTTATGTGATTACATTTGTTATTTTATTAGTTGTATGTAATATATCATTTTCTCCGTATTTGTTTTAAATATTAGATAAAATTCCTAATCTCAAAAGATAATATTTCGTATTTAATTAATGTAACTGTTAAAATCTCATTGGTCAATTATGCTTATGTGGCAATTGAATTATTTATTGGATATAACTATAATTTATAATCCTGCGTGGCACGTTAACTTATCTTAGGTGGCATAATCCTATTGTAGCGTTTTAAAAATATTAATCCTATGTGGCGCTCTAATAATTTTTAAAAAATAAAATCCTACGTGGCGCTCTAAAATCTCGGGAAAAAACTCCCCTTTATATATATAATATATATTAGATTTAAAATTTAAAGATTAATTTTTGCCAAACTTTTTGTATTTAATAACATTTAAAATTATGCAAAGGAGGATCAACACATACAAATTATTTTATATATATACATGATAATATTAAAGAATTTGCCTTGTAAAAAAAATAAAAAATATAAAAAAATTGCCAATCACTTGATTGGCCTTTTTATGTATGTATGGAAGAAATATACAGAGTATATATTATAAATGATACTCCATAAAAGGTTGGAGTAATACTCCATAAATTTTTCTAGCCTTCTTGGTTACACATCATATGATTAATACTTAAGTTTTGTTATTGTTTATTAGCTAATAAGTTCCTAGCTGCTTAGTTAAAAGCATCACATTATTATTTTTTTCTAGTCTTTTTTTTTTTTTTTGGACAAGAATATGTACCTAGCTGCTTAATTAAACGCATCACATTTTTATTTAATTGTAATGTGTATATATAGTTTTTTTTTTTTTTTTTTTTTTTTTTGACAGAATTGCAATATTATTTAAGGATGAGAATATATTTTTGAATTTGAAATTTATTTATTAACATAAATTTAACAGTTAGATTTAAGAAAATAACTTATAATATATTTTCCCCAAAAAATGCCCCATAATCAATAGATTATAATAAGGAAAAATTGAATTTTGGTACCTTGAAAATGGACCTAATTGAATTTTTGCACGCATTTAAAACTTTTTTTATTTTGGTACCCATTAAAGTGTAAAATTACAGGTTTTGATACCTCCGTCCATGTTCCGTTAACTTTTCCTTTAGTGGGGTCCTACCACCTTCCAGCAACCCTTAGCCCCTCTCCCCCCTCCTTGTGCAGTTGCCGGCAACCACGAGAACAACCACCACCTTCCAGCAACCCTTAGCCCCTCTCCCCCCTCCTTGTGCAGTTGCCGGCAACCACGAGAACAACCACCTCCTTCCAGCCACCCTTAGCCCCCCTCCCCACTTCCAGCGCGGTTGCCGGCAATCCTGAGAACAATCTTCAGCCACCAAAAAAGCGATTATCTCCCCGAAAACCACCTTCCAGCCACCAAAACACCAATTACTAGGTGCGCAACTGAACGTGGGGAAATTAGGTCGTTGACTAACCTCCCTACAGCTAAACAAATTTTATTATAATCCTTAACTAACCCCTAAACAAGTCTAGTGGTAAGTTCGGAGTCGAAACACAAGGAACGGTAATGTTAGATTGTTCTTGATCTAATGCTTAAGCTACGCCGAAGTCGGTTTATAGATAGAGGAAACTACATTTACACTAACACACATATAAAGAACAAGATATTATAAAGTCTACTAGGGGCAAAGATCCACTTTAAACAGTTAACAAGTTAATGAGAATCCATTTAATAATCAATCATGCAAAGAAAGAATTAAAATGGGAATTAATTACACTTAAGAGCAATCTCTAAAATTCCTAGCCTAGATCCCTCATTGACTAGGTGCATAAAAGAAATTTACCCAAAATGCAATCAAATATATCAATCCCTTGTCAAACTAGAACTAATATGCAATTAAGTTTGCTATCATGGGAGATCAATCCAATCTAAAACAAACAACAAGCCATCATCAATTTAATCACACAATTATCATCGAATTTAGCTCAAATAACTCAATTAACAATTACAAAGCTTCACTCAACACCTAGTAGAAGGAAATCTACTCAAACATGATTAACAAAGCAAATAAAGAAAGCATAAAGAGAAAAGAGAGTAAGAATGCTCATTGATATTATATGGAGATCTTCAAATCATCAAATTCCTCCTTTGATTATCAGAAATCCATGAAAACCATTGTGTTTCTCACTTTCTCTCTCTAAATATTGAGAGTTTCTCTCTCTAAAAACCTAAACCTAACCTAAAAACTACTAAAAAAATGAATTCCTCCCTCTAAAATGAGCAAAAAATCTATTTATATTCCTTACTTAATTGCCTAGGAAGCTCCGCAAAAAGTCGAGCAGCACGTATAGGAGCGGGCGCTCCAAAGGTTGTGCACGCGCGCTCCTAACTGCAGCAAAAAGAGGCAGAATCGTTCCAGAAAGTTTGGAGCGGACGCTCTTCTTAGACTGCGCGCTCACTCCTATGCACTAGACAAAACTGCTCAGCTTCAAACGAACATGACTTCCTCGTTTTACATCGACATTAAGCATATGACCTGTCGTTGGAAAGCTCTCGAGATAAGATTTCATCTCCAATTAGAATCACTCCAAAATGTTTTGTAGATCAAAAGATATAGGCGTTTGAAGTTCGATCTTTGCAAATCAAGTGTACATTTCTTCATTGCATGTTCTTTTATGTTTTATATTTCTTCAATCTTAAGCAATAAACTTATCCAAGTTTTCCTAAATATAAAAATAAACCAATAAAGTTTAGCCTAATGCAAGAAGCAACAAAAAATATGCAAGAAAAGCCAAAATTGATCAACTATGACATTTCACACGCAAACATGACAAATGTAATAAAAAGTTATTAAAACGAAGTAAAAAGATATCAAAACTATGAAAAACTAACAAGAAAATCCTAAAAAATAGTGACATAAATGACACTTATCAAATTCCCTCAAACTTAAGTTTTGCTCTTCCTTGAGGAAAACAAAATTAACACAAGGGAAAACGATGCATTTTATTTAAACAAAGAAAAATCTAAGGGAAAGAATATACACTAACTCACTTTTGTAGGAATCACAAATACATTTAGCGTATGCATCAAGCACTTTAAACCCCTTAGACCGCTCTAGAGGACGAATATGCTCTCGTAAGGGTATCCTAAGAATTTAACCCATAACTCTTGACAAAAATCAAGGTAAAGAAATAAATAAATAAAATAAAATAAAATAAATCAAAGTAAAAGAGAGGTCACAAGCGTTCTAGAGTGGACTTTTATGATGGAACAAGCACTAATGAATGTCAATCTTTCTAAAAGAATAAAGGTATGCACGTTCTAAGATGTCCAAGGTTGATTGAAATATAACATATGCTAAGCATGGAGAACTAACAGAACCACATTCCACCTTTTGTAAGAACTTGTGATTTTGTTTTCCCTTGTGTTAATTTTGTTTTCCTCTTGTAACCCCTCATTGAATTGGATGTTTATTGTGATTTAAGCACTAATAGACCGCTCTAGAGGACGAATGTCAATCCTCTTGTTCTTCATCCTCTTGTTCTTCATCACTTCTCAATACTACTTAGTCGACGGGGTTAAGGTGTTCGTAAGAACTCTACAAATGCTACATTGTAGCCATTAACACCCACAAGACCATGGATTCATTAAGTGCTTAATGCTCAACCTCATAACAATTATAAACAACAGTGATTCCAAAGCTTTAGTGATGTGTCCACTCAAAAATTTGGATTTATTAAGAGTCTAAGGACTCAACCTCAAACGGTGGATCAATCAAGTGCGTCTCAAATAGCTCCAACCTAAATGGTTTATTAATCCATTAAGAACTCAAAGAGCTCAACCTCAATCAAGCATCACAGCACATGCCATAGGGATAGGAAAGTAATTCTTTTAAGCTTTCCACATGGGTTTAAAGCCTATCCCCCTCGACATTTCCACAAGTTATCAAGGATTGTTACATGTTCAAACTTTCCTTACCATAGTGCTAAATTATTTTTGCTAGAATACTTTTCCAATAAGGAAAACTAGCATGTTACCAACATTAACTTCATTTGCACAAATGGTTGAAAACATGTCACATTCACCATTAGATGAATAAAGTAACAAGATAACCCAAAACTTTAAATTTCAAAAACTTAATCAAGTCCAATCCTTGAAAATAACATAGCCGCATTAGTGAACTTTCTTCATCAACCATCAATCACCAACAATTGCCTTTTGGAAATTTTTGAACAACTTTTCCTAAAAGCTAGTGTATTATTTCACAACCTTCATACCTAAAAAGATACTTAGTAAAAGATGAGGCAAGTTTAAACAACGTTAGTCATTCACTATTAAATTTGTAAAATATTACAATTCAACTATTTCACAAATATATGCTATATTAAGATAAAATGAAATGCATGTCACTATTACATTGCTAAACATGTTAGCATACTTCAATCAAGACATACTTTAAGACCTTCTTAAAGTACACATAATTCATGCTAAAACATATTCCACTCAAATGATGACATGAACAACAAATATCATATCATCGCAAAAATCTTTCCAATCACGAAACATGTATGACACTTTGGAAAAAGCCAAAAACTCATAATAATTATTATTATTCTTAAAACATATGTCATATCCAATATCGTGAAAAATAAATTGGAAAGGTAAGAAGTTCAAGAAAGTTATTAACTACAACTATACATGTGATTCTCAACATCACAACACTCACACTGTAGAAATAATACAAAATTATATTACCTTGAAGCAAGGAGTGAGAAGCAAACTTAATCACAAGTATTAAACTCTCACAAGGTACTAACCAAACTCTTGTACCACTTCCTAGGTAATAATCTCAAGTTAACTCACACTTGAACTTTCAACTCACATTTCTTATCTTCAACATGGAACTCCCCAATCTACTCACTTAAGTCACAACTTAAAAGACTTAACATATATACTTCAACCACTAGAGGGAAACTTATCATCAAGGATCAAGATCCAAAATAATTAAGTCATATAAGTGGGACCTTCATTGTTCCATTAAGACAAGAAAGATAAAGTAAGCTTTACTCACAAGTTTAGCCTTGAACACTTTCAACAACACTTAGTGAACTGACATTGAAAAAACTTAGAAGAAATATTAGGAAACACACTCCATAAAAAGATAGGAGAACTCTAAGCATGTTAGAAATGATCTAACTCATCCTCAATAGTTTATTCTAAGGTAAACAATCACTCACGTCATCAATTCATTAATTAAGGGAACACTCTTCAAACATACAGATATCAAATCAACAAATCAAGGCAAATAAATAATAGTCTTTAGCATAACTAGTCGCTTTCATGTTTTGCATCAAATAATAGAGAGATCTAATATTAATGCCTTTTATTCCTCGATCTTATAGTCAACTTGTTTACTCAATAAACAAAATAAATATATATATGAGAATATATCAATGAAAATTCCAATATGCATAGCCAATCACTTGTCACTTACACATGACATAATGCATAAAATTGCTAAAAACAAATTATTATAGTAAAGGAGATCAAATATTGAGGTACATGGAGGTAATCCAATAATCACATACTATAATCCAATATTGTGATGCATGGAGATAATCCAATAATCCAACATTCACTTATAGAGTCATGGAGCGTACAATCAATTGCTTAAAAAGCAAAACAAGACATCAAACAAACCAAGACTTTGAGTCCAACACTAATTCTCATATTACACTTTTCCCCCACATTGGACGATAGAAGTCTTCAACTAAGTATTGAAATTAGACATGGTAAACTATACTCCTTTCACATGGGGTATATAAGAACTAAATTCCTACTACAAAAATCTATACACTTCTAGAATCATAACCCCCACATGTCAAAGTTAAGTCTAAAAACAAAACATAGTTGATTATGGAGAAAGGAATATGTGGACATACTTCCATGGTGCCTCTAATAATTTACCTTAGAGATCAATAATAAAAAAAACCGAATGACCACCACTTGTAGTGATTGTGCATCCACTAAGTATTTTGAGCTCTTGAAGCACACTTAGATCCATGTATGTTCTTTACTTGAATCATATTGGCATTATGTGGAGATTTACTAGACATAGCATCAAAAGAAATAAAATTCTTAAGAATTACTTTCCACACATAAGGAAATCGATAATGATACTTTAAACAAATGCCAATACTAAACCAAATCGAATCAAGTAAGAACAAAAATGAGCAAAACATGCAATAAGAATTAATAACTCTTGAAAATTCTCTCTTAAGGTAAACACAAAAAAGAATAAAATAATCTAACCATTGAATTAAAAATAATTCAATCATTATCATACTTCAATAATTCATCACAAGGTTAACAAAACTTAGTTAACACGCTAAAATATAAAAATAATCACCAAAACAATTTTAAGAGTAAAATAAATAGAAGTAGTCATGTATTCCCCAACAAGAACTACATATTATGGCACAACTAGAAGTTACAAAAACAACAAACATAATGATATTCGCTTATGGAGAAAAATACACATATGACTCTTCACAAAATAATCACATAATTCTCATTCAAAAACGTTTCATACTTAATAAATTGATAGAATAAACACAAGTTCTTGAAAATAAGTATGTAAAGAAAGCATTATTATGAGCATGAATAAAGTCTCCACAAGCAGATATATAAATATCAACACATATGTACCAAAAGTAATAGACTTTGTCATTGCATCATACTCCACATCATACTCATTGTAACAAAAAATAATGGTAAACTTATAAAACCTACAATTTAACAAGTGTTAAATAACCATGAATTATCTATCAATATAGGTATGTAAACATTAGGTACTCACCAAATTGCTAATAGAAATTAATCTAAAACAATAGCCCTAATATATACTTTCTCAATGAACAAAATAATCCATATGTTCAAAAACCAACAAATCGGTAAATAAAATCAATTAACATATTTCTAAGTACTAAGTTCAAACCACAAGTATAGAACAAAGAAATAAAAATAATCATACAATGTAATATCACACATATAACATGGATTATACTTTAGCCTATAAACTAATAATCATGTAACAAATAATACATCATGGACAAAATAATCATCCAACATTATAATACCAAAAATCACAACACGTATATATTTGTCAAGATGATTATTAGAATTAAAATCACATGCTAAGCACAATCAAAATTAGTTTAGAAAGGACCTCCCTTGAATTAATTCAAGTGTTGAAATGAGCATTCTCCGTAGTAAGCCCAAATATCCTCTCCAAAAAATGCAGCTCAACTTTGAAGCCTTAACTCCCAAACTCAAGCAGATATCAACGATCCAGCCGTTGAAAATAAAGCCTCATATGTCCCAAACAAGCTCCCAAAATTACAGCCCAAACGGAGAACAATTGACCTTGAATCGGGGACCAATTCCGGGACTGCTCCCAGAAAAACATGAACATAATTTTCTTTTAAAAATATTTTTTTCTCTTTGCACATTTAATCTTCCGATCAATACCCAATTAGTAGCCATGAAAATAATAATTTCATTTTCAAATTTTTGTAAAATAAGATGTATTTTCAAGGCTATCAAGAAGAAATAATCAATAAGATCGAAAAGTTGATCTTATAATCAATGGAAAAAATAAGGTGTGTCGTGATGCAAATCACTGACTTGAAAACGAAATTCCTGCGCAACCATGTGCTCAATTGTATTCGCCGGCGCGTTTCCTAAGGTTAACACACCACTCTCATACAAAGGCACTTTTGAATGAGAGGTTGGAGTCATATAAACTTATGCCCAAAAAGAGGATCTGTTATAGCTTAAAGTGTTTGGTAATTGTGTTTTTTCATTATTTTCAATCAAGAAAATATATAATGAAAGATGAAGAACAAGAGGATGAATCTAGACATCAAAGGAAGATTAACTCACAATAAACATCCAATTCAATGAGGGGTTACAAGAAAATCCAAGAGATGAAGGAAAAATGTCAAAAGTTGAATGTATGTAGACATGAAAAGTCTATACAACCCACTTGTGGGCAATAGTTTTTGGCTACAACCTACTTGTGGAGTAGGCTGATTTTTCCTTATAAAGTAGACATAAAAAGTCTACTCCACAACCCACTTGTGGGCAAACATTGTAGGCCACAACCTCCTTGTGGAGCAAACTAATCAACCTTCAAAAAAAATGGTTTTTACTCTCTTTAATCCAACAATCCCCCACTAAAGGGAGAAAAAACAAAGCCAAAAGAATAAGAAACAACATATGGGCATAAGAAGAGATGTAGAACATAACACTTAGATATTACATTAGTAATTTGAAATCTAGTGCTTAGTGAAATGATGCAATGAGCTACAAGTATAAGGGTGGACAAACCTTGAAACCCATATACCCTTGATCAAAGAGTGGACTAACCTTGAAACTCCAAGATTTAGCACAAGACCTTCACAACACATACATCACTCCAAGATTTTATACGAACTCCGCGAAGTGATGCACTTATTTTATAGACAAGCACATTCACCTTAGGTCTAGTGGAAGCTCTAGGAAATCCGCCCAAGTTTTCCATAGAAGATGGCTGGTCTTTACAACAACATAGGTGAATCACAAGCACTTCTCAATACTACTTAGTCGACAGGGTTAAGGTGTTTGTAAGAACTCAACAAATGCTACATTGTAGCCATTAACCCCCACAAGACTATAGATTCATTAAGAGCTTAATGCTTAACCTCACAACAATAATAAACAACGGTGATTCCAAAGCTTTAGTGCGTCCACTCAAACATTTGGATTTATTAAGAGTCTAAGGACTCAACCTCAAACAGTGGATCAATCAAGTGCGTCTCAAATAGCACCACCTAAATGGTTTATTAATCCATTAAGAACTCAAAGAGCTCAACCTCAATCAAGCATCACAGCACATGCCATAGGGATAGGAAAGTAATGCTTTTAATCTTTCCACATGGGCTTAAGGCCTATCCCCCTCGACATTTCCACAAGTTATCAAGGATTGTTACATGTTCAAACTTTCCTTACCATAGTGCTAAATTATTTTTGCTAGAATACTTTTCGAATAAGGAAAACTAGCATGTTACCAACATCAACTTAATTTGCAGAAATGGTTAGAAAACATGGTCACATTCACCATTAGATGAATAAAGCATTATTATTATTATTAGGCGAAATTAGCCTCAACAACACGAACTTTTAACAAGGTGCAAGTAGCAGTATGAACTTTGACTATTAGTTATAACAATACAACTTCTTCATTAGGTGCACAAAATATCATAAATGAAGCCCGATACCAAAAATTTTACCGAAGACATGGTATCTAACATTTTATTATCATAAAAAATCGTTTGGTATTGCGTC
Organism: Chenopodium album; assembly: GCF_948465745.1. Classification (NCBI taxonomy): domain Eukaryota; kingdom Viridiplantae; phylum Streptophyta; class Magnoliopsida; order Caryophyllales; family Amaranthaceae; genus Chenopodium; species Chenopodium album. The sequence continues at coordinate 34,692,883 of NC_137848.1, read as the reverse complement.
CCTAGATTTGTATGCGGAAAAAAAATTATCAAACGAGGTTTTGGAGATCAATTTAGTCAATTTTGAGATCAAATTTATTAAAAAAAAATTACAAAAAAACATCGATTTTCGCGCTATAAAAATGTCTCGGTTAGGGTTTTGGGTCAATTTGAACCTTGAGTACTAAATATGATATCAAAATTTGCAAAAAAAGTTAATAAAATATTAAAGATTTCCGGTATTCGATAAAATTTCTGGTCCTAGGTTTCACTTATGATATTATGTGCACCCAACGAAGAAGTTGGTGCTGTTACAGCTACTAATTAAAGTTCATGCTGCTATATGCACCTTGTTAAAAGTTCGTGTTGTTGAGGCCAACTTTACCTTATTATTATTATTATTATTATTATTATTATTATTATTATTATTATTATTATTATTATTATTATTATTATTATTATTATTATTAAATATTAATTAATTATTTATATATTTATTTATTATTACTATTTTTATTATTAAATATTAATTAATTAATTGATTATTTATTTATTTATTATTACTACTACTACTACTAGTACTATTATTATTATTACTATTATTATTATTATTATCACTATTATTATTATTACATTATTATTATAATCATTAAATAATATTATTAAATATTTATTATTATTTATTAATTAATTATTATTATTAAATATTAATTATTTATCATTATTATTATTATTATATTCTTTCAATATTAGTTATTTTCTTTAAATACTAGTTTTTATTATAAAAAAATCAATTATTATTATTATTATTTATTATTATCATTATTATTATTAGTGTGAGTTTTATTATTATTAAATATTAATTATAATTATTAAATATTAATTATTTGTTTTTATTGAAGAAATATTAATGATTTGTTATTATTATCCTTGTCAAAAAAAAGATTTGTTATTATTATTAAATATAATTAATTATTTTTAAGTAGAGCAAAACTCAGCAGAGTAGAGCAGAGCAGAGTAGATTTCAACAGAGTAGAGCAACTCTAAAGAACGGGGCCTAAATCCATTTCCCCACCACTGCCAGCCGCACTCTCCACTAGCCACCTTTCCCCGGCTTATCGGCAGCCGACACTCGACACAAGCAGCACCTCAACACACAAAAACCGATCAACCAAGATCAAATCCGACAAAAAACGATAAACCAGGATAAAAAACTAATCCCTTTTATCTGATCCGATCTCCTCTAATCGGATCTCACTATACCCAGAAATCATCAATGGCGTGCCACCGCATCACTGCCGTCGCCTTCTTCTTCTTCTTCTTGACCCTATTTTCTCTCTTCTCCGCAGAAATCCGATCAACCATGATCAAATCCAACAATCGACCCATAATACCCATCGACAAACTCAAACTATACTTTAAGAATTGAATTTTTTGGCTCAATTTAACAATAAGAAATTTATGAGGGTGTGATTGTGCGGAATTTTCGGAACTTTGCTTAATTGATTGTGGTGGGGATATGTAGCAATTGATGTTGGCGATAATATGGGTGTGGAATTATCTAACTATGATTAATTGCTGCCGGAATTTCATTTTCCGATGACAATGAAATAGATTACTCCATAAAACCTGAGTTTTATGATTCTGATCTTGATGACAAGGGTCAGACATGGGTGGCTAGAAAAAGGAAAGGTCCACGAACAGACGACATCGTGCTCAGTTGTCCTACTTGTTTCAAACCCGGCCACCATATCAACCCGCATCACCGCTGCACTTCCCTGACATCACAAAACATAGCAAATCGCAAATCACCCATTTTGCCATTTAGGGTGGTTTCAGCGATTTTGGGTGGGAGAAGAGGAGGAAAGGCCGAAAGTGAGGGGGTAGGGTCGTCGGCGCCTTGGGGGTGGGTTGAGCACCGGGTGTCGGAAGGGGGAAGGAGGGGGAATGGGTGGCAGTGGGTGGGGTAGGAGGGCTGGCGGTGGTCAGAGTTTTTTGTTTGTTTGTTTTTTTTTTTAAAATTTTTTTTTTGTTAATTTTTTAAATTAAAAAGATAATTAAATAAATGAAAAAAAAGTGACCGATTATTTAGCTTATAAGTCAACTTGGTTTAATATGGAAGAAAAAATGCAAACTTGTATCTATTTTGGAAAGATTTAAAAGTTGGTCCATTTTGAAAAAATGGAGCAAAGGTTGGTTTGTTATTTTTAAATTTTCCTTTTTTCTTTAAGGTGAAAGTAAATTTAATAAACTTAAATTACCTTACTAAATAAATTTATAAAATTAAAGTGAATAGGGCTTACCGACCTAACACTTAAAAATTAGAAGGAATAGTAATGAATGCATAAATTTCTTTTCATTCATATATACGATCATATAATTTATATGTTTTTAATGAGTATGAGAAAATTAAACACTTTACATTTTTTATTTTATTTATTTATTTATTTATTTTTTTTTTTTTTTTTTTTTTTTTTTTTTTTTTTTTTTATAGGAAAAAACATTTTACTTCTTTTAGTTTCCTAACACAAAATTAAAGCTTATCTATAAGAGTACTGATAGCTTGATACATCATACATTCATACACAAAATCAAAGCTTATCCTTCCAATATGGAGTACATTGATTGGCATATCAACTCTTTATTATTTTATACAATTATTATTGGTTTCAAAAAAAAAGAAAAAAAAAATTATTATTAGTTAAACAATTATTTATTGTAACTGGTTAGCAATAAAGTAATGTACCATTGATTTCCATGCCAGAAATTTCCATGAAACATCGTAAAAGATATTCATGTATAGCTAATGACTTCCAAGTCAAAAAGTCCAGTTTAATTATCAGAAAATGATGTCTAATTATATCGATCAATGTAAATAATGGCCCTTCTTTTAGTTAAATTGTATATTATAAATACCAACAGTCCGGCAATGCATGATTTCATTCAATACCCATACATTTCAAGTATATCACGTATTTCACTCTATATATATACAAAATGAAAATAATTCCACTCATTTCTTCTTCTTGGCCTTTTCCCTTGATCTTAATTGTATGGCTATGCAATTGCTGTTGTACACCTTTTCTTTCTTGCCAATGTCTAGATGATCAAAAGTCTTTACTTCTTGAGTTGAAGCACAATCTTACATTTGCTCTCGATGCTTTAGACAAGCTTGTGGGTTGGAACCAAAGCACGGATTGTTGCCAGTGGAATGGTGTCACATGCAACAACTCCAATGGTCGAGTCATTGGCCTAGATTTGAGTGACAAAAATATCACTGGAGTCATTGACAACTCAAGTAGTTTGTTTCGTGTCTTCAATTCCTTCAAATGTTGAATCTAGCCAACAACAATTTTTTTGCAAGGTGAGATACCATCAATAATAGGTAAACTAAGGTCTCTTGAGGAATTAGATATCTCATCGTCAAACTCTTCTGGAGTCTTACCTAGTTCGATTAGCAACCTCAAGAGGCTTCGCAACAATTATCTTTCTAATAACAAATTTTCCGATCCCATTCCATTACTTTCCTCAATGAAGAATTTAAAATCTTTACATCTTCAAGGAAACAATTTGAATGGTTCTATCAACACCACAAACTGGGATAATTTATTCAGTTTAGATGATCTTGACTTGTCCTATAATTCACTAGATGGAAGTATATCTAGCATAACGTCTTCCAAGATAAGTTCTCTTCAGTTAAACAACAATAACTTTGAAGGGTCAATCCCAAATTCGATTTTCCAATTAAGAGAGCTTCAGTCTCTCGATTTGTCTTCAAACAAGCTCAATAGCACACTACACTTGGCTAGTATCTACAAAGCTTCAAGAACCTCACACTTCTTGGTCTTTCACACAATCGCTTGTCAATTGGTACAAATGGTTGTGGGGAAAACTCCTCTTTTCCTCACCTAGAGTCTCTTCTTTTAGCTTCTTGTAACTTGCTTACCATTCCTAAATTTTAAAAAAAATCAAACATCATTATATATCCTTGACCTTTCAATGAATAACATTACAGGTGTAGTGCCCAGTTGGATATGACGAATTTCTGAATTCAACCTTTCTTCTAACCACTTAGTAGAATTAGAACCACCTCTGACAGTACCGTATAGTATAAGGTTTATAGACCTCCATTCCAATAATCTTCAAGGGAAATTTCCAGTTGTCACATCCAACTACCATTCTTTAGGGGCCAGCCCCAGTTGATCTTTTTTTATCAATAGGTTCCGTTAATCTAGTGGCAAAATGGATATTAAATGCAACAGTATTTTCTTGCCAGCTAATGAATGTTCTTCGTCAGCTGCTGAGTAATATTATGGGGAGTATACACGTAGGCAAGCATTAGATTACTCATTGGATGGCGTTTGCATAGCAGAGATAGCGGTCGTTAACATCATTGTAGAGTCTCTTCAATTTATTATCAAGTACAACTGTACAACTAGCTGACAAATAGTTGTTGGTCAAAGTAAAATTTACTTCACTATTGAAAATAGTCAAAATATTTTCCATTTTATTTTATTTTTTATTATTTTATTTTATTTTAATTTTTTTTAATTTTAATGTTGCAAGTGCACAAATATTTTTAATATTACTTATACCTATAATTTTATTTTATTAGAGATGTCAATTACTTACCCAAACCGTGAAATCGGTTGTAAACCAATCCAAAAAGAAACTAAACCACTAAGAATCTGCTTTATATAAATCAAAAACCGATCCGATCGGATTTTTTAACTTGAATCTGAACCAACCCAAAATTTTTAAACAGCTAGAACAACTAACATGCGCGATGCCCGCATCGCTAATCATGTCTAGGAAGCTATTTCGATTTGACTTTATGTCACAAATTTAGTTGTTGACAACATTAATGAGAGAAAATATGTAAACAATATTTTAAGGGTATAAATGTCTGCACACTATTTTTAAAGAGTTTAAGAAAAGAGGCAATTAACATTAATGAGGATAATAAGTAAATAACCATTTTAAAGGGTATAATTGTGAAAAAGCTACACATACATTCACTGTATGTGGAGCCCACATTCATTCATAGCTGGCAGCATTTCATTGGTTCTATGCTTGGGCCCCAATTTCCACTAATTTTCAATTTTCATTCAAATTTGAATGAAAATTCAGATGTTTAAAATTCAAATTAATTGTCATTTCCCATGAACATTAATTTAATATTATTAAAAAAAAAATTTCATTTCTGCAACACGAACACCAAAGAGGAGAAAGGAAAGGACGAAATGGCGAAATGGGCGATGATGGATATTAATTGGAGATGAACAAAAAAACCTTGAAGCTGCTTCATTATACGGTAAATTGCTTAAATTAACGACAACCGCAAAGATTATTCGGTTTAATTGAACAAACGAATCGTTGTTTACCCGAGAATATTGAGAAAATTCGAGTGAATTAGGTTTTGGAGTTTTCGGTTTGGGGGTTTACGAATTGGATTTATTCCCGTTAATTATGTAAACGTGTATATATTATGTGCAGAGTTATTGTGTAATTGACTTATTATTCCTCCATTAATCGTATCCTATTCGTTAATGGGTATGTTTGCAGAATATACCCAATTTCAATTGAATTAGTGAAATGAGTCTTCTCTTCCTATCGATTTCAAACGGATTTGGATTTTTTGTTGGAATACTATAATTGTAGGCACATAAGTAACCGACTGCTTATTAAATATTAGATAATTAAGATATTTGAAGGCCGACAACAGCAATGGTTGAACAAGGGCTTAGGTTGTCGACGACGATGGCAGAAAACCCCCAAAATATTCGAACATTGTTTATAGATAATTTTTTAGTAACTCGGGAAACAATATTTGGTACACAAAAATCTGAAAACGATACTACAATTCATACTATGATTTTTAGTAACATAGGAAAGTAAATTTGGTACGAACATATCGATTCTGAGTTACGAGACTATTTGAAAGCTTTATCTCCCTTGTATTTTATTTTTTTGTTGTTACCTTTATAGTGATCTTGTGTAATTATTGTATTGGTAATTATAACTACCAATGGTTACAAAAAAAAAATTATAATTTGGCGTTCATCATGTATAATTGTATGTGTTTAAAATGCATTCACGTTTAGAGGAAAAAAGGCCACACCCTATCAAGTAAAGAATATGGAATTGTGAAAAATTTAGCAATGATGATTTTTTAGCAATTCAAATAATCATTTATTGTGAAAAATTTCATACGCCAATTCAAAATAATGAAGTAAATACTATAAATTTGTGGACGGATCACTTTCAAACAATTAAAAAGTGTATACTTGTCAAATGAACTTTCTATGTTAACCAGTATCAAATTGTAAAAATGTATTATTTATTCTCAAATCCTTAATAGACTAGCATCATGATTTGATAAGGTCCCATGAAAAAAATAATCATTGGGTTGTATTTCATTCTACATATAAAATATTTGTTTGAAATGCCTTCATTTGTATATAGTCCTTATTAATATGCGACATATCTTATATAAAATACTGAAAGTCGGTAAAGAGGATATCAGTACTATAATCACTTTTTTTTTAAAAAAAAAAAAAATTATAACTTGAGACCTTATTCATCAACTTAGATCAAAGTAAGTTGTAAATTTTTTATGACCTCATAAAGTAGAGGCAGGTCACGAAGTTACTGTTTTCCTTATTATTATTATTATTATTATTATTATTATTATTATTATTATTCCTTGTTGTTATTGTCCCACCCCCCCCCCCCCCAAAAAAAACCCACCCCATTTTTGTTCAATAAGTTATTATATTAATTAGTAACTGGTATTATGTAAAAGAAAAAATTAAATTAATAACTTTCTTAATTAGTAACAGAAAATGCTGATTCATGAAATTAGTTAAAAACAAAATGGAAAATCTTAGCAATAATAAGTATTTAGCGATTGAAATAATCATTAAGTATAAATGTGTCATACACGAGCAAATTAATAAAGAGAATAATATAAATCTTGTTGATGGATCACCTTCAAACAATTAAAAAGCGCTAGTTTACATGCCAAAGGAACTTGCCAATGGAACTTTCTACGTAACGTACTAACGTAGTATAAAATTATAATAAATGTATTATTTCTTCTTAAATTGTTACAACACCGGCATCGAGATATGACTAGTTCCGTTGAAAAATTAATCAATGAATTTTGTTTCATTCTTTAATAAGAAAATGTAACTGAAAAGTCTTCAGTTGTATACATATGCGACATATCTTATCTATAATAATGAAAGATGGTTATTCTCTCCTTCTCTTGGAAATACTGTTTAACTTAAGCCCTAAGTAATCAACTTAGATCAAAGTTGTAAGCTAATTATGATCTCATAAAATAAAGGAAATGGAGGCCACATTGTTGTTATTTTTCTTACATTAGTTGTTGTTGTGATGTGATTTGTTTTTCTTTTTCTTCTTCTTCTATTGCTCTGGTTTATTATTATTATTATTATTATTATTATTATTATTATTATTATTATTATTATTATATTGTTATTGTTATTGTTATTATTGTTATTATTATTATTGTTATTATTATTATTATTGTTATTGTTATTCTTCTTATTATTGTTATTGTTATTCTTCTTATTATTGTTATTGTTATTGTTAATATTGTTATTGTTAATATTATTATGTTAATATTATTATTGTTATTATTGTTATTGTTATTGTTATTGTTATTGTTATTGTTATTGTTATTGTTATTGTTATTGTTACTGTTACTGTTACTATTACTATTACTATTGTTATTGTTACTGTTATTGTTACTGTTACTGTTATTGTTACTGTTGTTCTTGTTATTGTTGTTATTATTATTATTATTATTATTATTATTATTATTATTATTATTATTATTATTATTATTATTATTATTATTAATCCCCCCCTCCCAACTCACCCCGTTTTTGTTCAATAAGTTAGTATATTAATTAGTAACCTTGTACTTGTAATAGAAAAACTATAATTTAATAACTTTCTTAATTAGTAACAGGAATTTCTAATTCATGAAATTAGTTATAAACAAAATGGAAATCTTAGCAATAATAAGTTTTTAGCAATTCAAATAATCATTTAGTCTAATTAAGATTTCATAGTGTCATACACGAGCAAAATAATATAAATCTTGTCGATGGATCACCTTAAACCAATTAAAAAGCGTTATTTTACTTGCCAAAAGAACTTTCTACGTAACGTACTAACGTAGTATAAAATTATAATAAATGTATTTTTTTCTTCTCAAATTGTTACAAGACTAGCATCGAGATATGATTAGCGCCGTTGTAAAATTAATCATTGAAATGTGTTTCACTATTTAATAAAAAAAATGTAACTGAAAAGTCATCATTTGTTCACGGATCACCTTCAATCAGTTAAGAGAGTCAGTTTACTTGTCAAAGAACTTTTTATTTCACGGAGCATTGAATTATAATAAGTGTATTATTTCTTCACAAATCCTTAATAGACTAGTATCCTCTATTGAGATATTCATTTGAAAAATTAATCAACGGCTTAAATTTCATTCTATGTAAAAAAATTAAATTGAAAAGTCTTCATTTGTATATAATTTGTATTGATATGCGACAAATCTTATCTTATATATATATATATATATATATATATATATATATATATATATATATATATATATATATATATATATATATATATATACATACATATATATATACACATACTAATTAAAGACGGCATAAATCTCTTTCTCTTGAAAATAGTGTTTAACATAAGCCCCTATTAATAAACTTAGATGAAAGATATTATAAGCTATAATATCATGAGCTCATAAAGCAAAGTCAAGTCATTTTTCTATTGTTTTCCAAACAATACTTGTTATTGTGATGATTTTTCTTTTTCATCTTCTTCATCTATTATTATTATTATTATTACAACCCCCCCCCCACCCTATCTTTGTTCATTTTGTTAGTAAATTAATTAGTAACATTATACATGTGACTGAAAAACTATTGAATATATAAACACAATGGATAATTTAGCAATGAAATTAGTTACAGAAGATCTGATTCATGAAATTAGTTATAAACACAATGGGTAATTTAGCAATGATAAGTCTTTAGCTATTGAAAAGATCATTTAGTGTAAGATTTCATAGTGTCATACCTGAGCAACAATAATGAAGTTAACAGTAAATTGTTTTTTTGACGGATCACCTTCAAATAGTTCAGAGAGTCAGTTTACTTGTCAAAGCAACTTTTTTTTTTTTTTTTTTTTTTTTTTTTTTTTTTTTTTTACGGAGTATTAAATTATAATAATTGTATTATTTCTTCACAAATCCTTAATAGACTAGTATCCTCTATTGACATTCGTTTAAAAAATTAATCAATGGCTTGAATTTCATTCTATGTAAAAAATTAAATTGAAAATTCTTCATTTGTATATAGTCTGTATTGATATGCGACATATATATATATATATATATATATATATATATATATATATATATATATACATATATATATATATACATATATATATATATACATATATATATATATACATATATATATATATACATATATATATATATATATATATATATATATATATATATATATATATATATATATATATATATAAGTATACTAATTAAAAACGGTATAAATCTCTTTCTCTTGAAAATAGTGTTTAACTTAAGGCCCTATTAATAAACTTAAATGTAAGATATTATTAGCATATCATGAGCTCATAAAACAAAGTCAAGTAATTTTTTTTATTGTTTTACGAACAATACTTGTTATTGTGATGATTTTTCTTTTTCATGTTCTTCTTCTATTATTATTAGCATAATTGTTATTATTATTATTATTATTATTATTATTATTATTATTATTATTATTATTATTATTACAACCTCCCCCCCCCCCACCCTATCTTTGTTCATTTTGTTAGTAAATTAATTAGTAACATTATACATGTGACTGAAAAACTATAGAATATATAACTTTCTTAATAAGTAACAGTAGATCTGATTCATGAAATTAGTTATAAACACAATGGATAATTTAGCAATGATAAGTCTTTAGCTATTTAAAAGATCATTTAGTGTAAGATTTCATAGTGTCATACCTAAGCAACAATAATGAAGTTAACAGTAAAATGTTTTTTTACGGATCACCTTCAAACAGTTAAGACAGTCAGTTTACTTGTCAAAGCAACTTTCTATTTCACGGAGTATTAAATTATAATAAGTGTATTATTTTTTCACAAATCCTTAATAGACTAGTATCCTCTATTGACATATTGAATTTCATTCTATGTAAAAAATTAAATTGAAAAGTCTTCATTTGTATATAGTCCGTATTGATATGCGACATATATATATATATATATATATATATATATATATATATATATATATATATATATATATATATATATGTATGTATGTATATATATATATATGTCGCATATATATATGCCTAGATACTAATTAAAGATGGCATAAATCTCTTTCTCTTGAAAATAATGTTTAACATAAGCCCCTATTAACAAACATAGATGAAAGATATTATAAGCATATCATGAGCTTATAAAGCAAAGTCAAGTCATTTTTCTATTGTTTTCCGAACAATACTTGTTGTTGTGATGATTTTTCTTTTTCATCTTCTTCATATATTATTATTATTATTATTATTATTATTATTATTATTAGCATAATTGTTAATAATATTATTATTATTACAACCCCCCCCCCCCCACCCTATCTTTGTTCATTTTGTTAGTAAATTAATTAGTAACGTTATACATGTGACTGAAAAACTATAGAATATATAACTTTCTTAATTAGTGACAGAAGATCTGAATCATGAAATTAGTTATAAACACAATGGATAATTTAGCAATGATAAGTCTTTAGCTATTGAAAAGATCATTTAGTGTAAGAGTTCATAGTGTCATACCTGAGCAACAATAATGAAGTTAACACTAAAATTTTTTTGACGGATCACCTTCAAATAGTTAAGAGAGTCAGTTTACTTGTCAAAGCAACTTTCTATTTCACGGAGTATTAAATTATAATAAGTGTATTATTTCTTCACAAATCCTTAATAGACTAGTATCCTCTATTGACATATTGAATTTCATTCTACGTAAAAAATTAAATTGAAAAGTCTTTAGTTGTATATAGTCAGTATTGATATGCGACATATCTTATCTTATATATATATATATATATATATATATATATATATATATATATATATATATATGTATATATACTATTTAAAGACCACATAAATCTCTTTCTCTTGAAAATAGTGTTTAACATAAGCCCCTATTAATAAACTTAGATGAAAGATATTATAAGAATATCACGAGCTCATAAAGCAAAGTCAAGTCATTTTTCTATTGTTTTCTAAACAATACTTGTTATTGTGATGATTTTTCTTTTTCATCTTCTTCATATATTATTATTATTATTATTATTATTAGCATAATTGTTAATAATATTATTATTATTACAACCCCCCCCCCCACCCTATCTTTGTTCATTTTGTTAGTAAATTAATTAGTAACGTTATACATGTAACTGAAAAACTATAGAATATATAACTTTCTTAATTAGTGACAGAAGATCTGAATCATGAAATTAGTTATAAACACAATGGATAATTTAGCAATGAAATTAGTTATAAACACAATGGATAATTTATCTATTGAAAAGATCATTTAGTGTAAATCACATGTGTTGAAGTTTGGTGGTACTTCATTAACCATATTTGATGTGAATACTGAATATGGTACGTAATATCGATCACGTAACACAATTGAAACTTCATTGCACCCAATAGAGCACAAGAACCGATAAATAAAATAAAAAAAGCTAACAAATACACCATAATCTTGACTTGGTTGGTAAATAAAAAGACCAAAGTCTAGAAAGGTTAGTGAATAATCATATTCCATAATACACGTTTGACATGATTTCTTATTTGAATTTGCTGTAAATGTGTTACTCATGTGATTAAAGAATGGTTAGTGAAATTTGTTAAACATCAAGTGATTAAAAAATTATAAAAGTTATTTGGGAAAAAATTGTAATTTTATTTTTTCATTAAGATAAAAGTGTCTTTTATTTACTTTGGAGGTCAAGATAAAAGTTTCTTGGGATATATATCTACTATTAAATGTAATTATTTTTTTTAAAATTAAAGGAATAGTATGTGAAAAGTGATAATGATTTAAGATTTATGTATATATATATATTTTGAAAAGCGATGTGAGTCGTTAGGTCGTCAAAAATACAACAAATGAAAAGGCATATGATACCATGTATTTTGTTTATGTTATTAATTATAATATTAAGCTAATGTATTGCAATCTATTGCAAAACTAAATAATTTACAAATTGGAAAAGCGATGTGAGTCGTTAGGTTGTCAACAATAAAACAAATGAAAAGGCTTATGATACTAATTAAAATGTTTCGGTTACCAATTATAATACTATGGTCATGTACAACATTCTATTACCTGTGCAAAACTTGTGAATTATCAGCTTCAAATATATGGTACTGCATATCTAAATAAACGATATTAAATAACTACGTAATTAATAAGAATTCAGTACATGATGAAAAACTAAGCTTCTGGAAGTCATTACATAATAACATTTTCCCGGATCTTAAATAAAGAACTAATAATTAAGGTAATGTATTCAAGATCTCTTTTCCGTAGAGAACTCCTGTCCATAAACCACATTTTCTACGGCCTGCAAACAACACAAACAATAAAGAAAATTGTTTAATATGGTGTTCGAAATGGTGTTATCATTTGGAAAAAAGGCAATGTTCTTACCTGTGCAAAACCATAGACTCCATCACTACTCATGTCAGTTGTTAAAGCAGAATCAGCATCAAGTTAGTCCCAGTAGCGTACTCTGCATGAACTGGTGCTCCATTCAACGTTTCTCCCATGAGCAATTCGATCTAAATAAATCACCTAAACATACACAAATACAGATGTAGTCATGTAAAGTGACAAGTGAAAAAAGTTAATGAAAAAGAAGGAGAGGTGTATTCGTTATACCAAAAGTAGTAGTGTGCATCCACCTAGGCCGTCGATTGCCGTGTCAAATTTAACCCGGTATTTGACCAGCCAATCAAGCACATACCTCCCCCAATTATACTTGTATGCCTTCGATGCATTTCCTAAGACAGACACGTGCAGGGGACTAATCCACCCATGCTTTTGCATAGGACATAGGAGAATCCCTAACGTGTACAACAAGAAATGCCGTTGAAACCTTATTTTATGACTTTTCTCAGACAGAATCATCTTGTACACTACTGTCTCCTTTATTGCACCAAAGACACTAGTATCTTGCTTGTATTGCATCTTCCACTCCTTACACTTTTTTGGAGTCGACTCTTCGAGATGAAATACAGTGGGGCCAGCAGGTAATCCTAATACCCACCATACCATTACATCATCTATAAGAACTTTTATGTTGTGCTTAATTGTAAGAGTCTTCTTTTGAGCGTCAAACATAGATGTTACATATACAGCAAATGATGGTTCGATGTGGGTTATCTTTATTTTTAGCAAGAGTCCTAAGCCCATATCTTAACCCATTCTCGTTGACTGATTGACAGTTTACTTATAAGTTTCGCATATCTAGCAACGTCACAGTTCACAGAGGGCCACTGTTGTACATTTTCAAATACAAATATTATGCCAAGTAATTCAATTTATATTCAAACAAATATGTTACGTGTAACTTCATATATAAATCAGATTACAATAAGCATACCCTGTTATTAACGAGAGGACGAGGAATGTTTGCTGCATCATTTGGAACTTGTTCTCTTTGATTGTCTGCGTTACTACCATCATTGGTATTGGACTGGAAAATATTGAACACCAGTACCACTAATGAGTAATATTAGAATTAATAGAGCATTATATAGTAACACTAATGGGTATTACTAAGATAGATAGAACAGTATTTACCATGCCTCAAACACTTTGGTTATTTTGCGTGATATTCAATTATGTAAACTTTGTCAAAATTTGAGTTTGCTATATATACATGTTGAAATGTAATCAATGTACACAAGTATAACATTTTTAAATAATAGACTTTAGTTGAAGTTTCGCGAACAATATGACTTTATTACCCATAGTGCTATTTGACTGACAAATTGACATTGATAGTACATTATTTAGTAACACTAATCTGATTTTGTTATATATACATGTTGAACTGCAATCAATGTACACAAATATATATATATTTTTTTTATTTTTGGGAAAAAAATATATAATAGTTTTAAATCATAGACTTTAATTGTAGTTTCACGAAGAATTTGACTTAACTACCCATAGTGCTAGTTAACTGACAAATTTACATTAATAGTAAGTAATTTAGTAACAATGAAGAAATAGCAACAATTGGAAACTCAGTTAATCAATAAAATTACCCAAAAATTAACAAGAATATTATTTTATATCACCAAATAATTTTTTTAAAATCTAAAATAATATTAGACTATCAATGAACTCACAAGAAAACCCGTATATAACATAAATGACTTTAAAATAAAAATAACCTGATCGTTATCTATTCCAGAATTTGGATTTCCAGTAGGATTTGTAAAACTTTGCCCCGTTTGACCTATGTTGTCGTGTTTTCCCAACATGGACCCCACTTGTTCATGTTGTGACGATGAAATGGGGTGTTTAACTTGAGGTTCATTTGGTCTAGCTTTCTTAGATTTGTCTTCAATGGAAACATTCACATGTCCGCTTTCGAACGCCATATGTCTGAGTTGCTTGAAGTCCCTCATCTTATCAATTTGGTATATGTGAATTGGTAAATCTTCAATTGACGCAACGAACCTTAATTTATACCTGGGGAACCCAATTCGTGAATCTTTTATTTGAAGTTATCGACTGTGAACTCTTCCTTTTCAAAGGTAAATGTATGCGTCGACCCGCCGACATACCTTAGAATCGGATTTGTTTCAAGTGCACCACCATACCACATGGTTAACTTTGCCATTAAATTTAAAGAGTAAGGATAAAAAGGTAAAAGGAAATTGGAAATACAAAAATAAGGAGGTAAATTGAGATAAGAATGAAATTGGAAAGTGATATGCAGTTTCAAAATTGTTTTATTTCAAATGAGAATCTGAATTTCAATTACTTATGTAAAACGATCAATAAGATTTCAAGTCCATGTACTAATTTTAATAATTTTTTAATTTATTAAATTATTGTTGTAAATTTGAAATTTATTTTTAAATCAGTTGACATAAGTGTGAAACAATTAGCACTCAGAAAACGAAAAAAAAAAAATTTTATGTTACAAATTTTAAATTTTTTGTATTTATTTTTTTACGATTTTTAAAATAACGTATATTTTTCTAATCACTATGTTTTTTTCCTTTTTTTTGAAACCATTATTAATCACTATGTTGTTTAACTTTAATTTATTCTTTTACTATTAATCACGTTTAGCTTCAATTTGTGAATCTCTATTTCTGCTTTTTAATGTCATTCATTGTTTTTGTTTTCTTTGTTATTGACAATTTAATTATAAATTATGGACCCATACGATACATTGTAAATCCGGAATATGCCAATTGATGAACCTTGTGGAACACAAACAAAAAAAAAAAAGAAGTAATGTATAGGGTAGTACTTGAATCCATTTCACACTCCTCCATACCTTTTCCCTTTAAGATTGGTATGACCACCCTGAAGCTTTTCATTTTATAACCCACATTTTATTGTTACCCCCGTGTCGTGTCATTTTTTAGAAGCTATAATTGTGATATGCTCATTGGTAGCAACTGGTATTTTTACTTGCTAAACAATTTTAATTCCCCAAGTTTTGAAAAAATTATTTCATATGACTAATTGTTTGAAAAAAAAATGTAGAAATCATATTACAAATATATATGACATGTTAATTTTTTTATTTTTTAGACTTAATTAGTACATTTTTACATGTTTTTCAATATACTATTTCCTAACCAAATTCAGTATGCGTACTTTTAAGAAACGAAAAAATTAACTAAAATATTCAAGTAAACCCCAGAAATATTTTTTAGTTCATTTCAATTGGGAAAATAAAAAAAAATATCTTAAAAAGGCTTAAAATTTTTGATTTGATAGATGGTAAAGGAAGAGTATATAACTTTAGAGAACCCATTATACATAGTGCTGATGTCTTCACGGCATCCTAGGTTGAAAATGAATTTCATTTTTTGTTATTTAAATTATTAGTGGTGGATTCAATTGTTTTGGTAAGTATTAGTACAAACACTAGTAAATGGCAATCATGACTTGATTACATAAAAAATAATTTTTTTAAATAAAATTAAAACCAAGGAGAGATAATTATGACGTTCCACTATCCCCATAAAATCTTTTTTTTTTTGTTAATTTTTTTTACACTTTTTAAAAAAATGTATTTTACTAATCACTGTGTTTTTTTTAAAGCCATTATTAATAACAATGTGGTTTAACTTTAATTTACTCTTTTACCATTAATCACGTTTAGCTTCAATTTGTAAATCTCTATTTTTGCTTTTTAATGTGATTCATAGTTTTTGTTTTCTTAAAAAAGATCAAAGATTTTTATAAATATCTTCATTTAAACAGAAAAGGAACTAAACAATGAGAGGGGTATTTTGGGTTATTAAAAAATATAATGATTCCTTATCAATATAGTCAAGGTGGTCATATAATAACATTTTTTTTTAAATATTACCTCATAATGTTTAGTTACATGTAGGGATGGCAGTGGGTCGGGTTAAATGGGAGACCCGCCCCATCCCCGCCCAAGTGGGGCGGGGATGGAGGAATGTGTACCCTCCATGGGTGATGGGGCGGGTATGGATTTTAGAGTAGACCAGCCCCATATCCGCCCCGCCCCGTACCCACCTTATACCCACTATATTTTTTTAGAAGAGTTGAAAATTTATGAAACTCGATAGATACCCCCTAAGACCCAATAAGCTTTAATAGTGAAAGTCCCAATTTTCTTAACCTAATTTGATATAATTGTCATTAATGTGATACAATAGAGCATCATTGCAAAGGGTTTGGGACGATTTTGGGGCGGGTATGAGGTGGGTATGAATATCCAAGTGGGTGATGGGGCGGGGATGGATCCTATCTTGTACCTGGTGGGGCGGGTATGGATGTGGATACTGTACCCAACATGGGTGGTGGGGCAGGGATGGGTATAAGAATTTTAGGCGGGTATGGGTATGGAGGTACCATCATCCGCATCCGACCCGCCCCATTGCCATCCCTAGTTACATGTACTTACTTTGATATTTGGTAACAGTCATCAAAATTTTAATGTGGTACAATTGTACAAAAGTAACAACCATTGACATTATCTTGATACAAAAGTACAAACGTTAAATGTTTCCTTTTTCAAGAAGGGTCAATATTGGCAATTTAATTGTAAATTATGGACCCATACGATACATTGTAAATACTGAATACGCCAATTGATGAACCTTGTGGAACACTTAAAAAAAAAAGAACATTGTCATGTATAGGGTAGTACATGAATCCATTTCACACTCCTCCATAGCTTTTCCCTCTAAGATGGGTCTGACCACCCTGAAGCTATCATCTGATTTCATTTTATAAACCAGAATTTAGTGTTACTCCCGTGTCGTGCCATCTTGGTAGCAAGTGGTATTTATATTTGCTAAACAGTTTTAATACCCCAAGTTTTGAAAAAATTATTTTATATGACTAATTGTTTGAAAAAAAAATTAATTCCTAATTTTTTAGACTTAGTTAGTAAATTTTTTACACTTTTATCAATATACTATTTCCTAACCAAAATCAGTTTGTGTACTTTTAAGAAACGAAAAAATTAACTAAAATATTCAAGTAAATCCCAGAAAATTTTTTTTAGTTCATTTCAGTTGGGAAACTAAAAAAATATCTTAAAATGGCTTTAAAATTTTGATTTGATAGATGGTAAAGGAAGAGTATAACTTTAGAGAACCCATTGTACATAGTTGTAGACACCCATTTGTGTCTTCCCAAAACCAAACCCGGTGATGAATACCTTTTGCATCGAATCATAATCGAATGAGGTGAAAGTGTGAAAGGTCAAGTGTTGCGGTTGGTTTTTATTTAAAAATTCTTTCTTTCTGTTTTTGAAAAACAACTTTATTTTATGAAAACAGCCGCTCCAGTTTAGTTTGGTCCATGACAAGGGTCCAATAATAGTGTAGTTGGATGGGGCTTGCAAAGAGCTTTCCAACGATATATTATAAGCCCAATTCCGATGAGTAATGAGGAAGTTGTGGCCAAAATACTAAATTGGGCCCGGTTTGATCTTTACATGCGGCCCAATGATCTAGGGGAGGGCCCAATGTTAATTATTATTCCTAGAGTTATTAGAATTAATTATAGTCTTCTAGAATTCTCTAGAAGGTTCTCTTTAGTTCTAATAGAATTAGAATTAATAATTATATTTTGATAAGTTTTATTTGGAATAAAATATTATTTTATGAAAATTACGATTTCGATTTTCATACGGACTTTACAAATCGATTTTGATTGATAAGTGGACTCCGTGTTTGAAAGCGCGTAGGAATCCAGGCTGTCGCCAAACAACAGGCCTGTCGTTTGGGCCTGTCGCCGCGCGACAGGCCTGTTGCCGCGCAACAAGCCTGTCGCCACGTGACAGACCCTGTCGCCACGCGACAGACCCTGTCGCCTGGCGACAAGGTTGGTTTTGTGGCGACAGCGTGGAGTTTTATTCCTTATCAAATTCTACCTATTTCTGGACTGTTTTCTTATAAATAGGGTCCTAAACCTCTGTTTTTATTCATTCACAATCATCATCCACATCCATCAATTCTATTCTCTCTATGCTCTCATCTCTCTAGCTTTTTACAAACAAAATTCCGCATTCACGAGATCTAGACACACCTAGCCAAGTTCGAAGTTGCCTTCGCCCTAGACGTGAAAGGTTATAATTTCTGAGGGTTTGGTCCCAAATCTCTATTTTAATTATTTAATTTAATTGTTTGATTTATTATTTTCCTTGAAGTTACTAACGCGTGTATTTTGTTATTAGAAAGAGATACGAGGCATCAAAGTATGTAATCTTATTGCTCTATTCTTTTGGAAAGCATGTTTTTATTTGTTTAATTCCTAGCATCACGTTAGGATGTTATTATTGCTTTCTAGTATCATGTTTAGGGTGCTTCCTATGCTTTCTAATATCATATCAATATCATGTTAGTATCATGTTAGGGCTAAAGCTTTGATTTTTATTGCTTAGTGACATGCTAGGATTTGTTATTAATCTTGTTAGTATCATGCCTAGGATCTTGCTATTATTATGCTTTAACATGATTATTATTGTTATAATTATTGTTTTTATAATTATTATGATTTATGATTATTATGTTGCTTGATGATTATTATTGTTATTGCTTGATCACGCCTTTTATGCATGTTTAAAGGGAATTTATACTTGTAATCACGCTTAATAAGATAATTTATAATCTTGTTTAGGGCTAATATGATTATAATTCAAGTGATCGCCAATAATAGTTTTATTTGTGCATTAAATCACTAGTAGAAAAAACTAAATGGGAAGCCTCAAATGGCAAGCGGTTTTTAAAATCCGCTTCGAAAAACCCACCCAAAAAAAAAGACCTCAGATATGTAATGGCAAGCGGTTTTAGGTTGAACCGCTTGCCATTCTTTATAATGGCAAGAGGTTTTGGGTTGAACCGCTTGCCATTATGTATAATGGCAAGCGGTTTTGGGTTGAACCGCTTGCCATTATGTATAATGGCAAGCGGTTCAAGCCAAAACCGCTTGCCATTCCAAAAAAAACCCTAAAACTAAATACGGGCCTCATTCCTCCTCTCCTTCATTCTTTCACGCCTCCTCTCTCATCCTCATATTCTCTTTTCAGTTTTCTCTCTCCTCTCATCCCCTCCCTCCTTCACGATTCTCCATTCTCATCTCCTCTTTCTTACTCTCCTCTATCTCTTTCTCATTCTCTTCATTTCTCTATTAGTTTCTCACTTTTTTTTTGCGATCTCTTTCTCACTCTCTGTCTCCCTCCTCTCCCTCTCGGATCTCAAGTAAAATCGAGTAAAATCAAGTAAAATTTCGAGCAAATTCAAACCAAAAACCCCAATTTTAGGAGGCGATGGTTCAAGCGTGTGGTTTTCAAGTTTTTTGGGTCAAATTCGACTATGAAAACTCTAGATCTAGAGTTTTCATGGTCGAATTTGACCTTTAAAACCATAGTTTCAAGCGAAAATCGACGTTTTCATGGCCCCAGGTCTGATTTGGGTAGAGGTCGTGGTAGGTTAGTTGTTGTTTTTTTTTTTGTTGTTTTTTTTAAGGTCGTGGTGGGTTATATGGTGCTTGGTGGTGGTGGTGATACGGGATAAAGGCGGTTGTGGCGGGTGGGTTGTGGGTTTTGTTTGGGGTGTGTTTAGCCGTTTAGGTGATAGATCTGGGTTAGGGTGGGTGGGTTAGGGAGGCTGGAGGTGTGGGGTGGTGGGTGGGTTCGGGTTAGGTGGGTAGGGGTTCTGGTGGCTGGGTACGCGTATGTTGGTGGGTGGGTTAGGTGGGTGAAGGTGGTTCTGGTGGCAAGGTACGGGTTAAAGAAGCAAGAGGTGGTGGCTGGTGGTGTGGGCTGGTGGTGGTGGTAACAGGTGTTTGTTTATTAATTTATTTTTTTGTTAATTTATTTATTTTTGTTTAAAAACAGAAATTTGTAAAATTACAGGATTGATTAACGAAAAATAATGTTGTTAATACATATGTTTTGTTTATGGATCGATTTAACTGAAAAAAACCAAAAAAAAAAAAAAATAAAAATAAAATTTAAGGCGTAATGGGAAGCGGTTTGGCGCCAAAACCGCTTCCCATTCTCTACAAATGGCAAGCGGTTCTGAACCGCTTGCCATTTAAAAGGCTAATGGCAAGCCCCCCAATAGCATGCGGTTCAAAACCGCTTGCCATTAGGGGGTTTGAACCGCTTGCCATTTAGTATTTTCTACTAGTGAATTCAACCAACGTAGATAAACAGGTTTAGGGTTAACCTATTGTTTGCATGTTAGTCAGAAAGCGCACATGAATACGAGAAGAATAAAGTAGAGGCCTATTTAGGGTAGGTTCAGTCTCTTTTAGGTTGGATTTGTACCTTCATCCCCGAACCCTATTTGGTTCAAGACCTTTTGGAGTTGACGATCTCATGGATCGTTAAGGGGTGTAATCTTCACCTTGTGAACGGTTTACAAGTTCCTAAAACTTGTTGGCGACTCTTTTGCTCTAGCTTCCTTCCCTTTGGACGCCACCATGCTTAATTGTATGATCACAGTGGGGTTCAAGTTAGGGATGACTTGAAATATTCCCTACAGTTTTTGGCGACTCCGCTGGGGAGAATTTCTATTTTAATTCCTGAAATTTATTTAGGCAATGATTTAGAATGAGTGGATGAGACTCGAAAAGTTCTAAGTATTTCATGTGCGTAATTTTGATTAGCATTATTGTCATATGCATAAAAAAGGTCCTCATTGGATAGACCATCCGAAATGAGTAAAAAACATAGGATTTTTACACGTAGGAAATTTTAGAAATATCTTTCACAACTAGAATCGAAATAATACTGCGAAATCTGGAAAATTCTAAGAACGTAGATACCTGCTGAGGCATGTGGGAACTAGCTCCTAGAAAACAGAGCTTGTCGCCTGTAAAGTGCTTCTGTCGCCTGGCGACAGGGGTACTTTTGCGGCGACAGTCCCTGTAGTCTGGCACCAAGTTCTTCCAATACCGAGCCAGAACTTTGCCTTCTTGTTTTGACCATTTCTAACACTGTTGGCTCGATTCTACTTCCTGATTGAGTTTTTCTCACTTTTCTGAAACCCATATGTGTTCTACATATGGACATAACCCTCTAGGGGTTCACGCTCCATCTACCCAATCGAACGCTCCTGGCAACGACGGGTACATCCGAGTTTGTGAATCCACCAAACCGTGGAAGCAAGTTTTTTTAACTTGCGGGGTCCCATCCACTCGCGCCAACCCTTCCAAAGGTAAGGCTTCCGCGCGGTGCATCCGGACTCATAACCATGGACCCTCTTTGACTAACCCATATCCTGAACATTAGAGAACTAGAGCCATGGTTAGGTTGCAAACTTATTGCATCATATTGTGACTATTTGAACTATTTGTGCATTCTTTGCTTGTGCATATCATATATGTGTTAACCGTTTGTTTAGCTTGTGTTTAAGTCTAAATAAACCAATTAATGACTAAAAAGGACTTTGTCTAAGTAATTAATTAATTAATTAATTTGACTAATTAAAGACTAATAAAGTAATTAATCTGACTTAGTACGACTATATGCATGTCCCCTTAAAGTAAGCTTACTGGAAACAGTCCCAGATTAATGTTCCAGCAATGGCGCAGGAGTTTGGGCTGTGGCGCCGCAGTTTACTGCTTGTCGCTTGGCGACAGATTTTTCGTTTGGCGACAAGCTTTAAACTGTGGCGACAGTTCTGTTGTTCCGGCGACAGTCCAGATTCTTACTCGAGTCATCACGACGAGTCTAATTAACCAGTCTGCTAATCAATTTAACCAATTTGTTAATGGCTTTAGCCATGTTTTAGTCCTTAATTGAGTCTAGGCACTTAGTCCCATGGTCATACACAAGGGTCAAAGCATGTCACTTGCACTCACTTATAAAGCACACACTTAACATGTATGTTACACCTTGACCATGTCTAGAGAGTCTTGAATGCGTGTTTTCCGTCATTTTTTTTAGGGGGGTAAGTCAGATATTAATCCTCCAATTAAACCACTTGTTTGAACTCATTCCCAAAAATATGCACCCTATTTTTTATTTAACTATAAAATCAAAGTCAACCTGAGTCAAGTCATTAAAACAAATATGGTTTAATCTACATCGCGTGGTTAAGAAAGGAAGGGCGTTTAATCAAGGACAACACTTTCGTTCAAATCTCACTTTTTGATAAGCCAATCGGTCGAAAAAGGAAAGCTAAGAAGATAATGGCAAGTCAGGAAGAAGTCAACGAACTCAAGGGACAGGTGGCTAACATGGCTGAAATGTTGAAGAATCTGACTCTTCAGATCAATGACCCTGCGAGACAACAACAAATGGAGCTCATCTAGGAAAGTTTGAGCAGATTATCCAATGACTATAGATTGCAAGGCATTAGCTCACAAGGGGTCTCGATGGACAAGGATCTTCTTCCGCAGAAGTTCAATGCCAACGACATCCCGAAATTCAAAGCAATGGATAACCCTTATTTTCATTTAAGAGCTTTTAAAACTGTAATGAATATTAAGGGAATAGACAAAAAAGCTTTTCATTCTGTGTTTTCTCTATCTTTAGAAACCATTTGTGAGCAATGGTACTTTTCTCTTGATAAAGAGAAAACCTCTAGTTGGGAGTCAATTGTAAACGCTTTCATTGATAGATATAAATGCAATATTCTAGTTGAAACTGATCATAGGGAACTTGAAATACTTAAGCAGAAAGAGAATGAAGGCTTTACTTCTTTCTTTAATAAATGGAGGGAAACTTCTACAAAGATGGTTGAGGTGCCTAGTGAGAAAGAATCTGTAAGAATGTTCATCAAGAATCTCCAAGAAAAATATCCTAAGCATCTCAAATACCAAAATAACTTGCACACTTCAAGGCCGTCTATGACATTGGTATCAATATTGAAGACGACCTAGCTAAACAAAAAGCTACTAACAATAGTAACTCCAATAGTGGCTGGAAAGGCAAGAAGAACGACAATCCTTCTTCTTCCAAAACCACCCACTCGAACAATGTTAGCACCTTTAATTTGAGTGAAATCCTCGCTATGAATAATCAAGGACAAAAGAAACCATTTAGGAGGGACTTTACTCCTATTGGTATGAGTTATGACACCGCATTCAATTGCTTACATGCAAAAGGTTTTATAACTCCTATAGGACCATTTGGGGACCCACCTGTCGAAAAGAGAACGGCTAGTTGGAACCCCATGCACATTGTAAGTATCATCAGGGTAGGGGCCATCTCACAGAAAATTGTTAGAAGCTAAAGGAAGCAATCCAAGATTTAATAGATAACAACAAACTTCCATTGCCCCCTACAAGCAAGAAGCCAAGTATCAATAATGCACCACTGTCGGATTCTTTGGCTATTTCCGATGAGGAAAATCAGGTTGACCCCTCGAACCTCATCAAACCTGTCGAAGCTATTGAAGAAGAGGAGGAAATCTTCGAGGATGCCAAAGATCATTTTCCTTGTGGACAAGAACCTGCGACTAAACAAGAAGTGTGTATTCTTATTCAGGTTGTATTGGAAGCAAGAGAATTGTTACCCGAGGCCATGGAGGTTGTAAAGGAACGAAACGAACTACTCAAAAGTAGACCTCTACCTAAAGAAAAGAAATTGTTCTCCCTCCAAGTAATTGACACACCCAAAAGGAGCAATAGGCCATACACTCCAATTGGGACTTCTTATGCAAATATGTTCAAAATGCTCTCCGAGAATGGTAAAATTCAACCTCTCGAACCCAGACCATTTGAATCACTAAAAAGGACAGATAGGTACTACTGTCCATATCATCAATCGGGAGGACATACTATAGAAAATTGTTTCAAGTTCAAAGACTTGGTCCAAAGATTGATTGATAACAAGAAACTAGTTCAAATCCCACAAGAACGAGATGCTACCATTAATGGGGTTTGGGATAGTGATGACGAGGATGTTTACCTTAAGGACGTCGAAGAAACTCCACTTTCGACAATATATCCAGTAGGTGACATTTGGGATGAAGAGGATTCACCTATAGATGTCCTCACCAGATCCGGGAGAATACAACCTCCCATTACTACACAACCTATTCCCACTACTCAGCAAGTTCCCATACCAATCATAGAAGACAACAATGTTGTCAAACAATTGAAAAAGACTAAGGTCGAAATGAACGTATGGAAACTTCTAGCTACATCCCGAGAACATATAGTTGCGGTCATGGATGCCTTAGCTAAAGTAGGGATAGAATCGGACACCACTCCTGAGGGGTTGGCTAACTTCCTCACGAGTGATCTCCCAAGTCCTACTAATTTGATCACTTTTTCCGACAAAGATCTACCACCGGAAGGTGACAAGCACAACAAAGCTCTCAACCTCACAGTAATTTGCAAGAGAATGAACGTCCCCATGACTCTTGTAGATAATGGATCGGCAATTAACGTTTGCCCACTTAGAACTGCGAGGATGTTGGGGATAAGAGATGAAGATTTATCTCCGTCAACACAAGGAATAAGAGCCTACGATAACTCACGTCGCCAAGCATTAGGCACAATTACTATGAACATAACGACGGGAGTAATTGAACATGCCACCACATTCCAAGTGGTAGATATTAAGGCCTTGTTCAACTTACTGTTGGGACGCCCTTGGCTTCATGACCTCAAGGCCATCCCTTCATCTCTTCACTCACAAGTGAAAGCCATAGTTGGAGGAGTACCAATTACAATCGATGCTTCACCCATGAGGATCAAAACAGTAGAAACCCCACTAATCAATGTGGAGCACGATGAGAATGACGAAGATCTGTGGGGCTTTAATGAAGAGGTCTCCTTAATCGAGGAAGATGAAAGGACCCTTCTTCGCTACGACCTCCACTCCAACATGATAACCAATGCTATCTTGAGAAAACATGGACACTTCCCTAGAATGACTCTAGGAAAGAAGAAAGGGATAGCAAAACAGATCGGACTACCTGGCCTCCCTAAATAAGATACTTTCGGACTTGGTTTCGAACCGACTCTCGAAGATCTAAAGCGAGCCCAGGAAAAATCAAAAGCACGTAGAAATGCTCGTGCACAAAAGAAAGCAATCCCAATGGATCAATACCCTCTTACTTTAAATGGACAATTCATAAGAGAGGGAGAAGATTATCCATGTTACGAATTTCCAGAACCCTTTGTTGTAAACGGCATAAGACAACCTAGGTTCAAAATATTTCTGGATTGTTGCTTTCTAGATGAGATCCCAACTCCTATCTATAAAGAAAAAGCACCCCCATGCTTTGACTTTAATGTCATGAGACTTCTCTTTGGGCAAGAAAAGAATGAGCCAAGATATATAGAGGATAACTCTTCACTCATTCAAACAGTCCTACAAAGCGAGAACTTTGATCCTTCCAAGTTCATCACTCCAGCAGAGGATTTAGTGCGAGGATGGCTCAAGACAGTGAAAGTGACTACTGCAAATGGGAAGAAGATCTCAATAACTACAGGACAAGGGCCAATGTTTGAAGAATCGTCTGAGTCAGAGTCTTCCCCTATCGAGTCCTCTAAGTCTCTAGTTGTAGCACCTCCCTCTAATTTTTCTATTTCATCATCTACTCCTAGGATAGTTGGCATTCATGTCCCAACGGACATTTCTTTATTCGATGTAATGATTTCTGAGTTTAATAATATGTCTTCTTCCCCTTATTCCTCGTGTCTTTCTTTAACCCAAGATGACGAGTATTGCTTAACTAACAATGAAAATGACAAAGAAATTATTAAATTAATGGAAACACTTGAAAGATAAGACACCAATAATTGAGGACATTGAAACGGTTGATATCTCAAAAGATCCAACCATTAAAAGAGAAGTTAAAATCGGACTCACGCTAAACAAAGATGAAAAAACCGATTTAATGAATCTACTTAAAGAATTCATCGATGTATTCGCTTGGTCATATGAAGATATGCCAGGCATTAATAGAGAAATAGCTCAGCACACTATACCACTAATCCCAGGAATGAAACCTGTAAAACAAAAGTTGCGTCGAATGAAACCCGACGTGGCTCTTAAAATAAAAGAAGAAGTACAAAAGCAAATAACTGCAGGTTTTATCAGGGTATCCAAATACCCCGAATGGTTGCAAATGTAGTCCCAGTTCCAAAAAAGGATGGTAGGGTTCAAATGTGTGTCGACTATCGAGATCTAAATAAGGCAAGTCCAAAGGACGACTTCCCTTTACTACACATCGATATATTGGTAGATAATACAGCAAATCACGCACTTCTCTCATTTATGGATGGATACGGTACAACCAGATTGTCATGGCTAAAGAAGACATGGAGAAGACAACATTCATAACACCTTGGGGTACTTACTGTTACATGGTAATGCCATTCGGGTTGAAAAACGCGAGTGCCACTTACCAACGAGCAGCAACTGCCCTACTCCATGACATGATGCACAAAGAAGTCGAAGTATATGTGGACGACATGATTGTGAAATCTAAAGACCGTCCAGGACATCAAGTGGCCTTAAGAAAATTCTTCGTGAGGCTAAGAAAATACAACTTGAAGTTGAATCCATCCAAGTGTGCTTTTGGAGTAACCTCAGGCAAACTCTTGGGATATGTCATAAGCTCTAGAGGAATAGAGATAGACCCAACTAAGATCAAAGCAATCATGTCTAAGCTAACAACAATATGTGAACCGATATTCAAGAAGCTTAAGAAAAACGTGCCAGTAATATGGGACGACGACTGTCAAAAAGCCTTTGAGAAGATCAAAGCCTATCTCACCAATCCTCCCGTATTAGCCCCATCGCTTCTAGGAATCCCTCTAAGGTTGTACTTAACAGTCACCAAAGAAACAATGGGAGCTATGCTCGCACAAGAGGTAGAAGGAAAAGAAAACGCCATTTGCTACCTAAGCAAAAAGATGCTCGAATATGAAGCACGCTATACACCACTTGAGAAATTGTGCCTCGCATTGGTGTGGGCCACAACTAAGTTAAGACACTACATGCTTGTTAACACAGTCTTTGTAGTGTCACGAATGGATCCTCTAAAGTACTTATTCGAGAAATCCACGCTTAACAGACGCATCTCAAGGTGGATAGTCAACCTAGCCCAGTTTGATGTAAGATTCATGCCTCATAAGGCTATTAAAGGATCTGTAGTCTCGGACTTCTTAGCGGACTTTCCAATAGAAGATTCGACACCAATACACGACAATGAATTTCCAGATGAAGACTTGATGGTCACGGAAGATGATACTTGGACTTTATACTTCGAAGGAGCCTCAAACCAAAAGGGATGTGGCGTAGGAGTCCTATTAGTATCACCTAAAGAGGAGCATGTTCCAATTTCAATAAAGTTAGATTTCGACGTTACCAACAACGCTGCAGAATACGAAGCATGCATGGTAGGCCTCGAAACAGCTTTAGCATTGGGTATAAAGAAACTTCGAATATTCGGAGATTCTTCTTTGATCATCAACCAAATATCCACAAGATGGAAAGTAAGGAGTGAAAGCCTAGCCCCTTACCAAACCTATCTGAAAACTCTCACCGATCAACTGGAAAAGGTAGAATACACATATCTACCTAGAGAAGAAAACCAATTTGCCGATGCCTTGGCAAGACTAGCCTCAATGGTTAGGATTCCTAAGGAAATTGAGCAAATGCCTCTAACTATAGAGAAAAGACACAAACCAGCATACAGTCAGGCTATAGAGGATGATGAAACAATCCAAGAAAAAGAAGAAGAAGAAGAAGAAGAACCATGGTATACCGACATCTCAATTATGTCACCAAAGGAGAATACCCTCCTCATGCTGACAAAAGAGAAAAACGAGCTTTAAGACTTTTGGCTTCCCAATACGTACTCATAAATGATGAGCTACACAAAAGGGTACCTAAAGGTCGAGCCCTATTATGTGTAGGCAAGAAAGACGCTCAAAGAACTATGAGAATAGTCCACGAAGGAGTATGTGGAACGCATGTTAATGGCAAAATGCTAGCCCAAAAGATAATGCGAGAAGGATATTATTGGACTACCATGAATAGGGATTGTCATCAATATGTAAAAAGATGCCCTAAATGCCAAATTTATGCAAATTTGCAACATATTCCTCCATCTCTTCTCTATACCTACACCTCACCATGGCCATTCTTAACATGGGGAATCGATATAATCGGAAAAATCACACCTCCTGGAACAGGAAGCCACGAATACATCTTGGTAGCAATCGATTACTTCACAAAGTGGGTCGAAGCACAATCATATGCTAAACTCACTACAAAACATGTAGCACTCTTTATCGAAAGCAACATAATTTGTCGATACGGAGTCCCACATGAGATGATAAGTGACAATGCAACTCACTTTCAAGCCGAATGTGAAGAATTGTTACAAAAGTATGGTATTCAACATCACCATTCTTCCCCTTATAGACCTCAAGCAAATGGAGCAGTTGAGGCAGCTAATAAAAATTTAAAAACTATCATCGAGAAAACGACAGAAAATTACAAGAAACATCAAGGTTGGAGACTTGGTACTAAAAGCACTAAGAAAAAATGTTTTGGATCCAAGAGGCAAATTCAGGCCCAATTGGTCCAGACCATACATTGTCAAAACAATCTTGTCAGGAGGTGCAGCTCAATTAACTGACATGGATGGCAATGAATTCTCAAACATGACCAATCTTGACCAACTTAAGAAGTACTACCCATAATTACTTGAGTAAGACACTCAAGAGAGCTACGTTTGGCCAGATTCCTTAAGAAAGGATACGTAGGCAACCCTTTAAAGGGTGCGACCACTTTGATTATCAAGAATCTCGCGTCCTAGCATCGACAAAAACATAAGCGCCAAAAAAAAAAATTTGTCGCCAAACGAAAAGTGTGTCGCCAGGCGACAAGATGAAAAGTCTGGCGACAGACTCCTATGAGTGGTGCCAATTTTCTGCGAACATCTGGACAACTTTGGTGCATTCTGGAAATTTTTTCAACTTTCGTACTTGAAGAAATTTTTTCGGAAAAAATATTTTAAGTTGTTTTCACCGCTTTAAATGAACAAATGTAAAGTTAATTTAATTAAAAAGCTGAAATTGCAGAATTACATCATTGATGGAATTTAAATAAAGCTTAAAAAATTAAAATTAACTTAAAATTGTCTAATAAATTGAAGGAAAAGCAATGCTCTAATCTTTCTTTTCTTTCTTACTCCTTTTCCAATTCTTGTCAGTAGCTTCCTCTTCATCCATTACTTTTGCTAAGAGACATCCATTAGAGGCTCTACATTCGATTTTAGTATGGATAGTCTCTCCCACAGCTAAAACTCCATGCTTTTTCTCTACCCAAACCTTCTTTTCTGTAGAGTCCACCTTTCTTTTCCCTTTGTCTTTATTAGCACTCTTCTTCTTAGGCAACACAGGAGCCTTAAACTCAACTCTTTCACCTAGGCGTTCCTTAACAGGAAATTTCTTGTCACCAAGGCGAGTCTTCACATTGGTCTTCTCTACTTTGGTTTGGTCCTTTTGAGATCTACCAGTCAACCACTGCTTCACATCAATGGACAAAGAAGGTGGAACCCTTTAGGTAATCACTTCCCATAAAGGCCTACCACACCAATACTTGTCAAATATTTCAACTTCTTGTGAAACCGGGAATTCATAAGGGCGACGAAGATCTCCCGTAGGAACAGTTTGTGCAATCCCATATTGCCTCTTTACTCTATAGGGAAAATAAAAGGTCAATTTTGACAAACTAGGAATACGGCAAAAGGGTTGGGCATTACAACCAATCATCTTTTCAAGCTTCCACCAGGGAATGACCCATTTAATGGAGAAGTCACAACAGGCAAAAACTTTGCCCTTCTCTCGGCGACCCATCTTCAAGGAGAAACGCTTCTTTCGCCGAACAAAGCAATTGGGGGTATATTTGTCAATATTATCAGGAGGAATAATCAATTCTAGTCTCTCCATGAGCCACATCTGTAAAAATCAATGCACATAATCAGCATTGCTATACAAAAATATATTTTTAATTTCTGTAATTAAGAATATTATTTTTCTACCTGTAATAAAATTGGGGAGCCTCGAAGAGGTGCTTCTGGATTCTTTTTCAATTCATCAAGACTAATCATAGTCTCTCCAACGATTAATGGCATTGGATTTCTCCCAGATTCGATTTGTTCTAGCACGGATATTATAATTGCTTGACCATCATTATTTTTACCATTAGTAAGAAAATATTGGCTAAGCATGCAAAAGAGGAAAGCTCTTCTCCTATAGACATGAAAAGATTCAGAGCGTGGTGTATCAAAATAAAAACGTGAAAATTCTTTTAAATCAACATTATTACCATGCACTATGTTTTTTAGATCTTTACCCCTAAGCTCAAGGAAACGCTCATAATCTTTGTAATAATACTCACTCACCGTAGGCATTACCACAAGATTTAATGAAGGAAAGCCTAGAATGGCACCAAACTCTTCTGACAAAGGGCAAATTTTATCATAGCCTAATCTAAAACAATGAGTATTAGGATCCCAATATTCTAAGGCGGTATGAATAAAGTCTATATCAAGATCTACCCCCTTTATGCCATAAATACCCCCCATATGGAAAAAATCAAGTTCTTTTCTCTCCTTAGCAGTTAAAGAACGACACCACTCACGAGTGAAATCAAAAAAACTCTTCTTAATCAAAGCCATGATTAATTTTTGAGTTAATCTGTTCGAATTATACAGAAATCGTCAGATTTGGGGGCTATTTATAAGCAATTTTTTGGCAGATTCCGAATTCTGCAAGGATTTGGAAAAATAAGTCTGTCGCCAAACGACAAGCTTGTTGCGTGGCGACAACTCCTGTCGCGTGGCGACAAAAGGATACGCGTGGCGATAACGCTTCTGAGCCAACGACAATTACGCATTATGCAAACCGCGTTTTTCTGACTTCGATTCGACTTTGATTTTGCACATTCCACCCCGATATTCAATACCCCTATATACAAATCCATTCCATATTGCCTTTTTCTTTTGATTAAATTAAGCTAAGGCTTATTTTTAGTCGAAATCATTTTATTTTTCATTCTTCCTTTTGGGGGAGAAAGTCGGATACCCTCCATTAATAATAAAAATGACGGAAATTTTTGCGCAAAAATTAAGTCACAATTGCACACACTCACATGCACATAAAATGAAAAATAAAATGCAAAGATAAAACAGGCTTAATATAAAAAAGTTTGTATATACAATATGTGAGTCATATAACACAAAAGACAAAGTCCTATGAAGTCAAAATAAATAAATGAGCACAGGTACAAACTATGGTGCCGGAGGCCGTAGATGATGAGGTACGCCCATCATATCAAAGAACGCTGTAGTCCAGGGTGTATGCCCCTCACCATCTCCTGACCCACCAGTCGGTGGAAACCTCAGCAGGGGCAGTCCACCCAGGCTCACCAATCGACAACGACTGAGGCTGCAAGGGCCGACGTCACGCCAACCTCGTACGTCCCACCACCCATCGAAGGAGCCGATGTCACGCCTCCTTGGCCCGTCGGCCCAGCAAAGACATCCTCAGGTGAAGAAGCCGAGCCCTTGGTTGGAGCAGCCTCAGACCGGCCACCTCGGCCGCTGTCAGAAGTGCGGCGACACCTTGAGCCAGATCTACTCGGCTTTCTCCTAGCCTCGGGTCTGGACCGAGTGCGAGGTGAAGGAATAGGCTGTCCCTACAAAGGTAAATCAAGTTAGATACCAAGTAAAGAATATAATGAAAGGTGATACAAAAGAAAGACAAGAGAGATACCTCCTCAACGTCGTTCCCCAGACAGGTAGCTCGGTTCCGTAACCTCACGAGCTGGCTGCGAAAGGCGTCTATACACCTCGCCATAGCTGTCACCACCTCGCGAGAAAACTGTCAAAGGATTAAAGTCAGTGATAATACAGAACAAATACAAAAGCAAGAAAACAGATAAACTCACCCGAGTCTGGTGACGAGGAATGGAGCGCTCCACAAAACGTTGATCCTCGGGGGCTGGAGGAATCATCTCCTCGATCGGTCCGAACGTACCCTGGTAATAGATAGACATCCCCGGAAGAACGAACTCCCTAGGCCCAGCCTGATAAAATTCAAATGATCAGAATTCACTTGGGGGTTACCTAAAGAAAAATAAAAACTAATCATACCGCTGCCTCCTCAGAAAAAACAGGGACCGACGCTAGAAAAGGCAGCAAGTCATCCTCGTAACTATGCTCCAAATGGACCTGAGACCGCCAGGGAGTGCCAGGAGACGACCGACTCGCGCAGTCACGCATCAACGCCTCGTGAAACATATGTTGAGGCGGGCAAGCGGGGACGACGAAAACATCCGAGGAGTGCTGAATAGCTACTCTCTCGCCAAGATACACTATAGCGTTATACGTCCCCTGAAAATAACAATGCTCGGTAGTATACCGCGCGGCCAGCGCAGGTATAGCTAAATCAGCCCATGGTCGGTATACCACGTTAGGCTCCTACAAAACAGCTATTTAAGATAAATGCACTCAAAAGAGTAATATAAAAAAATAAGTGTTCACGAGAATCTACCGAGAGGATCAGATCTCGAATACGTGCAGTCTCAACCTGGCCAGTGTGACCTCCCCAACCAGCGCCGACGAGAAGCTCGCGAGGTGAAGGTCTCACCAGCGCAAGCGAGGGGAAGTACTCGTAGAACCAAATCTACATAGATAAGGAAAAGTCAGCAAATGCTTGCATGAGTCTAGAGCTAATTTCAAAAGGATAGAAATATACCTCTACGACCCTCCAGAAACTGGAAAGTTCGACCTCTCCAGACAAGGCCCTGTGATGACAAGAACGTCGCAGGCCCAGAAGAAAGTCAGCATAGGCCAAGCTGGCCCAGTCATACGTCCCGACCAGGTGAAGGTCGCGAACAGCTCTCAGGTAGTAGAGGAGCACTCGACTACCCTTGTCAGGGGAAAAGGTCTCTGACAGCAAAATAAGAACAAAGATGCGCACCCGCTGCTCACGAGTGGTCGCATCATCCTCAAAAGCCGCTACCAAGGTGGAACGACGGATGCACCGGGAACTAAGCTGTCCCGGCTGAGCCTCGGCACGGGCCCGAACAGCAATCGGACCCAATAACTCCGAAACCATCGATGAGTAGACAGTAATATCACTGTCAAATGGCAGTGGAGAAGAATGAAACTCCAAACATGTGATTAGACTGAAGTCGGCAGGAGTGACCGTCATCTCACCCTAGGGAAAGTGAAAGGTGTTAGTGGTGTCCCAAAAGAACTCCACCAAAGCTCGGACGACGAGGTTACCCCCCATCATAGGAGTACATGGCCTGAGTAGCCCAAAAGAAGGGAGTCAACCCACAGGACTCCCACAGTTGTCGCAACGCCTCTTCTCTGCTGAAATACGCTTTATATAGCTTACCAATGTCGTTGTTGCCAGAACCGTGACTGCGAGTTCTCCTACTGATCAGCCCGCAACGTACCCGCTCAGAAATATGGTGCTCGGGAGAAAAGAAAAGAGTGTGCTCATCCCACTCTGGAAAAGGTCCAAGTCTAGTAGAGGGGTCCTCACCCTCGCCGACAGGCTCGTCCTCCCGGCGTGTGTCCCTCGATTGAGAACCAGAGCCGCGTTTCCTAACAATGCTATATTATGCAAATAATAAAGATTAAGGTTCTATAGTATCTAAGGTTCGCCTAGCCGCAATGATACTATGTTCGCAAAAAATGGAGTACGTAGGACTAAAACAGAGCACAAATTCGATTTAAGAATAATCATCATTTTCAAGCAACCAAACAATTTCTTGCAATACTATGACAAATATTGTGACAAATTGTACAAGAAGAACTAGTAAAAACACAGAGAACGGATCACATTGTTCTTCACGACCTCAAGAGGTCCAACAATGGTGAATCGCTCATTTCTTCACCAAATTGAGTCAAACAAGTCTCAAAACACTCCCAAGGCAATGAATAAGCATGATCAAGCAAGTTCAAAGCATACAATTCTACAAAAGAAGCAAATTAAGCGAGAACATGTTCGAATTTTCGGAAAATTCGTAAACAAAGAACGCATAATTCAGCAAAAACCGAGATGAGTTTGAATAAAACTTACATGGATCGGGAAAATAGATGAAATAAGCTTTGATTTGCAAAACGTTTGAGAGAATTCGGTTGAGAATTGAGCGAGAACGAGAAAATTGAAGTTTTGCGCAAATGCGAAAAAACAGAACAGCAGCAGCGGAAAATGAAGAAGAAAGGGAGGGTATTTAAAAAACCCAACCCTGTTGCCAAACGACAAGTTTGTCGCGTGACGAAAAAACCTGTCGCCTGGCGACAAGCAGTTCCGGCTAGCGCTGGAGCGGCGACAGAGTACAGGGCTCCATAATATGGTTATGTGAACCTCGTGCAGCGGTTTGGGTTCCTTGGTACGCCAGTTAGCCCCTCTAAGCAACTTGACATGATTTAATGATCGTCTCGATTACGATTAAATCAAGTGATCGACCTGATGAAAGATCGTCTCACTTAGCTTAAAGCGCCTAATCATTGGCTCACTACAAAGGCACCGACACACTGGTTCACAAGCAAGCAAAAGCGCCGACGTACTGGCATAGCGGAAGCAAAGTTCAAGCAAACTTTAAAGGATCAACAGGCATTGGTCTTCGGTGATATTCTTCGAAGTATTGTCGCAACAAATGAGGATAACTTCAGGCGAAGATATCTTCGACAGCGTTCCCTAGCTTGTGGAGGGTTGTCACAAACAACTGAAGATGGCTACAAGCAGAGTTATCTTCGATCGTGTTCCCTAGGATGTGGAAGATGGTCACAAGAGACGGAGAATGACTACAAGCAGAGTCGTCTTCGATGAAATAGGAGGCAGCTACAAGCAGAGCTGTCTTCAACAAAATGCAACAAATCGGTTACTTCAGAGACGTGTGCTCGACGGTGCAAGATACGCGTTTCTTAACTCTCTTATCTGTTTAACTAACGCTAGTTTGCAGGTATCGGCGTTACAAGAGTAATTTAGGAACGCAGAACGTTTTGAATCATTCTCCGTCCCTATCGATACTTTGACTTTCGTTTTCGAAACATACGTTTCTCCAAACTCAGTCAAAGTGGGGGCTTCTATAGACACCCATTTGTGTCTCCCCAAAACCAAACCCGGTGATGAATACCTTTTGAGTCGAATCATAATCGAATGAGGTGAAAGTGTGAAAGGTCAGGTGTTGCGGTTGGTTTTTATTTAAAAATTCTTTCTTTTTGTTTTCGAAAAACAACTTTATTTTATGAAAACAGCCAATCCAGTTTAGTTTGGTCCACGACAAGGGTCCAATAATAGTGTAGTTGGATGGGGCTTGCAAAGAGATTTCCAACGATATATTATAAGCCCAATTCCGATGAGTAATGAGGAAGTTGTGGCCAAAATACTAAATTGGGCCCGGTTTGATCTTTACATGCGGCCCAATGATCTAGGGGAGGGCCCAATGTTAATTATTATTCCTAGAGTTATTAGAATTAATTATAGTCTTCTAGAATTCTTTACAAGGTTCTATTTAGTTCTAATAGAATTAGAATTAATAATTATATTTTGATAAGTTTTATTTGGAATAAAATATTATTTTATGGAAAATACGATTTCGATTTTCATGCGGACTTTACAAATCGATTTTGATTGATAAGTGGACTCCGTTTTTGAAAGCGCGTAGGAATCCAGGCTGTCGCCAAACGACAGGCCTGTCGCCACGCGACACGCCTTGTCGCCACGCGACAGACCCTGTCGCCTGGCGACAAGGTTGGTTTTGCGGCGACAGCGTGGAGTTTTATTCCTTATCAAATTCTACCTATTTTCGGACTGTTTTCTTATAAATAGGGTCCTAAACCTCCGTTTTTATTCATTCACAATCATCATCCACATCCATCAATTCTATTCTCTCTATGCTCTCATCTCTCTAGCTTTTTACAAACAAAATTCCGAATTCACGAGATCTAGACACACCTAGCCAAGTTCAAAGTTGCCTTCGCCCTAGACGTGAAAGGTTATAATTTCTGAGGGTTTGGTCCCAAATCTCTATTTTAATTATTTAATTTAATTGTTTGATTTATTATTTTCCTTGAAGTTACTAACGCGTGTATTTTGTTATTAGAAAGAGATACGAGGCATCAAAGTATGTAATCTTATTGCTCTATTCTTGTGGAAAGCATGTTTTTATTTGTTTAATTCCTAACATCACGTTAGAATGTTATTATTGCTTTCTAGTATCATGTTTAGGGTGCTTCCTATGCTTTCTAATATCATATCAATATCATGTTAGTATCATGTTAGGGCTAAAGCTTTGATTTTTATTGCTTAGTGACATGCTAGGATTTGTTATTAATCTTGTTAGTATCATGCCTAGGATCTTGCTATTATTATGCTTTAACATGATTATTATTGTTATAATTATTGTTTTTATAATTATTATGATTTATGATTATTATGTTGCTTGATGATTATTATTGTTATTGCTTAATCACGCCTTTTATGCATGTTTAAAGGAAATTTATACTTGTAATCACGCTTAATAAGATAATTAATAATCTTGTTTAGGGCTAATATGATTATAATTCAAGTGATCGCCAATAATAGTTTTATTTGTGCATTAAATTCAACCAACATAGATAAACAGGTTTAGGGTTAACCTATTGTTTGCATGTTAGTCAGAAAGCGCACATGAATACGAGAAGAATAAAGTAGAGGCCTATTTAGGGCAGGTTTAGTCTCTTTTAGGTTGGATTTGTACCTTTATCCCCGAACCCTATTTGGTTCAAGACCTTTTGGAGTTGACGATCTCATGGATCGTTAAGGGGTGTAATCTTCACCTTGTGAACGGTTTACAAGTTCCTAAAACTTGTTGGCGACTCTTTTGCTCTAGCTTCCTTCCCTTTGGACGCCACCGTGCTTAAGTGTATGATTACAGTGGGGTTCAAGTTTGGGATGGCTTGAAATATTCCCTACAATAGTGTTGTCGTCTTCATGAAGCCCTAGGTTGAAAATGAATTTCATTTTTTTTATTTAAATTATTAGTGGTGGATTCAATTGTTTTGGTAAGTATTAGTACAAACTAGTAAATGGCAATTATGACTTGATTAAATAAAAAATAATGTTTTTAAATAAAATTAGAACCAAGGAGAGATAATTATGACGTTCCACTATCCCCATCAAATCTTTTTTTTTTGTTTATTTATTTTACGCTTTTTTTAAAAAAAATGTATTGTATTAATCACTATGTGTTTTATGTAAAGCCATTATTAATAACAATGTGAGGGGTATTTTGGGTTAGTAAAAAATATTTTCATTTTAAAAGAAAAAGGAAATAAAAGATGATCTCCATAACGTTTGTATGAATATTTTGGGTTTCTATCGATAATAACAATTTTTTTTAAATTACCTCATAATGTTTAGTTACATGTACTTACTTTAATATTTGGTAACAGTCATCAAATTTTTAATGTGGTATAATTGTACAAAAGTAACAACCATTGACATTATCTTGATACAAAAGTACAAACGTTAATTGTTTCCTTTTTCAATAAGGGTCAATATTGACAATTTAATTGTAAATTATGGACCCATACGATACATTGTAAATACGGAATATGCCAATTGATGAATCTTGTGGAACACTTAAAAAAAAAAGAACATTGTCATGTATAGGGTAGTACATGAATCCATTTCACACTCCTCCATACCTTTTCCCTCTAAGATTGGTCTGACCACCCTCAAGCTATAGTCTGATTTCATTTTATAAACCACAATTTAGTGTTACTCCCGTGTCGTGCCATCTTGGTAGCAAGTGGTATTTATATTTGCTAAACAATTTTAATTCCCCAAGTGTTGAAAAAATTCTTTCATATGAATAATTGTTTGAAAAAAAAATAATTCTTAATTTTATAGACTTAATTAGTAAATTTTGTACACCTTTATCAATATACTATTTCCTAACCAAAATCAGTTTGTGTACTTTTTAGAAAAGAAAAAATTAACTTAAATATTCAAGTAAATCCAAGAAAATAATTTTTAATTCATTTTAGTTGGGAAACTAAAAAAAATCTTAAAAAGGCTTTAAAATTTTGATTTGATAGATGGTAAAGGAAGAGTGTAACTTTAGAGAACCCATTGTACCTAGTGTTGACGTCTTCACGGAGCCCTAGGATGAAAATGAATTTCATTTTTTGTTATTTAAATTATTAGTGGTGGATTCAATTGTTTTGGTAAGTATTAGTACAAATGCTAGTAAATGGCAATAATTACTTGAAATTAAAAAAAAAAAAAAATTTTTAATTAAAATTAAAACCAAGGAGAGATAATTATGACCATCCCCATCAAAGAACAAAAAAAAAAAAATTGTTCCTTCTCAAATCAAGAAAACTATACCTAGCAACATTTTTAAAAATTTCTGTAAAAAAAAAAAGTAAATAAACAAAACTACTTAAACCACAATATATTTTCAACTAAGAAAAATCTCTAGTATTCTATCTTTTTTCAACTTCAAGAGTAGTTTTTTAGTGAAGCATTTCAATAGTTGGAGAGCATGGAAGAATCATCGTCATGGTAAGTCGAATTTTACACAATTTTCATTGATTTAAAATGCTAATTCGTTTCTCAGTTTTGTAATTACTTATGAAAATCTGAGTTTAATTAATACTGTTTACAAATTCAAGAAGAACCTCCAAATAAATCTTGTTGTATAGTGTTTGCCGTGGGTTTGAACATAAATTTTGCTTGATTTGAAAAAAATTATCTAGTTAAATTAAATTATATATCACTTTGTCTCGTATATCATAACCAGTAATATCTTGGAAATCCAATGAAATTAAAAGTTTAATTTGTTTTGTTACGGCCTACAATTCACTAGAAAAGGAAATAGTTGCCCCGCCACATGATAATGTCGGGGTAGCTGATGATGCTACAAAGGCCATAGGGGATGCAAAAGTAGAGGAAGAAAACCAGCAAAGTTTTACGGAAAATGCACAAAGTATTAATGTAGGAGGGTCAGGGAACGAAAGAGTAATAGATGAAAGTGGAACAGGGCAAGTTTCGCAAGCAACACCATCAACACAAGATGTAGACAGCACCATCGGTGACTCGTCTTACAAGGTTTGCTCACAAACGTTTTTGTTTAAGTACTTGTCTTTTAGGGATTTTGTGATGACTATAAAAATCTGGATATAT
Source organism: Chenopodium album (assembly GCF_948465745.1). Classification (NCBI taxonomy): domain Eukaryota; kingdom Viridiplantae; phylum Streptophyta; class Magnoliopsida; order Caryophyllales; family Amaranthaceae; genus Chenopodium; species Chenopodium album. The sequence continues at coordinate 34,652,852 of NC_137848.1, read as the reverse complement.
AATGTATTTTCGTATATTGAAATGAATTTTAAAGTCAATTAAGTACTTTGGGTTTTATTAATGGTAATTGTTTAGAAACAAATTATCTATCAATTCATTACATATTGAACAGGGTAATTGGTACTATTATGGTATAGGTTGTTCCTGAATCAATTGAAATGCCATTAAGTGGAGTAGGCCAGATTGATGGTGAAGGGAAGGGTGTTGAGGAAGGGAAAAAGAAGGGTATGGAGACAGAAAAGGGTATTGTAGAAGGGATAGAGACGGGTGTTGAGGAAGGGAAAGAGAAGGGTATGGAGACAGAGAAGGGTATTGTGGAAGGAATTGGGGATGACACTGGTGGTCCAATGGAAGATGAAGCCAGTGGAGGTGGGGTGGCAAGAGGTTCACAGCCAATTGACCCACCAAAGGATGATGAGCCCTCCCAAGCAATGGTTATGGCCATGCAGGTATGGTAATTTTGCTTTAGATTAATAGTTATTAAATTGTATTCTGTAACTATTTGTTTAGTATCACATTTCTTTTGAGAATTATTTGCCTCATACAATAAAACATAGGGGTTAAATGCAAATGATTGTTGTTGAATGTTGGATGCATATGCTAAATATTCATTTTGTATGTAAATTAAAATATCATATTCCAACTATTACACAGGGTCATGACAACATTCCAAAAGCCAATGAGGAGGGGGGAGAAGAACGTCAAGCATCGCATAAGGCGAAATATGCACAACAGGATAATGTGCCCTCCCAAAGAGTTGATATGACCATGCAGGTATGGTCTTTCATCTTTACAGTAATACTTTTTAAAATGTTATGTTGGATGGTTGATGTATGTTGGATTTTTAAAAGCAATAAAAGAATATTATATGTTGTGGATGTCTATTGTAAAGATTATTTTTTTACGTAAATTAAAACTTTGAACCTTTTTTCATATTCAAACTACTACAGGTTCATGACAACATTCCTACAACCAATGAGGGGGGAGAGCAACGTCAGCCAAATAAAGACATGCCAGATGGGATGGCAAGAGGTGCAAAGGGAGGTAATCCAGAGAAGGATGATGGTGCAGAAAAGGATGGTCCAAAGGATGGTGATGTAGAGAAAGATGATGGTGCAGGAAAGGATGGTGCTGAAGAGAAGGATGGTGGTGCAGGAAAGGATAATGCAACCCCCCAACCAACTGTTATGACCATGCGAGTATGGCCTTTTAGCTATACATTAATAGTTTTAAACTTTTATTCTACCATGATTTCTTTGTTTTGACATTTTATTGCAACGTATGATAATACTAAATGATTTGGAGAAACTGTTGGTTGCCGTATTTGGATGTCTTTTCTAAAGACTAAATAGTGATATGGATATGTTAATTTGTGTGCTAATTGCTGAAATATTTTTGTAGCCTGAGCATGTTGGGGGCGACACAAATGAAAGCGCAACAGCTACATTAGTTGTTGATCTGACTGGAGAGAAGGAAATGGCCATGAACAAGCAACCAGTAGGTGCAAGACAGGAAGGGAGGAAAAATAAACGACCTCAGGTAGTAAAATGCTTGTTGTCATAATAATTAGTGTTTTTTTTAGTCACGAGTATATTGTAAATAATATCAGTCACATTATACAAGAATTCTACACTGTAAGCGGTGTGACTTTATTTGATAATAGTAAGTTCTTTAGTAACACAATCATCTGTTTTTAACATAGTAAATACAAGAATTCTACACTGTAAGCGGTGTGACTTTATTTGATAATAGTAAGTTCTTTAGTAACACAATCATCTGTTTGTTAACATAGTAGAGAGCAAGGTTAATTGTGTGTAATGTTGGGATATAGGGGTGGCAATATCATCCAAACCCGATGGATAACCATCCACCCGATCCAAATATATGGATGAAAACCCGAACTTAAGCGGATGACGGATGGATGATGGATGGATCGAGTGACGGATCGGGTCGGATACGGATGATGATACATCCAACCCATCACCCGATCCATCACCCGACCCATCCATCCATCCGTTAAATTTATATATAAAAAAATAAAAATAAATACCTTTTTTAATAATTTAATGTCTATTGTAGTGTTAGGAATTGACATTTGTTTTAATTTAGTAAAAAAAGGAACAAGTATTAGAAAGATGTATCAAAGTTTTAATAAAATTGATCACTTTTTTTTTTTCAAATCTTGATTTTAATAATGAAAATGAAAATTTTTATTTTTTTGTATATTTATTTCACCCGAATTATCACCCGATCCACCCGATTCATCCATGGAGGACGGATGGGTCGGATGTGGATGAAAAAAAATTAGGTGATGGATGGGTCGGGTGATGGATAGATCGTTGGTGGATGGAGGCGGATAAAGCATCACCCGACCCACCTCCGATCCATTGCCATCTCTATTGGGATCTCATGTTGCATTTATTAAGCTCTGAGCAAAATTTCATTCATTTGTTACACAGGAAATTGTTTCCCTGCATGTTGTTCCCTTTGAAAAATCTTGTTCGTCGCAGATTGATGATGATGGTGCAAGTCAGGAAGGGAGGAAAAATAAACGACCTCAGGTAGTAAAATGCTTATTGTCATAATAATTATTCTTTTATTTAGTAACGATAATATTGTAAATGATATCATTCACATTATACAAGAATTCTACACTGTAAGAGGTGTGATTTTATTTGATAGTAGTAACCTTTTTAGTAACAGAGTAATTTGTTTAGTAACATAGTAGAGAGCAAGATTAAATGTGTGTATCATAGTACACAACAAGATTAATTGTGTGTAACGTTGGGATGACATGTTGCATTTATTAAGCTCAGAGCAAAATTTCATTCATTTATTACACAGGAAATTGTTTCCCTGTATGTTGTTCCCTTTCACAAATCTAGTTCGTCGCAGATTGATGATGATGTATCTGCAACAACTAATAAACAAAAAAGGAAACCTGGCAGACCAAAGATGAAGCCTAGAACAGAAGTAAGGTTCCAAGCTCTACTATTAAAATGGTGTTCAATTAATGAACTAGTTAAAGCCCCGTGCAATACACAGATTTTATAAAATTATTTAACAAACTATAACATTAAGTTAACAATTATATATAAACAAAGAATTACATTTATAAACGTAAAAAACAATAGCTATATTGACATTATTTTTTTGACAATGATGCATGTAAATTTCTAAGGCTATTGATTCATGTAAATTTCTAAGGTTTAGGGTTTATTTAGAACCCATGCTATATACCCTATCATGTCCTTATTTTGTTGACGTAGTTTGACAGACATATTGGTTTATACAAGTTTAGTCAACTTTAACTTTAGTTTTCTATATGTAAAAATCAAATTCTTAAAAATGAGTGAGTCATAGGTTTTTATTATGATATATAAGTAAGGTCAGGAAAATAATGAAACATTAAATACTGCTATAAAAAACTATTAGCATGAGATTGTAGGGAATATTTTAAGCCATTAACCCCAAGCTTGAACCCCACTGTGATTATACACTTAAGCATGGTGGCGTCCAAAGGGAAAGAAGCTAGAGCAAAAGAGTCGCCAACAAGTTTTAGGAACTTGTAAACCGTTCAAAAGGTGAAGATTACACCCCTTAACGATCCAGGAGATCGTCAACTCCAAAAGGTCTTGAACCAAATAGGGTTTGGGGATGAAGGTACAAATCCAACCTAAAAGAGATTGAACCTGCCCTAAATAGGCCTCTACTTTATTCTTCTCATATTCATGTGCGCTTTCTGACTAACATGCAAACAACAGATTAACCCTAAACCTGTTTATCTATGTTGGTTGAATATTAATGCACAAATAAAACTATTATCGGCGATCACTTGAATTATAATCATATTAGCCCTAAACAAGATTATTAATTATCTTATTAAGCGTGATTACAAGTACAAATTCCCTTTAGGCATGCATAAAAGGCGTGATCAAGCAATAACAATAAACAAGCATCAAGCAACATAATAACAATCATCATAATTATAATCATAATCATGTTAAAGCATAATATTAATAGCAAGATCCTAGGCATGATACTAATAAGATTAATAACAAACCCTAGCATGTCACTAAGCAATAAAAATCAAAGCTTTAGCCCTAACATGATACTAACATGATATTAGAAAAGAGTAAAAGGCACCCTAAACATGATACTAGAAAACATGATACTAGGAATTAAACAAATTTAAACATGCTTTCTACAAGAATAAAGCAATAAGATTACATACTTTGATGTCTCGTACCTCTTTCTAATAACAAAATACACACGTTAGTAACTTCAAGGAAAATATAAAATCAAACAATTAAATTAAATAATTGAAATAGAGATTAGGGACCAAACCCTCACAAATTATAACCTTTCACGTCTAAGGCGAAGGCAACTTCGAACGCGGCTAGGTGTTTCTAGATCTCGTGAATGCAGAATTTTGTTAGAGGGAAGGCTTAGAAAAAGAATAGAGAGAGAAAGCTTCCTAGCTTTAGAGAGAGATGATGATTGTAGATTCTTGTGAATTGTAGATGGCTGATTGTGAATGATTAAAAACGGAGGTTCAGGACCCTATTTATAAGAAAACAGTCCGGAAATAGGTAGAATTTGATAAGGAATAAAATTCCACTCTGTCGCTGCAAAATTGACCTTGTCGCCTGGCGACAAGCTCTGTCGCGTGGCGACAAGGCTTGTCGTGGGGCGATAGGCCTGTCGTTTGGCGACAGGGTCTGTCGCGTGGCGACAAGCCTGTCGTTTGGCGACAGCCTAGATTCCTACGCGCTTTCAAACACGGAGTCCACTTATCAATCAAAATCGATTTGTAAAGTCCGTATGAAAACTGAAATCGTATTTTTCATAAAATAATATTTTATTTCAAATAAAACTTTATCAAAATCTAATTATTAATTCTAATCTTATTAGGACTAAAGAGAACCCTCTAGAGAATTCTAGAAGACTATAATTCTAATCTAATTACAAAAATTACTTAATGCAAAAAATACATACATATAAGAAAATTTCATTAGGTGAATATATAGGCTATAAATAATTTTCATGAATAATTGAAAAAATAAAAAAAAGACAAAAAAAAAAAAGGAAAGAAAAAATGGAGGGAAATTATTTAAAGTGAATGACATGTGCCATCACTGGTTTCGCTGTTAGTATTAAGATTGATTGATTTATGGAACCCGGATTGTGATAAATATACACATTACTTAATGATAGTACTTTATATATTATATATTTTGTTTATTGTTTGGTAACGACCTGTTGTATTTATAGTAACCTATTAATAGTTTTGTAGTGTTAATGTTAACTGTGTTTGGATCCAACATGGTAATTGTTATGATAAATGAACTACATTGAGTAAACATATTTGCTGAATCAAAGATGGTGAGTTGTTAGGGGGCTACTGAAGCTGGGGAAGTACAAAAGAGGCCGCGTAGAAGACCGAAAGTGTCAGAGGAACCTAAGAACGTAAGAACAAATTTCAATTTACAGTTTCCATTAATTTTTTATTTTGACATTGTGTAGTTATTAAGAAATAATTTTGATTTTTTTATTAATTTTCGTCTTACAATATCCAATTGTACGGGGTTATCCCAAACATGTGCGAATTGTTATCAAATCCATGACTGAAACGCGGAAGAAGTTTGTGAAGAAAACAGTTTTCAGGACATTTCTCAAGATCAAAATGAAGCAATTTGACAGGGACTTTTTGGCATATTTATACAGTCGATGGGATCCACAAAGAAAAGTGTTACGAATCACAGAAGACTATGAAATAACAATAAACGAGGAGATGGTGGGTTGGATCACTGGACTTCCATATGGACCTCTGACTTTGAGCATTCCTGAGATGGATGTCACTGACAAAAAATTCCAAGACTTGAAGAGCAATTACGATAATTCAGGGGGGATCTGCTTTGCAGTTGTCCACAACAAGTGCATGGATAGAAGTGTGGAGAAAAAAGACTTTCTTAAACACTTTGTCCTTTGTGTTTTAGGAAATGTTTTATGCACTACAACAAGCAACAACATTAGCCCTTGCCTTTGTCGGCTGCTGAAAGACAAGTACATTAATGAAGCAAGGACGTACAACTGGTCCAAATACATACTTGATTGGATGATCAAGTATGGAGGAAGTGATCCTGCCAAGGGATTTAAGGGATCTCCTTTGGTTCTTCTGGTAGGTGAAGTTCTTTAATACAATTATATTTTAAATGTACCCTAATAGTGCTAACCTTTGTATTTTAAGTTCAAAATGACTTCTCTTCATGCAAACTGAAAATTGTTACTAACACTATGTCGCAGATTGCATACCTTGATCGTCTTAACATAGATGGTAGAGGGATGCTTTGGGACAAAAATGTACCAAGGGTAGGGGCTTGGGAACAAAGGTGTGTTGATGCTGCTATTGCCGCTGATAAGGGAAAAGATGGAAAATTTGGTGCAGCTGAGGTATAACACAAGATAGTTTATTTGATTATGTACCATACAACAAATAATTTACCTAATTTTTAAGCAAACAATGAGAAAAAACAACTATAGTAGGTGTGTTCATAAAAGTTAATACATCATGTCATAATTTTAGGTAGTTCGTGATGTTGTTTATGGAAAAAACTATCCGATCGGGGAGTTATTCGTGTCTCCAGTATGGCTTACGGATTTCAGTTCTGGTTCAGAAGTTAGTGGCAGTGTAAGTTTTATAATCATATGTATTGCATTTGTTCCAAATTTACCATGCTTGACATCAAATCTGTCTTGCAAGAAGGTGAAATCGAAAAATTACGTGAGATGAGAGTGGAGAATATCAGAAAAAGGCCACCAAGAAAAGGAAAGGCCAAAGAGGTGGAGAGTAAGAATGATGATGAGGTGCTATCTCCATTTGGTCAATTATTTTTTATCTAGTTCATTGAGTTACTAAGTTACTTACTAACATTGTTTCGAACTACGAGTCAGGATCACAATAGTAAGAGAACGGGTACAGTGGTTGCTAATAAAAGAAGGTCGAAGAATGCAAGTACAAAAGAGGTGATAGTTGTGTTAATTACTAACATTGTTTGGTGTGGAATGATTATTGACTTATTGTTTCAGTTGTTAGTATAGTTAAATGTAGGTGTTTGTAGAATGAGTTCCTAATTAAAATACTAAATTGTATGCTTATTTTTATGCCTAGAAGGGAAAATCTATTAGAAGTAAGAAATCGAAGGATGATAGTAGTTCAGAGGTGGTGTTTTTTATAATTTCATGTTTTCCATGATTTTGGATTTGAACCCAAACAATACATTATATGATCATGGATTATGGAATTCAATTAATTTTAATTGACAACGTTGTTACTTTAACAAACGTTTATCGGTTTAAATTCTTTAGGAGGGACAAGGACTGCCACTAAAGGGCATTTCAGTTGGGAAGAAAAGATCAAAGGCAGGTTCATCTTCAAGAGATGAGCAGGTATTGTTTTTCGTGAAGAGTAGCACGTATATCCATGTTTGATCTAGTAACTATTCTAATAGTACCCACAGGTATTGTTTTTCGTGAAGAGTAGCACGTATATCCATGTTTGATCTGGTAACTATTCTAATAGTACACATGATTAGATCTTCTTGGATTATGTTTTTCATGGTTACTAAGTTAATCACTATTAATATAGAATTACAAAGGTGTAGTTAATACAGAAATATGTTTCTCATTGATCCCAATTTAATTATTCTTAATATATTTATGAATGTGGTAGGACAATTTACAAAATAAATTTAATACTTGTAGTAAACATTTCTAGTTCATCTACATTTATGTTTCTATAATTTGTTTATCATGGTTACTAAATTAATAACAATTAATATTTTTATCAATGTCGCAGGCCAAAAGACAAAAGAAAGGAGGCAAGTTGGGTAAGAAGAAAAGAAATCAGGAGAAATCTTCAGATCCTGAGGATGAGGATGAGGTGATCTATATATTTTTACAATGAATATTATAATATACTTGTAGTACACATGTGTAGCTAATCTATAATTATGTTTATCATGGTTATTAATTTAATCACAATTAATATGAATGTCACTGTGACAGTTAATCTAGAATTATTTTTATAATGGTTACTAAATTAAAAAAGTATGAAAGCGACGATACTGAATCAGACAAGGAAACCAAAGAGAAAGATGACGAGGATGAAAGCACTGACAGCGAGGGCTCCCAAAGAGAAGATGGACCTAGGGAGGAAGATGATGATGAAGGGGGAGGGAAGTCTAAGGAGGATATTGAATCTGGTGTAGAAGATGAAACTGATAGTGACAATGGACCTCCTGAGGAAGATGAACCTGATCAAGATCGACCTTTTGAGGATGATGGACCTGATGAGGAGGATGGTCCTCAAGATGAGGTGATTCTAGAAGAGTTACATTTTATACATTTGCTACATCCTAATATGCTACAAGTGTTTAGTCATAATTTTTTGTTGTTAGCCTTTTTAGGATGATGAGGTAGGACGTATAGCAGATCCTGATCATGACCTCGATCGACCTCGATCTAGAAAACCACCTAGTATGTCCCCAACCGCTACAAGACTTGCTGAAAACATACTGTAGAAAAAAGGCGATGAATCGTAAGTTTCATTATCAAAGACAATATTACATGCATTGTTATAATTGACCATTACTTTGTCAATGAGTGAATTATATTTTTGATAAACATTTTTTACTTGTAATAATAAGGTTGAGAAATTCAGTGATGTTTAAGTTTCAAACATTGTCTTTGACTCGCGGCATGATACACGATTCGTTTAAGAAGAACGGGTCAATATCTGAGCTTATTATGGAAGCCTTTGGGAAGATGTTGAATGAATTCACTAGTGAAGATCCAAAGAATGGCAGGCATGTTTACATGATGCCAGCAACGTACATGGTATTTACTTTCAAACTTAGTATCATATGTTGTTGAGAAGTAGGTAGCAATTAGTATATTATGCTAAACAAATTGTGTCCCATGTCCATGTAGGATGAGGCTATAAAGAAACTAAGTGCCAAAGGCAATGTTGGGGACATTGTGAAGCGATGTGTGGAGGCCATTGCACAGGATATGGCAGTTTGTGAAAGATTGGAAAAGCATAAAAGGGTAAGATAATCATGGTCGATTATTAATAATTCGGTTTTATTTTGGTTGTTTATTTTTCACATATATCTATTTTGTGGTTATTAATAAAATTGAGTAGGGTACTAATTAAATATGAAACATGGTGATTTCATTTCATTAACTAATTAAATCAATTTGGCAGGTCTTCTTTCCGGTGTTACACAATGGAAGATGGAAGTTGTACTTGATAAGTTAAATTTCAAAAAAAAATTGTTGTCTTTGACACCAAACACACATATCCACACCCAACTCATTCGAAAGTACTCACGATGGTGGTAATTCACTATATCCTACCAATGATTAGTATTACTAATACATTTTGTATCTTGTCAGCTTAAAATTACTTTCATAATTGAAAAGTAGTCATTGTGTAGTGTTTGTGTAACTAATTAGTGATAAAATATATTCAGCTGGAATTTGCACAAGGTGTTTTGTCCTTAATAGTAACAAGCATATCTAGTGAGTTAGAGTCGTTTGGAGTGACAAATTTCAATAACATACCCAAGGAAAAGACAGCTCATGATTCAGGGATGCTTTGCCTACTGTTTTTATACAACATCTTCAGCGATGTGAACGAGTGGATGCATGTAAGTAGTTTCCAACTATATTTTGGGATATACTTTGATCTATTTTGGGAATATTATAGGATATATTTTGTTACCATGATGTTTTATGCAATTTAACAAACTAAGTATGTAAGTAGTTTTCAACCAAGCTTTGGTATTTTATGCAATTTAACAAAGTATGTACTTTGGTCGCAGTATGTTTTTATGTTTGTAATCTAAGACTTGTTAGCAAACAATTGAATGCAGTCTTACAAGGGGAATGAAGAGCTCTACAGGAAGACACTATGCATTAACATTTTGCTGGATGATGTGAACGAGCTTAGTGGGGATTTAGCAGAATTTGTGAAGGGTGCTTAAGAAGGGTTGGATATTGGTTTTTATATTTGGAGACAAGTTACCTTGTTGTTTGATTCATGTACCTCTTTGGCATGAAGTACTTATATTAGTATTAGTAAATAATGGATAATTAATCAACTATGTACATGGTGGTTGTTTGTTATTTCAATGTACAGGTTGCTTACTTTATGGTTGCCCATTATGCAAACTGGTGAAGATTTAATTTTATTGTTTAATATTATAATTTTATTTAAGTTTATGGTACATTACTAAAACAGTCATTCTTCCTTTTAAAACTGCAATCGTTACATTTGAACTTGAATTTTAATCGGGTGTTGGCATAAATTACTTAATATATTAGTATCCTTTAAGTTTTATATATGTATTTTTATTTGATACTTTATAAGTTACTACTTCATGGTAAACTTAGTAAAAACATTGCAGCAATATATTTTTTGTTAATGTAAGAATTGATTACTTGATAATTCCCGCCGACTTTTACATTCATTTTAGGAAAATTACCCATAATTACCACCTACAACGAAGTTTTTTTTATTCCTGTTTTTCTTGTTTGATACAGATCAGTTTAATTTAAATTTATTTTACCACAAATCGTTGAACTGAAAGACTTTATCATACACCTACACGCTTACATGTTTACTAAATTCGTAATGACACTCTTTTAGTGACTACAGACAACTTAATGTTGCATCATTTTGCAACTTGGTAATTTTGAGCAAAATGGTTCATTGGTACCGGTTAGTATATTATTTAGTAACACATTCGAGAAAGTATCTATAGTAAATTGTGTCATAAAAATGAAAATAACAAGAAGATGTTACTAAAAACGCTACTTTTAATTGCAAATATAAAGTCAACTACAAGGGGTACCAATTTGAAGCGGTTCTTATATATTAACCGTTTTATAACCTCTATAAATAACTTCAGATTTGGTTATAACACAATATCTGAAAAAAAAAAACAGAAACAAAATGGATGGTGGTGACAAAGGAAATGAATCTCAATCTGAAAACTCTAAGAAAAATAAAGGAAAGAGGCCTATTACCGAAGTGCAAACATCTGACAAGGGTGATCCGAATTTGCATAGGACACCGAAAATACAAAAGGTAAGTTCTAAACCATTTGTAACGTAGTAAGATTATAATAATTTATAACGTACTAGTTGTTTATGGTTTAAATTAGGAAGGAATCATATTACATATGTGATCCAATTCTTACTTTTTTTTATCAATCTTAACCACGCGTTGTTGTTTATTTAGGTGGAATATTGTTCTGTAAAAGGGGGAGAATATTTTGTTGGAGAATGTTCTAAAAGAAAACTAGTAGTATGTTCTTGCCACTAAAGAATCAAGAAGGAGAAGAAAAAGACTGCTTGGGACGGACATATTAAGCCTAAGGGGCTATATTTCCAATTGTGCGACTACCACACTATTAAGGCGAATGATAATACAAAAGTATCGGTCTTCTTAGGACTTGAATCTGTCATGCACCACGTATGGATGAGATTGCGTGAATTTGATCTTGCAAGGTGCATGTCAGTGTGTAGGGAATGGGGAAGAATAATTCCACATTGGAGGCACACTTCGGCTATTAATAGTTGGTATGGCCATAACCATGGAGGTTTAGGGCCAGGGAAGGGCATTAGAATGCCATACATGTATACGGATTCAAGTGAAGATGATACAGACTCTAATGAAGATTTCTACTCCGGAGATGAAGAGAAAAAGTAACACTATATGGATTATTCACACAATATTAATATAATTTATTATACTAATATTAGTTTAATACTTAGTAACACTATGTGGATTATTAAATTATTGGTGAGTCTTGAGCGGAGTCTTGACTCAATACTCACATACAAGAATATATAATTGTTGCAATACAGTGGTGCAAGACTAAAGGGAGTCATGAGATGTGTTTTGGATCGATTCTACAACTCATCTTAAGACTATACAAATTTACAAAAAGTAATCAGTTTGTTTTTTTTTTTATTTGGCTAATAAGGAGCTGCCAACTAATCAGATCAAAAAAGTTGTTGATTTTTACAAAAGAAATAGATATATAAATAGTGAATCTGGAGTGAGTCTTGTGATAATGTGTAAAAATTGAAGAAAGTCTCGTATGAGTCTTAAAAGTAAAAAAATTATTTAACCTGTGGAAATCTGACATAGGAGAGTTTGAATTAAGAGTCTCGGTCTGAGGATAAACTTACCCTTAGTATTAATAGATATATAGCAGTATGATCGTTATATTATGCACCACATTTGAAATTGTTAGTATATGTTTAATTTAGCATACAATCTCAGATTGTATCTTTGTCAAAATCAAATGGATGTATGGGATATACGTAATACAATTATTATACTTTTTAAAAGAATGACATATGATTTAGTGAAGTTCAATGTCAAGGTTCGAACCTCTGGTGTGGTTGCTTTAGCTGCCATAAAGCATTAATAAGTTTCTTAGTGTGTTCATAGGATTTTGTTTGTTATTATATAGATTTTTTCCCTCTTTTTCTTACTAATAAATATAATTATAGATTAAGATCTTATACTATATTTTTATATAAGTTAACACACACAGTTATATTAAATAAAATTGATTTGATACCTAACAAACAGTTATCGCTTATAGTAGAAAACATTACCTTAATTTGCGACATACTATAATATATTTCAAGGTAATATTATGTTTTTAACAAGATAAAAATAGTTGGGTATGTATTGATTTGGATTCACTTCAAATTAGTGTGTGTATTTTTTTAAATTTTTAATATTTTAAAATTATTGTAAAAGAACCATTTAGATACAAAATATGATATGGTGTATTATTTTCTAAAATTTAGCTAGCTCACAGACATAAATCCAGTTCAACCAGAATTATAAATCCATTATGGAAATAAGCATGTATAAAATTAGACCACTTATATTATAGCTCCAAGTCTATTTAGTACTTATCACAGGTACACTGAGTTGTCATTATCTCAGACATTCATTAACAAAAGGTTCATAGCTAATAATCAATTTGTCGGAGTGCATACTTAATTAATATTGCTGCGATAACTAGTACTACCATAATACGAAATTAGCAAAGACTATTACACATTGTACGAAATCCAGAAGAAAGGGGGCATTCCTTCGCCATAAAATACGCGCTAACGATTTGCCCGGGAAGAATTTTTTCATCTCTGATCATATCAGTCACACCCAATTTCAATAAACACTCCACGATGTTGTTGTCGTTGTCATACTTGATTATTATGGTTGCAAGCCAAAACTTAGGTCCATGGAGCAACTGCACAATTGATTCCTCCGGGAATCCAATCATGTATTGTCTTGCGTAATTGACAGGAACATACTGAAAAAAACAAGTACATTAGTTACATAAATTAACTCCCTTCACATCGAAAACACACCCAACACTACTTGCTCCAACTACAAAAAATTATTTAATCAAATGTGCTTACTCAAAATGCAGTAATCTTACCATTCGCCCGGCCTTTATGTAATGCTTGGTGAATTTAGTACTGAATGAGGGTGGATCGTTCTTTTTAATAATAAAATGGTCGAAGTCGTCATCTGATGATTCACTTTGACGCACATAGTCATCATGTCTCAACTCAAACCTATGACGATATATTCTTGCCCGAAAATACAATATCCATAATAAGACGTGAAGGACATCTCAACAACATCGCATTCTCTGACGCCATTTTGTAAAAGGAATTGTTTCCATCCTTCTACAAGGAAACATCTCCAACGGTGTGCTCTTTTAACAAGTCTAACGGTAACCGGATACGGGATATCACTGTTACCCGTTACTATATAGTAGTTCATGTTTTGGAGCATATCCTTGATATCTTCGGGAATAATCTATACATAACAGAGTTAAATTCATCTATAATTCTATATCATATTTATGTATCGTGGTTGTAGACACCCAAATGTGTCTCCCCAAACCAAACCCAATGATGAATACCTTTTGCGTCGAATGATAATCGAATAAGGTGAAAGTGTGAAAGGTCACGTGTTGCGGTTAGTTTTTATTAAAATTCTTTCTTTCTGTTTTCAAAAAACAACTCTATTTTATGAAAATAGTCAATCCAGTTTAGTTTGGTCCACGACAAGGGTCCAATAATAGTGTAGTTGGATGGGGCTTGCAAAAAGCTTTCCAACGATATATTATAAGCCCAATTCCGATAAATTATGAGGAAGTTATGGCCAAAATACTAAACTGGGCCCGGTTTGATCTTTACATGCGGCCCAATGATCTAGGGGAGGGCCCAATGTTAATTATTATTCCTAAAGTTATTAGAATTAATTATAGTCTTCTAGAATTCTCTAGAAGGTTCTCTTTAGTCCTAATAAAATTAGAATTAATAATTATATTTTGATAAGTTTTACTTGGAATAAAATATTATTTTATGAAAAATACGATTTCAATTTTCATACGGACTTTACAAATCAATTTTAATTGATAAGTGGACTCCGTGTTTGAAAGCGCGTAAGAATCCAAGCTGTCGCCAAACGACAGGCCTGTCGCCACGCGATAGAGCTTCTCGCCAAGCGACAAGGTTGGTTTTGCGGCGACAGAGTGGAGTTTTATTCCTTATCAAATTCTACCTATTTCCGGACTGTTTTCTTATAAATAGGGTCCTGAACCTCCGTTTTTAATCATCTACGATCAACAATCCACAATCACTATCAACAATCCACAATCATTAACAATCATCAATTATTTCCTAAATATTCTCTAAGCTCTCATCTCTTTAGCTTTTCACAAACACAATTCTGCATACACGAGATCTAGACACACCTAGCCAAGTTCGAAGTTGCCTTCGCCCTAGACATGAAAGGTTATAATTTATGAGGGTTTGGTCCCAAATCTCTATTTCAATTATTTAATTTAATTGTTTGATTTTATATTTTCCTTGAAGTTACTAACGCGTGTATTTTGTTATTAGAAAGAGGTACGAGGCATCAAAGTATGTAATCTTATTGCTCTATTCTTGTAGAAAGCATGTTTAAATTTGTTTAATTCCTAGCATCATGTTAGGATGTTATTATTGCTTTCTAGTATCATGTTTAGGGTGTCTTTTACTCTTTTCTAATATCATGTTGGTATCATGTTAGGGCTAAAGCTTTGATCTTTATTGTTTAGTGACATGTTAGGATTTATTATTAATCTTGTTAGTATCATGCCTAGGATCTTGCTATTATATTTAAGCTTTATTATTAACATGATTATAACTGTTATGATTATTGTGATTATCATGTTGCTTGATATTATATTTATTGTTATTGCTTGATCACGTATTTTATGTATGTTTAAAGGGAATTTGTTCTTGTAATCACGCTTAGTAAGATAATTAATAATCTTGTTTAGGGCTAATATGATTATAATTCAAGTGATCGCCAATAATAGATTTATTTGTGCATTAATATTCAACCAACATAGATAAACAGGTTTAGGGTTAATCTATTGATTGCATGTTAGTCAGAAAGCACACATGAATACGAATAGAATAAAGTAGAGGCCTATTATTAGGGCATGTTCAATCTCTTTTAGGTTGGATTTGTACCTTTATCCCAGAACCCTATTTGGTTCTAGAGGTTGTGCATGCATCATCATAGAATAAACCACATTATTCAACCAACTTGACAAGGTTTACTTTGAAGAATGTCAAAGCCCACTTTGAAGAATGTTATATAATAAGTGGAAATATGTAAGGGGGAGGATTCGATACCAAACGAGACCACAAACCACATTACTCAACTAACTTGACAAGGATTACTTGTTTGTCGTAATACAACTACATACATAAACTGATAACTGATAGCATCAAATCTAAGACAAGATGACAAAGACCTAATTATTGTAGAAACAACTAAAGATAGACCAAAATAAACTAACATCCCCATATATAGTTATCCATATATAGAGTATACAATAATCAAAGAAGTTCACATTCTCCTTTTCGTGGATCCTTTAGATGATGCCTTTGACCCATGACCGATGTTAATGGGTTTTGTTGACTTTCGCTTCTTCTGTGAGACTAAAATGAATAGGCGTGTTAGTAAAAGAATTGGAACATGGTTGAGATCTTTCTTAGGCTCATATGTTACCTGGGTTTTTAAAGATACTAACGGCACCAAATCATCAAGTAATTTCAGCTTCGTAGCCTATATAATAAGGACACAACACACATTAAAATTGTAGATCACTATCAAATTGATAAGGTACATAATAAAAAAATTAGGTGTGAACAAAACATGTGATTGTTACCTTGACTCTTTTACCCAATGTCGTGTCCCTTTTACCTCATGTATCCTTGCCATTAATGTTGATTTCAATTTGTTTTCCCCTATTCATCTTGCCTTTGCTCTTTAGCTTTACTTTATTGTTCTTTTTTTCAACTGCTTGTTTCATTTTTGGGTTGCCATCGCTGCATCTTCCCGTGCTACCCCGTGTTGTAGTCTTCTTTGAGGTATTTGGTTTCTTGAAGCCCATCTCCGCTAGAGTCTTATTTCTTGAACCTCTCTCATAACTCCTTTTTTGGCCATATTCCTTCATCTATCGGGAATTTGAGCCAAATTGAATCGTTAGATCCCTCTTGTAATAACTTTAATGGGAATATACCTGTGCACCTAGCAGGATTATATTTCCTCGAATACTTAAATCTATCCTTCAACAAGTTGTCTGGACTCAGGAGAGATCCCAATAGGCTCCCAACTTCAGCTATTCAATGCATCTTCATATGAAGGCAATCAAGGGTTGCATGGACCACCATTGGCACCAATAAGAAGAAACAAACCTGATGAAGGAATGACCCCATCGACCTCCTCACAAGGATCACATTGGAATTTGAAGAGCCAGGTAGATTGGATGCTTAGGGGTGCTGAAGTTGGATTTTCTGTAGGGATAACCATATTTGTAGGGCCTATCCTTTACATCAAAAGATATAGGGAATGGTACTGCAAACATCTTCATAAACTGGTCATGAAAATTTTACGCAAGGAAGATAATAGTACAAGGAGAACGAAGAGGAGAAAGAGGAACCAACAAAGGCAGAGATGCTAGATCCATAATAAAGGATGAAACTATAAAAACAAATGGATGGTAAGTGTAGAAACCTAATTGTGTCTCCCCAAAACCAAACCCAGTGATGAGTACCTTTCACGTCATTTGATTATCGAACGAGGTGAAAGTGTGAAAAGTCTTGTGATGCGGTTATTTTAATAAAAATAACTCTTCTTTCTGTTTTCGAAAATGTACTTTATTTATGAAAATGTCCAGTCCAATTTGGTTTTGTCCATGATAAGGGTCTATTAATAGTGTAGTTGGATTGGGTTCGAAAAGAGTTTTCCAACGATATATTATAATCCCAATTCCGATGAATAATGAGGAAGTTATAGCCAAAATACTAAATTGGGCCTGAAATGGTTTAGTCGAGGGCCCATTAATTAATATTCCTCAAATTATTAAGATTTATTTTAATCCTCTAGAATAATCTAGAATTGAAGGTTGTTTTGAGTTCTAAGGAGATGAGGAATAATAATTATATCTTTTATGAAAATAAAGAATTCTATTTGGATTAAAACAAGTGTTTTTCAAAAGATTAAATCTGATTTTTAAAGATAAGTACGGACATTGTTAGTCGAATTTAAATATATTAAGGATTCCGTACAAGTTTTTAGAAAATACGTGAATCAGCGCGAAACGACAAAGCTGGCGCTGAACGACAAGCCTGTCACACAACGACAAATCTGTCGCATCGCGCTGGACTCTGTCGTTCTGCGACAGAGGCAGTTTTACTCCTAATGGGATTCGGTCTTTTCATATCGTTTTCGGGTTATTTTCTCTATAAATAGGGTCGTATTTCCCCGTTTTTAATCATCAACTATCATTCACAATTATCAACAATCATCTTTTTCTTCTCTCTAAAGTTAATAGATTTTCTTTCTCCCTCTTTCTAAGCTTTCCCTTTTCAAATAAAATACCACATTCACGAATTCTAGACACACCTAGCCAAGCTTGAAGTTGTCTTCGCCCTAGACATGAAAGGTTGATAATTTCTGAGGATTTGGTCCCAAATCCCTATTTCAATTAATTAATTGTTTGATTTAATATTTTCCTTGAAGTTACTAACGTGTGTATTATTTTGATAGAAAGAGATACGAGGCAACCAAGTAAATAATTTAATTGCTTTATTTCTTTAGAAATCATGTTCCTTATAGTATATCAATTCCTAGTATCATGTTTAGGTTGTTCCATTTTCTTCTATCATTTAGTATCATGTTAGGGATAAAGCTTTGATTTTTATTGTTTAGTGACATGCTAGGATTTGTTTTTTAATCTTGTTAGTATCATGCCTATGATCTTGCTAATATTATTATGCTTGATTGAGAATATGATGATGATGATTTGTTGTATCAATATCATGTTGCTTGATATTATACTATTGTTATTGCTTGATCACGCCCTCTTTTGCAGGATTAAAGGGAATTTGTACTAGTAATCACGCTTAATAAGATAATTAATAATCTTGTTTAGGCTAATGTGATTTTAATTCAAGTAATTGCCAATAATAGATTTGTTTGTGCTTTAATATTTAACCAACATAGATTAAACATGTTTAGGTTTAATATATTGATTGTATGTTAGTCAGACAGCCCACATGAATATGAGAAGAATAAAGTATAGGCCTATTATTAGGGCAGGTTCAATCTCTTTTAGGTTGGATTTGTACCTTCATCCCCGAATATCCAGTCATGGTTCCAGACCACTATGGAGTTAGCGATTTCATGGATCGTGAAGGAGTGTAACCTTCACCCTGTGACCGGTTTACAAGTTTCTAAAACTTATTGGCGACTCTTTTGCTCTAGCTTCCTTCCCTTTGGACGCCATCATGCTTAAGTGTATGATCACAGTAGGGCTCAAGTGTGGGATGCTTGAAATATTTCTTACAGTAAATATGGTTTTTTTGTTGATGTGCGAATTTTCAGTAATCTCCTTAATTAAATTTGCTTAAGATGTCTCTTGAACTAAAAAGTCATCATAATTACATACTCAACTAAATATAGCTAAGTGGGTAGCGATTTTAGAACTTGAACGTTACCCACTATCCCAACAATCACCCATGCTCAACTTAATTGGATTATCATATATTAAGGCTTTAATTATATTTCACGTGGTTTATTAATATAAATTTCAATACTGCAGTATGTCTATGTTTATTGGATAGTTTTTTTTTTTTATTGAATTTATTATACATTGTTTGTATTTTAGGTATTGCTAGTTTGCTACTTTGGATGACATAAATGCAATATGATGCCAAGAGATTTTACGTGGGTTAGTGAAATAATGAATTTTTGTATGTATGTATATAGTATAGTTTGTGAAATTCCAAGAGTTGTATTAGTATTATTGTATGATATATTACTAGTTTGTACAATTATTGTAAGAGTTGCATTGTGAGAATTGTAGGTTTTTTTATTTTTTTTTTTATTATTTTTTTTTTTGCCACTACTAATTATGGAATTTGTACTATCTTTTTATAATGGATCTGATGAAACCTTTTCTTATTATTTGAATAGCATGTTCAAGCCACGTCCTTAGAACTAACAAGCACCAAGAAACCATGGTCAACATCACTCAGTCTAGCCAACAATGCTAATTCCTCTCATGCATTGTACTGTGGTCTTATCTTCTTGTTAATTTAGCGACCAAGTAACGTCAAAACACTACAAGAAAATAACTTTTTCGTAGCGATTATTTTAACCTTTAGTATCGATTGTAATTGCAACAAAAAGCTTTCCCAACGAATGATCATTCGATACAATATCCCCCGTTGCCTTAGCCTTTAGTAGTGGTTTTCAATATCGTTGGGGTTGGCCTTAATAATCGATACGAAAAACTACATCCAATCGTGGTGATTATTGTAGCGATTACAATAATGTTGAACTCATTTTCTTCAAAAAAAAAAAAAAAAACATGCACGTGATCTTTATAAGATTCGAACATGCAACCTCAAACTCTTATAGTAAATGTTTCACCAATAAGCTATGATATATTTTATGTATTCTTTGTCAAACAATATTTATATATCTAGTGTTGAAAAGACTTTACTTATCGATTTTTGGGATTTAGTGGCGATTGTAAATGATACGATTTCTCAAAATTATATAAATGTGTAAATATAGTGTGGATAGATATTATTATGTTTTCCGTATCGATTTTATTTGGGAAAACCATGGCGATTGTAAAATAATACGACTTCCTTAATGATTTCACAAACATACTTGCATATTGTAGCGAATGTACAATCGCTACGAAATAATCGCTACGAAAAGACATTTTTCTTGTAGTGAAAATTCTAAAATAAATTTGTAATACTAAATTTAAGTCACCTTGAATCACACTTTTTTTTTCTTTTTCTTTTTTTTCTTTTTTTTTTTTTTTTTGAGGAAACCCTTGAATCACTTGATCAGCCTTACAAGACTACTTTAAATTGCATTATTTCTTTCACCTACTTGAATTTATTTTCAAAAAGTTAACATGACCTTTTTTGTCGTTTGTTGCTTCTGGTGGTGGTTGTTATTGTTTCCCCGGTGATAGTCAACGGCGTGGATGATGGTCGACAAACAAGAAGGCCAGAAGGGAGAGAGAAAAAGTTAAGCCCTCTTGATCATGCATGAACCTTATAGGCTTTATAAAAATCAGATTTGGGATATTTTTACCAAAAATCATTAATGCTGGAAATTGCTCCCTTTCCCTTGTTTTAAAATCATTAGGCTAGTGAAGGGGTTTACACTTATGTTCTTTCCAAAATCAAACTACTTTAATTAGAAACTCTTAAGTAAAACAGTTTTACCTCTTTTAAATAAAATGAAATACTTTAAATTCCTAACATATACTCCTTCCGTTTTTTTTTTTTTTTTTTTTTTTTTTTTTTGCATCACTTTGGCTTGCACAAAGTTTTAGGAGGGTAATATAATATTGTGAGTGAGTGAATAAGTTATTGTAATAAAAGTACGATAGGGGACTATGAAAGAGAAAGTATGTGAGAAACAATAGATATTTTTATTATTTAGTGGGGACCATGGAAGAGAGAGAAATGATAAAGTAAGTTGAGTGGGGTTTAAAGTAAGAGAGAGAAATGATAAAATATAGTATAAACTTACCAAATATAGAAGTGGTGCATTTAAAAAAAACACCCCAAAAAGGAAAATGATGCAAATAAAAAGAAACGGAAGGAGTATTTTATAAATACTTTTTTTCTTTTTTTTAAAGAAGTCCTAAAGGACACTAAATTTTATTAATTAAAGTCATACGGCATCTACAATTGACAATTAACGATAATGAAAACGAATTTAACAAAATCAAACAAGAATTAGTCGGGGAAGGGCTAAGAATCCAAATACATAAATATAATAATTCGGCACATTCTCGATTCATTGTCTCATACAACTTTTTTAGTGGATCCGTCGTCGCTTCGCAATTTTGTGAGAAAGTAAATTCTTGTGCTGATTCCGTAACCCGAATCCGAGTCATAATCAATCGTAGCCCGGCACAACCAAAGACCAAATTAAATACAAATAAAACCTTGTATTTAGAAGGAGTCTGAAAAACCTTGTCTTTTGAAGGAGATCGAAAAAACCTTGTCTTTCGAAGGAGATAAATCCTTTCTTTCGAGGAAGACATTGTTGTAACCTAAGAAACAAAAAGCTTAAAAGAAAATAAAGATTAGGGCTTTTCACCGATGAAATCCGATGGAAGCTCCTTCAAAATTGACAATAAAGGCTAGAGTTTAGGAGAGAGAAGAGAGAGAGGAGGTTAGGGTTTAACAAAAAATTACGAGTATATTTTATAAATACTTTAATTAATCTATAAAATGCAGAAAAATGTAGGGAAATACAAAGCATTCCTCGTGACTATATAGAAATTGATTTATATAGTAAAAATATCATCTTTTGTCCTTTGTCTCAATTTAGTGAAGTAGAGGCTCGTGTGTTGTTCCTTCCTCAATTGATTCTTCCAAAATCTTCGGTAAACCTTTATAATTTCTGTATATGCAATACACAACAAGTTGTATTGCCCCGAATATAAACCCTATGCCATTTGGTACCTGTACAAGGCCACAAGAATATAATACTTATTACTCCCTCTGTTTCAATATGATAGTCACATATGGAATCAATCTCATAAAATAAGAAAAGGAGAATATTTGGAATCTAACAATAAAGTAAAAAACAATTCATAAATAGTTTTGCCTTATTAATTTTTTTTGATTTTTTTTAGGAAAGCATTACCCATGATTGCATAAATCAAGGGAGTAATTATTTACTTAGAGTCATGTCATCAATTCACAATCAATTAATTTAACCAATCAGAACTTAATATGTATAAAATAGGAAATAAAAACTAAATTAAAAGTGGAATACGTTCAATATGGGTAGATTTTTTTTAAACGCCCAAAAAATGATATGGGACTAACAAATTGAAACGGAGGGAGTATTTGAATAAACTAAAAATAATCAACATTAATTTGATAGAAATAAATTCATCATTAATAATTTCAAAGTTTTTAAATTTATTGGAGTATGTCTAGAATCACTGTCACTCAAATTCGTCTAGGTCACATTCATGGTGTAATTTGAGCAATCATTAGGTATTAGTTAGCGAAATAGAGATAAATTTGCAACAGATAATTTGAAAATAAAATTTATAGAGATGGAAGTCTGATTTACCCCAAGGAAATAATCATGCACAAGAACAGCATAAATTGTCCAAACACCTCCGGTTAGAAAGAGAACAAATGATAAGCCAAAGGGCATGTACTCCACACTTTTGCTGTTATCACTGTATCCTGAAATAAAATGAGGATAGTATAATTAAAGTTTTTCAATTTCAAATTAAAATGACTGGAAATACTCTCATAGTCTCATATACTAGTTTTGTTACCACAAATACATTTTTAAAGATCATATTATTGCATAAATTAACCAAAGTTTACAAATTAAACTTCATGGTTTTTTCATGGTTTTTTTTTTTTTTTTTTTTTTTTTTTTTTTTTGAAGAAAGCTAGAGCATTCATATATTAATTAGAAAGATTACCTAAGAGTACATAGGGGGAAACCTCATCCGGAGAATGATGTTCCCAACATTGTTCAACGCCAACCGGAACTAACTTTGCAAGGTGATTAGCAACATAATTGCCATCCCTCTTAACATGCAACCAATCAACAAAAATAAAACTACTACTAGCAAAGATAATATCATGCGTAAGACTCATTGAGTTTTTACGCAACCTCGACACCATTGAGAGGGAATCAGATTCTAGCAAAACCTGTGACAAGCCAAAGTCTTTTGCTTTCTTCAAACCGTAGAGGGCAGCTTTGCATTCAGCCACTAATGGATCCCAACGAGCTCGCATTCAGCGCACAACAGCAAATAAAACAGTCCCATTGTTATCACGAGCAACCACCCCTAAACCCACCCAACCATCCACACAAAGAGAGGCATCAACATTTACCTTAGTAATCCTAGGAGGGGGGGATTCCAGACCACACAACCCGCAGCAAGGGAGGGGGAAGCAAGACCACCATAGATATTTTCAGAGTAGATGCCAAAATCTGCAACTAGCCTACGATGTCTGTCTAGGGTAATGTCATCCCTTTCAGCAACATTGTCAAAAACCCACTTGTTCCGGCGAAACCAAATGAACCAAGCAAGGAAAAGGCACCGTTGTCTAACATCATTGCTGAGTTGCTCATACCAGTTCACCATTATGGCACCAAAGGGCTCTGAACTACTCACCCTACATGCTTCCTCGCACCCACTCTTGATCCACATTCCTCGAATACTAGGGCAAAAAATGAGAGCATGAGAGATTGTCTCAGGTTCCAAACCACAACATGGGCAAAGAGGAATGTCAGTGAGATGCCTAGCATGTAAAACTCCTCGAGTAGGTAGGGAATTCGAGCAGCACTTCCAGAGGAAATGCCTAACTTTGGGAGTTGTCTTCGATTTCCAGAGATGCATCCAACAATGATCAAAAATTTTCAAATCATAAGACATTCCCAGAACATAAGCATAGCTTACCTCATACTCCCCCTTTTTCGACCACGCCCAAGTGATGCAATCATCAGGGAGTCTCTCACTTATAGGAAGAGCCAAGATTAAGATTTTATCTCGATCATTGAAATTTCACTCAACCTTGTCATAGTCCCACCGAAGCTCATCTTCCACAATTAAGTCATTGACTCTTATAATATCCGAATCCTGCTAGACAGATGTGGCAAAGAAACCCAAATCATCCTTGAGCCAAGGATCATGCCAAACATTAATTTGCTTACCATTTCCCGCCCTCCACAACATACCTTCCTTCACAAGAGCCTTTGAACTCCAAATGCTTCTCCACGAGAAGCTAGAATTCGGACCTAAAGCTGCCTCAAGAATCGATGAATGAGGATAATATTTTGCTTTTAGAAATTTACTGAGAAGAGAATCTTCATTAGTGATGAGTCTCCAAATTTGCTTACCAAGTAGTGCATCATTAAAGACCCCAAGGTTACGAAACCCCATGCCACCAAGCCATTTCGGTTGGCACAAGTAAACCTAACTCTTCCAATGCAATTTTCTCTCCTTAACATTTGAACCCCGCCAAAAGCGAGCCATCATCATGTGAATGTCATGAATTAGAGAAGCCGGAAACTTGTACACCCCCATTAAATAAGTGGGGATGGCTTGGCTAACCGACTTCAATAACACCTCCTTACCAGCTCTAGACAAAAGCTTCTCTTTCCACCCTTGAATCTTCTTCCAGATACGGCCCATTACGAAAGCAAAGACGGCCATTTTTTACCTTCCTACCACAGTAGGAAGACCAAGGTATTTCAAAAAATTTTCCACAACCGACATGCCGGGAATTGAACTGAGATTACTTTTTGACATGTTGTCAACCCCTTTGCTAAAAGAAACATCCGACTTCTCCAAATTGATTTTTTGCTCGCAAGTTGCTTCATATTTGTTGAGTATATCAACAATGACTAAACATTCCTGTCGGATAGCTCTAGTGAATAACAAACTGTCATTTGCAAAGAAAAGGTGAGTAATCTCTGGCCCTCCTCACTGGCACGAGCACCATGAATCACACCCTTACTAACTGCCAAATGTAACATTCTCGAAAGAACGTCAGCTACCAGAATGAAAAAAAAAGGGGATAAAGGGTCACCTTGCCGAAGGCCTCTAGACGGGATTAAGGTCTCAGAAGGTGAACCATTTATCAAGAAAGAATAACGGACCGATGTCACAAAAGCCATGACTGTATCCACCCAAGTAAGCCCCTGCAAAGCCAAGTTTAACAAGCAGTTTTCGCAGAAAAACCCATTCTACTCTATCATAGGCTTTACTCATATCAAGTTTCATAGCAATAGACCCCTTCTTTCCTCTCGATCTCTTCTTCATCGTATGAAACAATTTCAGGACAATCAAAGCATTATCTGTAATTAACCTTTTTGGGACAAAGGCACTCTGATTTTTAGTCACAATATCATGCAGCAAGGGTTTTAATCTATTAGCAATAGATTTGGAAGCAAGCTTGAAAATTACAAAGGGAGATGGGTCTATATTGAGTGATACTCTCTGGTTCTTTTATTTTTGGGATGAGGGCCACATTAGTTCTGTTGACTGAACCCGGAGAGATACTACCATCAATAATTTTATTCACAAAAGTAGTGACATCATTACCTACTACGTGCCAAAATTTCTGGTAGAATATAACATGAAGACCATCCGGACCTGGAGCTTTACATGGACACATCTGAGATAAGACCGAAAGAACCTCATCCTTTGAGTAAGGGCGGCAGAGAGCATTATTCATCCTTTCTGGGATAACTCCTTCTTGGGTATTTAGATCCCATATAAAGCTTGCAAACCAACGACTTAAATACAAACTAACACGAGAACCAATAATTTGTAGGATATATATTTTATACATTCTTCTCTAAATTTTATTTTAATTTCTTATTATTTACAACAAAAGGGTATTATTTGTGAGACATAAAAAATTCTATTCGGAGGCTTTTAGAAAAATTGCCGTACATGTTCTAATTAACAAAGAAAGCATTGAACTTTCTTGTAACAAACTTGGAGCGTCAACTTTCCTGAAAAAAAAATAAAATAAAATATTACCTCCGTCCCCAAATGATAGTCCCTTATGGGCAAAAATCACAAGAATTAAAAAACTTAAATAAAAGTAGTAAAATTACATTGGAAATATAAATTTACATTGGGTATGTAAAATAGTAGAGAGAGAAAGTAATAAAAGTACATTGAAAAACAAAATTTACATTGAAAAGTTAAATTTGCACAAATATTGTTGCAATTGGAGAGAATTTTGATAAAAAATTGATATTAATGGTACTTGAAAAAAGCAAATGGGACTATCAATTTGGGACTAAAAATAGGCCATAAGGGACTATCATTTGGGGACGGAGGGAGTAACTTGGAGTGTCAACTTATCTTAACATGACTTTTATTACTTTGATTGAGCTTGAACCCAAATTATACAAATTTAGTCTGATTAATCAAGACCATCTTTATTTTGTTCATGCGCTCGTATCTTAGGAACACATAGGCATAAAATCGCATTTATCCTACCAGGTTAGTTCTCACGCACGGTAATTTTTAAATTATTATTGTTATAACACAATAATTTGTTTCTATCGTTAGTATAACACAATAATTAGTATTAATTACAATATTAAAAATTGTCAAAAAGTAAAATAAGAACATGATAAATTTGACTTAAATATACTGTTACTTCAGTATAATATGTAAGAAAATCAAGAAACATAATGACCAAATTGAAAGGAAAGTATATACTCCTTCCGTGTTTTTTTAAGTGATACACTTTGACCGACACATAGTTTTAGGAGATTTTATTAACTTTAATAAAATAAGATGTTAGTGGGGTAGGTTGGAGGAGTGAGAAATGATAAAGTAAAAAAATGTGAGAGGAAGTGAGGACCATGAAAAGAGTGAGAAATGATAAACTAAGAGATAGTGGGGTAAAGATATATTATTAAAATGTAAGGAATTTCTAAAAGAGGAAGTGTGTCACTTAAAAAAAAACGGCCGTTTAAAGAAAGTGTGTCACTTAAAAAAACACGGAGGGAGTATTATATTATGTATATTAAATATTTTCTAAGAAGATTTACTAGACCAGAAATAATTTTGGCTGGAATATTTTTAGCCACAAGATGAAATGTGTCATATTTAATTTTGCCTTTAGTATATAGTTAAATTATAAACTACTTTCTTATTTGAAGAGATTTCAATAATTGTTTAATATATGTTCATTTTTAAAAAAAATAAAGATTGTGAAATATATAGAAGATTTATAGAAATATTTCAATTGATTATAAATGAAATAAATATGATTGTAAAACTTGAAAGAATATGTCATATGTGGGTTAGCACAAGTTTTCATATGTAGTTGGCCACACGGTGTGGTTGGGGTTACTTTGTCAATAAGGGGTTACTCGGTCATGGATTGTGTGGTTAGGGTTACTCGATTGGTCAGGGGTTACTTGGATGGCCAAGGGTTACTTGATTAGTGTTTTGATGTGTGTCAGCTTGCCGCAAGGTGTGGTTAGCCACACCAAAAGACAATGTAATTATAAATAGTTATCGTGAAGATTTTGTAAGAA
The DNA here is from genome assembly GCF_948465745.1 of Chenopodium album. NCBI lineage: Eukaryota > Viridiplantae > Streptophyta > Magnoliopsida > Caryophyllales > Amaranthaceae > Chenopodium > Chenopodium album. The sequence continues at coordinate 34,625,086 of NC_137848.1, read as the reverse complement.
AAACAAGGAAAGAGAAAACGCAAAAAATATTATCGCAATGTAATGACAAGTGTCATTTATTATTTACGTATAGTATAAGTTTATAGATACCATATATACTCCTTTATATTGATTGTATGATAAAAGTTTTCCTAAATTATAAGCATGCTCGGCAACTTACGGTCTACAAAATAAATTATTAGGGATTTGATTATTGCGTTGAATTTTGATATAAGGTGGAAAATCGAAAGCATAAGGCACGTTTTCCTTACCTTCAACAAGTTTAGAGGCGCACACAATGTGTGCATGACAATTCCCTCCAAATTTACTTATATAGTTATTTATACTTCTTACATAAAGTTATCTACTATACTTTACATATTTGCATATAAATGGCAGCATATTGACATAATCTATTACTATGTGTTTTTTATAATTAGTCCATATAAGAATCCAATTAAGGGATCGGCTATTACCGAAAACTTTTTTTTTTAAAAAAAAAAAAGAAGTCCTTGAATTTACTATTACACAAGCTTAAATATATTTGTTTGAAGCATTACACGGGCTAAAATAAATTTCATCGTATTAATATATCAATTAAATCATACACAATTGTAAAGTAAGCTCCATTGCATTTGTGATTAGTTGATGTAAGAATCCAATTAAAAACAATCAATTATTTGTTGTCTCTACAAAAAGATTGTATATTTTAGCAATGCATACAAGAGATATTTCATAGTGTTGGACATAGTCACTACATATTTTTATTATTATTATATTCAAAAAATTATCATCAATGGCAACATTTTATTTACTCTGATAAAAAGTATAATATTGGACCACGAAAGAGATAGCATGTATATGGAATAATTATTTTTAATCATTTACCATAAAGGATAGACAAATGATTAAATATCTTTGGTTGGGTAAGAACGAAATAATAAAATATGGTATAAATTAAAGTTGTCGAAAGTGATTTATTTATAAAATACACACTCACCTAGCTAGGTGAGTGGTGAATTTTTTTTAAAAAAAATGGACTTAGAATTTAGATAATATGGTTTTTTAACCAAATATCCCTCAATAATTCATCAATTCACTATATACCCATAAACTTTTCAAATTCACCATATACCCCTGAGTTTAGCAACAATGGCATTCAATACCCAAATGACTAACGGACGTCAACTCCTACTCATTAAGGGTTAAATGTGCCATATGGCATATTCTAATTGCTTCCTTTTTCAAAATTATTTTAATTAACTGAAAAAATAAAAATAAAAAAAAAACAAAAAAAACAAAAATTATAAATTATAAATTAAATTAAATTTTTTTTTAAAAAAAGCCCCAGCCAGCCTACCTCCCCATCAACCAACGCCGCTCAGCCCCTGCCCCCACACCGCCGACGCCGAGACTCCTTTCCCCCGAGGAGGGCCAACGCCGATACTCCCCTTGACGTCGCCCCTCCCCTTTCCCCCAAACACCACAGTATCACACCACCCTTCCAAAAAAACCATATAAATTCGAAATCACCAATAAAAAACCCCAATCACCCTCCACCACCCTAAAAACTTTAGCCGTTAGGGTTTCGGGGAAGGTTTTTTTTAAAGGATTTTGGACTTTTTAAGGGGGGTTTAACCGGTGGTTGTGTGGTGGTTAAAGCGTTGATGGCAGGGGAGCATCGACCCGCCGGTGCGAGGGAGGGAAGTCTCAAGGATGGAGGTGTGGGGGCGGGGGCAAGGGCTAGGCGGTGGTGGTGGGTGGGGAGGTAGGCCGACTATTTTTTATTCAATTTTTTAAAAAATCTAATTTTTTTTATATTTTTTAAATTTTTTTTAAATTTTTCATAATAAATCTATACTATATATTAAAAGGTGTTCCTAAGAACGTCGATGTGCCACGTAGTTCCTTTTTTGTTGCGCCACGTCATCTTATCAATATGTCGTGATGCCACGTCATCACTCAAACAATCCCACATCACCCAAGCAACTAAGATTATTGAATATACAAACATAAGGATAATGAGGATCAAACCCTCAAACTCTTATATATAATAACATGCAATAGCCATTTCACCATCTAAGCCAATTATCAAGTATGTTATTACTATATAAAAAAATTTATATAAGTGCAAACCACAAAGTTCAATTAAAATAAAATATACTAAAAATAAACCTCAATTTTAGTTTGACAATAATAATTACAATTTAAAAAAGCTTTCAAAATAATTTATCAATTGCACGTCTACAATAGTACTAACCCGGGGCAACACTTGGGCTACTCACTAGTTAAGTAAATTTGAAAAGAAACCAACCACATGATGCCACATTCATTAGTCATTTGGACATTTGGTGGAACTATTGTTAAACTTGGCGATTTATGGTGAATTCGAAAAGTTTCATGAATTAAATGGTGAATTAACGAATTACTCAGAGTTATTTGGTGAAAAATTCCTATATAATAATTACTTTCTTATACTAATTAATTTTTGTTAATTTAAACTATTAATTTATTGGAGGTAAATATTGCATTGATAAAAGTGTGTGTTACGAAATAAAGGTAATTTTATTTTACAATCTACTTAAATATAATGTTTGATCGTTGACACCCCTTCCTAAACAAGTTAAAGAAACACAATTTTGTGGCAAACCTGTAATTATATCAATTATTTTTTTTATTAAGATCGAATGGACTCCACATGTATTGTTATAATTACGAAAAATATCACGTTGAATGAGCAATTTTGTTGATTTATTTATGATTTCGCCACTTGATATACTAGATTTGTTTATAAGTTTATCAATGTGATAATAAAGTGGGGCTTCCTAAGACAAGTTAAGCCCCATGGTAAAGTTGTCAAAAATAGTTTATTTGCACAAGTAGACAAGTTGGCAATCATTTTTCTTTATTAAGCAAGTTGATGCATGCCTTAAATTGTTACATCCATTTTCCTATGATATTGATGGGTCAACTTGACTCTAACTCTAAAAACGTACAACTAGAACAACGTAAGTGGCTAAGGAGTAAAAAGATGGAGACCTATCTAATCTAATCCCATTCATATTCCAGTCACTACATCTTGTCATTATTAGTAAGTTGCAAGCAATTTGCCAATAATCGATTGGTTACATTGGTAGCCCCTTCCAATAATTGCAACATTATTAATCTTACCTCAATTATTGATGTTTTATGTCGTCAATATTATATCATAATCATGATTCAACGTAGGATATTGACGTAGAGCTAAAAAAAATCCTAAACAACGTATGTATCAGGAGGTATATATTGGACCATTTGGCCATGCATAATTCCATTTAAACCCAAAAAACCCACATCCAAGTTTAAACTTTAAAGGACTACCTTATACTCTAACACTTGGTGATTTATTTGTAAATTTGCATCCAACTTAAGTAGGAACAAAAAAGTGGGGAAAAATAAAATCTAGTCCGGGATATTTTTCTATTAGGTGTCAGTGTGTTACCAAATCAGATATCGAATACGTTTAGATTGTTAGCTGTTTAACTTGACTTTGTAGCAGGGAATTAGAATTAAAAGAAAAAGAAAAAAGTAGGAATTTGCCTTTCATTCGTTGGGTAATTAAAAGTTGAAACTGATTAATATTTTATAAACTAACGGATCGGTCTATCTAATCTCACCAAGTTGAAAAACTGTTTGGACCATTTAACACGACCCAAAAAAGGTCATGTCCTTAATAGTGAAAGATTAACTAACTTTGGCTACGATATGTGATTATATAATAATTAAACATGAGGTTTAATGAGTCAATCGCAATTTTATTTTTTTTTATTACTTTGTATTAAATTAATGATGGAAAAATTTAAACATAATGGTATTATGGATATAAAATTGTTTAACCAATTGATCAACAAAGTTTATATACTGTTACTCATGATTTAAAACATGTGCCTATTAGTTGGTGGGAGTTGAATTTTTTTTTGCAAATTAGTTGCGCATGACATAGTAATATACATCAATTAAGGTCCACAAAATTTGGACCAACTAATGAGAGCGGCTATGAATTGAATGGCCTACATATGATCAAGTGGAAAATAAAATTATCGAGAGAATAAAAGATGGAAAATTAATGCAAATGTTAAAAAGGATCAATATTTTTTGACATAAACTTACCAAAACAGCAAGAGGAGAAGCATACATAGCAACCATTGGGGTTAAACACAGCATCCCTACTACTTGGGCACGAAATCGATCGTCCACTCCGTAGTATGTTGCTAGAACCGCCCCGCCGAATATGTCTACGTTTAATATGATAGTAATAACGGCTGTTCTTGCCTGCAACAATCAACGTTATAAGTTCAATTCAGATTGGAATTTGTAGGGGAAACAAGATATATAATGCTCTATTTCACGTGCACACTTTGTAGGAAACCAAAATGTGAAAACATCTTTATATTATACTTCTTCTGCTTTTATTTACTTGCAACACACCACTTTGACACGCACTTTAAGAAAGACATTAGAGTAGTTAAATGAACAAATTAATTGACAAATTTTACCGCCGATAAGAAGTGATAAGTTGCTATAGTTTAATATAGCTTAACTCGTCTGTTTAACTTTTCTAACCACGTCCTAAAATAGCGTGTCTAAAAGATATTTCCTCCATTTTTTTTAATTGACATCGTTTGACTTTTACACTATTCACACAATACGCTTTGACTCGTTTTGTGGTTTATAGATTCGATAAAACATATTCATGTGGGATCTTATTTGAATCGTTTCAATATATATTTTGTTAATATCCATTTTTTATAATTTTACAATGTTGATAATTAAAGATATTAATCGTCAAAAACAAGCATTGGCAAGCGTGATAATAAAAAGATGTGAACTAAATAAAACAAGCTAACGAAGTATGTTGCAAATATACAAAAACAAAGAAAGTATATTTTTACCTATATATATGGCGTATGAAATATGGTCAAAGTATGAATATAAAAACGTTAATGTGATGGAATGAAAGTAATAGTAAAAAACAATTCACCATGCATATTGCAAGAATTAGTTGAGAGATTAGCCTAGCTAACTCCCATGACTAACTAACCAACCCTTTTGAAATATGAGCTCATTTCACAAATGTAAATAAGGAAAAGAAATTACATATTCTTCCTAGAAACACTCAAGTTTTAAGTGAAAATTGTACCGATGAGAAAATCAAATGTCTTTTTTAAACCAAAAAAATAAAAAATAAAATAATAAATAAAAAAAAATTATTCTGAAAGATTTAGGAAATAAAAGTAGTACATACTTTCTTTTTAGGTGGTGCATAATGGATGAAAAGGAGCACATAAATGGCTTCGAGGGCAGCTCCAAATCCATTGACAATGTAAGTCCATAAGCACGAGTTTAAGACTGTGCATATGTATGGTAGGCTTTCAAATTCTTCTGTTGATTTGTTCTTCACTATCCTATAAAACGTTGGTCTGCAAAAATACACAAAACATTGTTAATTACATTTACCAACGGTTATATATAAAAACTAATTTTATATGAATAAATAAATTATTAAAGAGCTTACACAGGAGAGACGTACTGCAAAACTGACAAAATAGATCCTAAAACAAAACGAAAATAAGAGAATAGTTCTGTTAAATGATTACATATCATTTTACACAAGTTTCTTGCAAATAAGAGAAAATGTTGCTTAGAGACATATCAATGTACTCATTCCAACAAACATTTAGGAAAAAAAGAAAAAAAGAGGGTTCTTCCACCATTTGTTTGATTCGAATAAGTTGTTACATGCATTTGATAGATGATAGCGTAATTTGAACTGGTAATGTGAGAAATAAATTAAGAGCAAGGAGGAAATAGAGTTTGTAGAGTTATGTTCTCACCTAGGCTCCCAAAGAGTGAAACTACCCAAGAATCCATTATTTGGGAGGAAATTTATTTGGGTTTAAGTTGAATGTTTTAAGGAAAAAAACAACACACATAAAAAAGTTTGTTGGTTTTAAAAGGGAAATTTGGATGAGGAAAAAGATGGTAGCCGCAAAAAAACAAAATAAAGAAACTTGAATATAGGAGTAAGTATGATGAAAAATAAATTTCAAGTAAAGAAATGAGGTTTTAAGAAATTTAACAGAAGGATACTTGCTGGAAATTTACAAAAATTTACGGATCACCTTTTTTATGGCTATTATAATTGCTTGTTTCAAGTAGACGGATGTCTTTTTTTAGTTTTTGTAATTTTTATTTAATGGCAATCATTTTCAAGTTTATTTGTTACTCCATATTATTTTATCTAATAAACGACTCTGTATTGTATTTTATATGGATAAGGTAAAAATTTAAAGTGCTATTCACTCCATCTTAGAAAAATAATATTCAATAATATAATTTTAATTTTATAAAAATAAGTATAGTTCAGCAAAAAAAAAACAATTTTAATTCAGTAAAAATCAATAATTTTAATGAAGAAATATATTGGAGAATCAGTAAAAATAATTTCAATTCAACAAAAATAATTTACCAAATTATTAGTGAAATATGGTAAAATCAAACACGAATTTTGGGATAAAGGGAGTAGGATTTAGTATTACATGAGAAATAATAAATAAATAATTATATATTAAAAGACACACCAGCAATAACACATGTCATCTCCTGGTGTGTCCTTATGGTTTTTTTTTTTTTTTTTTTGGAAAACAAATTATATTTGAGGAACAAATCTTTACACATATATAATAATGATTATTTATGGAGTAAAATAGAAGGTTTGATGCATCCTTCCAAAAAAAACATTTGTGAAATATGGAGTTTATTTCGGAAAGACATATTATATACTATGTTCATTACAACAAAATCATGTATATACATATATATATATATGTATGTATATATGTATATATATATATATATATATATATATATATATATATATATATATATATATATATATATATATATATATGTATATATATGTATATGTATATATATATGTATATGTATATGTATATGTATATATATATGTATATGTATATGTATATGTATATATATATATGTATATGTATATGTATATGTATATATATATATATATATGTATAATATACTTGAATATGCTTAATATGAAATAGAAGCTACAAATTTTCACAATGAAATGCGAATATCAAATCAACAAATGATACTTTTGTTATTTACTTAAATAATTTATGATTAAAATTCTAATCAATTAATAATCTATGTAGTATAATTAACTATGGGCACTTCAATAATACTTGACAAGAACGATACAGGTTGATTATTCTTAGTTTGATTTTTCTTACCATTTTTTTGTTGTTTTACAGCATTATTCAATTTATATGAATATAACATATGAAAGTTGAATATTTAATAAAATGTTAATTTAAAAATTAGTTATTGAAAATTACCGTGCATGGCACGGGACCTAACCTAGTTACATGATAAAATCGTGTATTGTAGTAATTGAAAGCTAGTTTTGCTTATCAAGTTCACTAGTGTAGTAAAATATGCAAACCTAGTCTCTAAGCATTTATCTTTTCCATTTTCTAATATGACCAGTTTTTGTCCCGTGCCATGCACGGTTTTATAATAATAAGATTTGTAAATCATAAAATTAAAGTCAATTAAAATAAAGTTAGCTTAAATGGAATGAGTTATACAACATTTTTTTTTTAGAATTTGAATCTACCGTTAAAACTATTTTGTTAGATAGATAATTTAATATATTTTTATAAATTATTGTAACTTTTTATTTTTTAAGAAAAAAAAAATTAGCGGGAATTCTTTTTTGTTGTAAATGGAACATGTGTACTTTAGGAATAACTCTGGTGATTACTTTAGTATATAGTATAACGTTGTAGTTCATAATTTTAAGTGGATGTCGATTCAATAAAAAAATCAATAAATCAATAATAATAATAACAATAACAATAAAGAAACAATAACAATAACAATAAAACAATAAAACAATAAAACAATAACAATAACAATAATAATTAAGTGGATATGATTATCTTATTACAACCACTAATAATAATTTTCATCTTAAGTACACCGGAACAACAATTGAGCACAAAGAGTCCAACTTCATGAATTCTATCTGAAACTAAAATCTTTGAAATGCATTCTTAACCAAGTCATATGCTTCTTACAAATATACAATATAATGACTTAAATAGATATCTAATATATTAAGTTTTATAAAGCATATAATAAAAGCTTTTGTATCATAAGGACTCTTTAGCCTCACAATCTTGATTAATATGCATCTCTAGCTAATTCTTATTCCCAAAAAACCTCCGAAAAGATTATTATCTTGTTTCTTAATGGTCCAAACAACCTTATGTATGGATGCTGAAGTGCGGTATGCCAAACAGAGAGAATCCAATCAGCAATGTCCAAATTTGTTCTTCCTTACATCCGCGATTTAGCTTGTTCCATTGGTCCAAAACTCTACAGAAAATAACAAGAGCAGAATATGTTATCACCCATTAATTATATAAACTAGTCTCTGAAAAAAAAGATTCCATAAATTATTCACAGCAGCAGGACTGCAGGAGTATATAACAGTATAACGAATTAGAAGATATTACCAAAAACGGAAAGAGTGTAACATCTCAGCTCAATTGACAAAGAACAATACATGTCACAGCTAAAATCAAAAGAAAGGTAGTATATATTACTTCTTTTTTTCAGATGCACTACTTTCAATAAATGGAACTTTAAATTTAGATGCATCAATTTCTTTTTTAGTTGATAATTATCTCTGTCTTTCTCATTTCACATGGGGCTCCAACATTTTTTTTCTCTCTCTGCTCTTAAAAATGCCTAGGAGTCTGTAAATTCAAAAGTGATGCATCTAAAAAAAGGAGGAAGTACTTCAAACAATAGATATGTGCAAACCACCATCAAACAGTTACAAAACAGCACATCACCAATTTGCAATTAAAGAAGGAAATACTTGGTAACAGAAAATGAGAAGTTTCTTACCAGTGGAGCCCCCTTGGCTGCCTTCTCAGCCATGTAGGCACAAGGCTTGAAGAACCCTCCATATTGCTTAGACCATTGCTCCAGCCTAGAATAAATGTACTTAGATCCCAGCATGTCAGCCCAGAACAAGATTCCACCTCTGAAGTCATTAAACATGATATTAGTTTCCATTTTCCCAAGTCTCTCAAACATTTTAGAGAATCAAACTTCATCACTTAAAAACATTTCATTTTAGTATAGATATACTCAAAATGCATACAGAATCAAACTTTAGAACTTATAAACATTTCATTTTTATGAAAACTAAAGACAAGACCTGTAAGGAGGAAACCCCATGCCCATGACACCAGCAATATCCAGATCTGACGCTTTCACTGCAATTCCTTCTGCCAGGACTCGGCAAGCTTCATTGACCACAGGGAAAAAGATCATCTCTATTATGTCCTTCTCAGGTAAGTTCGCTATCTGTGATCAGAGTTCAGTGAGAGAGAGTTTATAAATTGGCTTAGTAATTTGTAACTCAGTGAAAGACAGAAATAAATGGCATTCAATAATAACAGGGAAAGCATCAAATAGTCAACAGCAAAAAGAATGTAGCTATTATTTTTACAAAACATGCCAATGACGAAAGATATCCAAAAGCCCAGTATAGCAGCTAAACGAATTTACTCTGTCAACAAATTTTTTTGTTTACATAACAATCAATGATTCTTGTTCTTCCGAATAGGTTGCCAGTCAGTCAATAAATATTGGCTTTAAATTGTCAGTCAATAAATATTAGCTTTAAATTTCATACACTCTTGAAATTCAAAGTTGATACCGATTGACTGACAGTAGCAACCTAATCGGACGAGAATGCAGTCATGCATAGAGAAGATGCACAGACAATAATGAAAAGCACAACATACATGTCACTTACATTACATGCATTACTTTTTTTATAATTCAATATACATCTATATACAAGTTTACTTTAATATTCCTACCAAAAAAGTGGAACTACAAAGAGAGGGAAACATGTTAGAAATATCCCAAACATTCATAGTTAGTAATTCAGATGGTAAAAAAATCACAAAATTCAAACCTGTTTTTTTTTTTTTTTTTTTTTTTTTTGAAACAACACAAAATTCAAACCTTAGGATCAACACTAATCCCAGAAATTTCCCTTGCTTTCTCAATATATTTCTTTAATTCAGGATCTGGGCTAGCCTTGCGCTTATCATCGTACAGATAGAACCCTTTACGAGTTGATTCACCTGAGAGAGTGGTAACAAAAGAATCCAAGCCATTCAGCATACATGAGATCAATATCCAACAATGAAAATTTTCTATATTGAAGATTCTGCTACCTGCTCTTTTATCTTCTTGCATAAGAGGGATAATCATAGATTTGTAAGTTCTGTCAGGGAAATGCTCAATGTATTGCATGGCAGTTGCAACGCCTACTCCAAACCCAACAAGGTCAACCAATCTGTAATAAAGTGTAAAAGATAAATTTTTGAAACAATGTAAATCATATAATGATGGCCAGTTGAAAAAACAGAGAAAAAAAAAAAAAAAAAAACAAAAAGGTGCAAAAGGTTTTACGCTATTTTACCTAAATGGACCCATTGGCATTCCAAACTTTGTAATTGCTCTGTCAATCTTATATATATCTGTGCCATGCTCAACAAGTAGCATAGCTGCTTGTGTATAAGGGAAGAACATTCTATTGACAGCAAACCCCGTACAGTTTCCAACAATGACGGGTGTCTTCTTTATCTTTTTTCCAAGATCCAGCACATCAACTATTACTTGGGGAGAAGTCTTTTGAGTACGGACAATCTCCAATAGGGGCATGATATGAGCAGGACTGCAATTCAAGCATTATCAAAATTATCATGTACTTGAATTAAAAATGAAGGTACAGATGAGGGGTAAAAGGCACATCAAGAGTGTCCACCAAGTACAGCCAAGAATGGTCTTATAAAAGATACAGGGCAAGAATGCATAATAATCACCTAAAGAAATGAGCTCCAACAATTCGATCTTGGGACCGAGTCTTTTCACCAATAAGGTTAAGATCAATAGTAGAGGTATTACTTGCAAGTATGCAATGCGGAGGACAATACTTCTCTAGATCAGCAAAAATTTGTTGCTTCAAGGAAACATTCTCAATGACAGCCTGTAAGAAGATGAATTTGGTTCCAAACATTTAAATAATATTTAATTCAACCAAGAATTGACTACACTTATCAGCAGAACAGAAAAAAGCACACCTAACCTCTATGACAATATCCACATCTCTAAAGTTGTCATAGTCCAGAGATCCTTGAATAAGCGACATGGTCTTTCCAAACTTCTCCTCGGTCATTTTCCCTTTCTTGACCCGGCTTTGCAAGTTGGCTAAATAAAAAAAAAAAAAATGTGTTATTCCAAGAAAAAAGTTTCAACAATAACAAATCAAACTCAATATGTAATTCCAGGATCTAGGGTATACCTTTCACTCTGCCAATACCCGCTTCTAAAAGCTTATTGTTCACTTCTTTTAATACAACAGGATAGCTACTAAGAATCAATGCTGTAGCTATTCCAGAACCCATCAGACCACCACCAATAACAGCAACCTTTTTTATCCGTCTTGGTGAAAGACCCAAGTCAGTCACACCAGGGACCTGTTTTGGGATTCAGAAATACTTGGTAAACCCAATCACAGGCAAGAAAGATGCATAATCAGATAGGGAACTAAGGGAAACACCAGCACAGCATTTCTTAAGCAGATAATACAACTCACTTAATAGTACCCAGAAATCCGAAACCTCCCCCCCCCCCCCCCTCCTGGGATTTTGCATGCACAAACATAGAGACGTAGATTATTTATTTCCAACTTAGATTTCAAGTGAATCATGCCATAGAGAGGTTGGAGAAGCTAAATACTCCAACATAAGAATTGGAACCAGTTACATGAATATATTGTGTAGCTGGCTAGCTGTTTAAAAATGATTTTCTTACTATGTTATAAGTGACATTTCTGTCACTTTTAAGAGTTTTTTTTAGTGTCATTTGCTTGTTATTTTTCCAATAACTTCCCTCACTTTAACATTTATTTCCACTTTGTTTCTTATTCTCGTCTTTTGTCTCTTAATTTGAGTATTTTGGTAGTTATTAATTAATAATTAAGAATTCCTCATTCTCTCCTTTTCTTATTTAATTTAGTTTAGCACTTTATTTTACTTCGTTTTATTTTATTCTCGATTCTCCCTCGTATGCTATCAAGCCTTAGGAAAATGTAGGAGTGATGAAACCTTTGCAGCGTATAAGGAGGCTAAGAGTAAGGCAAAGGCAGCTGTTCGCCAAGCAAAAGAAAAGGCATATCAGGAGGTTTATGAAAAGCTTGATTCCAAGGAGGGAGAAAGGATCATTTATAAGATGGCAAAGAGAAGACAAGAGGCAAGGAAGGATATTGGCATGGTGAAGTGTGTCAAAGATAAGAACCAAATGGTCCTAGTGCAAGAGGAGGGCATCAAGGACAGGTGGAAGGGGTACTTCGATGAATTATTTAATGGAAGTAATGGAGTTGTGATAGGAGATACCTCTATGAGTGATGAAGAAATCAACATGGAGTATGTGCGAAGGATTAGGAGAGTAGAGGTGGAGATTGCACTGAGGAAGATGAAACCTAAGAAGGCGGTTGGCCCTGATGGGGTACCGATAGAGGTGTGGAGGTGTTTGGGTAAGATTGGTATTGATTGGTTAACAAACCTTTTCAACAAGATATGGACGGCTACAAGGATCCCACAAGATTGGAGGAAGAGCACCTTGGTCCCGGTTTATAAAAACAAAGGAGACGCTCAAGATTGTTCTAACTATCGAGGAATTAAGCTTATGAGCCATACTATGAAGTTGTGGGAAAGGGTGATTGAACAAAGGTTGAGGGCATGCACAAGCATTTCAGATAACCAATTTGGTTTTATGCCTGGGAGATCTACTATGGACGCAATCCATTTGATAAGACAAATGATGGAGTTTTATAGGGTAAAGAAGAAAGATCTTCATATGGTCTTTATTGATTTAGAGAAGGCATATGACAAGGTGCCAAGAGAGATACTTTGGTGGGCAATGTTGAAGAAAGGTATCCCACGAAGGTATGTAGACCTAGTTAAGGATATGTATCGGGATGTGTCAACAAATGTGAGGACATGCGGAGGGTTGACAAAAGATTTCCCTATTACAATCGGATTGCATCAAGGGTCTGCATTAAGCCCTTTTCTTTTTGCAACGGTTCTAGACGAATTAACTAGACCAATTCAAGATGAGGTTCCATGGTGTATGCTGTTCGCAGATGATATCGTTTTGGTGGATGAGACTAAGGATGGGGTTAATGTCAAGTTGGAGCAATGGAGGCAAAGGTTGGAATCTAGAGGGTTTAAGCTAAGTCGGAGTAAGACTGAATATTTGGTATGTCGTTTTGGCACTCAGAGGGGGACAAGCAATGAAGTGGTGAGTTTGGATGGAAAGGATTTGACCATGAGTGAATGTTTTAAGTACCTAGGGTCGATCATCCAGAAGAATGGTGACATTGATCAAGACGTGACCCACAGGATTAAGTCAGGGTGGCTTAAATGGAGAGCGGCCACGGGAGTGCTATGCGACCGCAGCATTCCCTTAAAGTTGAAGGGAAAATTCTACAGGACTGCCATAAGACCAGTGTTGCTCTATGGTACAGAATGTTGGGCTTCTAAGAAAGAGCATATTAAAAAGATGGAGGTTACGGAAATGCGCATGTTAAGGTGGATGTGTGGAAACACTTTAAGAGATAGAATCAGAAATGAGGTTATTCGCAAGAAAGTAGGTGTGGCGGGCATTGTAGATAAATTAAGGGAAAATCGTCTGCGTTGGTTTGGACATGTAAGACGGAGACCCGAGGGTGCACCGGTGCGAAGAGTGGAAGAGTGGGACCATGGAGGGATTAAACGAGGAAGAGGGAGACCAAAGATGACTTGGTTGGAAGGAGTGAGGAAGGATATGAAGTGCATGGATTTACGTGAGGATGAAGTTTTGGATCGTAAGGGATGGAGGAGAAAGATTTATGTTGATGACTACACGGAATAATCAAATTTGGTTCATGTTAGCCGACCCCACTTTTGGGATTAAGGCTTTGATTGATTGATTGATTGATTGATTGATTGATTCTCCCTCGTGTTTGGTTTTGTTTGTAGGAGTGTTTGGGTCAAGGCACATATTTCAAGGTCAATTGGCTTGGATTGAAATTTCATGTCCGAATCAAATAAATGCCAACAAAGCTGCAGCAGCTGCTGCTCACCTCAACATTATCCATCACCACACCAATTTATTAACCTACACCACACTAACCACTCACCAACATTATATAGGCGTGGTCGAGAGTTTGACTACTACCTTGAGTGTGCGGGAGTGACCTAGGTTGTTAAGACATTTTCTCCATTCTTTTGGCTTAATCAATTGGATTATTTATGGTTCTTTGTTTGCGATTGATTAGTGCTACTGTGATAGTGTATTGGGTACTTCTTGGTGATTTGGATGTGCTCATTGAGGTGTGCTCAATGCTTGCTTTCACTTTAGCTAATTGAATGTATGATCTAATATTGCTACTCTTTTTAGTTGCTTGGAAAAGATCTAAATAGGTAGATGTGAGCCTTCTTGAGTTGATGACGAGCCCTTGGCTGGGATTGGGTGCTTGGGAGAGACCTAGATGGTTAGGCAATACCCCCCTCTAATTGATTGATAATGCCATGTTTAGTGTTATGTTTGTGTTTGTCTTGTTAATTCCTTAATCCCCTTTCCCTAGTGACTTTACTTCTTGTGTTATCTTCTTTTCAGGCATTCTATTTGCTAGTTTATAGATTGTAGTTGGCTTTAAACACAAAAACCAAAAAAAAATGACCCTCGATAAGCAAATTTGACTTTAGCTAATTCTTTTCACCTACTTCCTAGTGGATACGATCCCTACTCCACTATACTACTCTTTAGTGTAAAGTTTAGGGTATAATTTGACTAGGTTCCTAGACCCACAACCATGGAAAAAAAACTCGGCCGTTCCGTTGTATAACGACCGCTTTGTAACGGGTTTCAAAGTTGCCGATCCGAAAAAGGCCATTATATAACGCCGAATTGAAATTCACACCCAAATTGCCGAGTTGGCCGTTACGTAACGGTAGAACGCCGTTCTGTATCCGTTACATTCGCGAGTAATTGTTTTGGGCATGCTGAGATGCTCGGAATCATCTCTGTGAACCAATGTTGCCATGGCTATGGAGAAGTCAGAATTTTTTTTTTTGACGGGAGGTTGAAGAAGGAAGTACAAAAAGAAACTGAAAGTAATAAAAGTCACATGATGCTTTATAGCTGTCTCCCTTTTCCCCCTTTTACTGGTTCTTTTTTTTAAATCCTTTTTATTGTAACAGTTGTGTCCCATCACATTTTTACCCCTTTTACTTATCCTTTGTGGTAACTGGTAAGTTACTAACTTACTTATTAAGTAGTCATCTTTACCCTTTTTCTTTTTTTTAAAAAAAAAAAACCCAAATTAGTAAGAATTCAAAACCAAATAAATAAGTGCTTCAAAAAAAAAAATAATACTACGTGTAATTGTCATAGCTTTAGCATAATATGGTATAAATAATTAGTAAACAAGCTAAAATTATACTGATGTGTTTTTTTTAAAAAAATTCACACCGCGAAATCCGCAATCCGTTCTATTTAACCGTTACAAGCCGTTTCCGCGACAACGCGACCATTACCACAAACGCGACCGCAACCGAGTTTTTTTTCCATGCCCACAACACCTAGGGATCCGATCTTTGTGTCAGTCTCACTCTCCACCAACTTAAGAAACACACTACTCTAGGCATTATATATGACTGATGACAAATAATTCAAACATTTATTGGTGGATGAGCATGATATTTTTATAAATTATAATTGCTGTTTTCTATGACAGTTTACTAAATGTGTGAGAAACTTCACTCAACCAAAACTATCTACATTCAACTCTTGACACCTAGTTAGGCAAACTTTTTATACTTACTAAACGTGTGAGAAACTTCACTGAATCAAAACTACCTACATTCTACTCTTGACAGCCTAGTCAGGCTGACGTTTTATACCCCATAAAATATATAAAGATACGACAAGCCAACATAATAACTTCCATTTGAAGGCTAAGATATCCTCCTAATGTTTGAGTCACAAAAAGGTAGAATTATGAACAGTTACTCATCAACTCTAATCACAGTTCACATAAATACATGAAACTCAAGTATTTTGTATATCTCGCAAGTGTAGAGGCCTGTAGGGTGGGCTATATGGCGCTTATGAAATGCAACCTGACGGTTTTGTTATTTATAGCCTGCTGGATGATATAAAATTCTGTTTGTTTAATGTGTGTTTAGCCAGAGTTGAAAACCTTGATTTAAATTCAGGGATGCTTTGGACTGAAGCATCAGACTGGAACGCATACAGATATTTGGAAAATAAAAAATTATCACATCTTCCATGTTTGTGAGGCCAATTTATCCTCCCCGTAATATTTTTTCGTTATCAAGTCTTAAGTTATTAGAAAAGAACAGAGGTGAAGACTAAAAGGAACAAGAAGAGAAAGTAGGAACAGAAGAAAAATTCACTTGGTGATTAGTGAGAAAAAAATAAAAGATGAACCTTTGATGTTCCTCGTTGAGCAAAAAAAATATGGACCAAACTCTTGCAAGTGTCAGAGCGGAGAAGTTCTTCAAAAGCATCAGCCTCCTGACAGAGATTAATGTTAAAAATACTGTCTCAGTACAACAAATGTGCATAGAAAACCTGGAGGAATGATCAATGAGGATATACAAACCTTCCACAAGCCAGCACGAGGTCCAGAAGCTATGCCTTCTTCAATAACATCTATACAAACCTGAGGGTGCCTGAGGTTTGGAGCCTGCTTTCGGGCCTGTGCCCTAGCAAATTTTAAAATTTCCCTTGCCTCTCCAAGTGGCTCTAACTTGTCTGTCTTATAAAGACTTGAAACCCAAGGTTTTCTACGCTCTACAATTTCAAGGGCCCAGCGACGAGCAGCACTAAGCAATTCATTGGCTGGGACTACTGCATCAACAAGTCCTAACTCATGGGCTTCTGAACCTCTGACTGCCTTAGAAGTCTGCAGAGGATACAATGAATTTTGATTTAAGAAATTGAATGTCTGGTATATTTCAAGTAAACCACATACCAAAATCTTTTCGACAAATAAAATTATATAATAAAATAAATAAATTACCAGCATCATTTCAAGAGCTTTAGAGAGTCCGACTAGCCGAGGAAGACGCTGGGTCCCTGAGATCATTGAGATATGTAAAGTAGCACAAAGTATCAAAATCTAAAGCATAAATTTTGGACCAATTTGCCCACCGTTCAATAATATTAGAGCCAGATATATTGTTACGTTGATCTAATATCACATGCAGCATGAGGATTTGCATTTGCAAGTTTAAATGACTTATATATAAACATGCCATCATATTGTTATTGACATAGTTACTTTAAAGACCATTTCATTTTAATGCCAGTTATTGTTTCGGGCGCACTAATTTAATTGAAAAAATCAGAAATACCCCAAGTACTTTACAAAGTTCGAGAGAATATAGAAAAAGACAAAACCAACAGGTGGCTCCATATTGCAGCAAATATGTTACCCAAATCCCTATCAGCCACCTTGC
Organism: Chenopodium album; assembly: GCF_948465745.1. NCBI lineage: Eukaryota > Viridiplantae > Streptophyta > Magnoliopsida > Caryophyllales > Amaranthaceae > Chenopodium > Chenopodium album. Next base: position 34,607,411 of record NC_137848.1, on the reverse strand, counting down.
ATTCCCCTGTTGTCGCCACCGACAATCCACAGGTTGTCAGTAGACCCTAAGTTAAACTCATCAGGGTCCACTATGTTACATCAACTCTTCATTATTTGTTCCGTACCCATGTCGGACACTTAATTTGACAAAGTGACAAGCCTAATGCATACTCAGACCATTTCACTTATCTTAAACCACATAACTGCAGAACAATATGTAAAAGAAGGGAAAAATGTGCATTACATGTGCTCAGGAATAGGCTTCGGTACACGTGCTTAGAAATAGGCTTCGGCTCTCTCTCTCTCTGTCCCACCCCCCTTCTCTCTCTCTCTCTCTCTCTCTCTCTACCAGAAAGGTACTCTCTCTCTCTCTCAACCAGAAAGGTACACTGCATGATTACATCACAGTCCCATATTCCCTTGTCTCTAGTGTACCACATAAGCAATTTAGCAGCTTGGTTATGATTGTGGTGCATATTTGCTGGTGCGTTCATGCTTTATCTAGTTGTATCTATATTTGTAAATATGTATGTACAATGCAATTTTTTCGAGATGCTAACAGTTAAAACGCACAAAACAATTAGTCATGAACATTAAATTATTTCAGCATTGGATAGATATGAGGACATTGTGGCATTCTATAGTATACAAAATAGAAGGGGCAGTGGTTTCAGCTTGGTCTTCAAGTATGAGTATCTAGAACAAAACATACCATTTTGCAAGCAATAATGGAGATAATTTACCTCCAAATCCAGGAATTATTCCAAGCTGAAGTTCAGGCAAACCCAGTTGTGCATTAGAGGTGGATATCCGAGCATGGCAAGCCTGTAAAAAATTTAAAACTAGTGAGCCCTCGCAAGGCAACATAACAAACATGTGCACAATAGTATTTCTAATAATAATCTTACAAGAGGTAAAATCGTGTCTCATACCATAGCAACCTCTAGACCTCCACCTAAGGCTAAGCCGTCAATAGCAGCAACTGAAGGTTTTCTTGCAGCTGTTCACCACCAAAAAAAAAAATTCAATACATAAATAAAATTACCCCAGATTGTTTCAAGCTGAATGCTCCTAAAATAATTAAAAACTATGAGTACACCTTCCACTATGTCAGTGAGAACCTCCACTGCCACATAACCACGCTTTGGTGATTCAGCTGCCAACATTTACAAATTAAGTTAAAAGAGCTAATTATTAATATAGGAAACAAATCTCAGATCCTTCAACATGAGCATGAAAAATATGACATACTCTTTCCTTTTTGGATTCCACCAAAAGCAGTGATATCAAAACCACCAGAAAATTTTCCCTTAGCACCTGCCACAGAAAAGAAATTAAAATTTTTGTACATTGTGTCAGAACTCCAACAACTAATTTGTGAAATGAAGAGTGGCATTATGGCTTTACCTGTAACTACAATTGCCTTGACATCATTTCTTCTTAATGCCTCATCAAAGCTCGCTCTCAAGCTTTGTAACACTGTCAAAATAGTGATGATATCACAATAAGAAAATAATATGCAAGTTCTTACATCAAACAATTGATAAGTTCTTTAGAGAGCTCAAACACAAATTTACTGCCACAGATACAGCAATTCAACAAGACCAATCTGGATGCAGAATAACAAATAATTGAGTCTTAAGCATATTACTACAGATAAACATGTACGAAAATTTATCAAAATGCACCCTCGATGTGAACAGTCTGTTCTGCTAACCACTCCAATTTTAAAAAATCAATTAAATCAACCCCAACTTTTACTTTATTTTCACACAACCACCCAAGACTTCAACCTTAAATAAAGCCTTTATTTAATCAAACAACCCTTGAACAGAGTTTTCTCTCAAACAACCAGCCCTACGGTATCATCGTAGTTGATTAACAAAAAATTTAGGTAATGTTGGTTGTTTAATAATAAATTTCTCCCTTCGTCCTTTTTTGTTCTTACCATTTGAAATCTTTTGTACTATTCATAAGATGAGAGGATCTTCTAAACAACTCTCAATATATAAAACATAACATATTCATGTTGGGTTATATTTGATTCGTCTCAATGAATAAATTATTGTTATATTTTATACTAATGTGTAACTAAAGATATCAATGGTTAGCAACTAGCTAACCATCTCGTTTCTAATCTCAAAGAAGAGTTTATGATCAATACATTTTATGTTTGAAACCAAAGAATATCTATATTTTTTTGCAGAAGTTACAATCATTGTCGATAACCTATACTTAATGGAAATGAGATCAACATATTTACTCTGTAATTTATTAGTTATTCAAATTTGACTTTTAACACTATTCACAACACTATCATATAACTTTTTCTCAATGTAAACTTCACAATATAAACTTTGTATGTATACATTTAAAATTGATTAAATATATTAATATTCAAAGTTGTGTGTTAACAAACGTACAAGTAATGTGAAACAACTTTAGGAAATATTCATAACCTTTCTCCAACACTAACACCATATGAAGTGGTTTCAAGAGGTTTAAAAACTTGATTGAAGCAGTTAGACAATGGAAGTTGTCGGAACCAGGGTTGTGATGATGACAAACAAAAGCCTCTTCATACTCTTTGTCAAGTAGATAAAGATTAGGCAAAAGAGTAAAGACTACAGACTCCATTCTCATCTCTTTGTCTTCTATAGGAGTGGAGGGAAGAACAAATAAATTGGTGCTAATTCGGCTCTCTATATTTTCTCCAAGGTGAAGATGCTCTATTGCTCTCTCAGATATTAATCTTTAGCATTGTGGAGGACATTTTCACTAAAGCCCATATTAGTCACATTCTGCACAGTGCTTTATTTAGTGAGGTCATCAAATATATTTGGTTTGTGAAAACAAAGCTATAGGAACAGGCATTGTTATACATTCTCACAGCATTTCAAGTAGCGCTATGGACATCCACATATTCCCTATTTACAGCAACACCATCAGCTCCAACTTCCATTGTTGTTCTACCCTTCATGATTTTGGTTCACACAATTTTCTCTCTCCTCAAAAAGCTTAATTGAAGAGTGTAATGAGATATTGAGATAAGAATAAGTTAGTTGAGAATTCAGATGTCCTAAGCCCACAGGATCTAACCAATCTTTCAGTTTATTTATGTCGCACACAAATATACACGAGAAATTTTTCATTAAAGCTCAGTTTGTTTTGATAGAAAACATTTTCTAGGAAAACGAATTTCTCATTTTGCATTGTTTGGTTAGTAAAGGGTAAAGCAAATTTCCAAAAGGAGGAAACTAGTTCTCCCAAGAATCGTAAACATTTATTACTTAAAATGAAGCTATGCCACATTTCCTCCATACTATTAACATCCATTTCCTCTCCTCTCATACATCTTCTTTCCAGACCCATTTTCCTCTTCCTTTATAAGTATTATTGTAAGGAAACAAATAACAGAGAACCATTTTCAAATTGGTGTTTTCCCTTGATTAATTATTTTCAATGGAGAATCATTTTCCTATCAAAACAAACAAAACCTAAAGATTTTTGTTTGGTACCCAGCATAAACATGACAATGTTGAAAACAGTTCAAGGTCTCAGACTCTCAGCCATGTTTTCCACCATTATATAGTAGGAACAATCCTTTTAGTCAGCTAAAATACTTGGCCTCATACTTCTCTAAAATTTCCAAATTTTCCAACCACTAAATGCCGTACCAAAAATTGCAATGGGAAACTTAGGAATTAAATTTGATCAACGGATATACTCAGTTATGACAAAAATTAGCTAAACTGCTTAGCCTTGTAATCGCCAAATTTGAAAGGTTAAGGTCGGATTATTCCAGGCAATTTTTCCATTAAAAAATTATTTAGATTCACTGAATTGAATGCCTATAATTTCAACAAATGTATACACTCTTTATGCTACTTCTTCTATCTTTTCCTTTTTACAATATTCACTTGACACATTTGTCAATGCATCTCTATAATTTAGCCAATAACAACTTTAGCTACATATATACTTAAAATTTATACTTCGTAAAAAAATTTTTGATATTTAAACATTTACAATAAAACGAATCTAACAAGATTCCATATGCCTATATTATTTACTCCGTAATGTTTATATTTGATTACAGATTATGTAAATAGTGCATAAATCATTACATAACAACTTAAAAAAAACGAAGGAAGTAAAATCATATAGGAACATTTCATTAACCCCTTTTTTAGACAAACTCCAATTCAATCACTTAAACCCTAACAATCACAAAAAAAATATTACAAAAAAATACATATACGAACACAAAATAAATCAGGCGATCAAAATCAAAGCAAAATCAATCAAATTTCCCATCATCAACAAACCTCAAAAACAATAAAAAAAAATTCAAATTACAACGAAGATCCGAGGAGAAAGAAAGAAAAAATACCATCAAGAGAAAGAGAATTAACAGGAGGATTGATAATGGTGATTACAGCAACACCATCAGCTCCAACTTCCATGGTTGTTCTACCCTTCATGATTTTCCTTTACACAATTTTCTCTCTCCTCAAAAATCTTTCAGTCACGTCTAATTGAAGAGTATAATAAGATGAGATTAATGGAGTTAGTTGAGGATTCAGATGTGTGTTTTAATGGAGGTGTCGTGTGCGGAAATGCAAAAATGCAAAAATGACGCTGCGTTTTATATGATAGCAAAATATCTTTATTTGGTAAAATTATTACAGAAAATCGATTTTTTAATTTAAAAGAAATTTAAAATTAGTATTATCTGAATTGATTTGATGATGAATTCGGTTGTAATATAGTTGGTGATAATTTATTATCAAGCCACGTAAGTTAGGAAATAGTGGTACATGTATATCTGATGATTTCATTATTACGCTTTTTAAAGCAGTTTGGTGATAAGCTTGATCCAAGGCAGTATAACAAAAGACAACGATGTTAATTTATGCAAAGGATAGTTTTTTTTTTTTGGTTTTTTCAATAGTTTACTAAGAGCAAACAATAAATCTAAAAAACACCAAATCATCAAATCGAAAAATTAAAATAGGAAACTAAGAAGATGACGTTTACGAGCAAAAGTGGTAACTGGTAAGCTCTAGAGCAAGAGAAGTAGAAACCCACGTGTTGGGCCTGTTCCACTAAGCAACCCAATAAATCTAGGGCACACCCAAACAACTCAAGAATACACAAAGAAGCAAGCAACGACTTGATTAACACAAGTATAGCAAAGAAGATCAGAAAATCAATTAGGAAGATACTTGCCAAGAATACACCTGCTGAACGAGGAAAGGAGAATAAAATCAAGGAGATCTCCCTTGTTTGAAGATATTATGATATCCTTGTAACCCTAGTTGTTCCTAGGTATAAATAGTATAATTAAACATTGTGACAGACATGTACGCTCACTCATACATCAATACAAACGAAATATATTGCTTATTCTCTCGGAATTGAGTCGTTTCTGAACAAGGAGCCTATTCTTTCTCAGTATTGTGTCTCTAAACTCTATCTCTTTTAATATAATCATTTACTTATTGTCTTATTATTGTTCTTGGTTATCGAATTTGATGTTTATGGTTTGATCGTTATTACCCCTTAATTCCTAAGCAAATTCCTAGATCATCCTACTAAGATTTACCTAAACAATTTGGCGCCCACCGTGGGGCTGATAATCAATGAACCTGCCAAATCCACCAAAACCAAGACAATCATCATGAATGGACAATGAATGCATTCCGTCAGACCCTAGACCAACAGAAAAGCCAGATCGAAACACTACTAGCCGAAAAAGTCCAAACTGAAGCCAAGCTTACCAGCCTAACTAGACAAAATAAAGCCCTCCATAGCCAAATACAATCGGTTGCGTCCAAAATCGTTAACACCAGAAAAAGCACCGAAAGCATAGCCATGCAGCTTGATATGTCTGGAGCTTTTCATACCCTAACTAACGGGGAAAAAGGTTCTAACAGCAGGGATGATCCCCTAGATGTAGACTTTATTGACGCGGGAACTTTTAAGAAAAACAAGCAGGAAGAAACTGAGGAGGGAAAGATAGAGAAGGTAGTCAAAGAGTACCTCAAAGCTCTCGAGGCCAAGATCGCAAAAATCCCAGGAGTGCCAAAGCCCGTGGAGGAGGAGGCTGCAGACGGCTATATAGAGTCACCCTTCTTAGAAGAGATTGTTATGATGGAAGTGCCTAAGAGGTTCAGCACGCCCAATATGGCCATGTACGATGGAACAACAGATCCTAATGAGCACGTGTCCCTCTACAAATAGAAGATGATGACCAGTTCAATCCCAAGAGACATCAGGGAGGCTATCATGTGCAAGGGCTTTGGAGCCACCCTGTCAGATCCAGCCCTAACTTGGTTCATTAATTTAGATAATTGGACTATTCGATCTTTTGCAGGAATGGTGAACCTATTCAAGATCCAGTTCGCTAGCAGCAGGAAGATCGAGAAGCAATCTTTAGACATGTACCGTTTTGAACAAAGGCATGGAGAATCCTTTAGAGATTACCTCAACAGGTTCAACGGGAAGAAGATCGGGATACATAAGTGCGATGCTCTTACAACTATTGAGGCATTCAAAAGGGGCTTACTAGACCATAGCAAGCTCTATAAGGAGTTAACAAAGTACCCCTGCGTAATCTTTGAAGACGTGCAAGCCAAGGCAATGGCTCAGGTCAGATTCGAGGAGGACGTGTATGCAAGAAAGACTCCCGAGCCAGATCATTTGTCAAGAAGGAACAACAACTTCCCCAGGAAAGATCATCGATACAAGCCCTATCAGCGGTCCTGCTTCGACGAAGGATCAGTCAATGCTGTTGAGGAAGAATTATCATATTGGAGGGAAGATCCTGAACTCCCACCTAAATTGCATGAATATTGTTTCAATGTTAACCCTGCAAGTGTGATTAGGACCTTGAACAAGATGGGAGATACTGTGCAGTGGCCCAGAAAGAGTGATAGGCCATGAGAGAAGAAAGATCCGTCAAGATGGTGCGATTTCCATTCAGACATTGGCCGTGCAACCGATGAATGCGTCGCGCTCAAGAAGGAAGTTGCATACATGTTGCAGAAATGCTATCTCAAAGAACTCTTGACGGACAGGTCCAAAGCTTCAGGAAAAGAGAAAGAGTCCAAGCGAGGTGGCCCCCCACCTCCTCCTCCAAAATCAAGACCATTTGCTTTATATCAGGAGGATCAGAAGTGTGCGGATTGACGTACTCAGCAGCAAAGCGTCATGCTAAGGAAAGCAATATGGACCAACCCGACAGAATGACACGATAAAAAAGAGACATCCCTATCATGTTTGAAGAAAGCGATGTAGTGGAAGGTCATCATGACAGTCTAGTGATATCACTTCCAGTAGGAAATTGCATGATCAAAAGAATCCTTGTAGACAATGGAAGTTCAGCAAACATCATTATGCTCGATACATTGAAACATATGAACAATGATGAGAAAAGCATTATCAACAAGTAAACAATGCTAATGGGTTTCAATGGAGAGACTAAGAAAATGATTGGAGAAGTTACATTAGCTACTTATGCAAAAGGGATCAATCTGCAAGTCAAGTTCTTAGTGATCGATACTCTATCATCATACAACATGATTCTAGGCAGACCATGGATAAATGAAATGAAAGCTATCCCTTCTACTTATCATCAAGTTATCAAGTTCCCTACAAGGTGGGGAATCCAGGAGATAAAAGGGGATCCAAAAGAAGCAAAGAATTTTACAAGATAGCCTTGAAAGCAACATCTACAGAGAAAAGTTCAGCATAGCAACCAGAGGGTCAATTAGGCCAAGAGAAACTCAGTATAGCAGAAGAACAAGAAGCAATAGAGGTCCAGCTGAACCCAAACCATCCAGATCAAAAACTAAGAATAGGATCAAAGTTGAGTACAGATCTTCGTCAACAAATCTCATAGTTTTTAGAGACAGAAAAGGACACGTTTGCATAGACACATGAAGATATGAAAGGAATCTCTCCAGATGTAATTACCCACAAGCTGAACGTAGACCCAAGGCATGCACTAGTAAAACAGAAAAGAAGAAAGTTCGCGCCAGAAAGGAACAAAATCATTAATGAAGAGGTTCAGAATTTGCTCAAGACAGGAAAGATTAAAGAAGTAAAGTACCCGGAATGGCTTGCCAACGTTTTAGTAGTCAAGAAGAAAAATGGGAAGTGGAGATTATGCATCGACTTTGCAGACATCAACAAGGCCTGTCCAAAAGATCCGTTCCCACTACCTCATATTGATGCCATGGTAGACGCCACAGCAGGACATGAGTTACTCTCCTTCATGGATGCATACAGTGGGTACAATCAGATCCTCATGCACAAGGACGACCAGGAGAAAACCGCCTTCATCACCAGCCAAGGGATTTACTGCTACAAAGTAATGCCTTTCGGATTGAAGAATGCAGGAGCAACATACCAGAGACTGGTGAACAAGATGTTTGCAGAACAAATTGGAAACACAATGGAAGTCTACATAGACGATATGGTAGTCAAGTCCAAGAAGGCAGCTGATCACGTTAAAGACCTAGAGGAATCCTTTACCATCTTGAAGCGGTACGTCATGAAGCTAAACCCTACAAAGTGCACATTCGGAAAATTCCTGGGTTACATGGTAACACAAAGAGGAATAGAAGCCAGCCCAGATCAAGTCAAAGCCATCCTGGATTTAGAACGGCCGAAGTCGAAGAAAGATGTACAAAGCCTTACAAGAAGAATAGCAACATTGAACAGGTTCATCTCCAAGTCTTCCGACAAGAATAAAGCCTTCTATAACGTGCTGAAGAAGAAAAAAGAATTCAAGTGGGAACAAGAACACGAGGAAGCATTCCAGAAGTTAAAGGAGTACTTAGCTAATCCTTTGATTCTCTCCAAGCCAAAGGAAGGAGAACCGCTCCAACTATATCTTGCAGTGTCAGAAGGAACGATCAGCGCAATCCTCGCTCGGGAAGAAGAAAAGGAGCATTTTTCTATTTACTACATAAGCAAAACCCTACTCAGTGCGGAGACAAGGTACGCTTCTTTGGAAAAAATCATTTTAGCCTTAGTCACTACTTCAATAAAATTGCGCCCATACTTTGAGAGCCATTTTATACGTGTACGAACAAACTGTCCCATTAAGGCTATCATGAGGAAGCTAGAAATGTCAGGAAGGATGGAGAAGTGGGCATTACATCTTAGTGGTACGACATTCAGTACGAACCCAGAACTACAATCAAGTCACAAGCCTTGGCAGATTTCGTAGCTAACTTCAGTCTAGCTCTCGAAGAGGAAGCACAAAAAGAATTAGCCCTACAGGAACCTGATGTGTCCAATTTATATAGTATTTTACCCCCGTCCCTTGGTCATAATCAATAGTGTTTTTGGCTCTTAAGAGCCACTTTTATTACTAATTGGTGTTTTCTAGTGTTTTTGTAGTTTTGCTTGAGTTTTGTAGGAAATTGCATCTTTGGAGTGTTTTCCGGGTTTTTCATGGAGCAACTACGGACATTAGGAGGACACGACCATCTTTGAATCCCAGGACCGGTTAGAGCCGGTGATTAAGGGCTCAGTGTGTGATACCGGGGTATTTAGACCAAGTATTCAAGACCCGGAGAGGAAATCCGGATTGGGCCGAAGAATCAAGCGCAATCGAAGTCCAAGCCTCGAGGAAGAGACCGGGCCCGATCGGGCAAGCTTACGCCCGATCGGGCGGGCGCGTAGTCAGAGTCATCAGGAAAGGCGCGCCCAATCGGGTTATCGGGTGAGCATTAGCTCGATCGGGCGCGGCTACCCAGGAGAGTTGCGAAGAAAAAGGCGGGCCCGATCGGGCGGTGCCTCGCCCGATCGGGCGCGTGTTAGCATTAGTAGATTTTTAATCGTCATTTAAGTTTGTTTAGTTTAGGATTCTTGCTTAATATAAATACTTTTCCGTTAAGCAAGTTTAGTATCTTTTTTTTAGACTCTTTTTTTTTTACCTTCTCTTTTAGACTTTCTCTCTCTACTTAGATTATTTTCTCTCTCTAAAATTCTCTCAACTTTGTTCTTGCTCAACTTTGTAGTTCCATTGATTTTGGTAACAATTTCTTCTTCTTTAATCTCAGCTATTTATTTTATTTCTTCCATCATGACTTGTTTAATTGCTTTGTTTAGTTTATGTTCGATTATGTCTGAGTAGTTTTCTTTCTAGGGTTCATGGGGATCCATAAATAATATGAAGGGGTAATTTCGTGTTGTTGATTGTCAATGCTGGATTAATTTCCTATTGATGGATCTAATGCTCTGTGACTAGATTAGGCCTGATCTTTTATGCATGAGTTTGACAATATTGATTCGAGATTCGAGAGATGAGAATTGATGTTTAGGTCTAGTTTCAATAGGCAGGTTAATTTATAAATGGTTAAGTCGAGATTCGAGAGATGAGATTTAATACCGGTAGATTAATTCTGTGATTGTAATACGTAGCGAAAGCCCTTTATGATTTGATTAATTGATGCATTGATGATTAATTATTATGTTTTACCCTGAAATATTATTTATTGGTGAACCTATGCCCTAGGTCTTTTATTCCTTGATTTTCCTCCTACTTTTATTCCTTTCCAGTTATACTCTTAGTAGTTTAGTTCCCTTTTATAATAACAAATTGTTTACTTGATAATTTAGATTATATTGATTAATTAGGAATAAATTAACTCGTTTCCCTGTGGTACGACCCTTCTTCCCTATCTGCATAGTTAGTGGATTTAGGTATTATTTTTGATTGGGTGACTACGACTTTAGCCTGTCAAAAATTTGGCGCCGTTGCCGGGGAAACGCTCTCTGGGACAGTTCTCATTTTTGTCGTCTAGTTCTTTGTGTATGCCCAGGTGTTCCAGATCAGGTTATATCTCATTCGACCCTGAGATCGAACGCTCTTTTCATAGACAAAAGAATCTTTACAGGCAAATCCTGGCGGGTTCTGGGGACAATAATAATCGCCGAGACCCTCTATCTGATTCAAGTGATTCAGAAGATCCTTCAGATTCAGAATCAGAGATGACGGCACCTAAGAAGTTCAGTGATTATTCGCAGCCAACACTGACAGATTTTCCACACCTTACTCCCACTCTGGCTCTTGATGGGGTGCAATTCGAGATTAAACCCCAATTTATCACGATGATAGAAAGGAAGCAATTCAGTGGAGCTAAGGGTGAAGACCCAAATCTTCATATTGCAGACTATTGTCAATATTGCAATACCATCAAGCAAGCTGGAGTCACACAGGACCAAATCAGGGAGATTCTCTTTCCTTTTTCTTTATGTGGAAAAGCCAAATTATGGTATAATGGATTAAATAGAAATACACTTGGTATAACTAACTGGGAGACTCTTGTTTTAAATTTCTATAATAAATATTATCCTGCAGAGAGGACAACTTTGCTAAGAAGCGCAATTCAAAACTTTGCCCAAGAGCCAGATGAGACTTTGTATGAGGCTTGGGAAAGATTCAAGGATTTGCAGAGGGAGTGTTCCCACCATAATTTAGCACAATGACAGTTAATCCAAGCCTTTTATAATGGGAATGGAAATTTATCTAGAACAATATTGGATTCTGCAGCTAGTGGGAGGTTTATGAACCTTAATGTTGATGATGCAGGTCAAGTTATCGAAGATATGGCAATCTACAATTCCCAATATGGGAATCCTAGAGGGTTTGCTAACAAAGGGAAACATAGTGTTGACTCTGTGTCCTTTTTTACAAGCTCAATTAACCTCTATTTGTCAAAAATTAGATAATCTTAAAACTGCAAATATAGCTAATGTTTATGCAATTAATAATAATTCTAATGAGGCTTTCTGTGAAAATTGTGGAATTGTAGGTCATAGGGAGCAAGATTGTAGGAGTTCCGTGGAGCAAGTCATGCCTTTCAAGCTTATAGGCAGAATGACCCATACTCCAACACCTACAATCCCGGGTTTCAGAATCATCCATATCTTTCCTACCGGAGCACCAATGTTCAAAATCCGCCACCTCCACAACAATCACAGGCGCCACAACAACCACAACAGAAATACTACCATCCCAATGCTGGCCAGAAGAACCAACCACAACAACCCTCCTCATCTTCCGACCCCGCTTTGGTAGAAATTAGAGCGATGCTGGCTAGTATGCAAAAGCACATGGAGAGTAGAGATGCCCAAATTGACTCGATCATAGCACATAATAAAATTGTAGATAATCAAATTGCGCAGATTTCTTCTACTCTACAAGCCCGTCAACAGGGAGCCCTGCCAGCACAGCCAACCAGGCCTACGGATCAAGCCTTCGCAATTACTCTAAGGAGTGGTTTACACTATGATGGGCCCCCTATGCCCAGAAATGATGAACCTGTTTTAATGAACAATGCTAATCTTGATTCCATTAAACCTAACAATGTTGCTAATAGCCCTACAGGGCTAAAGAGTAGTACTAATATTTCTAATAATACATTGCAGGGTACAACTCCAGGGAAAGTAGCAGCTCCAGATAAGAGCAGTAATACTCCAAAGCCGGTTATCAAACTTCCATTCCCCAATCGTCACTTAAAAACAAATTTGGATAAGCAGTTTGGTAAGTTTCTGGAGATGGTTAATGATTTACAGGTAACAGTCCCCTTCACAGAACTAATTACACAAATTCCTGCATATGCAAAATTCATGAAGGAAATATTGACTAGGAAGAGATCTATTAGTGAGGTAGAGACAGTCGTTTTTACTGCAGAATGTAGTGCCGTACTACAAAATAAATCTCCACCTAAACTGAAAGATCCGGGTAGTTTTTCTATCCCTTGTCATATTGGCAATCTAATGACTGATAATGCATTATGTGATTTGGGTGCTAGCGTTAGTGTCATGCCATTGTCGGTGTGTTCCAAGCTAAATATGGGTAAATTAAAAGCTACTAATATTACTCTACAAATGGCCGACCGTTCTTTTAAATACCCCTTAGGTGTTTTAGAGGATGTTCCTGTTAGAGTAGGTAAATTTTATATACCTGTTTATTTTGTTGTTCTTGATATGGCTGAGGATATGCAAACCCCAATTATTTTGGGCAGACCATTCCTTAACACTACAGGAGCAATTATAGACGTGAAATGTGGCAAATTAACACTATCAGTAGGGGATGTTAAAATTACTTTCAATTTGAATAATACCCCTAAAATCCCCATGACAGAGGAGAAGTGTTTTAGTGTTAATGTGGTTCATAATTGTTCTAATAAGCCCCAAGCTCTTGTAAAAGATCCCTTGGAGGCGGTATCTTGTGTTGCATCTTCTACAGATGAAATAGACAAATGGCAAAAGGAAGTTGATGCAATAGAAAGAGCCCTCTACACTGTCGGTTTTGGCTTTGAAGATGAGAAGGTAGAAATAAACAAGCAAGTTGTGGAAACTGAACCTATAGTAAGTGTTCCACCAGATCGAGTTGCAATAGATCAATCCAGTGATAATTTGAAGCAACCATCGGTCAAGAAGAGGTCTCTTGTGAGTAGTAGTAAAGAACCCCCAGTTTACGACAAGGAGGATCCACCAGATAAGGTGAATTGGCGACCCACAGGGCATGTCAGGAAGCCGCGTCGTGGTCTAAATACCGCTCGACTGGGTGAGAAACCACCCGATCAAGCGGTAGGCCAAGGGTCCTAACTTTTAGTCTTGTGGTAAGAGGGTCGTGCGGGACCTAGATAAACCAGCGCTTTGCGGGAGGCAACCCGTATTTCTTGCTTTCTAGACTAGTTTTTCCTTCTTTTTATTTTTATTGTTCTAGAGAGGTGAGGAGAGTGCAATTTTACCTTTCCAAGGTGTTTTTGTACAGGTATTAGATCAATAAGTAAGGATTTTTAAAGAAAAAAAGTTAGAAGAATAAGCATTCCGATTTGGGTACGGGCCCGATCGGGCGAGGCTCGCCCGGCTCGCACCTAAGGGTCGAAATCGAGCGAAAATGTGCCCGATCGGGCAAGGAGTCTTGATCGGGCGCGCAAATGAAGATTTGTCGAAGCTTTATTTCGCCCGATCGGGCGAGGCTCGCCCGATTGGGCGCGCAAGTAAGGAAGAAAATCAAGGGAAATTCGCCCGATCGGGCGGATTTTTGGAGAAATTGAGTGAAGAAAAAAAAAAGATTTGTCGGGCGAGGCTCACCCGATCGGGCAAACAAAGGGCGAATTTTTGTTCGAGTTCGCGCCCGATCGGGCGCGGGTACGCGGCAGCAGAATTCGTCAACTTCGACAGGCCATAACTTTTGCGTTTCTTATCGGATTTTGGCGTATGACCTATCATTGGAAAGCTCAAGTCTACTTTCCAATGCAATTGGAATCACTGCATTATCACTTATACATCAAAAGTTATGATCAGAATAGTGCACCTGACTCAATTTTTATATTTTTCCCACTAACACTCTTTTTCTTTCTTGCCCAAATTTGTTCCATAGAGATGCATTGCAATCCTCGAGGCTTTGGTGAAATTATTGTGGTGATCTTGAGGAGTAGTCACCTTGACTACTAGCTTCCCTCTAAGACAATGAGGACATTGTCTGATTTAGCTTGGGGGGAGGTTTCTCGTGTTCTTATGGTATATCTTTCACTCTCTTTTTGTTTTATTTATTTATTTATTTCCTTTTGGTGTGCTTAGTATAGTTTTTATTTCTTTCTTAGGTTAGATTTATTGCTTTCAAAAAATACAAAAAAATGGAAAAAAATTCAAAAATACGTTCCAATGAATTGTAAATCATTCTTCCCTGTGTCCCATATTTGGAAAATATTGTTTTGATTCTTGGTATATGATGATGACCATTGTGGATTTGTTGATCATGATTTGAAGTTTGATTGCTTAGATATCTAAACATGCATCAATTTTATCCAACTACTTGTGAATATAGTGCTTGACTAGTTGATTAGGTTAGGAACTGTGTGATAGTTCCTGGTATGTCAATGAATCTGAGTATTGACTGGTGACTATGAGTAATGTTTATATGGCTCACCATTATGCACATTGTGGAGGACGAAGGCGTTCATTCTTTTAGGTAGCCTTCAGACGATATTAGATACATTTGTTCCCTTCTTGCTATCCATGTTGTTGCTTGTGCCCTTTTGTTGTTTATTAGCCACATTACAAGCCTATTTAGCCCCATTGGTTACTAGTCCCAAGCTTGGCTTGGGGGAGCTATTAGTTGGTGAGGTAAGGGAGTTGTGGTGTGTATATTATTAGCAAAATGTGGGAATAAAAGAAGAGTGCTTGTTCTTTTGATTTTGTGATTGAAAAAATAAGAATTTGTGTTTCAAAGTTAAATTCCAATGTGAGACAAAAAGAAAAAAAAAAGAGAAAAAGAAAAAAAAAATGTTTTAATGATAAAGTGTTCTATGTGAGGGTTACTCAAAAGAAAAGAAAGAAAAAAAAGTATCAAAATTGAGTTCAAAGTTTGTTTATTCACTCTAGTTCTATATCATCATATCTTTATGAGTGAAATTTGTAAGTGTTGGGATTATGTGATATGTTTGGAGTTATATTCGGTGAACTTTTGTTGGAGTTGAGTATGTTGGAGATGATTTGGTCATTATTTATTTTTGACCTTGGTTTTATTAGGATTTGCTCCCTTAAGCATGGCTTTAAGCTCGCATTTTCCCAAATGTTTCCTACCCTTTTACCCTAGCCTTACATTACAAGCTTTAAAAACCTTTCGACCTTTGTGCGTAGAGTTGTGTGAATGTGAAAGTAGTTGTTTATCAATGCAAGTTATGATTTGACATATTCCGAGTCGACTAGTAGGTTGAGTGTACATCTTTTTAAACACACGAGAGTGTGAGTTGGGAGGGCATTGTTCACATTAAAGGGGTTGGTTGGAGAGCGATCGAGTACATCTTTTACTCGCCACATAAATGAGAGTTGAGTGTGCGAGCACTAGTCTTGAATTCTATATGCTCTTGTGGTTTGCTCTATTTGACAATTGTTAGGGAGGAAGAGTAATTGGATGGATGAGATTGGTTGATGTTGAAGCATGTTTATTAGATTTACCTTGAATTGTTTGTGCTTGATTCTGTTTACTTGGGATGAAGCGTGTTTTATATATTCATTGATGATATCTTTTCTTAGGGACAAGCAAAGGTTTGGCTTGGGGGAGTTTGATGTGTCCAATTTATATAGTATTTTACCCCCATCCCTTGGTCATCATCAGTAGTGTTTTTGGCTCTATAGAGCCACTTTTATTACTAATTGGTGTTTTCTAGTGTTTTTGTAGTTTTGCTTGAGTTTTGTAGGAAATTGCATCTTTGGAGCGTTTTCCGGGTTTTCATGGAGCAACTACAGACATTAGGAGGACACGACCATCTTTGAAGCCCAGGACTGGTTAGAGCCGGTGATTAAGGGCTCGGTGTGTGATACCGGGGTATTTGGACCAAGTATTCAAGACCCGGAGAGGAAATCCGGATTGGGCCGAAGAATCAAGCCCAATCGAAGTCCAAGCCTCGAGGAAGAGACCGGGCCCGATTGGGCAAGCTTACGCCCGATCGGGCGGGCGCGTAGTCAGAGTCATCAGGAAAGGCGCGCCCGATCGGGTGAGCATTATCCCGATCGGGTGCAGCTACCCAGGAGAGTTGCGAAGAAAAAGGCGGGCCCGATCGGGCGGGGCCTCGCCCGATCGGGCGCGTGTTAGCATTAGTAGATTTTTAATCGTCGTTTAAGTTTGTTTAGTTTAGGATTCTTGCTTAATATAAATACTTTTCCATTAAGCAAGTTTAGTATCTTTTTTTAGACTCTTTTTTTTTTACCTTCTCTTTTAGACTTTCTCTCTCTACTTAGATTATTTTCTCTCTCTAAAATTCTCTCAACTTTGTTCTTGCTCAACTTTGTAGTTCCATTGATTTTGGTAACGATTTCTTCTTCTTTAATCTCAGCTATTTATTTTATTTTTTCCATCATGACTTGTTTAATTGCTTTGTTTAGTTTATGTTCGATTATGTCTGAGTAGTTTTCTTTCTAGGGTTCATGGGGATCCATAAGAAATATGAAGGGGTAATTTAGTGTTGTTGATTGTCAATGCTTGATTAATTTCCTATTGATTGATTTAATGCTTTGTGACTAGATTATGCCTGATCTTTTATGCATGAGTTTGACAATATTGATTCGAGATTCGAGAGATGAGAATTGATGTTTAGGTCTAGTTTCAATAGGCAGGTTAATTTATAAATGGTTAAGTCGAGATTCGAGAGATGAGATTTAATACCGGTAGATTAATTCTGTGATTGTAATACGTAGAGAAAGCCCTTTATGATTTGATTAATTGATGCATTGATGATTGATTATTATGTTTTACCCTGAAATATTATTTATTGGTGAACCTATGCCCTAGGTCTTTTATTCCTTGATTTTCCTCCTACTTTTATTCCTTTCCACTTATACTCTTAGTAGTTTAGTTCCCTTTTATAATAACAAATTGGTTACTTGATAATTTAGATTATATTGATCAATTAGGAATAAATTAACTCGTTTCCTTGTGGTTCGACCCTTCTTCCTTATCTGCATAGTTAGTGTATTTAGGTATTTTTTTTATTGGGTGACTACGACTTTAGCCTGTCAGAACCTAAGGCCGCACAGAAGTGGATACTCCATACAGATGGTGCAGCAAACATACGAGGTGTAGGCTTGGGAGTAGTGCTCACATCCCCACAAGGAGACAAGATCGCACAGGCAGTAAGGTGTAATTTTAAAGCAACCAACAATGAAGCAGAGTACAAAGCACTGATCACATGACTAACTATAGCCAGAGACATGAAGATACAACATCTAGAAGTAATATCCTATTCCTTACTCATTGTGAATCAAATCAACGGGGAATATGCAGCAAAGGATACAAAGATGGTAGCATATCTGGAGGTAACAAGGAAACTCATCAAGGAATTCAAGGAGTTCAAGATAGCACAAGTACCTAGGAACTTAAATACTGAAGCAGACGCTTTGGCAAATCTTGGATCAAACATCAACCCTGACGAGTTTGGAGCCATACCACTAGTGCACGTTTTGTCACCAGCTATAGAGAAAGATTCAACCATGAACGTCTATGAAATACAAACAGATCCTGCTGAAAAAGAAGGTAGCTGGACAAAAGCATCTCAAAGACTATCTCACAGACAAAGTCACACCAACAGGGAAAGTCGCAGCTCAAGCACTCACCTTAAAGGCATCCAAGTATTGCTTAATTAGTAACGTACTCTTCAAGAAGTCAGCAGCAGGGCCATTCCTATGGTGTTTAGAAAAGCAAGAAGCACAGCAAGTCTTACAATCACTACACAGTGGTGAGTGTGGAAACCATTCAAGAGGAAGAAATCTTGCCAACAGAGCCCTCAGAATGGGGTACTATTGGTCCAGCATGAGGAAGGACGCCGCAAAATTTTCCAAGAAATGCTTAGCATGCCAGAAACATGCACCATTGACTCATCAACCATCAAAAGAGCTACATCCAACACTAACACCTTGGCCATTCATGAAATGGGGAATGGATATAGTAAAGCTACCCCCCTCATCAGGACAAAGAGTCTACTTCTTGGCAATGACAGATTACTTTTCAAAATGGATAAAAGCTAAGGCATACAAGGACATCAAAGACAAGGACGTCATTTCATTCATCAAAAGGAACATCTTGAGCAAATTTGGCGTACCAGCATAAATCATCACTGACAACGGATCTCAGTTCATCAGCAACAAAACAAGGAAATTATGTAAAGAGTGGAACATTTCCCTTATCACATCTACACCAAGGTAACCACAGGCAAACGGACAAGCAGAGTCAAGCAACAAGGTTCTCATCAACAACATGAAGAAGAGGTTGGAAGGCGCTAAAGAGAAATGGGCAGACGAACTACCTAATATACTATGGGCAGATAAAATGACTCCAAAAGGCGCCACAGGTCACACTTCCTTCTCACTAGTGTACGGATGCGAAGTGTTAATCCTATATGGGCTAATGACTGAAGGCAGAAATCAAGCCGAACTGGTACACAACTTGGATACTGTAGAGGAAATTTGAGAAGACGCGAAAATGAGAATGGCAGCATACCAACAAGAAGTAGCAAGGAGTTTCAACAAGAACGTGAGAGCAAGGGTCTTCAAGGTAGGATATTGGGTCCTTAAAAAGGTGTACGAGAACACAAGAGAAGTAAATGCAGGAAAGCTAGCACCCAACTGGGAGGGACCCTATGAGATCATCAAAGTAGTAGGCAATGGAGCATACAGATTAAGGGTACAGAAGGGAAAGAGGTACAGAGAAGCTGGAATGCAGTGCACCTAAAGCTTTATCATTTGTAAGTAGTGGAGAAAGGTACATAATCGTTACTCCAACCCCTTTTCGTCTTTACAAAAAAAAAAAAGAAAAAACAACAAAAAGAAAAAACTCTTCAACAGCCAGATACAACACGAAAGGTACTCTTCTTTACTCTAAAAACTTAGTCAATTTAGTTTATTTTCACTACGAGTACTGACTTAAGCATCGGAGGGCCGTTGGGGAAACCCACGGCCACCCCTAACCCTGCCCTGTTTTGCAAGGAAAACAGCACAACAAAAAACGCAATGGAGCACAATGCAACTGAAAGCAATACACCGTCCCTGCAGAACAAAGAATGCAAAAACACATACATGTAAGTAACACTACATCCCAATTGCAATACAACCGTAATACAACTGTCATACAACTGTAAATACTACTAAACATAAAAAACAATATAGCATAGCAAACATACTAGAATTACTTAGTTGCATAAAGCAACAAAACAGACAAAGCATCTAGCTGCAACAAGGCAGCACAAAAATAAAAATTATCCAACTACACTTAGGCAGCAACAAACAAACACACTTAAAACATAGAAAAAAGATTGTTCAGAAATGCTAGGTGACACAGCACCACAGAAACTAATTTTCTCCAGTATTGTCAGCAGGGACCTCTTCTTCAGCAGCAGTTTTCACATCTCCGGGACCATCCTTCGCATCCTCGTTCATGGGAGAATTGACCTCCACATCAGCATAGCTCAGTAGCAGTGAACCAGGAGCAACAACCCCTTCAAGAAAAGTCTTCTCAAAGGCATCCTTCTCAACAGCGTAATCCCACGCTTCATGCTTCCCTTCTCGTAGTCCTCCATCATCTCCAAGCGTGCCTTCCCAAAGTAGTAGCTTGCCATGTCAAGAGACTCATTCGCAGCATCCTTCAGAGTACTCTTCAACCCATCCAGTTCAGTACGACACTCCTTATGCTTGGTCCTCTCAGCCTTCAAAGCCTCAGAAGCAGCCTTGTATTTGTCAGCAAGAGTATCACGTTCCTTCTTCATAGCATTAAAGGCCCGAGTAAACTATAGCACTTTGTTCAACATACCTAAGCACGATTGAAGACTCTGCACAAACACATAACTGTATCAGGACAAATAATCTTTCATTCCCATTTTGTTAAATTTTTTTTTGGGAGTATACCATACCTGGAAAGACTGCACAGCAGCCTCTTGAGAAAGATCGACAAAAGTCTGTGAAGACTGGCGCTCCTTAAAGGAGGGAAAAAGCAAGGTGTTCGTATAAGGAGCCAGAGCTTCATAGGAAAAGGTTGCAGCGTCCAAGTCAACATGCATCTCCAACTTCCTCTTAAGACCAGTACGAGGCGGAGGAGGAGGAGGAGCATTCCTTAGTACTATCATCCTTTTTGGAACATCCTCAGGAGTCCTAGAAGAGGCCCGTTGTCTAATACGGTCTATAATGGAGGAAGAGCTAAGCAAGTCATGGGACCTTAACGATCTAGAAGTATCTACAAGACACATAGAAAACGAAGCAAATTCAACAAGGCAATCACAACAAGACAGACTCAACAAAGTAGTTTCAACAAAACAAATTTAACAACGGAATCTCAACAGGGAAATTCAAAAACACACAGAGAAACCAACATACAACAACAGAACAACTAAAAGCAGCAGCATTAAAACAAGGACAAGTTTCATGTGACAAGAAAGACAGACCTTGAGACATAGCATGAGCAACTTTTTCTTCAGAATCAGAATCGTCCAAGGTCTCAATCTGAACAACCGCTTCAGGCTGCATTAACTTGATGAAAGATCTCTCGTCCGTACTCAACTCGTACAACTTGTCAACTAAAGACTGAGATTGAGGACTCTGCTTCAACTTTCTCACTGTAATCATCACGCAAATAAGCCAAAATCAACAAAGAAGGAAAGCAACACAAAGAAATAAGAAAATAAATACCTTCGGCCTCAACAGTGTCAATCAAGAAGTCAGTATCATCACCCAACGAATCAATCTTCACAAAAGAAAAACCTGTGATACCACTTCTTATCAAACACTTTCTCCAAATCCGTCACCAAGGGATCAACACCATCCCTTCAAGCGAAGACCAACCCGACCCTTACCACTAGTTCTAATAGTGTAAGGATAGCACAGATCCCTCACATCCAAAGAGACACCTAGCTTCGCACTTAGCAAATCGAGAATTCGCAAAATTCTCCAAGTCTGGGGCAACAATTGGAAACGTGAAACCCTAACTTGGGACAGAATTTGACGAACAAGAAAAGAAAAGGGGAAAGTGTGCCCAATTACAAAAGGTTACTCAAAGAAACACACCCAACCAGGGGCAGTCCAGTCTGCTCTCTCCTTAAATGACGGAATTTTCACCACCACTCCGTCAGGAAATTGCGCAATAGTGGCGACCTTCTTAACATCATCCTTCGTCATGTGAGAAGGGTAGACATCTTTAAAAGGGAAGACATTTTGCGCGACAAGAGTCGACTTTTTCACACTCTCCTCAGCCCCAGCAAACACCACTTTCACCATTTCACCCATCGCAAAGTACGAGGAAGACAGAAGAAATAAAAACAGAGAAGAGAGAGAAAATACCTAAAGAAGGAAGTTCAAAATTGGGGCAAAGAGTGAAGTCATTTGACGGAAGCTTGCACACCCAATAAATACATCAAGGGAAATAAACCGCCCTTCACAGTTATCAAAATACTTGCCTTAAAACTGCCACCCCACTCCCTTAGTTTTGTTAACCGTTGAAAAACTTCCGAAAATTCGAAAATATTCCAACGGCACCCTCTGATAATTTCCATCTTCAATGCTTGAACATAGAAATTAGGGGCAATTGTTGGGCCCGTTCCACTAAGCAAACCCAATAAACCTAGGGCACACCCAAACAACTCAAGAATACACCAAGAAGCAAGCATCGGCTTGATTAACACAAGTATAGCAAAGAAGATCAGAAAATCAATTAGGAAGATATTTTCCAAGAATACACCTGCTGAACGAGGAAAGGAGAATAAAATCAAGGAGATCTCCCCCGTTTGAAGATATTCTGATATCTCCGTAACCCTAGTTGTTCCTAGGTATAAATAGTATAATTAAACATTGTGACAGGCATGTACGCTCACTCATACATTAATACAAACGAAATATCTTGCTTATTCTCTCGGAATTGAGTCTTTTTGAACAAGGAGCCTATCCTTTCTCAGTATTGTGTCTCTAAACTCTATCTCTTTTAATATAATAGTTTACTTATTGTCTTATTATTGTTCTTGGTTATCGAATTTGATGTTTATGGTTTGACCGTTATTACCCCTTAATTCCTAAGCAAATTCCTAGATCATCCTACTAAGATTTGCCCAAACACCACGGAACCTTCATAATTCGACATATTAGAAAATGAAGGATAATGGAATGAGTCTCCTAGAGGACCCAAATAAAGTAAACTTAATATCCATTGAACCCTGTCTTCGTAACGTAGTTACAATAGCCTCACAATCAGTATGGATCAGAAGGTGCTAGAAACCTCAGCTCGGTTTGTGGCGACACACAAGGCAAAAACACAAGCCATCAATTCAGCCTGCAAAGCAGAGTTGGCCCAACAAACTTGGGCTTCTCCTCCAATAACCCGATACATGCACTAGAGTCTCTAGGATTTTTAGGCACACATCAATCAAATTCGAATCCTTTCCACAAAGATTTATGAAAAGAAAAGGCAGCTAGTAATCCAGGTGGAAGTGATATGTGTAAATCAACCAACCTGCGAGCCTTAACACTCCTGGAAAACCAACCAAAAGCAAGGGCAAAAAGAGAATATGGGGGAAAAAATCCATCACAGAAACGCAAATTAATCCTAGACAGCCAAATGGTCAACAACAAACTAAGAAAGAAATTCAAAGCAAACTAGTCTTTGGATGAAGCAAACCGAGATATCAACTCCACACACCAAACCTCAAAAAAGGGAAGATGGACAAGGTCTAGATGAAGAACTAGCAGACCACAAACCAAAATGCGAAGAACCAAAAGGTAGTCTCGAAAGAGATGAGCCATAGTTTTAGTGGACTAGTTACAAAAGGCATAACAAGGATCAATAGGAATACCCTTGGTTGGAACGCTACAAAAAATAGCCATTTAGAAACAGATCAAAACCATTGCTAATTTGTATGATTATGTCGCTAAAAGTAGTGCGCGACGGATTTTGCAACAAAAACTAACCTGTATTGGCTGATGTCACATTGATCTTCTGCAAAAAATAAATGGTCATTTATTAGTACATTACAAGATGAAATACATGTAACTCACAACAAGCGTAATAAGTTTAATTTCATGACTAACCTGAGGTCTTCAGACTATAATTCACACTATCACCACCGTCTTCAGACTCCAAATCCTTTAAAAATAAAAAACACACAAATTCTCCAATAACATTTTTTTGTTATAATATTAATAACAATATTTTTAAAACAATAATAATACTAATAATATCACTAATCACAAGTTAAATAATAATATTAATAAGTGTAATATATTTAAAACATTAATCACATAAGCAAATAATTAAAAAAACCAACAATAACTAATATCAACAAATAATTAAAACATTAATCACAACAACAATAATAATACTAATACTAATTACTCAATTTATCACAAAATTAATAATAATCACAATAAAAATTATAATAATAATACAAAGATTACATTAATAAATTTGATTAGTTAATCAATTAAAAAAAAAAAGGATCCGTCTAGAATTTCCGGATCCACCAAGGTGGATCTGCTTAAAATTTCCGGATCCACCTAGGTAGATCCGGAAATTTAACGCGGATGTTTTTATTTCAAAAAAAAAGTACAAGGACTTACGGAATCCTCCGACGATGCCTCCAGTGTACGATCGTTGTTGTCGTCCATCGTCCAAAATCCGTTGCTAAAGCTTCATAAATTTTTTTTTTAAAAAAAATCCTTCTATGTCAAAAAAGGCAATATCGTTCTTCCATGTCAAAAAGGAGCGATGCCCTGTAAATTGGGAGTGTTGTTTTGCAGTTCAAAACTGTAACTATTTTTCCTGATTAAACTTACTTTCACTGATTCTCTATTATTTTTATAAATAAATTAAATATATGATCATAAATGGATCTTATTTTAAAGAACTTTTTATAACGAATTTTATGCTGGAAGTGGAACCGAGTTATAAGGTATTTATTAAAAGTTATGATGAATTTTGTATATATGATATATAAGAAGTATATCGATAATAAAACTCTATACAACATTTTTATCTTCAAAAGTCTATCCAAACTTCGATTACTTAGTATCACATGTGTCAGAATAATACCTATTTATGACCTACGTGGCGTGACACTTGGCGAAAAACTGGAATGCCAAGTTTCGATGTCTCGTCGCTTGGCTGCGAGACCAGCTTTATTTATTACACTACTAAAAATAGGCCAAATTGCGACCGCTGCAAACGGTCGCAAAAAATAGTGAAAACGGTCGCAAAACATAATTGCGACCGTCAATGGTCGTAACATGGCGGTCGTTATTATCTTGGTCGCAAAAAAAAAAAATTACGACAGTTTGACGGTGGCAGATTTTTAACGACCGTTTTAACTATTTTCAACGACCGTTAAAATAACGGTCGCAAATATTAAAAATTGCGACCGCCTTATGAAACGGTCGCAAATACTGAAATTAGCGACCGTCATAAGCGGTCGCTAAAAGTATTAAAAAAAACAAAAAAAAAGAAAAAGACCCACCTACCCACCCTTAACGCAGATCCACCCAAACCAGATCCCACCCAAACCACCACCACTGCCCACCCTAAACAACCACTAGCCGCCTCCGCCGCCCTCTACCCACCATCACCTTCAACCACCAATACCCACCACCACCCACCTACCCTTAACCCAGTAAAAAAAAATCACCTAAATAAACTCGAACAAAAAGCAAACAAAAACGAAATAAAACAACATCAAACAATCAAACAATTTCGAACAAAAATCAAAAAACGACATAATTCGAACAAATTTATCAAAACAATTTAACCCACAAATAAAATGCACAAAAATTAAACCAAAAAACGAACAAAAATTAAATAAAAAAAATCGCCCAAAAATTCAACTCAATAATTATACCCAAAAAAAATAAACCCACAACAATTAAACCCACAAATTAGAACAAAAAATTCGACAAAAAATCAAACAAAAACGAAATAAAACCCTCATAAATCGAACCTAAATTCGACAATTAAACCCACAAATTCGAACCTAAATTCGACAAGTTCGAGCTCAAAATCAAACCAAAAATCTATGAAATTCGAACAAATAAAGAATAAATTCGAACAGAATTAACAAAAACTCAAAATAAAACCAAAATCAAAGGAATTCGAACAGAAACGCAAACAAAAATCGATCACAAAATCAAACAAACATGGAAATTCGAACGGAAAATGAAATTCAACCACAAAATTCGAAAATAAACAAAATTTTCAGAAAAATAAACATACCTTTCACAATATATCTTCCTCTTTAGGTTAATATGGTCAAATTCGACCAAGAAAACTCCAGATCTGGAATTTTTAAGGTCGAATTTGACCATAAACACCGAACTTCGTGTGTTTCTTTTAACGGTGGGCTTTGCTTGTGACGGTGGCTGCTCTATTTCGGGTTGGTGAAGGAAGGAGATGCGAGAGAAAGAGAAAAAGATGAGGGTCTTTCACTGGGAGGTGGAAAAAGGAAAGAGAAGAGAGAGAAAGAAGGGTGTGAGAAAAGAGAGAGGAGAAGAGGATGCGTGAGGAGAGAGAGAGGATAGAGAGTAGATGCAGACGGCTGCTTCTAATACTAGGGTTTGGGTGATCTCCTTTAATACCCTTTTTTTAATTAAAAAAGCACTTCTGCGACCGATATGACGGTCGTAATTTTGCGACCGTTTCTCAAACGGTCGTAATTAACGCATTTTGCGACCGGTATGGCGGTCGTAATTTTGCGACCGTTTCTCAAACGGTCGTAATTAACGTATTTTGCGATCGCTACTAACGGTCGTAACCGAATTAATTTAATTTTGAATAAATTTTCACATGCATTTTATTTTAAAATATATTAAAGCACCTTTGCGACCGTTTTATAACCCAAAAACGGTCGCAAATGTGCGACCGCTTTAAAAACGGTCGCAAATATCATTTTTTGCGACCGTTTTCATGACGGTCGTAGAAAAATGGTCGTAATTCGACCAAATTTTAGTAGTGTTAGTAACTAGTACGTGCTCTGGGCGTTGCCCCGGATACCATTTTAAAGGGTGTACTAATTATGTGCCCAGGTGATGCCTGAATTATTGATAAAATTTTAGGATAAACTTTTTGGTTTAAATGTTCATTAATGCGGTCATGTAATCTCTTTTGATAATGCACGATATTTGGACATAGTATATCTTATTGCTTACTTATAGTATAGTGTACTTTTTGTAGTTTTGTTTGTATGTAAATATCTTTGTTATTATTGACTTGAAATAATAGTTATTGAACTTAAATTATTTTTACTGAATCGGAAGTATTTTTACCAAACCAAAATTATTTTTAATGATTAAAACTTATTTTTATTGATTCTCTATTATTTTTTTAAACTAAATTAAATATATTATAAATGGATCTTATTTTAAAGAATTTTCTAAAAAGAATTTTATGTGGAAATAATACCAAGTTATAAGATATTTATTAAAAGTTATGATTAATTTTGTATATATGGAATATAAGAAGTATATCAATAATAAAACTCTATACAAGATTTTTATTTTTTAAAATTATCCAAACTTTGCTTAATTAGCATCATATATGTCACAATAATACCTGTTTGTTGCCTACGTTGAATGACACTTGGCGAAAAACTAGAATGCCAAGTGTCGTTGTCTCGTGGCCTGGCTACGAGACCAGCATTATTTATTAGTGATATGATATGATATGATTTTTTTTTTTTTTGAAAAAAAGGAAAAATATTAGAGGGTTATTTTGGGAAAGTAAAATTCATCACCCAAAACCCCCCTTTCACTTTATATATAAAATAGGATAATTGTTTTTTAAATTAAATCTATACTATATATTAAAAGGCATTCCTACAAAATTTAGGTGGCACGTGCCGATCTCCTCAAGGCGTTCCTTAAGAAATTTAGGTGCCAAGTGGCGCTTTCCTCATTTAATCCGATTTTCACTCCATGTCTAAAAATATGGTTCTTACAAGAGTTGAACTAACAACCTCAAGTTTAAATTCCAACGTGTTAGCCACTAAGCTATTACCATATTACATGTCATTCAATAAAAATTAAATATGAATAAAGATTTTTATCATAAATATAACGCAGTAACTCAGGGCATCGCCTGGGCCTAACACTAGTTATCTATTACTATGTGATGGTTAAAATGTACGGAGTAACACTTAAAAAGACAGCAGGACTTGCAAAACCACAAGGGCGTAAGGAGAACTTTTTAAATAGGAAAAATTGTCATGATTAATCCAACTTTGCTCCATTCGTCAATATTAGTCCCAACTTTCGTTTATTTTTTATTAATCTCAACTTTGTACCCAATCAGCTCCCATTGCACCCAAATGACTAGCAATTGGTTAAACAGGGTAACATTTGTGTGTTGGTTTTGTTTTTTTTTTTTTTTTTTTTCTGTGCACGTGTGTCAATATTTAACTGGTTAAAAAAAAGAAAAATGTAAAAAAATATTAAAATCCCTAAAACTAACCAAGCCACCACACCCCAACCATCAGCAACGCATCACAGTCCAGCCCCTGCCCCACCTGCGACGCACTAGCCCACGACTACCGAAAAACCTACCCCAGTCCTCAATGGTCGTTTCACCACTAAAAACAACACCCTCTCCCCAAAAACGACCATCAAAATTCGTCATAAATGGCCGAAATTGGTCGGTTTTGGGGTTGAATGGTTGATTTCAACCCTTTAACGGCCGATTTCGGCCGTTAGTGACCGATTTCGTGGTTGTTGAAGGGAAAGGGGTTTCATTTTAGACGGTTTAGGGCTGCGGGAATTGGAGGTGGGTGGGTTCCGATGGTCAGGGCTGGGGAGAGGGGATGGGTTGCGTTGTTCGGGGTCAGGGAGAGCCGGAGAGGGGATGTGTAATCACTAGAGTGGTGGTCGCAGCCGTGATATCAAATCCGGCACCAACCAGCAGCGGCCGCATCAACACTACTAGAAAAGTGCCGATTTCCGACGGAAAAAATCCCTCTGAAACTTCCTGTTTTCCGTCGAAAATAGGGTTTCCGACGGAAAACAAATCTGTCGGAAAATTACGACGAAATTTCCGTCGAAAACTTCTACCAAAAAAAATAAAAAAAAAACCCACCCCACCCACCACCACGTCCAACCCCCACTGCTACCCTACAAGCCGCCACCACGCACCGCACCATCTAAACCAACCAGACCCAAAGCCGCCACCACCACCTTAACCCATTCAACCCTAACCCACCTAACCCGAACAAACCCACCAACCAGACCCACCACGACCCTAACCCAATAACCCAGATCTACCAACACCTTAACCCATTCAACCCTAACCGCCACCCACTAAATTAACCCACCCCACAAAACCAAACCTAACCCAGACCCAAACCCTAACCCAGACCCGACCTAAAACACCCAAACCCCTAACCCAGACCCGACCTAACCCAGACCTAAACCCCTAACCCAAACCTGACTGAACCCTAACCAAACCAACCTTCTCTCACCACCCTAACCCACCCCACCCTAACCCTAACCCTTGGCCCTGGAGGCACCCAACGCCACCTCCCTCGACCTACCCTTAAACTGACCCTAAAACCACCAACGAGCCACCAAAACCCAAATTTTTTTTTTAAAAAAAAAACTTTAAAACTAAAGAAAGAACATCAAAAACATCAGAACATACCTTTAATTTTAAAATTAGCTTCGAATTTCACCGAATTTAGGTTAATAAGGCTTAATTCGACAATAAAAACTCTACATCTAGAGTTTTGACTATCGAATTTAACCTTAAAAACCGTATAAAATAAAAAACGTAAGACAATTGGCGCGGCAAGGGGATTCATAGGGGTGGCAGCGGCGTGAGACGACGGCGGTTGTGGGTGAGATGACGGAGAAAGAAGAGAAAGAGGAGGGAGAAGGAGAGAGAAAGAGGAAGGAGAAGGATAGGAAAGAAGAGAAAGAAACATCAGAAGAAAGGAGAGAGAATAAAAAGGGGGAAGTGAAAAAAAATGGTTGAGGGTGAAATAAAATGGGGGCTGAATATTAGGGTTTGAATTTTTTTTTTAAAAAAATATATTCCAACGGAATATTCCGTCGGAAATTTCCGACGGATTTTAATTCTGTCGGAAAATTACATTTCCAACGGAAAATTCGGTCGGAAAGCCCATATATTTCGACGGATTTATATTCCGTCGGATCTTTAAAATCCGTCGTAAATGTCCGACGGAATAAAAATCCGTCGGAATTTCCTATGTTTCCAACGGAATTAGGTGTCCATCGGAACCTATTCGTCGGAAATAGGCCTATTTCTAGTAGTGCAACCGCCCACACACTTGAGGCAGTAGAAGGAGCGGAGAATGGTGGTCGGAAATGGATAGGGGAGGGAGAAGGGAAGGGGGCCAGAGGAGGCAGGGCTGCCACCTATTGGGGAAGGGGTTAAGGTTTTAATTTTTTTTTTAAAATTTATTTATTTATTTTTTTTTTAAAATTCGAATCTATCACGCGATGACACGTGTATGGTATGTAACCTCCTACATCAAGTTGGATGATCGGTTGGGTTGATAAAAATTAATAGGGTACAAAGTTGGGAGTGATAGAGAATAAACTGAAGTTGAGATTAATATCTTGAGCAAAGTTAGGATTAATGGTGACAATTTTTCGTTTTAAATAAGCTACTTTCCCCTAAAATAAATTCACTCAAAAATAGAGGAAAGAGTAAAACATCTATACTTTTATTTTAAAACACTAAAACACGAAACTTAAAGGACACTTGTGCTCTTCCTGATTTTCCTAAATTTTGCTTTTTATTTTATATTATTTTTTTTATTTAAAAAAAATTTACATTTCAGTTGAAACCAACCCACAAAAAAA
Source organism: Chenopodium album (assembly GCF_948465745.1). Taxonomy (NCBI): domain Eukaryota; kingdom Viridiplantae; phylum Streptophyta; class Magnoliopsida; order Caryophyllales; family Amaranthaceae; genus Chenopodium; species Chenopodium album. The sequence continues at coordinate 34,577,067 of NC_137848.1, read as the reverse complement.
AAAAAAATTATAAACTTCTAAACCGTTTAATCCCTCAAAAAGATACCAATTTTCATTTGTGTCACTTGGGTACTAAACTTCATTATATAAATAGTCAATTACACAAAAAAAAAAAAAAAAACAAAATAATAATGGTTTACTCTTTCTCTATTTTCTCTAACTCTACCTTTTCCCTCCTTCACCCTTAATCTATAATTTATATGAAGTAATTAATAAAAAAATTATTGTCAAGATGTATACAAACTTCAAAAAATAATGGCGACATTAAATTTAAGGGAGCAATCAGAGGTGTATTTTCTGTAATTTATTTACGGTTTTTTTTTTTTTTTTTTTTTTTTTTTTTTTTTTTTTTTTTTTTTTTTTAACAAATTGCGCTTTAGAATTTTTTCTAGGTTTTTTTTATAAATATTTATATAATTTTTTTCCCCTTTTTCAATGTTTAAAGATAATTTTTTTCTATTAATTTTAATATATTTTAGTTTTATCATGTGTTACTTTTTTCTGATCTTGATTTTTATTAAGTTTATGTAGGAATTTATTATTTTCAGTTTTTTTTTTGAAAATTGTTTTAGAATTTTTGGGTGATTGGTGTTTAATAGTTATTTTTTTTAAGAAGAATTGTGTATCAAAATTTCGTTTGGATGGATTTGCATAATTAATTTTCGTTAACAATGTTTAAAGAATGATTTTTTTTAAAGTTATATTTTCAATATTTTTTATGTTGTTAAATATGGACCAAACAAAGGCACTTGATCACATCTATCTATTTGGAGAGACGGCAGAAAATTCTATTTTTAAGATCTCAATTTAAATTATTTTTTTTACTTCGATTTTGTCTATAATTTTCGTTTATTGTGTATTTAATACTGTTTTTGTAAATTGGAACTAGATATACAAAATAATTTTTTTATTTGATCTAACTTAAATTACGTTTTTAAATTGTTATTTCCACTTATTATGACATGATGCTTTTCATGTGTCAAAGTAGTTATTTGTATTCTTTCCTTGATGCTACATTGTACATTTATTATATGATAAAATTACAAGTGTCTCTTTTTAATGTTCAAAATGTTGGGTTGCACATAAGGTAGACTCCATATTTGTTTATACTAGAGTGTACCCGTGCTCATGCACGAGATATATGTAGTATATATATTTAAGAGAAAAAAATGGTAGAAGTGATAGTTATTAAAGGGTGGCTATTGGTTTTTTTTTTCTTTTTCTTTTTTAAAGAAAAAATAGAGGGCTAGATTTTAATTGAGTGATATGGGTAGTTATGAGTAAAAATGGTGGTTATTGGTTATTTTTTTCAAAAAAAAAAATAATAAATAAAAGGGCTAGAATTGCAAGGATGAGAATTTGAAGGGCTGTGAATGAAAGTTGGAAAAACAACTCTACAATTATATATAAGATTTAAAAAAAAAAAAATAAGAACAACTTAAATACATAATAGTAAAATTCATTAATTGAAAAACATATACTTTGTATTTAACGAATAAAATTAACCCGTGCATCGCGTGGGCTTAATACTAGTTTCCAAGTAGAAAAACGGCAAAAACCGAAGTAAATTTCCAGTCAGAGTCCAATCACACCACTGACTACGCTCAAAACTGGAGAAAGAAGAAGAGGGACTGAGGGACTGACTGTATTTTCTCCCTCCCTCTTCTCTTCTACTTCACTTTTTCCCAACCTTGAAAATCACTCAACAACCAACAAAACAACAAACAACCTTCTTCTTCAACTACCATCAACATTCAAACAATTCACAATCACAATTTATTCTACAATTTATTTAATTTCACTTTCGGAAAAGATAAATGAGTGAGGAAATTAAACCACCAATAGGCACTGGAAAACCTGCAGCCGAAGATCGGAAACCGCCTTTGATGGGGGCTGGTAAGCGGATCATTATTAAAAACGCGGATATGGCTGATGACATGCAGAAAGAAGCTCTCGACATTGCAATTGCTGTACTATCTCACTCTCCTCTGTTGGAATTTGTATATTTTGTATAATGTCGCTTCCGATCTTTGGATGAGCAAATTTTGTGGAATTTTGTGTTGACTTGTTTTGTTTTTTTGGTTTAGGTTTTGATGATTTTAAGTTGGTAATTTTGAATTTTGTGGGATTTTTGTTTGTTGTGATTTTGATTTGTAGGCATTTGAGAAGGTTAATGTTGAGAAAGATGTAGCGGAGAGTATTAAGAAGGAGTTTGATAAGAAACATGGACCTACTTGGCACTGCATTGTTGGTCGCAATTTTGGTAAATTTCTCTTTCTTAGCCTTATTTATTTTATATTATTATTTTCTTTTTGAATATGATTGCAAGCTTTTGAACATGATTGTCTGGGTTTATGGTTGGACTTTGATTGTAGGAGACCTTGTAACGATATTCACATTATAGATGAGAGTATAGTATGTCCTTACTAGCTTTGATTTTTCAACTGCATCAAATGTTGTTAATCTGGACTAGTGGTGGAGTGGTGGTAATTGACAATTGTTTACTCACATTACCTGGTTAGAGGTTGGTTACATGATGCTGTTTGGTGCGTTGTCACTAGAGCAACGATTAGAGGGGCTGGGTAGGGGTGATTGGGCGTAATAGATGGTTGGCATGTAAATTGGCATCTCAAATTGTGGTACATTTTGATCCTTATTTAGCAACCTTATGAAATTGCGTCATCAAATGTGTCATTGAACATTATGTGTCTACTCTTCTTTAAATATGGGACTTTGATGGGGCGTTCCTAATTCACTTAAAAAAGTTAAGGTTTTATCACTGTTGGAAGTACCGTACTGCTTGAAAGGTTGGAATTAAACAATTTTGAATTACATTGGTAGACAAACTAGACGCATTAACATATGGAGTGTATTTTGTTTCCTCCAGTATTTAGCATATTATCACCCTCCTGTTACTCTAGGCCAGAGTGGAGAGATATTTCATGAAAAATTCCACATTCTATTTATAGCATAAATTATGTGAAATCAATATGGCTATTAGATACGGATGTTCTCAAAATGTATGAAGGTGATTAGATTACTATATGCAATCAGAATACTGCCTTGTTTAGTTTTCTTAAAGAAGGCTTTGATTGTGTTTTCTCTTGTTTAGTTGTCTAAAAGAAGACTGTAATTGTGTTTTCTATCCTCTTGGCGTAAAAATTGACAGTATACAAGTTACTGTGCTTTATTTGTTGACCTATCCCAGTCCTTCAATCTTTATGGCTCTTGGGATCTTAGACAGTTTCACCTGAAGGTCTAGTATGGTGCTGTTCTCTATCGGTCTATAATTGGAATAGAAACTGACTAAACAGCTTTATGAAGTTTAAGATTCTGAATAATTGACCAAATGGAAGACAATAGGAAGACCTAAAGCAAAAACCTGATTTGAAGCTGCGTATTAAATAAAATAATGCGAGATTATCATTAAGATATCTGTATGTTCTTATTTTAAGTTGGTTATTGGCTATTTTGGTACGAGGGTAATTGGATGGTAAAGGACGCTTGACGTGCAAGGAAGCTTGTAGGCTTAATCTTAGTCCAATTAGGATCAGACATATGTTTCTAATGTTTTATTAGGAGTCCTACACGATTATACTAGTCCCTTAAAGATTTAATTTTACGTGTAGGAAAAAAAAATTATATTTTATTATTGTTAGGAGTCTTAGTCTAATTACCAGGTTATTTTTTTATGGTAATTAGGATTCTTTGTTAGATTATTCTAGAATTTATATTGCCTATATAAAAGGGGACTTAGGTTGTAATGATTTATTGTTAGTAGAGTAAATTGAGTTTTCATAAAGACATGTAATCTTGTGAAATGCATGTTCATGAGTTTATTCTCCTCAAATTGGTCGCTTAGCACTTTGGTTCCCTAGTTTAGTTGATCCGTAGATTGAGAGGCTTATTCATATCATCAACCTGAAACATGCAATCATTGATGAATTTTGGTCAAGGATCATGGTCAAATTAGGTAAATTTAATGACCCAAGCTCTAACCTAATTCCCAACAGATTTGGATTGTGGATATGAGAAGAAAAAATGTGCATATACCAGTATTATTTTTAGGAATGTGACTGCCTATCATCCTATACATGGGCAGTTCTCACATGAGATATTATAACTTTTTCCATCCTCTTTTTAAATGGCATTCAACTGGTCTTTGGAGCTAAAGTTTGAAACACGGGAGAAGTTAATTGTTATAAAGAAAGAACAAAAAACAAGGAGGTGAATAACTTACTCTCATCTTTGCAAAATCTACATCTGCTAAGGTAGTCGAGATTTCATTTGTCTAAAAATCTCATTGGGATCTTTTCCTTGGTTCCTCCCTTATGAAGTGATGTCTTTTAACTTCTAATAGCCTTTTAAAAGAAAAAAGAGGTAAATTCTACAAGGTGCCCCTTAATTTTTGTTTAGTGAATTTTTTTTTTTCCCATAATATATAGTGACCTCCTAGTTTTCTTAACTCTACTTAGTGCATTAATTGTCATTTAATGGGCTATTCATGCTTCTATCTAACTTTAATGATTAAAAAGATTCCTACCCTTAACAAAACCTATTTATCGTCCCTCAAGCCACCACCCCATTCTCTCTCTACTTAGTTAAAACCGTTGTTGATGAAGATATCATCATTTGGGAAGTCTACTGGATGACCTCTTAAGCGCCCATCATCATTTCTCTCTTTCTAAAATCAAAGTTTATCAAGAGGTATTCATCATAGGAAGACCGTGAACATCAGTTTTAGATTTTTAGGGCGAATCTCTGCCATGGAAAACATCATTATGCTCTTGATCCTATTGTCATTCACAGTGTTATGATTGATTTTGACTGAAAGGGGTTGGTTTATCCGGGTGTTGAGGCTTGGTTTCATGGGATGGAGGTGGTTTTTGAGGGTGGTGAGAAGGGGGTAGTGTAAGCTAGACAATTGGTGATGGTGGCTGGACGGTGGTTGAGTAAAAAATGGGGTGGTTAAGCAAACTAGGAGATCATTGTATATTATGGTAAAAAAAGTTCCACCTAATGTAAAATGCTAAAACTAATAGCCACCATGTAAAATTCCAAATAAAAAAATATTTAATACATGAAATTGCAAAATTTCATGCACCCAAACTTTGAGGTTTAAATTGCTTTTTTAGAGCAATATTATTTTTTTCTTCATTATATTCTTTGTTTAGTTGACCCCACTTATGGGATTAAGGCTTTGATTGATATTCTTTGTTTAGTTTGTGAGTGTGTAGCAAGGCACATATGTAGAGATTGAGATAATTAATTGGAAATAACTGTGAGAAGAAAAGTGGTCAAGAATAGCACTATTTTATGTGGGAGGTATTCTTTGTTAAAAGGCAAAAAACCGAAGGACGACAAGCCATGTATGTCCATTGTCTGATAATCAGGAGATTACAAGAACTCTAAATTATTAGGGGTGAATACTACAATTATAATTTGCTGTAGGAACTATGACTAAACTCACTAATACAAGTGGAAAGAGAGACTGTGTGTAGTATAAACACTGGAGGGGTGTGTATGATTCTCAAACAATGCCCAACATCTCTCATATATGTAGTTTTGTATGGCGGTGGATGAGATGTGTAAAAAAATCTACACACGCTCTTTAAGTTGTTGCATCCCTAAGGAAGTCTCATGAGCATACACCATTCTCGGTAGCTTTCCTATTTTTTGTTACCATGTTAGAATTATCTAACAACCTTGGGGAAAAATAATTCCTTTTGTTCACTTAGTCACACTGTCTTAGTAATTTATACTTCGAGACAAATTGCTTATGCATTCTTCGTATGAAACTTAAGGGTGCAACCCCCCCCCCCCCCCCCCTCCCCCTCCCTATTTGGGGGTAAAAAAAGTGACTTGAACTCTTTTAATGAGTATGTAACGCGAAATCCAAGTTGAATGATGAATCCATCATACATGACATTCTTGAGATTCTTCATCAAAGAAATCTTTAATGATACAACATTATGGTTGTGAATGTGTAGTAGAAGCAACAAGATAGAGACTAATTAGAATAAATTGGGGATAAATGAGGTAAGAGAGTAAATCAAGAAAGACAAACAATTTATCAGGAAAAAATCTACATATAGTGGTAAACTAGGAGAGTATAAGATCCCTAAAATACTAAGGTGAGTAATATATTAACAACTCTCATCATTAAACTCACCTAGGATAAATATAAGAAAGGATAGTGGTTAAGTAAATTAGGTGAAAACTACACAAAGAGGGCGGGCTAATATGTAGGGTGACATGTAGTATAAGTATGGGTTCTTTTGTGCATGCTTGTGATTGAAAGTCAAACACCAATATTTAAAGTTGTAAATGGTGCAGAAAAAATTAGCTAGAAAATTGTTAAAACTTCTTTCATCATTCTTGTAGAAATAATGTTCTAGAATTCTCATGAGCTGTTGCTTCCTAGGAAGCTCGGACTCGGGTACGGGTGTCGGACTCGGGTATGGGTCCAAGTGTCAGACTCAGAATATTATAAAATTAAGGATCCGCGGACACGTTTTAAAAGAGTCCATATTTTAAATTTGGACTCAGGGACACGACAATTTAAAAAATATTAGAGTTGAAGGTAAGTAAAAATAGGTCAAAGTAGAAGTTTAGAGTAGTACTTATTGTTCAGCTTTTAAAAAAAATATAAAAGTAGTACTGTAAAAAAGAAAAGAAAGAAACAGTAAATAAGATTATAAATCACGTGAGTTTTCCACCCACCTCCACATTCACTATTTCAATTTTCAAGACTGCCTACCCCACCCACGTTAAAAAAAAATAAAATAAAAGAAAACAGAAATTGCAGTTGAAGTTGAATGGTCGAGAACTCGAGACTCAAAGAACCAGTTTTCAGTCGCCGGCAAAGAAATCCAGCAACTTCTGGGTGTCAAACTGCTCGTTTTTCACTTTCGATCAAAAACCCTAAGGTTAGGCTCTTGGTTTGGTGAATCTGTCCTCCTATTTTAGATCTAGGGTTCACAATTGGCGAGTCCACTTTTTCACGCAAGGGTCCGACCCAGATTTCGTGTCCGCACCCGGGTCGCGTCGTGTCGACACGGGTACGGCTGGGTGTTTGGCCGAGTCCGAGCTTCGCAGGTTGCTTCTAGTTGCTTCCAATGCAAGTAGTCTCTAGAAAGATCAAGAAGCTTGCGTAATAAAAGCTTGTAGATAATATTTGAGAAATTAGGTGCAATCAATAATCTTGCTTGATTTATAGAAAACATACACTCTAGTTAATTAAACCTACACAAGCCTATAAAATTTTGGCCACACCATTGTTAGGATAGTGTGGTTCAAATTCCATTAAGACTAATTAATTATTTTAATGTTGTTGGATAATTCTAAATTATGGAAGTTACTACAAAGGTTGTATGTTTGTTTAACTCTCAAAAGGACCAAGGTCATTCCAATTATAAAGGTGAAGGATTAAATGTAGTAGGGAGATCAAACAATAAAAGAACTGCCAAAAATTGGTTCATATCTAATGGAATCGATCAAAATATTTATGCAAATATTGTAACAGGTATGGGCACAAATGCACATTGTTCCCAATTGTTTGAAGAAAAAACAAGAAGAAATGTAAGAGAATTCTAGAAACTGATTATGGTGACATAGAATATGATTTTCCATATTTATTCTCAGAAGGATTACTTATTGATTATGTGTCTGTAAAAAATAGATTTACTCAATGGGCAACAAGTCATGTTGCAAAGTTCATGACATTGTTTTAGTTCGGATCAAAACACATGATGTTAAAATCAGGACTTTATCTAACATGTTTTGATTTGAAGCAGACCATCATCTCTTTCAGCACTCTTGATTTTAAAAGTTGCAAATATTTTGACTCAGGTGGAGTACTTAAAGTCTTCAATGGTGCTCATAAAATTATGAAAAAAGTTGCAAATATTTGGTGTTTCATTTGACGAGTACACATAAAATTTTGTCCAAAGTTTAGACTGTTGGGTATTGCCCTAATTTTGTAAGCCTAATGTCTTGTGCAGTGTATGTATATATGTAATCTTAAAAGCTATCACTCTAGCTCTCTAAAATTATCTACAAGCTTGTACCATGCAAGCTAGAACTTTCTAGAGGTTACTTAAATTCAGAAGCAATGACTCCTGAGATTTCTTCGATGTTAGAGTAAACACAATGGTTGCCCACAACCATTGTGGTTATCACTTATTTAATTAATTTCTCTATCTTCCACCTCATTTATAACCACTCTTATACCCACTTAATAACCAATGTAGCCCAATGGTTGACCATGGTTACACATCTTATCCTCTCTTATTTTTACCCAATCCCACCACACAATCTCCCTCTTTCACTCAATGACCAAGCAAATTGGCCCTACTATTTCACTCAATAACCAAGCTTTATAACCTGGTTATTTCCACAACCAGGTTATTGCTTTTTGTTCCCAAAAATTTCTCTCTCTTCATTTTTTTAATACTTTTTCACTTTCTCTCTCCCCATAACCAAGCCAATCGGTTAATGATACTATATTTACTTTCTCTCTTTCAAATTGGCTTTGCTCTTATAGCTGTAAGAATGCTTAAGTGATACTATATTTACACACACACACTATGATCTTGCACACAAAAAATCAAACTCATACTATGAGCCTTCCTTCATTTTAGCCACGTATACAATCCACGTATTTTACTAGTCCACTATTCTTTCTTTTTACTTCACCTGCATAAGGTTATTTTTATAACAGTGAGAGTTATTAGTGTACTTACCCTGATATTTTAGGGTTCTTGTTCTCTCCAATTTTCATATAGTTGATTTTCGAGTGCTTGTCGTCCGTGAGTTTTTGGCCTTAATTTGAGGATTTTTCCCACATAAATTGTGTGTCCTTGATCACTTCTTTAGTTTGAGCTGTCTCATTTATTCCCATTTAATTCTTCTTGATATTTACATCTTTGTTTTCGCTATGCACTCAAAACCCTAACATTTTAAAATCGTTGTCTCACTTGCATCACACTTTAACTTATAAGGTACATTGAGAATCCTTGGAAATGGCTGCATTGGATCTTCAGAATTGTGTATGCTGTATTCCAGCCTTGCTCATAATCTGAAAACATAGATCGTGAGGTGTTGGTCACCTTCAATTTCCAACAATGATGGCTTGTTCCTCCCACCCTCCCACCCCCCCCCCCCCCCCCCCCCCCAAAACCCCCTTCCTTTTTTCAGTTAGATAAATCCATTATTTACCTGAATACTACTCTGGTGAAATTTAATCGTTTATTGTAGTGTGCAGTAGACTGGCTTTCTGAACTGCCTTTTCTCCTGACTACCAATTTTGTGCCATGCCAATTAGACTATCAATTGACCGGATGTTCTCAACTCAGCCTTGGATATTCTTGGTAATTAGGAGTGCACAATATAAGATGGGGGCATGATATTAAACAATTAATCTGGTGTGGAGACATTTATTGAACTTTCTTCAATATGCTTTCTGGAATGCTAGGTTCATAGGTGTACAATTTCTCTAAATTTTAATAAACCATGATTTAGTGTGTACATCTAAATCTTTAATAAACCATGGTTTACGCTTTGTTTGGATAGCAAAGAAGGAAGGAAAGGAAGGGAAGGGAAAAAGGAGGAAGGGAAGAGAAAAGAAAGGGAAAGGGAGGTGAGCTCCATTTTCCCTCCAAATCTCTTCAATTTTTGAGGGATTAAGCTTATTAAAGAGAGAGGGAAAATGGATCCCTCCCTCTCCTTCCCCTTCCTTCCCCCAATCCTTTACCCAAACAAGAGAATTTGTCGCCCTTCCTTTCACTTCTCTTCTTTTCCTTCCATTTCTTTCTTTCCAATCAAAGTGTTAGTGTTTCTGAGTTTATTATGCCGGGTTAAGTTTCGAACATTAGATCGGGATTTTCCCCTCCTTTTTTTTTGTGGTTTAAGGTGCACGGTTAGGGGCCAAGGTTTAATTTTAGCAAACTATTCTTTGGCCTTTTGTGTTGGAGGAATAAACAACAATATTAAAGATTATAACACTCATATGACTCATATGGCTGTGATTTAGTATGTCTACCCATGTTGGACTAAAGTGGCTGGCTTAATATAGTGGTATTTGAAATGGGCATTGTTGGCTTCTGGTATTCTGTGGAAAATGTGGTGAGCTGTGTTACTACAAATTTTCATTCCAACCTAGTATCAGTCCTGGATACATTATTTGGTTTATCTTTTAGTAACTTTACGTTTAATGATATCTGTGACATCCCTGAAATTAGCAAGTCTGATCAATGACAATCTTTAACCCAAGTTTTGGTAATCATAGCCTGGTTAGACATTGACACATCCTACCTAGTTCTTAGCTCTTGCCATGTTATTAATTAAAATGGAATTAATTTAGATGTTCTTTTGGTAAAATATGTTAAGTTTTTAGTCATCTACTCATGGGAGCTATAGAAATGGACATATGTATGACTGGGATGGAAAACTTTTCAATATCTTATTTGGATAGTAGTTCAGTCATTGAGAACTTTGCTTATTTTCTCATCACCACTATAATAAACTATTAATCTGAAGCCAAGAATTAAATTGACTGTACCAGAATGGTGATATCTGACCCCATATTATCTTCTTGCCAATTGCATCTCTAGTTTTCTTCTATAAAAAGTAATGTCATATAGACTTGAAAGATATATGTTTATGGATGCTTGCATGACGATATTGAGAATAAAAACATGAAATTTCTTTTGTGCCTTTCTGACTTCTAGACAGAATCGTTGTGGCTGCAAAAGGAAAATAACCATCAACAACAATATCAGATCGCATAATCACAAAGAAAAATTGCAACCTAGAAGACTTTTCTACAACTCATACTTTGACCTACTTCGTACTTTTGTGAGCTTTCTGCTTGAATTAAACTTTTCTTCTTGTTTTACAGAAACTACTTAATTTTTATTTTTTTACTTTATCCTTTCTCCCCCTTATATCAGTTTCTTTTTCTCTTATTTTCTCTTTTCTTTTTGGATGGGAAGATAAATATTTTCTGGTGCTGTGAAGTGTCAAAATATATGCTCTGTAATTGGCTGAAAGGGCTTTCGACGATACAAAATGGCGGATATAATCTATATCTTAGGGACTTTGTTACTTCCTTTTATTGATCTCAACATCTTAATATGCAACTTTTATATTTTCTGGTGCTGTGAATTGTCAAAATATATGCTCTGTAATAAGGGCTTTCGACGATACAAGATAGCGGATATAATCTATATCTTACGGTCTTTGTTGCTTCCTTTTAATGATCTCAACATCTTAATATGCAACTTTTAGGGAGTATCGTCCATTGCAGCTTGAGAAGTGTGAGTATTGTTACAATAGGAAGGCAGCAAAAGTACACAAATTCCTCTAGCACAAAGTGTTTCTAATCTAGTACTTAAGGAACATCTTGCTTCCATTTTGTGAGCCTCATGAGTGGGTTCGAATGCCGAATGAAGAAAAGACATATTAATAGGTCAAAATCTGGCCATTTGGTGACTTTTGTGGCTCTCTCACCTTGTTTTTGTTTTAGTACAAAGGCTTGATTCTCTTCACTTTATTTAAGGTGTCCTGGTCTGAAATTTTGAAATTCTGGTTTGTTTTTTATTTAATGTCTGAGTTTTGTCTAGTCTGGTTTCAATTTATTTGGTACAATGGGAATAAGATGAAGGAAACATAGCCAAAACAATAATATCTGGTGTGTGTGTGTGTTGGGGGTGGGAGTATGTTGTTGAATATCTATAAGCCTTAAGGACTTGCGGTAACATTGCCGGCTGTAGAACTGACCCTAGTTTACAGCCTCTGATAATCCTCACTAGGTCAGAAACGTGAATTTTAATCTCAATTTCTTGGGGTGTCCTGGAACCTACTGTCTTGTTAAATTTTAGGAGAAATCCTTAAATGAACAGAAATTGTGGTTATTCTACAAAATTCATCAAGATATATTGCTCTTTTTGTTTGTGCAAATCAGTTTGATGAATATTATGATGTTATTTTGTGATATCTGCATGCAAACTATTCTCATCAAATCTAGAGTGGGGGAGCTCTCATTAAATCTGGTGATAATTGGCATGTACCAACTAGCATAGTGGTATTGTTGGGGAACATGGGATTTTGCTGCAAAATTTTCTATGTTTATCTTCTATATCAGTTTTGTAATGTTTGTCTTTTACTTTTGAAACAGGTTCATATGTTACTCATGAGACGAACCATTTTATTTACTTCTATCTGGATCAGAAGGCTGTATTGTTATTCAAATCTGGTTGATGACGCCAAGGATTTCCTTTGAGGGTGATGCTATTAGATGAAGATCTGTGACATCATGGCGCTGTGTTATATATGTTGACGAGCTCCTTTATGTATTACCATTGAAACCCTAGCATGAAGTGTCTTAGGAAAACATCCTTATGCTTGTACATTTTACTCCCTGAATCATGCCTTTGTTTATTCTTGACTAGGATTTGAAAAACCGGACTAATATTTAATTGTTAGCTATTTCTCGCTGGATAGTTGTTGAGCTCGATGCTTTATTGTATTTCCAGATTCTTGAATGTTGATTAAATGCAGAGGTCTATCGTGGCTCCATTAGCAAGTTAGTGATTTCAACAATGAACGTAACTTTTCTGTTTGATTATTGCATTGTTGCATGACTTGCATCTTTGATGGCCTCAATTGCTTTTTAAATCTTAAACTTGATAAATGATTAGATTGTGACACCAATTTAGGAGCAGTGTGCCAAATCCACGACTTGGTAACTAACTTGACATCCTATTTCCTTGGCTGCAGAAGGGGGGAAAAGACGGAGGTGGGAAATGGGCCGAAGCAGAGTATGGGCAACTTTACTCTAAAACTCATACCCCATCCCTTCCCCACTGGGCGGGGATGGGGCAGGTCTTGCATTTGCCCCGACCCACTACCATCCCTACAAAATAGTGTATATGACTCAATTTTGGTCTTTTTCGCACTAAAACTTTGTTTCATTCTTAACCAAAATGGTATCAAAATGATACTTTGCAATACTTGGGATAGTGGTGGCTACGAGTTTGTTGATGAGGGGTTCATCTAAACTGCTAACTTCCCTTCAAGCCTATGAGGACGTTGTCTGATCTAGTTTGGGGGGATTTCTTGTTTATAGAGACTTTGTCCTCTTCTTTTTATTTTCTTAAGTATGCTTAGTTTAGATTTATGCTTTATTAGCTTAGGCGAGATTTATTACTTTTTTAGAATATATTTCATAGCTTTCATAGGATATGCTTTTAATAAAAGAAAAAAAAAAAAACTAAATATACGTTTCCAATTAATTATGAATCATGCTTCCCTGTTCCTCTTAATGAAAATTGTTTAAATAATTTTGATTGTTTGTAATTGATGATGAATATTGACGATTTGTAAGCCATGATTTGATGCTTATTGCTTTGAAGCCCTGATATGCGTCAATTTTGTCCAACTACATTACTTGATTTGGTTAGGAATTGTGTGTTAGTTCTCATGTCGTTGAATTTGAATTTTGGTTTGCGACTATTAATAATTTTGTATGGCTCATATATAGGTACATTGAGAAAGACGAAACCATTTGTTCTTTTAGGAAGCTTTAAGATTATTTAAAATACATTTGATCTTTCCTAGCTTGCTACCTATGTTGTTGCCTACCTGTTTCTTTTTATATTTTTATTGATTTTGCCGCATTACAAGCTTTATGAGCCCCATTCATTAATAGTTCCAAGCTTGGCTTAAGAGAGCTATAAATTACTGAGGTGAGGGACCTTTTTCTTTTCTTATTTAAAGGAGGTAGTATTAGTTTTACGGAGGTTAGCTTTCACTTTCTTTAATTTTAGTTTAGTTAGATAACTTAGGGCTTGTTTGGCATCATTTTTGGGTTTAGTTTTCAGTTTTTTTGAAAACCAAAAACCAAAAACAGGAAACAAGAAAAAGGTGTTTCCACTTTACTGTTGTCAGTTTTCAAAATTATCATGATTTTAGTAAGTTCAAATAATTTTTGATTCATTATAGGACATTTATCATATACTTTTAAAAAACAAAAAACTAAAAAACAGAAAACCACAGCAATGCCAAACGAACCGTTAGATTTCATGATTGATTAGTTTTTTAGTTGAATTTATTTTTTTACGGAAGTTTTGCTCAGTGTTTCTTTAGTTTTATTTACTTCCCTTATTTTTAATATTGTTATTGTTTTTACGAAGCTTTTTATTTTCATTAATATTCGTGACTTTTAGTTATTAGTTTTATTTTACAGTTCTTATTTAACCTTTCACTATTATTGCTTTCATACTATTTTTATTATTATTGTTTATTTATTCTTTGTTTAATTGCTTTGATTAGTTTAGATTTAATTATGCGTGAATAGTTTTATTCTAGGGTTGTGGAGATCCATGAATAATATGAAGGGATGATTTATGATTATTGATTGTTAATGTTTTGGGTTAATTTCCAATTGTTTGTTATAATGCTTATTCAATTAGATTTGCGCAGGTTTAATTGTATGAGTTATGCAATATTAATTCGAGATTCGAGAGATGAGAGTTGATATTAAGGCTTAGTTTCAATAGACAGGTTAATTTATAAATGGTTAAATCAAGATTCAAGTGAAGCGATTGAATGCCGATAGATTAATTATGTAATTATAATATGTAGCGAAAGCCCTTTATAATCTGGTTAATTTATGTATTGATAATTGATTGTTGTCTTTCATCCCGGAATATTATTCATTGGTGAACCTATGACCCTAGGTCTTTTATTATTGCTTATTTCCCTTAGTTTAATTATTATCGTAGTATAATTCTCACAATTCTTATTTGTTTCTTAATAATTTAGACTATAATAATTTATTAGGAATAAAAGAACATTGTTTCCTTGTGGATTCGACCCTACTTCCCTATCTATTTTAGTTAGTGGTTTTAGGAATTACTTTTGATTAGGTGATACGACTTTAGCCTGTCACATGCCTTATTCAAGTCAGTGTAATCAACACACATGCGCCAGGTACCTTTCGGTTTCTTTACGAGTACAACGTTCGCAACCCAATTAGGGAAGTTACATGGCCGAATGAACCCAGCGTCTAACAACTTTTTAACCTCGGCAGCTGCCGTCTGACTTCTCTCCTCGCCGTGATTTCTTTTCTTTTGCCTGATAGGCTTCTTTTTTGGATCCACAGCAAGTTTGTGGACAACAAGATCCACACTTTAACAGTATGCTTTCAGCAAGTGGTGCAAGTCTGCACCCAACTTCGCAAAAGCAGCCATCCTCACTTTAACAGTATGCTTCAGACGGATGTCGTCCAGAGAAATATCAATGTGATCACCAGCTAGTTAGGGAGGGAGTTCATCTGACCGTTCCCTGGTTAGTTATTGCTATTAATTCTTCTTCTTTACTGCCACCAACTGATCAGCTTTCCTGTTCTTTTCGACTGTTGGTGGGGCGGGCTCGGGATCCTTGACATCGTCAAGGTCTATTGACTCCTCCCCCTAGCCGGCTGGTGTTGCCGTGGGTTTAACGTCTAAGAGGTAGCTCTCTCTAGCAGTCTTCAGATCCCCATTCAAGGAGCTAACGGAACCATCATCCCTTTTGAACTTCAAGAGCATGAGAGGAGCGATAATGACGGCCTTGGACTCGTTTAGAGTTGGACAGCCCAAGATGAGGTTGTAGGCGGTCAGCTCCTCCACAACCAAGAACCAGACTACCATGTGGCGTCCCTTTCCTTTCTCTCACAGCCACATGGGTGAATCAGTTCGTTCGACTGGGGGCACGAATCCTCCCCCAAAGACAACCAGGGGGTGAGTTACACTGCGCATGCTGCCGGGCTTGTACTTCAGCTTGGACAAGCACTTATAGCTGATGATGTCAGATGAGCTACCAGCGTCTATCAAGATCCGGCCAACCAGCTGGTTGGCAACCTTGCATTCGATGATGACCGGGTCATCATGCGACCGACGAATTGTGCCCTGGTCCTTTTCAGTGATGATGACCTCAGGAAATGTATTGGTAGATGCTTAACCTTCGTCAATAGATTTGACATCCATTTTCCTCAAGAGGTCCTTAGCGCCCCGGATTGTAGGGCCCCCTCCGGTAAAATCGCCTGCTATTGTGTAGATCGGCTCTTTGTTAGTGTCCGAACTACTAGTAGGCTGGGTAGTCTTTTTAGACAACTGCCCTAGGTTTGTCTTCAAGGTAACCTTGGACTTGAGGATGTAAGACTTCAACAACCCCTGATCAGCCAGATGATCCAACAACCGCTTGAGGCTATAACAGTCGTTGGTGTCATGGCCAATGTCCTCATGGAAATGGCAGTACTTGTTTTTGTTCCGATTTTTGGCGGAACCTTTCATAGCAGCGAGCTTCTCAATGGTCACCCGGTCTTTGATCTCCGTGAGGATGGAGTAGCAGTCCTTATTAAACTCGTACTTGGGGACGTACGGTTTAAACTCTTTCTTGTTCTTCTAGGACGGCTGATCAGAGTCGTCAACCGTCCAGACTTCTTTCTTTTCTTGCTCTCTTTAGCTTTGTGAGCCGGATGAGCAGGCCGCCTCTCCTTTTACTTGTCAGACTTCTTGGAGTATGAGTGATTGCTGGGCGAACAAAGGTCGGTCGCTTATATATAGGCTTCCGCCTCCATCAACGCCTCTTGGAGAGTGAAGACTCTCTTTCTGACGAGGTCGAACTTAAAAGTTTACTCGTCCTTCAGACCCTTGAAGGAGTCTGTGTATGCAACCTCGTCATACAATCCTTGAATCAGGATTCTCACCAGATTAAACCGCCTGGCATAGGAGCGAAGTCCTTTTCTCTCTCCCTGCCGGATGGTACTCAAGTCGAGATTTGTTTTCTTGGCAGGGATGTTCATTAAGTTGGAAGCAAACAAGAAGGCAAGCCTCTTGAAGCTGTCAATGCATCCAACTGGCAAGTTGCCAAACCATTGTTGGGCGATGCCCTTCAATGTAGCCGAGAAGCACCTGCACTAAGTGGCATCATCCAACCCCTGTAGGTACGTGAGGTTGGTGTAGGCCATAAGGTGGTCTTCAGGATTGGTGGTACTATCGTAGGTACCAACCAAGACATTCTTAACCTTTGCCGGCTGTGCCTCCTTGGTTAGCTCCTCGGTAAATGCAGAGCGTTGTTCACCAAGTTTCAGCAGACGAAACTGCCAGTCTAGAGGTTGGACGTTGAATGCCGCCTGACCTCTTAAGAGGGCCGACTGCATGTAGGGTTGGGCATATTTCCAGTATGGCATGTGAGGCACAAACGGGACTAAACCAATCATTTAAGGGCCTATATGGACGGACTGACTGCCGGTCTGGCTCTTATGCAATGACTGGGAACACCTTGCCGAGGTATTCCTGAAGCTGTTTGGGAAGCTCTCATGCAAAGACAGTTGTTGGTTCCTCTTCTGCTTGATGATGTGTCGGGCACCATAGAATGATTTTTTTCTGCCAAGCCATCCGACTAGACGTTCCAGATGACTTTCCTCGTGCCTGTCTAGGGCAGAAGAACCTTGGACCAGTCTATTTAAGGTCACGACCTTCTCCTTTGTGGCTGGGTGTGGAGTAGGCTGCCGGTCCCTGACTGGCTTTCTCCTCTTGATATGAGGAAATTTTTTGGCTGACTAACCTTTACTTGAGCCAACCGACCTCTTATTGATGAGGTCATTGATCTCCCCTTTGAAACTAGTCATGCATTTCATGAGTTTGTCTCTGGTGACGGGAGTGTTCCCTCTTGTCGCCTGAGTTTCCCCATCCGGTTGTCAAGAGGATTTGCTTGGACCCGCCTAATTTTCATCCCGTTCCAATCTATCTTATGAGTGACCCATCAGGGGCCAAATGGGTTTCGACATCAAAGTTGTTTTCTGTATCATGGTCTGAATAGAACTCCCCATCGACCGGAGGCCGATTGGGTTCCGGAGGCGGTACAAAACCTTGTAAAATCATCTTTGAAGTACTCTCCCCACATTGGCGCCAAATGTTTTAGGGTTTTTCTGGTCCCCTGGGAGAGTTACGTCACCAAGATTAGATTCTCGCTATCTGTACCTGCAAAACCACGGAGGCCCCGATTGGTTGGAGTTCTGCCTCTAACGATCAAGTTAGAACCAGTCAAAGAATGTAAAAAGGTGCGGAAAAGGTAAAAGTGAGATCTTCTCGGATTCCGAGATTTAGTGATTTCTCTGATGTTAGAGAATTCAGGTATGTTGTAATAAATGAAAGTGCCCCAGAAATAGGGAGAATCTCCCTATTTATAGGGTCATCGGGATTTGTGCCCCTACCCAAATTACGGAAACCTAGGACTAATGGGCTCTTGGGATTTGGACCATGAAGGGCGTCTTTCTCCCAAATGACTGGGAGGGACACGTGTCAAAGGGGGATAGTTCCACTTGAAACCTTTCTTAGGGTGACACGTGTCACCTTCTGATAGGGCCATGTGGCTTGGCTAATTTTACCCAAAACAATTATAATTACATGGTTATTCGTATAGGAGTAAAATCCTATAGTTAATTGGATATTCATATTAATTGTAATATGTGGTGTTTTGTTATAAGTAAAATTCTTTTGTCAACAAAAAGATAGTTTTTTTCAAAAGAATTATAAATTATTTTATGTATAGTTTTTTATCCTAAACAAATCTATCCAAACTAATCTAACGTGACATCTAATCTAATCACAATAATATCTATTTGTCGCTTACGTGACTCGAAACTTGGCGAAAAACTGGAATGCCAAATGTCGTTGTCTCGTGGCCTGATTGCGAGACTTAATTTTATTTAATTGTGATATGATATTAGATTTGGGAAGGTAGATAAAAAAGAAACATACTTTGAATTCCTTTGAGAGAATATAATGTTGGAAGCTCTATTATATCTAGAATAGGCTAAATTAAAACGAATAATTCCACCTTTGTCATTTATGCTCAAAATAAGCCCACCTTTGCGAATCCTAAATACAATCTCACCTTTTGCCCTTTCTGCTCAAAATAGTCCTTTGACCGATTTGTGAAATTGGTAACCAGTTTTAGAAGGTGACTTTTCATGTGTCCCCTTATGATTGGTCTTAATTTTTTTTTTTAAAAAAAATAATAATAAAAAACCCCCTTCCCATTAGAGAAGACACCAACCCCCTTTCCCGTCACTTTTTTGCTCCCCACCTTCACCCACCAACAACAACCTAACCAAACACCACCATACATGCACCCATAATATCAATATCCTGCTTAACTCAGTCCCAATCAACCACCAGTTCCACTTCCAAATTCGCACATAGAGCAACCATTAATCCCCAGTAACAACTTCACATCCACCACTCCCAAATAACGACAATAACAGTAGCTCTTAGCAATTCCTAAACAACCAATAAATAAGAACCAAATAGACACCAAAAGTATTAATTTTAGCAAGCCAATTCGTGCCCAATTAAGAGCTCCTACAACTCCGGTGGTAGCAATTCACTCAATTCCATCCATAAATTGACGCGAGAACAGGGGGAGGATTTTGTGGGTGGCTAGGATGTCGTGTTCAGTATATTTTAGGGTGGTTAGATTTAGGGGGTTTCGTGGTCAAGTGAAAGAGGTGGTGTGGTTGGGAGTTCGTGGTCAAGTGAGAGAGGTAGTGTGGTTGGGAGTTTGTGGTCAGGTGAAAGAAGTGGTGTGGTTGGGGTTATGGATTGTGGTTTGGCGGTGGTCATATTATGGAGGTCTGGTGGTGGTGATTATGTGGAGTACTGGAGTTATCTTTAAAGGGTTGGGAGATGGGAGGGAGGAAAAAGAATTAAGACATTAAAATAAAAAGAAAGATATATTAAAACAAAAACCTGTTAAACAAGTCATAAGTGAATAGGATCATTTTGAGCCGATGAGAGGTAAAGGTGGATTATTTTCAAATTATTCAAAGGTGGGATTATTAATTTCAATTTTTTCTTCAGAAAAAAAATCCAGAAACAACCATTCTTGAGGATAGTGATGAGTGTTATTTTATGACACTCGTAGGGTAGGTTTTCATTTAGTTTCAATATCTTTTTAGTCCTTTTTGGCATGTTTTAGCTAAATTTTACTCTTTAGTCTCGTTGTTCCATTTGCATGGATAAATGCACTTTTCATGTAGAGCTTTCCTTTGCTTTCTTTCGTGTGGTTTTACTCCCTCTATCTTCCCTCCTTGATATCTTTTGCATGTATCCAATAATGGAGTATGCTTTAGAAAGGAATCAAGAAAAGCAAGGAGAAGGAGCAAAGACATTCCCGTGCACCATTGGAGAGAGCACGCATTACACTGCGGGCTCACAAGTTCACACCGCGGGCGCTTCGGACCTGAGAGCAACTTAGCAACTTTTGAGGCCGAAAGTTGCCGCACTTGCACCATGTCGGCAACGCGGGCGTGCATATCTTTGACCGGGCGTGCAGCAATTAGAGAGGGTGCGCTGTTATTTTTGAGGAGAGTTGGTGATTCGAGGAAGAATAGATGCGTGACATAGGGAAAACTAGGTCGTTGACTAATCCTCCCTAGAGCCAAACAAAATTTATAATCACTTAACAAACCTAAATACAAGTAAAGAGGTAACTCAAGGGTCGAACCACTGGGAACGATTATGTTCAAGCGCTTTCAATTAATGCCTAAGCTAAGTCGAAGTCAAAGGTGAAAAAATAACACTATGCAACTACCAAAATAAAGAAGCAAACAAATGAAACACTGGGGAATGGGGATCAACCTGCATTCTTGATAATCAAGCTAATTATGGAATCAAGCAATGTAAAGAAAAATAGTAGGAGCAATTAGGAGCATTCAATTAATCATCCTCATACTCTCTAACATAGATTTCTCTAGTGCTCAACAATAAGAAGAAACATAATCAAATTCTCAACCAATTATGATCAAACTGATATCAAGTGGTCATGTCAATCAATTCAATCATGCAATCAAGTTAAGCATCATGGTTAGCTACTCTAATCAAACTAGAAAACATGCAAACCTCTATTAATAAATTTAATTACAACACAAGAACTACTCAAATTCCCAAATCAATCTTAATCAATCAATCATACAAGCTTCACCCTATTCCTAGCAAAGCAACTACTCAAGAATCATCATCTAATCAACAAGCAAGTGAATAAAATCAATTAAGAATTAACAAATATTGAAGAACAACTACATTAATAAAGATTCAATCATCAAAACTAAATCAAACAAACATGAAATTAAACAAAGAAATAAAGAGGAGAGAGAGTGAGAAATGCTCATTGATGGATTATGTAGATCTTCAATACAATTGTTACCTTGAATCTTCAATCTCTCAAATCACCATTTATTTTTCTCACTTTCTCTCTTTAAAACTACTCCTAAGCTAACCTATTCTAGAGAGAGAAGCTCTCATCCTATGCTAAAATATGAAAGAGGAAGTAAAAATGAAGTCTAAGTTCATTTTACAAAGGGAAGCACCGTGCTATTTATAAGAAAAAGAAAGAATGCGGAAAAACCGTAAAACAAAGCAGCTCAGGCAGGATGATCTGCTCGGGCAAGAAAAGCAGCCTGTTCGAGCAAAATCATTATTGGCTCGGGCAGCTGGGCGAGCGAAGATGCGTGCCCTAGTTGAGCTGCTGCTGCGCCAGAGAATTGACGAGCCACGGCAGCAACACCGCGCCGCGCCACAGTAAAAGATGTCGCGCCACGGTGGCAGTTGCCGTGCCACGGTGGAAAATGTCGTGCCACTGTGCCACCTGCTGTGCCATGACATCTTCTGTCGCGTCATGGCGCCACCTGTCATGCCATGACAATGCTAGAATGCTGCGTTATGCTGCTGCTACTTGGGCTGCTTGGGTGCAAAGCTCGTGCGAGGAGATGCTTGAGGATGAATTGATTGAACTCTTCTTCAATTGCTTGGGCAAGAATATGACCTTGCCCACGCAACTTGCCCAAATCACTATGCTTTGACTTCCAACTTGATTTGCTTGCGCTCTAACTTCCCATACTCGGTTTTGTTGACATCCAAAGCTCGTGTTGGGCTTCCTCCTCAACATTTGAGCCTCAGGAAATCCCAAAACACCTACAAAACAAGCCAAACAAAATGGGAAGTGAGAGAATAGCAAAGAAGGCACTCATCAATGCGCACATGCAGAGTGCCATGTGCGCGGACGTGTTGGTTTCTTCCATGGGCGCGTAGTATTTAAAATCGGACACGCACCCCTGATCCACCATTTCTTCATCAAAACAGGGGGATCAGCGCGCTTTGATCGCGCTCCAAGCTGTGCGCGGGCACACCGATCCTCAGATAGGGTGTGACAACCACCATTATCTTATTCTGTACTCGGTTTTATGCGGGCGCGCCATTTTAAGGAAAGGGCGTGCACGATTAGTTTTTGTTCTTTCTCTATACATACTCTTGTAATTCCTTTTGGAAATATACTTAGAAAATATTATCAGCTTAATTTCCAGATTATCTTCATATTTAGCTTAGCTTTAGAGAGAGAAAGTGAGGTCTTATCATTGTTTAGCTTGGATATTGAAGAGGAAGATCAATCATCTTGGTTGCAGACATTCATCATCAATAAATGATCATTTTCTTACTCTTTTCTATTTACTTTGTCATTTGATTTTGATCTTGTTCTACTTTAATTTAATCTTCTTTTTTTACTTGTTGATCATGCTTGAACTCGGTGATTGATGATTAGCATGTTCTTTGCAATGATTAGTGAGTAGTTTTCTTTGCTAAGGGTGTGGGGATGATGTAAGTGAAGTTTGATCATGTTTTAGCTATGGAATTTGATTAGATAGTCTTTGTATGTTTGATGTTATTCAATTTACTTGCAAAGTGCACGTAATTTGTGAATTGAAGTTGAGTGGATGCTTGATGATGCGATAACTGACCTTGCTAAGCTCAATATTGTCCATTTGTGCTTAATGTTACCTTTTCATATATGATTCTAGTGTGATAGCATAGCTTCTATTTTAGGAGAAACCTTTTGATCCCGATAGGTGATTGGATTGAGCTTTATTTCGACATTCAAGTGTAATTAGTTTACGATCAATTCGGTTCTATTTCTATGTATGTTTAAGTGGATTCTATGTCTAACCATTCTCCTTAGCATTTTCTTTATAGACTTTCCCTCGTATTATAATTGCTTTTAGTGCTATAGCTTAATCATTTCTTCTTATTAAGAACTAGCTTAATTGGTGGTAGCAATTGTAGTGTTTAATTGTTCCATTTATTTCATTCGACCCTTTAGTTGCCGCTAGGGGTGAGCAAAAATATTAGGTACTCGGTCCCGAAACCGGTTAGAACCCACTGGGTCCAGAACTGGAACTGGTACAACCGGTTCCGGTTTCGGGTCCAGAAATCAAGAACCGGTTATAATCGATACCGGTTCCAATTCTTGATTTTTAGGACCCGGTACCTGGTCGGTACCCGGAACCAATTACATTACCATATAAATGTATATTTCGTAGCCCATTATAAACATAAGGGATATATTATTTCATTGGGCCCTTATATTACATGGCCCAATCTTTGTCTTAAACCTACCAGCAACTCTACATAAGGGATATATTATTTCATCCGCCTCCTTCAACTCCATTTTGATGATTTTTTTCAAAAATTTCACCCATCCAGCTTCAATAAATCACTATAACCTTATCCATTTTCAAATTATTAGATCTAAACTCATTTATTTTCATCATTAATTTAATTTTTGCAATGATAAGAGGCAAAAGACAAGATGACGAAGAAGATATCAAAAATAGTGGAGGAAGATGAATTTTTTTATTCTTTAAAGATAAATCAAGCTCCAATAATTTGTGTTTTTCTAATGTAATTACAAAAAAAAAAAAAAAAAAAAAAAAATTTATAATAGGACTTGTTTGCAATGTATATTCTTTAAATGTTTAAATCTATTGTTTCCATCTTTGCTGTTTGCAATTTTTGTATAAATTACGTTTGGGTTTGGTTTCGTTTTTTTTTTTTTTTTTTTTTCCTTTTCATTTTTGTTAGAGGGACAACATTGATTTTTTTTACTTTGTATTAGCCAACCGGGTACCCGATTCTGGAACCGGTTTCTACTAGTTCCAGTTCCGGATCTGAAAATTATGGGCCCGGTACTAACCGGTTTCGGAACCAGTTCCAAAATCTTGGACCCGGTATTAACCGGTTCCAAAATCTTGGACCCGGTACTAACCGGTTCCGGGACCGGGTCTTTACTTTTACATCGGGTACCTGGTATTGCTCACCCCTAGTTGCCGCTAGACTTGCTTTAGTGTCTAATCGTTTAAGTTATAAATTCATTTTGGATTAGGGGATTAGTAATGACCTAATTTTTCCTGTTCAGACAACATAGAAAGAAGTTTGTGAACTAATGGCTACATAACACAACCTCTTCCTTAACACCTTTTATAATTGTCCAAATTTTTCTACAAACTTCTATAAATGAAAATGGCGAATCCGACAATTTTATTGATGGATTCAATCAACATGAAACAAATTATTTTATTATTTATTTATTAAGAAATTACGTGAAATTGTATATATACATTATATTGACACACATAATTAAGTTTATCAATAGAGTACTCATAATTTTCATATATTTTTTTCTTGTTAAATAATTCAATGTTAAATAAATCATTATTTATCCATTTTTAAAATATTTGTAATTAATAACTTAGATCCGCCCCTAGTAATTTGGCTTTAAATTTGAAGACAACAGTAGATGAAATTAATTCTTCTTGAATGTTATTCGAGTTATCTCAAACTCATCTTATGTTTCTGGTATGTCAATCCGCAAGTATACATCGATATCAAATGAACAATATTCTAATTTTAGGACAGTGGGTTTGAAACTGAGCAATTAAGAAACATAAAAATTATATTACATTTAAGTTTACAAAATACTAATTATACGATGTATGCAGTAAAATTAAGTATACATCGATATCAAATGAACTGTATTCTAATCACATGTCTAGTCACACGGTCATGACACGAGTCTTATAAGTATCACTTCCGCTCACGAGTCTTTGCAAATACTTTATACATAGCTTTTTTTCACACCATGACTAAGTCTTAGGTCCATGAATTTCTTATCCTTTCTGTCATTTGAGTTGAGGGTCCTTCCTATTCCTAAATGTTTTCCATATCTTTTCACATAAACATTCCTACATACTTTCATACATTACATACTTTACACTTTCCTTCTTAAACACTTTCCACATTCACATAATTACCCTATAAAAATATACCTTTCCTGTATACTTTCCTCTTACATGCTTTTCCCATATATATCTTTCCCCATCTATGCACGTTAAATTGAGATCGAGTCATGTGATTAACAAGAAGTGTCCATGGTTTCACTTTTCACAGCTTTTGGTCAAGGAAAGAAGGGCGCTTAATTAGTTCGAGATAACTCCTATATACAAGAGATCTTCTATACAACATGGTTCGAAGGAAAAGGAAACCAATGTCGGCCAAACAAGAAGATGTTGAAAAACTCCAAAAGACCATGGAAGGTCTTGCCAAGCTCATCAAAGGACTCAAATCACCAATCGAATGGAGAAAGTTGAAGATATTAATAAAAAAGTTCCACCTGAAACCATCAAGCATATCTAAGAGACACTAAGCCAAGTTTCCAACAAGTTTGGGTGTCGTTTAATTAGGTGGTTGGGTTTAGAGACGGGAACGGGGAAACGGAGGGGATAAGGTCGCCGGCGACGCGAGAGGGAGGTGATCGTCGGTCGACAGCTGCTGGTAGGGAGGGAGAGGTCTGGAAAGTAACTAGTAGGTGGTGGTTGGGCTTTTTTTATTTTTCAATTTTTTTTTAGTTTTTTGTTTATTTTATTTATTTGAAATTAGTATTTTTTTTACCAATCACAGGTTGGGTAGTGTCTGGTAACTTGTTATAACAAGTTAAATAATTAGTTGGGCCAATTTGAGCGGGATTGGGTATAAAGATCGGATTATTTAAAAATAATCCAATGTGGGATTATTCTTGGATTATTTTTAGTGGACGGTCCAAAGGTGGGATTATTGCGGGCAATTTTTCTAACTTTTTAGACGTTATTATACTTATTAGACTTGATTGAATTTATTGGAACTTATTAGACCTGATTGAACTTATTAAAACTTATTAGACCTTATTTAAACTTATTGGACCTTATTATTAGACTTAATTAGAACTTATTAAACCTTATTCATTAGAACTTATTAAATCTTATTGAACTTATATATTAGAGCTTATTAAAACTTATTGGACCTTATTGTAACTTATCTTAACTTATTAAACCTGATACTTACTTTATAAGGTGAAGAGTCTTTGTTTAGCGAGTCACCCATTATTTGAGGTACAATAATTTAGGAGTGACTTTTTAACTTTTACCGACTTTCCAAACCTTGAATGAAAATCGACTTCCTATAAATATACTCCCTCTGTCCCACAATACATGACATAGTAAATATTACACACATGCTAATGCATTAGTTTGACTTTATTTTAACATAATTAAATATTAATTAAAATTATGTTTAAAACTATATTATGAAAATTTATATTAGGAAATTTTGATTTTTACCACCTCCAAAAAACCACTTATTTGTTTTTACCACCTCCATAAAAAAAAGTTTTATTTTACCATCATAGAAAAAAAAAAAAGGAAAGCTGGCTTTTACCACCAATCACCTCAAACTAACGGATTTTGTCCATAAATCCGTTAGTGGAACCTACCATGTACACGTGCCAGTATATTATTGGGTAAATTTTTTTTTTTTAAAAAAATAATAAAATAAAATAAAACCCAACCACCAACCGATTACTAGCCCCACCACCAGACCGACACCAGCGCCACCGTCGGACCGGTTACCAACCCCACCGCTGGACTGGCTACTAGCCCCACCACCAACTCGCCACCGCACAGCCACAACCATCGCACAACCACAGCCACAACCACCGCACCACACAATGCACCACCAACAGATTTCGACCCCCCCTATCGGATTCCGACCCCATTCCTCCAATTTCCGACCTCAAAACCCTAGCCTTCGAATTCCGACCACCCATAAAGCCCCCTCCTACCGAATTCCGACCGCTCCTAAAATCCTAGTCACCATAAAATTCCGCACTACTAAAACCCTAGCCACCACCTAATTTCGACGACATGGAAGATTAGGGAAGATGAAGAGGAAACGTAAAAAAATGTGGGCCCTACTAACGGATTCATGGACGGAAGCCGTTAGTTGGTGGTGAAATCCAATTTTTGAAAATTTTGTTGGTGGTAAATTTTTTTTTTTTTTTTTTTTTTTTTTTTTTTTTTTTTTTTTGGAGGCGGTAAAAGCAGCAAATAAGTGGTTTTTTGGAGGTGTTAAAAATCAAAATTTTCTTTATATTAATACCTATCTAACAACATATTTTATAATAAAATATGTTTTTTATTATGTTAGTAAAAAAAATTATGGTCAAGACATTCCAAAATCTGACTCGCTGCCCGAAAAGCACTACTTTTTATGCTAGCAGGGGATAGAGTTCAAGTGAGACATCCAACCATAGATTTTGGAACTTTCGAGATGCTTTCTTGTGAAAGCCAAGTTAATGCATGAATAGTGAAAAAGTCTAACATCTCATGTATTATGGGATGGAGGAAGTAATATTTATTATTATTATAATTATTATTATTATTAAACCCCGTCCAAAAATAGGTTCACTCTACTAGAGGGGGAAAAAAAAAATCATGCTATCCTTTAATTGTAACATGTAGGACAGTGGGAAATCTTATTAAATTGTACATATGTATACATAGCTATTTAAAAAAAAGCCTCGTAAATTATGATAAAAGCTCACCGTCTATCCACCAAAATCAAATAACTAAAATAATAACAAAATCAACTTGGTCAAGCATAAGTAATAAAACAACACAAAAAAATTCTGCACGAAAGCTACGTTCCATTTTATTAATGTTATTTGATATGGTGCGGTCCACATTTAATTTATAAGTATTATACTTGCACTACAATACTTTTTATAAATGATTTTATTTTACAAACACAAAGCCTAGTGGCTAGTTGCCTTTTCCCCTTTAATTAAAACAATCCCTTTCT
Source organism: Chenopodium album (assembly GCF_948465745.1). Lineage (NCBI taxonomy): Eukaryota > Viridiplantae > Streptophyta > Magnoliopsida > Caryophyllales > Amaranthaceae > Chenopodium > Chenopodium album. The sequence continues at coordinate 34,549,015 of NC_137848.1, read as the reverse complement.
CTTTTTCTTTCTCTTTTCACCTGATCATCATCACCACCTTCCAAAGTCCAAACCATAGTTCTACCAAATTATTTCAACGTTTTTTTTCCCAAAAAACAAAATAATAAAAAAAAAAATAAGTGAAATGGCAGATTTAAGCTTCTATGTTGGAGTCATTGGTAACAATATAGCAATAATTAGCTTAATCCTAAAAAATGTTAATTATATTCATAATTTTTTTTTGAAGGGTCAATTATATTCATAATTAACATATTTATTTTTATTTTTTTGAAGGCAATGTAATTTCATTACTCATGTTTCTTTCTCCAGTGTAAGTGCTTTAGATTTTCATTTATTATTGCTTGATTATTTGATCATAAATAATAAACAGAGATATTGATGAAAATTATTGTGATTAATTTAATTTCATGCAGGTCAACGTTCAAGAGGATAATAGAGCATCGATCCACAGAAAACTTTGAAAGTATTCCATACATATGTACACTTTTGAATGCTTCCTTATGGACTTACTATGGCCTTATCAAGCCTGAATATCTTGTATCTACCATTAACGGGTTCGGTGTCGTTGTCGAGATCATCTACGTTATTGTGTTCCTCATTTTTGCCCCTCGCAGATTGAAGGTAAGAAGCTATCTAAACATACTTACTCCGTTGCACTAAGATTACTTCATTTAATTATTTTTTGTAAGAGGTTATTAGGTCAATTGATGCAATCTTAGTGGGATAAAGGTAGATTAAGATTTATTTTTTAGTGTTTAGAGAGTCAAAAGGACAGGGTAAGAATTGATCACAGGATCTCATGGAACCGAGAAGGAAGCTCTAACCACTTGATCTATCCCTCACTCTCAGTTTAAGATTTATAAGCATATTGTTTTATTAGTTTGATCTATGTGCATAAATATGCCACCCTTGTCATCTTAATTTGCTTATCATAAAGTTAAAAACATGCTTTTGTTATCCATTGACTTTTCATTTTTGTTTTCTAATCTAGTTTATTCAAATTTATTATATATATTTGTAGCTTTTTTCTTTTTTTGAAAATATATACTACAATTGATGTAAGTTTGATCAAGATTATTATGTGTAGTTTATCAAATGATGTAAGCTAGATTATACTAAACAAAACATTTCGATTTTGATGTATATCTCTCTAGTAATGTTGATTTCTTTTTGTTAGATTCATAATTGCTTTATAAAAGTAGTTACTAATTTAAATTATATTTGTTTCGTGAATCATGTGGTATAAGAATTTGTGTTTTGCATGCTCATATTAGTGGGAATAAGTTAACCTCCCAAATTTTTATTAAATTGTACTTTTGCAAAGTTTATGAAACTTGGATTATTATCTATAACTCTATAAGCACTGTCTTGAATGTTTATGGATCAATATGATTGATTTGAAATCTATTGGCATGAACAATGATTACGTGTATTCGTGTGTGCCTCACATAGGGGGAATGGTAAACATTCTCATCAATCAAATTATACCAAAAACCCGAATTTCCAACCTCCCCTTACATCTGTAATGTTCTTTCCACGTATTATAAATACATGAACCTAGAAATGAGTAGAGAAAAATGTAAATGTTGCAATACGAGAATACCAGATATAATGAGATTGCAAAAACTAACCAAAGTTGTTTTTTTTTTTTTTTTCCTTAAAGTTTGACAACAAAGATTTAGCACCACATATTATCCATTGGAGATAGTAAGCTACACATTATAAATTATTGTTGTGTTACTAAACAACAATGTGAAAAGAAAATATTGGCCCCAACACTTGCAATATGATTTGTGATAACTTGCTAGATATTTAAAATTTGTATGATGAGAAATTGAGAATGGTTCATAAATGTCATTATCATGAACAGTAGGCATTTTAATTATGGTGCGTGCGTAATTTAATATAAATTGTATTATAATTAATAATTGCAGGTAAAGACTTGGATACTTGCGGGTCTATTAGATTTGGGATTTTTGGCAGCAGCAATAATAGTACCAAAGCTGGCATTACAACAGAAATATCAAATTGATGCTTTAGGTTTTTTATGTGCCGGCCTTAATGTCGTCATGTATGGCTCTCCTCTTGCTGCAATGGTACGTTTATCACTCGTTATTTCATTATTTTTAAAGTGCAAATGCGCATCAATTTAAAATTACCGATGTTTCATATTATGTACTACCTCTATTTCTTATACTACACTATAAAGGAATACTTTATGTCTTAAAAGTAATGCCCCTTTATTGCATATCATAAAAAACGGAGGTAGTACAATAATTGAATTTTTTGTATCTAAAAAAAATTCAACTGTTACAAATAATCTGAAATGGAGGTAGTATAGTACTCCATTTGTTTTTACTCAATAAATCCTTTATATATTATGAAACATTGTAAAATAGAAATGTCAATGTTAGGAAACAAAGGTGTATTTTTAGAGCAATTGGTAAAAAAATTTAGCATTGTAAAATATTTAACATGTAAGTAAGAAATTTGAAAGAAAATTATAACTGTAGAACGAAAAATCTAGCTTAAAAAAAAAAAAAAATCTTTAACATACAAATAATAGGTACTAAATGAAACCCGTGCGATGTACGGTTTGTTTGAATTTTTTAAATAATTTTTTTAATATATATATTTATGTGCTAAAATTTGTTATATATTTAGATAAAATTCCAGATATCAAAAGATAATATTTTATATTTAATTAATTTAAACTGGGAAATCTCATTCGCCAATTTTACTTACATGTCATTTAAATTATTTAATTCTAAAAAAAATTAATAATCTCGTATTTAATTGGCTACCACTAAAATTTATTACCCTACATGGCGCGCTGAAAAAATTAAATCTTACGTGACTCTCTAAAAACTCGGGAAAAAACTCCCCTTATATATATATATATATATATATATATATATATATATATATAAGATTTGTTATACTAATTTACGAGTATTTTATTGTAGATTTTCTTATTCTCTATTAGTTAGAAATAACATTTTGTGCCAAATTACAGATTTTGTTGGTGGTTGAGTTGGTTTAATAATATTATGTAAGAAATTCATTTACTTTGTGGTTGGTAGGTTTTGGTTAAATCCCTGATTTAATTAATTTCTTAATTCATTTTTAATTTACTATTTTTATTACTTTGTACTTCTTTCTTTCTTAATTAATCATTCACATAATCACATGTTTCACGTATATATAATATAAAAATTGGCAATGCAGCTGTCCGATTTTGTTCTTATCCAAATTTTTCTGTCATTGGATTGTAACCCAGCGTGTGCACAACACTCCAAGAGATAGAAATGTTCAATGATTAATAAAATTGAAGTATTGTAGGGAGAGAAAAAGTAGCATTATGGCCATTACCTAAATGTAAATACTTATATGTAATCAGTCAAATTGGTTTGATTGGTTTGGTGGGCAATATGGAATTTTAGTTTTTCTTAAGGTAAGTAGCATTGACAAAGTCTTATACTTCGTATTAAATTCTTAAAAACTGTATTTAGGGGTCGTTTGGTTGGGGGTATTTATCAAAGAGAATGAGAATCAACTACCCTGATTCCCTTTGTTGTTTTTGTTTGGCATTTTTTCCCATTTCCTTTACCCCCTCCATTACCCCAAATCCTTCCAACTTCATTCCCCACCCCCTAGACTTTTCCATTCCCTTTCCTTAGCCACCACAACACCAACATATCCAAACCAGGCACCGCCATCCTACCCTATCCCCACCACCCAGCCACCATTGCCGCACCTTCGTCGTCCCTCCTCGGATCTCCCCCGCCGATCGCCGGAGCTTCCCCATCCCTCGCCGGCGATCCCCTCTCTCGAAAAATTCCCTCACTCCCACAAAACCCCTAAACACTCACCTCCCCTTCCCCGTAAAACAGCCAAACGGTCGTCCTCCCACCCTTAAAACCCTAGAAGCTAGGGTTTCGAGGGTGGAAAGAGGGTCGACCGGCTGTTTTACGGGGAAAGGGGTGAGTTTTTAGGGTTTTGCGGGAGTGGGGGAGTTTTTCGGGGAAGGGGATTTTCGGCGAGGGCTGGAGGAGCTTCGGCGATAGGTGGCGGGGAAGGGGTGGCGAGTGGTGGGGGAGGGGCGGTGAGTGGTATGGTGGCTGGAGAAAGTAGATAATAGGTCTTGTGTGGTGGTGGTGTGGTGGTGGAAGTGGTAGTTTTTTTTTCCTTTGTTATTCAAAACAAACAACATAACAAATTTGAGGGTTTTTCATTGAATTCCCTTCCTTTCCCTCTGTTCATTCCATTCTGATTACCTCGTGCGAACCAAACGACCCCTTACTACTTTTGTTACTTACTCCCTCCGTTTTTAAATACTTGCTCCACTATCCTTTTTCGGCCGTTTTTAAATACTTGCTTCATTTCCTTATTTAGAAAGCTTTTACAATATTTAATTGATTTCTCCCACCTAGTGGACCCATTATTAATCATATTTTATTAATTTCATGTTCTCTCTTCTCCAATTCTCTCCACTACTTTTACTTTTTACAATTTTTTATTCTTCCACCTACCCCACTACCTCTATATTTTATTACTTTTTTCAATTTCTCCTAAAACTCCGCGCAGGGAGAAATGCAGCAAGTATTTAAAAACGGAGGGAGTATAAATCAACAGAGATAATTTATACAGATATTTTTCTTCTCCGAGATAGGAAACTAGGAATATAGGATAACCAAATTAACCACTAGTTTTTTTTATTTTTTATTTATTTTTTTTTTACTTCCTCCATTCTTTTAATATTGCACCATAAGGGTTGGACACAAATTTTGTTAGTGGGAATAAGGAAGAGAGAGAAAGGTAAAAGTGCAAAAGTGCCTATGTGATTATAAACATAAAGTAGAGAATCAAATGTTTAAATGTAAGGGTATATAAGGTATTTGTAGTGTAAACATAAATATTTTCTTTCCTAAAATGGATATGGTGCAATATTTGTGAAACTTCTTCCTTAAAAGACAAGTGGTGCAATATTTAAAAAACAGAGGAAGTAATAATTAACATCGGTGTATTTTTCCTATAAAAAAGAAAACCTTTTACAATGTATCGTTCATGTGATGAAAAAAATAATAATAAAATTAATTTTAAAAAATATCATATCATACTTACATATACATATTTAAATTTTTTTTTTTTTTTTTTTAAAAAGATTAACACCCTCTTACATATTGGATTTTCATTTCGTACCATTTTAAGTAAGAAAGCTCATTTCTTGTGTGATTTGTATTCAGAAAACAGTGGTGACAACCAAAAGTGTAGAGTACATGCCATTCCTTCTATCATTCTTCCTCTTCTTGAATGGAGCAACTTGGACATTCTATGCTGTGCTTCGACGGGATTTTTACCTTATGGTAAGCCTATGTACCCTTATCTCTTTTTCAAGAAGTACATGCTATTAGATCATTTGCTACAATCTACCCCCTTTTATTTCCAGTAACATTTATTTCTCATTTTATGCTTGTCAATGAAAGATATCAATCACTTATTTTGTATGTTTTTATTAAGCAAAATATACAAAATTTTAATGTTAAGAAATTGTAAATTGAGACTAATCTACGACTAAACACTCAAGCTATTCAATACCTAATGGTTACTTAAAAGCAACTATCGAATAAGCCTTGGTATTAAGAGTTCAAGCATTTCGTTATGGCTAGCTAGTCTCTTTAAATTAGTAAGTTGCATGAAGTCAACACATACATCACATTGAGTGATATTTCATTATTTTTTGACACAAAAAAATTGTTATTCAACAGGTGCCAAATGGAATTGGATGTTTTCTTGGAGTTTTACAGCTAGTCCTCTACGCTATCTACAGAAATGCTAAGCCTTTCAACAAGAACGACTTATCAGAAAGGCTAATTGAGGAAGGTTCACAAGCAAATCTCATCTCATCTTCAAATCAACCACCAAAGAAAAAAGTGAATTGGTGAATCTTTGAAAGAACTAAGTACAATCAATCACGTTTTTTTTTTCGTAAGATTAATTTGTATTTGATATAAAAATAAACCTAATGCGACTATTTAATTGGCGAGTGTATTTTTTTGGTCTTGTATTGTATAAAAAAATGTCATGGTGAAAGAGTGTGGTATGTATATTTACTCGTGTAAATAGTAAAATGAAGTTTTTGCTATTTTTAGGAATCAAATACCCAAAACCTCGACATAATTTATTAATGAAATCGATTATTGAATATCAGCCAAACAACCCTAGAATTTATTGATTCACTATTCATATACACAAAGAATTCTACCACTAATCATGGATAGATATATAAAGCAACAAGTGTTGAAAGAGTATAAAAGCTTATGACTACTTGGTCCTGCATCAAACCATATTGACATAAAAAAAATAAAAAAAATAAAAAAATGAAAAAGGAAGGTCCTTTTAAGAGATCGACCTTGTGTGGAGGGTCCTTTTATGAAAAAGGTGGCACAAAAGGACCTTATATAAAGATTGGGTTGTGAGGAGGGTCCGTTGACCGAACTCCGGCGTTGACCAAAATTTTCCGGCCACTTAAAATCACGTGCGACTACTTAAGCGACCTAATTTTTTTTTTCTTTTCTTTCCTTTTCCCTCTTATTCCCTCTATTTCCCCTCGATTTCCCCCTGTTCCCCAAGAGAAGGTATTGCGTGCGTACGGACGCACGAACTGTTTGGTGCGGGAAGCTTGGCTGATATATTTTACTCGTTGGTTGATATGTTTCATTTCTTGGCTGATATAGTTTTTGGTTTGACTAATATATTTCTTTTGTTGGATACTTTTTTTTTTCCTTTTGTTGCCTGATATCAGACATAATTTGGCTTATATTTTTTTCTTTAGTTGGCCGATATATTTATTTAGTTAGTTGATATGTATATTTTAATTGTTGACTTATATGTTTCATTAAGCTGATATATTTATTTTGTTGGCTTACCTGTTGCTTTTGTTGGCTGATACACTTCATTTGTTGGTTGGTACGCTTCATTTGTTGGCTGATATGCTTCATTTGTTGGCTGATATGTTTCTTCTGTTGGCTTATATGTATTTTTTGTTGGCTGATATACTTCTCTTGTTGCCTTATACGTATTTTTAATTTGTTGGCTGATATACTTCTCTTGTTGGCTTATATGTATTTTTTGTTGGCTTATATACTCCTCTTGTTGGCTTATATACTCCTTCTGTTGGCTGATAAGTACCTTTTATTGGCTGATATACTGCTCTGATTAGCTAATATGCATCTTTTGTTGACTTATATATTTATTGGCTAAAATGATTAACAACATACTACAATATTTTTATTTTCTTATCTCTCCTCTTCCTCTCTTTCTTTCTCTCTCTTTCAAATGTATCAGTCAACCCATTTTACCCAAAATGCTAAAAATCAAACACCCAACTCATGCATAACCCCTTCAGCCTCGTAACCTTCTTCTCGCCACCAATCCGCACCCATCACCACCAACCTCCTCCTTTGCTCCCATCTTTTACTCAACAAATTATCTGTTTTTTTTTATTTTTTTTTTAATTTTTTTTTAATGATGGATAAGAAGAGACGAGGAGTATCCTTTTATAGAAGGGGTTGTGTACGTGCTTGTGTTTGATGATAATAAAATAGTAGATTAGGATCACCCTTAACCTCGTAAAATATATTAGCAATAACGTGCAATTTTTAACTCCCAATTGAACAACAATTACATATCCTCGAGGGCCTCACGTGGCAATGATACTCAACATCACCACCAACCTCCTCCTTTACTCCCATCTTCCACGCCACCAACTAACCCAAACAAAACAGCCACCGCACCAACACTCCGCACCAACCACCAACACAACCACGCACTACCACTTTCTCTTCTTCCTATCGCAACCACGCCAAATCCCAGCCCAACCACGCAAACCACCAACAATTTGCACCCAGGCGGAGTTCGCAACCACGAAAATAGCAGCGAGCGCACTTGCCTCCACCACCACCGATTCGCACTCACCTCCACCACCAGCAAACACCCCCTCTTCTGCCATAACCACGCATCCGTCACCTGTTTCTGACCGAGCAAATCATCTTCGATTCAATAGCAAATCAACTTGGATCAATTTTGATTGTTTTATAAAATTGTGAATTTTTTTTATTTTGATTTTACTTGGAAAAAAGGAGGAGCAAAGGAGAGAGAAAGAGGGAAAATAAGAAGGAGAAAGAAAGAGAAGGGAAAAGAGGTTGGCCGCACAAATACTTGGGTGCGGGTGCCCGCACCCAATAGTTTGTGTTTTCCCAATTAAAACCCTAACTTTAGCCCAGACAACTCAGAATTCTTGAATTCTTATCATTCAAATCACAATTGAAGGGCAATCAAAGCCTATAAACACAAGGCGATTCAGGTAAGGTGAGAATCCTTTCTCAATTTCAGATTTTGTTTTGCAATTTTGTAATTTATCATTGTTTTTTGTAGAAGATTATAGCTGCGCATAGTGATGAAGAGGTGTAATTGCGGTCTCCCAGTTTCCAAGAGAACATCGTGGACTCATGAAAACCCAAGAAGGAGGTTTTGGTCTTGCAAGTTTTTCAATTTGAAACAGGGCAAAGTGGTTGTGATTATTTTCAGTGGATTGACAGTGACATGGTTGATTGGCAGAAGGATGTGATAGATGTGTTATTGGCTAAGAAACAAAGGATGGTGACCGATCAAAATGTCCTTAAGGCTAGAATTAAATGTTTGGAGCATGAGAAAATAAGACTGAGTGAGCAGGTTCAACAAATGCCTAGAAATGCAATTGCATACACTGTGGGTGCTAGAGATGGTGTGATTAGTAATGATCAGTTGTTCATTTTGCTACTGTTTAGTGCAATTGTGTCAGTTTTAGTTAGTGGTGTTGTTGTAAAAGTGTTTGGTTAAGGTTGTATTAGTTGGTTAGGTTTTATCAATGTATTTGAAAGGTGTAATGAACCAATTTGGATGATATTATCAATGAAATGAAATAAACACATATTTGGAAATATTATGCTTTAATATTAATGCTTACTTCATTCCAAAAGCATTCAAAATTCAACACAAAGTTTCAAAAGGCTATCAAACTTGTCCTTGCACAAAACATCAAAAGGATATCAAATTCTTCCATACATAAACATCAAAAGTCACTTAAACATGAGTGACATACAAGACACGAAACTTTTTTTATGCTAACATCTAAGGTTGTGAGGCTGACCCTTCTGTATAGCACTAATAGATGTTGTCTTCTGCTTCTTGGATTTGGGGTTAGGAGGAAGAACCTTCTGCTTGCCTTTTTCTTGACTCTTCTGCTTGCCTCTTGCCTAAGTTGCTGCAGATGGAGTAAGTGTAAGCTGGGAAGGCTGTGTTGATGTTTGAGATAGAGGTGGAGCTTGAGACATTGGTTGTGACTGCTGTGACCTTGAGACAGTGGCTGTTGACTGATGTGGCTTTTTCCTTCCTAGGCCTACCACTTTTGTTTTGAGGTGGTGATGGTTGCACACGCCTGAAACATTTCTTGGCATTGTTCCCTTTACCACCACATCTGCCACATGTATGTGTCTTCCTTGCTCTCTTCACATTCTTCCTTGTTCCCTCTCCTTGTTCTTTCTTTCTTTTCTTTTTAGAGGGTCTACCTGGCATGATTCTATAAACATGGGGCAGAGGCTGAGGCATAGCAGATTCCCCCTATTGGTTATGTCCAGGCATTGCATGAAATGGTGGAGCATATGTAGCAGCATAAGTGGCAATATGATAATCTGGGTGTACAAAATCTTCATAGTTGAGTCTTCTTTTGGCTATGCAAGCTAAGGCATGCCAACATGGGATACCCATCAAAGTCCATCTGTAGCAGCCACAAGTTTTGTTTTGAAGATTAACAACAAATGTCTCTTGTTCATCATCCACCTCAAGTTCATGCAAGTCTGCTTGAATAATTCTCATGTTCCAAATCTGCTTCTAACCTCTCTCAATCATCTTCACAATTGATGGAATGATGAAGCCTTCAAAATCTTTAAAGCCTTCTCTCTTAGCACAGCTTCTATTCATGACATAACTTCTGATCCACTCCATTAAAGACAAGATTGGCTTTGTCCTAGCTTCCTTGAGGACATTGTTGAAACTTTCACAACAATTGTTCAGCAACATCCCTGACTTTTCCCTAGGACTAAAGCCATGCCTAGACCAGTGACAAACTGGTATCTCAGAAAGATATTGAAAAGCATCCTCACTCAATTTCCTAATCTCTTGCATATGTTTGTCAAATTGATGCTGAATGGAAGTAGAACTACACATCAATACATGTATGAATTGATTCTTTGTCAAGCATAAGGAATCAAACTAGTAAGAGAGACAAACCTTAGTAGAACTCCTTGCAGCCTTCCAGAAGCTCTCTTTGTATATCTGGCTGGGAATTTGAGCTTAAAGTTTGCCAAATATGTCTGCAACAAAACCTTGTTTCTGCATTTGGGAGAACTGTTTTGAAAGCATCAATCAGCCCCTGCAAGCAACATTCATCAAGTTACAAATTGGATTTACACACTTGGGTAGCAATTTTAGTAAAGCATTTAAGTTACCTTTTGTCTGTCACTCATGAATGTAACCGGATCTTACCTCATGCACCCAGGTCACTAATGCAGCAACATAGCTTATGTCATTGACTAGCAACTCAAGAAACCAAGTCCAGGTTTCTGAGCTCTCTGTCTCTACAACAGCCCAGGTAACTGGGAAAATATTGTTGTTACCATCTTTGGCTACAGCAGTAAGCAAAATACCAGGCCAAGGTCCTTTTAAGTGACATCCATCTACACCTAAAATTGGCCTGTAACCAGCCATGAATCCCTCTTTACATGGTTGCAAGCAAATGTACATTCTTTGAAATATGGGTGGAGGGTTGTCTATGTTTTGAACTTTCACAACTGCAGTACTACCTAGATTAAACCTCTTTATTGCTTCAACATAATTTGCATTCCCATGAATCATTTGCAATGCCAACTTTTTTGCATAATAACACTTGTAGTACCCAACTTCTACACCTAATTCTCTTCTAACTCTCTTCATAAAAGAACTCATTTTATATGTGGGGTCATCCCTCCAATCCTCCAAGTATCTCTCAGCCAAATACTCACTAGTAATTTGTGGATTTATGTGTTGATGCCCACATTTATGTTCCGGCATAAGACTTTTAATTTGAAAAGTCTCCTCCTCTTTCAATTTCTTAGCATGTATCCTAAACAAACACTTCCTTCTAGTTGGACAATTACAAGCATAAATTTTTCCAGAAACAAAATAACATGCACACCTTTTGGCACATAACACAGTTATCCTCTTACTCTTGTTGTGCAAAAACATGTAATTATATTCATTCTCTATTGCATGGTGTCTGAGTGCCTTTCTAAACACCTCATTTGAAGCAAACTTCAACCCAACAGTAAGGTTAATCTTACTCTTGAACTCCACATCAAAGTTAAAAACAGGGTACCTTACTTCTTCATCATTTAAACCCACTAGATTATCCAATTCATCCTGACTATCATTTAACTCATCATCATCTTCAACTTCTGCTTCACCCTCATCACCTCTATGAATGTGCTGCCTAGTTTGAATACTCCCTAAACTTCTATTCACATCTTCAGTAATCTCCTCATCAACATTGGCAGCAAACAAGTCATCATCACTTTCATCTTCAAAATCAAGATCACTCAAAACCACATCAGAATCCTCATCTTCATCACTGTGAATACCAGGGTTCTCTTCACCTAGTTTTGGAATGGATTCAAGAGAAAGAGGTGGATGTTGAGTGTATTGATGACTAACTTCCTTTTTTTTTTTTTTTTTTTTTCTGGGTTGAAAGAGGTGGCTGTTGGCTGGGTGTGTTTATCAAATGAGGGGCAGCAGTTTCATTGTTGTTCATGACAGGGTTGTGAGAAGAAGTGGGAATGGGTGTGCTTATATTTCCAGATCTAGGGTTCCTGCAGTCACTACCATGTGCTCCCTCATTTAAAGCACTCTGTTTCTGGCCTATGTCATCAATTTGACCTGACTGTGACTCACCCTCACCCCCACCCCCAACAGATACCCTATCCTTATCTAATGATGTGGCAAGTGAGTCAGCACATATAAAATAGGGCTGTCAAAAGGTGACACGACACGATAACCCGAACCGAAATTAGCGGATTTGGGTCAAGAATTCTCAACCCATTTACATAATTGGGTCGACACGGACACAACATGAAAGCAAACGGGTTAGGTTTGGGTTGAAATTTTCAACCCGAAACTGACACGCATAACCCGATTATATAAATGGGTTGAACGACAACCCGAACTCGACACGCTTAATCTATTAATTGAGTAGTAAAAAAAAACTGAAAATTTTTATTCAAAACTTGTGATTTTGTAAATTACCTTGACACCATTTATATATTTTGGTAATCTTTTGGCGGTTAATTTGGCAAAAAAATTATAATTTTCATCTTTTGTAAATTAAATCTAATTTTGCGGTTAATTTGAAACAATTCTTATGTATGGTTATAGTTAAAACTACTAACTTTAAACCCTTGTGGTATATATTGTTAAAATTACTAACTTAAAATTGTTGTAGTATCTTTAATGAACTAATGATGTCTGTTTTTTTTTTTTTTTTAATTGAATATTAATTAGTTTATTACATACTATGTGGGTAAAAGGTTACACGGGTAATCTGTTTAATAAGCGGGTTAGGTTTGGGTCAGGGTTTTCAACCCGTTTAATAAACGGGTTAGGTTTGGGTTAAGGGTTTTTCAACCCGTTTAATATCGACACGAACACGAACCCGACACGACACGACCCGTTTGACAACCCTAATATATAACTACCTAATGATGTGGACCCACCCTCAAATTAGTGTAGAATCCTACACCTGGACCATACAAAAGCAACCTGGGGTCTACATATTCAGCCACATGTACCAAATAAAGGTGATACCAGCCATCTTTCTCAGGTGCACACAAGAATTTTGGTATGTCATTATCATCTTTCAACCTCTCCCTCCATGTGAAAAGGCTATACCCATGCTTCCTAAACCATAACTCACCCATTTCTATGTACCCTAATTCCTTCTTAACCCTGTCCACAAATTCAAAGTAACACACTTCCTCGACATTAGGGTGCAATGCCAACCATAATACTCACTATCACCATACTCATAAGTTCTTTTCCCCTTTCTAGTCACAAAATTACCAACACAATATAGTCTTATATTAATTGGATTTCACATTTTCAACACTTCAACTGAGCAGTTAAACCTGAACAACCAATCACATAAACAAGCATCAAAGTACTCATTTCAACACAATTAACCACAACAAAATCAACAAAGCAATTCTAGGGTTTCGAATTTTATGAAAATACACAAAAAAAAAGGGAACATTTTCAACAAAATAACAACATCCAACCACTTAAAACAGTATAAAAGACTAATTCAACTATTTAATTAGGTAATTAACCCTAATTGTTTGGCTTTTTCCCAACATTGAGTATTTTAATACGCAATTTGCCAAAAAAATACAGAATTAAAAATTGGAACAAATGTACCTGAACCTGGTTATACGCTTGAATGAAAAGATGTGACACTTGCTCTTCCCTTTTGCCTTGCTATTTCGTTTCGGATTGCTCTTCACCATTTTTACAGAACAAAATAAGCTTCTTTTGGAAAAAAATATTGACACTTTTTACTACTATGAAAGAGACAAAAGAGGAAGAGAGTTAAAGCCTTACCTAATGGGGTTAATCGCCAACCACATTCATTTTCACCATTAATTCGCCATTAATGGGTAGCAGCAAGTCACATCAGAGGAGTTGAAGTGACGAAAGGGAAGGAAAAAAGAGGGGAAAGGAAAAAAAGAAAAAAAAAATTAGGTCACTTAAGTAGTCGCACGTGATTTTAAGTGGCCAGAAAACTTTGGTCAACGCCGGAATTCGGTCAACGGACCCTCCTCACAACCCAATCTTCATATAAAGTCCTTTTGTGCCACCTTTTTCATAAAAGGATCTTCCACACAAGGTCAACCTCTTAAAATGATTGATTTTACTATAAGCGGGCATGCACTCACGAGGGAGCGGGCACTCCTACATAAGCTCCTACAATTTGATCCTCTCTGAGGAGCGGGCGAGCACCTTCCTAGGATCGAGCGCTCTTCCCCTGTGCTGAATTTGCCACCATTTAAAGACACAGGAGCGGGCGCGCAATTTATCTGTAGCAGGTGCTCCTGTTTTTTGAGCGGGCGCTCCTAACCAGGAAACTGACTTCTTTTTTTACGGATTAACCTATGTAATTCGGGGAGTATAAATACTATCTCTTTTGTTCATATTAGAGACAACAGTTTTAGAATAGGTTTCAGCAACATTTCTCTTAGTTAGCAACTTAGTTCATTAAATTAGTTGATGATTTAGTGTAGAAACTCTCAATTTTAAACATTGTGGAAGTGAATTCAAAGTTTATTCTCTAACTTTCAGCAATTGTACTCAACATTGAAGCTTGAACTTAGTAACTTCTTTCACTTTTCTCTATTCATTTTCTGCTTTTATTTTGTTATTGCAAGCTTTCTGAATCTCTATTGATCTTGTTAATTTGATGTTGCATGTTAGTTGTATCTTTCATAAATCATTATTCCCCAATTTTAGAGCTACTTAGAACCCTAACTTGTTACTTTGCATGTTACTCACCATGAGTTGTGAGTAGTCCTTTTTGTAGGGTTGGGTGAAACTCGACCTCATGGTTAATTAAGTGAATTTGGGACAAGTATTGGTGATTGATTAGTGATTAGATTGATTATATGAAATTGCTTGTCAGTTCATCTTGATAGGAGTAACTACCCTTGATTTTGGGCTTGATGGCATGATGTCCTTAGTTTGACATAGGAATGTGAATTAAGTTTGTCATTTTTTATTGCAACTCTGATTATTTATCTCCTATTGCTAAACTAATGAGGGATCTAAGTTTAGGAGTTTGAATTGTATTCTTAATTGCATGAGGTTGGTCTTACATGTGGTCCTTACTATCTCTTATCTTTATTTGCTCCTAATATGCTTGGTTACCATGGTTGAATGGAACCCATTCCCTAGTACTTTTAATTACTTGATTTAGAAATAATAGCTTGTTTGTCTAATTGACGAACCCTCGATCAACCAAAGTCTTTGAACTAGCTTGCGTGTTAAGATCCTTAGCAATTATATCTCACTCCTTAGAGACCGAACTCTTACTTATCATTTTGCTTGATTTGTGAGATTTTGTTTATAAATGTGTTTGAATGAGTGTGGAATGTGCGATCATTCTAGCACCCATCAAACAGCATATTCATATTTGGTAACAATAAACTGTTTCAAGCTTGGGAACCAATTTAAGTCAGAAATATGAGTAAAAGTAAATATATAGAAATTTGTGAAAATATAACAACATAAACATATTATTATACTTGGTGTTTATTTGTTTATTACTCCGTAAAGGAAATCTATGGAAAACAAAGTACTTCGTATGACTGTACTAAAGTTAAGTTTCTGATATGCTTATTTATCCGGCGTTTACATCAATTTCGAAAGTAAAACTATGAAGGAAAAAAAAAAGAGACATGATTAGAAATTTTACCTACATTTAATCATTTTACTTTCCTATACAACCATACCTTCCCTTTTCAACAACTAAACATTGTAACACTAAAGAATTCTTCTCTGTAACAGTTATTTACTTTACACTCCTATTTCCACAATAAAGCCCGGTTTCCAAACATACTGTTAAAGACATAAAGGATATGTAACAGAAATCAAGTGTAATTCAGTGATAGATTTTCATTTATCTTTTAAGCTCTGTTTTTCGCACTATGTACACACAGTTGATACTTGATACAGAGGTAAAAGAGCCAGATTATAATGTAAACATGTCAAAAGCTTAAGGTCAGATTCTGAAACAGCAGGTATTGTTTTGTAAAATTAAATGAAAAAGTGGAAATTGTTTATCTTAAATCAAGCACTTGCATATTTGCTACTAGACTGTTGCATTGTAAAGATGGTCAGTTCAACCATTTGCACGTATAGAGTTATAGTGCAATGATGTCATGAATACACAGGAAAGATAATTCATAAACAGCACAACTAAAGTTTATCTGAAAGTATTTGAATAGAAATTGAAACCATTAAATAATCGAAAACAAAGAAGGTGGACAGGAAAATAAATGCTTTGTATAAAATTATCAGAAATTTTGTCACAACTAATATTTAGGGCATTTAAAATAGCCACAACAAACCTGATACAATTTTACAGAACCAAATCAATCGGACACTCAATACTGATGTAGCTAGCAGCTTATAAATGACCTCTGCCACCACATTCAGAGCACAGGATATTGCCTGTACCTCCACAACCTACAAAGTAAACAGCTCATCAGGAAATTGTCCCTTTACTCTTTAGAGAGAGCGGCAAGATAACAGTTTGATAAAATAAAACGACGATTTCATTTTATATTTTTACTGTAAGTGTTGTCCTTAATAGATATCTTCCTAAAAACCAGAAAACCAATATATCAGGCATCATCAATATACAAATATACTTGATAAGCAATGCAACCCCATTTTCACCATGACACCCAAATAGACAAGAAGTAACTACGACGGAGTATGTACCTACACTCACATACCCTTTACTAGAAATTATAAACCTTGCTCATATACACAATTAAAAATATATCAAATTTCTCATGAACTGACATTTTGACATCGATGACAATAAATGGATTACAATTACCATGCTTTAGATCATTAGATGCATCCATCAGTAACAAACAATCAACATTACACGCTTTAGATATATTTCATTGACAACCCGGAAACGCAATGCATTCAGCAATTCACGCTTTTGAAACAGTTAAATTAATGTGTCAAACAATAGAAGAGTGTTACCTAGGCATCGAACTTTAAGCATGATTCCTTGACACTCTAATATGGAATCCACGTACAAGCCGGAACCACCACAGGTTGAACAAAGCACGGCACCTCTAGTTTGGCAATCATCACACCGAGGTTGATCGCCTATTTCTTTCTCAACCACCGATAAGCCAACCGGCTTCTCAATTATCTGTTCGGGAACAGCTTTATCATAACAATAATGAGATTCTACACTATTAATTCGCCGTTCTCTGTCACTTGCTGAGCATGAAGCTGCCTGCCAAATAGCACAAGCAATCTCAATACCATATCAATTGCTTTATAAATTGATTAACACATTAAACGGCGAGTTTTCAATGATCAATTAGATTAGTAATGTACAACAATATGAATCTGGATACCCCAATTAACATGAAGTTGTAACAAATTTCACAAATTAAAATACAAAAACACATTGTTTAAAGTCATTAAAGTTACAATCAAATACATATAATTCCAACTTTCATATTTAGAAGTTAGAACCCTAATTTTAGTATTACCTAAAACATGAAAATCAAAGCCGAGAGAATTAAAAGAAGACGAACCTTTGAAGATGCGGAGCAAGAAATGGAGGATTTAGAGAAATTTGAAATTCTAAATGAAATAGTAGAAGATTTGAGGTGATTATACGAGGGAAAAGATGGGGTTAATTGGAAAATTAAAGAAGATGATGAGTGTAGTGTGATTTCCATTTGTATAAGAGTATCATGTAAACTATGGATTTTATTTCTGTAAATTGTGTTGTGATTTTGTAGAGTTCAATTGAAACAGATTAGGTGGAATTGCTGATGATCAAGATCGTGCCTCGCTGTTAACGATTTACGCCATTTTTGGATGAAAATCAAATTTTGGGCAGGGCTAGGCCTTAGCATCCGGAAGTAGAGGTGTCCACTGTACGGGTCATGTGAGCTGAGTTGGGGTTAGGTGGGTCGTGGGTTAGGGTTTCAAGACACACGCACAACCCAAGTAGGGGTAGGGTAGGCCAGATCATGGGTTGGGTTGGAGAAATTGGACACACCACGGGGTAGGTTGGGTTTGTAAGTTAGACGGGTCGTGGGTGGATCGAGCTATGTTTGTGGGTTAGATGGGTTGTGGTTGGGTCAAGCTGAGTTCGTGGGTTAGGTGGATTGGAGAGTGGGCCGAGCTGGGTCAAAGTGGGTTTGTGGGTTATGTGGGGTGGGTGGAGGATGGGTCGAGCTGGGTTCGTAAGTTTGGATCGGGTGGGCCAAATAGCTAAGTGGGTTGTGTTGGTTAAATATCTAAGTTTTTTTTTTATTTTATTTTTATTATATTATATTAGTTTTGTGCCCGGACGATGCCCAAATTGATGATAAAAGTTTAGGATAGGCTTTTGACTTGAATGTGAAATGCGGTCATATAATCCCTTTTTGATAATGCGGGATATTTAGACTTACAATATCATATAATAATGTAATTTTTGTAGTTTTGTTTGTAATTAGATATTTATGTTATTATTGACTTGAAATTATTTTTATTGAACTTAAATCATTTTACTAAACTGAAAGCATATTTACCAAATTAAAATTATTTTTACTAATTATTCTCTATTAATTTTTTAAAATTAATTAAATATATTATAAATAGATCTTATATATTTTAAAGAACTTTTTGAAACGAATTTTATAATGGAAATAGAACTGAGTTATAGAATATTTATTAAAAATTATGATTAATTTTGTATATATGAAATATTAGAATTGTATCGATAATAAAACTCTATACAACAACTTTATCTTAAAAAATATATCCAAAATTCATTATATGCGTCACAATAAAACCTATTTGTCACCTATATGGCGCGACACTTGACAAAAAACTGAAATGTCGAGTGTCGTTGTCTTGTGGCATGGCTGCAAGACCGGCTTTATTTATTAGTGATACGATATCTATAATAACCTGTAAAAAACCACAACATGGCAATTAAAAAGCTTATGAATAGTG
The DNA here is from genome assembly GCF_948465745.1 of Chenopodium album. Lineage (NCBI taxonomy): Eukaryota > Viridiplantae > Streptophyta > Magnoliopsida > Caryophyllales > Amaranthaceae > Chenopodium > Chenopodium album. The sequence goes on along the minus strand of NC_137848.1, from coordinate 34,530,130 downwards.
CCCTTCTTATTTTGCCCTTTAAAAAATTTATTGACTATTTTGCCCTTATTTTAGCAACTAATTTGCTTCTATTTGTAGAGGGGCTAACCTTTTTTGTCAATATGCTTTCCCTCGGTATTCTCCCTACCATACATCTTTATCTTTTTTTTTTTGTTTTACTATACCCTTGGTTTTACTTCCAACCACTCATTTCACTTTCTTTATCTCTGATCCTGTTTCTCCTTTCACCTCAATTATCTCTCCTAATTCAAGCAATGAACTCGGAAGGCTTGCCAAGATCCTCATATCCATCAATTCACTCACTTCACACTCTCTCTAAAGATCAAATATGCATGGCACATGAACCAATAATCGAACTCATTAACTTGGACGATGACTATGCGCGAAGGCAACGGCCAAACTCGACTGGCGTATGGGTTTTAAAAAAATTAAAAACAATCTGGGTTTTCAATAAATTCGTCGAATGTATGTACAACATTACATCCGTCGAATTATCAAGGTAGTTTTCTCTAAATCTCAACTATTGCATGTTTGAAACAGGGATTTTTTTTTATGGGCAACTAATAATACTTTGCATAATTTGGGTGCAAATCTGTGTTTGTTTGTTAATTTATTCTGAGGCTTGTATTTGAAGATTAACTTTTTTGGAAAAAAAAATAAACTAGGGATTTTTTTACTTTTACCACAAAAAAAAATCAAAAAAATTGTTTTTTACCACGTGCCAAAACTTTTAAATGTTTTATTTCACCACCAAAAAAATTTCTAAATATTGTTTTATACCACCTACCGTCAAGAAAACCGTTAAATCTAACGATTTAAAAAAATCTTCTATTTTCGTGCGCTACATGTTCATAGGTTTAGGGAGGCATTTTAGCCCTTTGAGTCCAATTTGTTGTTAGGATTGACATAAAATGATAGGAAATGCCTCGTTTAGCGTGTTTCACGCAAATCGAAGTATTTTTAAACACGCAAAAGGAAGCATTTTCGATCATTTTTTGTCAATTTTGACCTCAAATTGGTTTCATATGACCAAAATGCTCTCCAAAACCCCTAAAAACCATGTGTTTGGCACAAAAATCAAATAATTTTAAAAAATCCGTTAGGTTTTTGATGGCAAGTGGTAAAAAAACAATTTTTAATTTTTATTTGGTAGCAAAATGAAACTTTTAAAAGTTTTAGTGGTAAAAAACAATTTTTTATTTATTTATTTTTTTGTAGTAAAAGTAACTAAATTCCAAAAATTAATTGCTTTTCTACTAAATCAGATTCATAGCACGTCAATTATTCTTTTTAATTTTGTTTAAGTTGGGTTGGGATTCAATTTTAGGATTTGAATAACCTCAGAGAAGCTTTCAAGTACTCTGGCTTTCAAGTATTCCTTTAAAAATCCACAACATGACAATTAAAAAGCTTATGAATTGTGCCCTTCCTATTTTGCCCTTTAAAAAATTTATTGACTATTTTGCCCTTGTTTTAGCAACTACTACCTCAGATTCACATTACTCGCAACAAAGGAATATTTTATTTCTCACAAATAATACGCTTTTAATTTATTGCGAGTAATGCGAAGCGGGGGTAGTAATTTACTTCTCTTTGTAGATGGGCTGACCTTTTTGCTAGTATGCTTTCCCTCTGTATTCTCCCTGCCATACATCTTTATCTTTTTTTTTTATTTATTTTTTAATTTATTTTTTAACTTTTCTCTTGGTTTTACTCCTTTCCACTTTCTTAATCTCTGGTCCACTCTCTCCTTTTACCTTAGTTCTCTCTCCAAATTCATGCAATGAACTAGCAAGGCTTGCCAAGATCCTCATATCCATTAATTCACTCACTTCACACTCTCTAAAGATCAAAGATGGCACCTGAATTAATAATTCACTCATTTCACAATGAGGCTAGGGAGCCGACAATAATGATTAAATATTTACAAATGGTGAAGGATGAGGCTGAGAGCCTAGAGCATTTCATGCTGCAACAAGTCCCTCGGTCCAAGAATCATCAAGTGGACGCCCTGTCCAAGCTAGCCTCCTCGGCATCATGTGGTACTCCGAGATCTGTGTGCTAGGAAGTTAAGGAAAAGCGGAGCATTGATGTCGAGCCCATGCAAATCATTAATGGAGGATATTTTAGGTTGTTGGATTCTAAAACACCTTCAATCAAACAAAATTTATAACCAAACCTACTCCTAGTATACGGGCAAGTCCGAGTCGAACTACGAGGAGGGGGAGATTGCTATAGCCTAATGTCAAGCTATTTCGAAGAATAAGAGGTAGTTTGTAGTATGACTAAGGTCTCAAACAACTAACCAATGTAGAAATTCAATATAACAAGCACTAGGGATTTAGGATCCACATACAATTGTGATAATCATGCTAATTGAGGAAAGTGCAATCAATCCAAACATTGTGAAGTAAAAATAGTAATTGCAATCAAGAGGATTCAAAGGCTATCTCCTAGAAATCAAACTAGGTTTCCTCTATGAATGACTAGCAAGAAGAATCACAATCAAATTCAATCAATTAAAGCAATTCCTAAATCAAGGGTTCATGTCATTAGGAATCACAATGCAATCTAGCTTAAACATAAAGGTTGATCACTCCTTATCAATTCAATCACATGCACAATTCTATAAACCAATTTAATCACAATATCCTAATCAATCAAAATTCATCAACTAGCAATGATCATCATTCATGTATGCTTCACCACATCCCTAGCAAGTAATCTACTCACTACACATTGTGTAAATGAAGAACAAAACAAAAGAAAACACAATGATCATCATCTCAATCTAATTCAAGAAGAAATTCCAATCAATTACACTATCAAACTTAAATTCAAGTAAATCAAACAATCTAACATGAATCTAAAGCAAGCAAGTAATAGAGATGAATTAAAGGAAGAAATTCTCACTAATTATCATTGAATGAAGATGAAATCTAAGCTTAGCTGAAGTAATTGAAGTACAAATCAAGTATCCAAGTGTTTCTCTCTCTACTTTCTCTCTCCACTAAATCTGAAAAATCTCTAAATGTACTTGAAAAACGTCATCCCCCCAAAAATGGAAAGGTTCAAGATATATATAGCAAGGAAAGAAAATAAGCTCGGCTAGCCTGTGGTACGAACGCACAGCAAGGCTCGTGCGCACGCACAGGAGGGCATGCGCGCACTCACAGGAGGGCCTGCTTGCACGCACAGGGGGGTCTGCGCGCACGCACTACCTGATGCTGGCTGTGGCGCGTAGCTCTCCTTGTGTGATAAGCAGTGCCCTTGTAGCGATGCACTGAGCCTAGCGCGCCCAAGCATCCCCATAGTCGACGCCCTCATGTGATGCTTACGAGGGGGGCAGACTTGAAAACTTCATTTTTACGTGTTCATGACCAAGACATTCGATGAAGGTGATGCACAAGAGCACTAAAGCCAAGAGTGAGAGCTTGCTTCTGATCTTGCATTCTAGCCAATCAAATAATATGAAATTTTGTCCCGAGCATCGAAAAGACTTGGAGAACCTTCCAAAATAAATCCTGAGGCCCGAGCAAGTCCTACAATGAAAGAAAATAGAGCGAGTAAAATAGAAAAGACGAAAATACCCTTAAAATGCAAGAAATCACAAAATAAGGGAAACGGAGAAATAAACTAAATCATAAATGAACGAAATTAAGGCATTATTCAAGGAGAAAAAAATTATAAAAGAAGATTAAATCATCCTAAAAAATGCTACCAAATGAGTGCCATAGATGACACTCATCAAATTTCCCCAAGCTAGACTTTTACTCGTTCTCGAGCAAAACAAAAGCGAGAAAAAAGGACAAAGAAAGTGATTGACACTCACATGATAGCTTATTCAAATAAAAAGAACAGAGAAAAGGTATTGGGAATTTACACTAACTCACTGTCGTAGGAATCAAGGTTGTTTTTAGCTACAACTAGCCATTAAAACCCCAAAGTCGCCAATGAGGACAAGTGAGGTCTCGTAAGGGTTTCCAAAAGAGATTAACCCATAACTCTCAAAGTACAACGAGGCAAAGCATAAATAGGAAAGAAAAAGGCAAAAACAAAAGAAGAGATTTCTAAGGCTACTCGACATCTTGACTATGCAAACCGCTCCATAGGCTTGACTCATAGCTCCCTCCACCGACTAGTGACTCAACCACAAAGGTCAAAAGGGATTTTTAAGGTTGTAATGTAAGGGTGAAAAGGGGTAAAGGTAGGCTAAAATTTGAAATTTGGTGGTATACCTAAATTGTGAAGCAAAGAATGGCCAATTCTTAACACCGTAACCAAGTAATCACCAAACAAAAACACCAACACCCCCAAGCTTATTTGAAGCAAAGCCCTCAAATATATATACAAAAAGCGTAAAAACGCTTCCCCCAAGCTTGAATATAGCATTGTCCTCAATGCTCTTAATAGGGACGAAAGCACTTACATCAAAATATTTTTAGTTTTTTATTTTTCTCATTTTTATCACTTTTTCCAAAGCATTTGCTAGCTTTGCTCTTTCTAATTTTATTTTTTTATTTTTTTTTCTATTTTTCACTTTATTGCATTGTCCTCACCTCTTTTAGCTATGGACGGCTTTTTCAACTTGAATTTGCCATTATTTACATAAAGTTCACAATACAACTTTCATACATCATAAGAACTAAATAGTCAAATCCATACACCACAAACTCTAACAATAAGGATCAATTTGCTTCACAAAACCAAGAGTGGAAACAAAAATGAAACAAATGGCTCAAAATCTAAATATATGGATTGAAAAAGAAGGTATAAGACTCAAATGGTTATCAAGGAGGCAAATGAAAACCCAAAACAAAGAAATGAAATCTATCCTAGAAAAAGAAAAATTAGCACCTCGAAAAGATTCCTTTGTCCTTCCTTAATGGTTCGGTCGCGATCTCGGGAGATATAAGTCAAATTCTAGATAAAGTAAGCGATAGGCAAGGATCCATGTGCCGATCATGCAAAAATAGGTAGAACGCTAGAAAAAGTGAAACCTCACATGGTTGTAGCAAAAACTTACTTTTGATTTCAAATCCACTAAAGGAAGCAACACCATCTTACCACAAACAAGTAGATTAGGGCTTGAAGGTCCCGAAAGTCCTTAACAAACTACCTTAGCATACGCTATCCTAGAATCAACCGAGCATACTCTCAAACCGTGCAAACCATTATCATTTAGTAAGGTTAATATCCAAAAATGCAAGTCCGTAAGGTACTAAGTCCAAAGCAAAAGCAAAAACAAAATACAAAGAAAACTTTGCCTCAAAACAAAATATTTTTTTTATTTTTGTTGGAAATCTTTTTTATTGTTTTGTTTTCAAATGCGCTTTCTTCAAATAAAAAGAGAAAAGAAAATAAAAGAGGAAAGCAAAAGAAAAGCACAAGTAAAAGACACTACACTTAATAAAAAGAGGAATAAGAAAAGCAAAAGAAAATAAAAGAGGAAAGCAAAAGAAAAGGAATAAGAAAAGAAAAAGAATAGAAAAAGTAAAAGAAAAGCACAAGGATAGATCTCACCAAGTGTTCGAAACTAAACTTAATAAAAAGGAATAATGAGAAGCGTACACCTCCATGTTGATCCAAGAAGCATGAATCATATAAATCGGACCGAAAGTGTTGTGCTCCAATTTCTCTTTCTTTTTCTTCGGAACTTTCTTTTTCTTCTTTGACTTCTTCTTCATTTGAGTGAGCGACGTCACACCATCAACTCTTGGAGAACCATGCTCATCATTTTTCAATGAGAGCTCAAACCATAAAGGTATTTCAATCACGTCCTCATCCTCTAGCCTTGAAGGCTCCTTGACGTCTTCACTAACCAACTTGTTTTCAACACTTATAGAAACATCATCACAAGCTACAAGAATTTCATTAGTAGAAGACACAAACATGCAAGCATTGTCATTTGAAGGAGGTGAATTGATACACATGATACCTTTCACGTAAGATAAATACTCATACATTGACTTGAGCTTAAAACTTGCCTTATCATTACCAATACGCAAAGTAATAAGGCCACCTTTCACATCAATCAAGGCACCTAAGGTAGCTTATAATGGTTTCCCTAAGATGATAGGTATATTGTCATCTTTCGCAATCCCAAGTACAATGAAATCTATGGGAATTGTAAACTCTCCTATCCTTAGGGGGACATCCTCAATCCTACCTTTGGGAATCTTAATGGAACGGTCGGCTAATTGTAGGGTCATGTTGGTAGGATCTCAGTTTAAGCTTCTTGAAAACGGAGTATGTCATGATGCTAACACAAGCATCTAAATCATAAAAAGCATTTTGGAACAATTTGCCATTGATTTTGCAAGGGATTGAGAAATTTCCGAGATCTTTCATCTTTGGGGGTAGGTCATTATGGATAAGAGAAATACAACATTCCCTAACACTTATCGAACAACAAAGTTGCACTCTCTCTTACCACTCAAAATGTCCCCAAGGGACTTAGATAGTTTGGCAGTTGTTGCAAAGCTTCGGTCAAAGGAATAGAAAGATGAAGTTCCTTAAGCAGTTAGAGAAACTTCCCAAATTGTTCATCCAAGTTATGCCTCGTAAATATTTGGGGGTAGGGAAGCTTAGGTTTGATAACCTCATCTTGCATTCTCTCTTTCTCTTTGGACTTCTCATTAGAACTCTCACTTTTCTTGCTAGACATATCATGCTCATCATCATCAAATGAATCATTCACCTTCTCCTTCTCTTGACTCCTATTAGAAACTATCTCCTCTAGCACCTTGCCACTTCTAGTGGTAATAGAATAGACCGGTTTCTTGGGGTCAAGACCTTGAGAGGGTAAAGAAGAAGGGCCAACATTCTCTTTCAAGGTATTGGCTAGTTGAGTGATTTGGCTAACATCTTGTGATGAGTCATCACTTCATTGAATTTCTTATCATTAACTGCCATGTAAGTGTTCAACAACTTGATTTGATTTTCAATGACTTCCTCTAAGTTAGTCCTAGAAGAAGAAGAAGAAGAAGAAGAAGAAGAAGAAGAAGGTTAAGCATAGGAATTATACCCTTGACCTTGGGTCTTTGGAGCAAAACCAGGTGGGGGACCCCTTTGACCATTGTTTTGTTGAAAGTTTCCCCTATTTTGATTGTTCTAATTACCCCTATTTTGATTTTGACCATACCCTTGATTATGGTTCCCATAACCTTGGCCTTGATTTTGGCCACTATAACCTTGGTTGTTATATTTACCTCGGGAACCTTGGTTCCTATAACCACCACCTTGGTTATAGTTGTCAAAATTGCCTTGGTTGTGATAATTTCTATTCCCTTGACCTCTTTGATTATCAAACCTCGACTCATTATTATTGGACACAAAGTTCACATGCTCGTTCACATTACCATCTTGATCAGCACATCCATCCACAAATGAATGAAGGCACGTAGAAGAATCATGCTCATATGAACCACATACATCACAAAACAAGCATCCACTAGGAATGTTACTAGAAGAGGGAGGGGGATGAGAGTTAGAAGACGTACCTCTCCCTTTAAGTTGGGAGGGAAGACTTGAAGCTTGGGAGGTTGAACTTTCTAATTTAGCTTTGATTAAACACAACTCTTTCCCCAGGCTTGTTATTTGTGAGGACAAGTTGTTGATGGCATTGAGGTGATCAACCGAGTACACCGAGGAACTACTGTTACTAGTTGATCCCTTTCACCATCTTGCCAATCCCTATAATACCTCACTACGTCTTCAATGATGTCTACCACTTCCTCATCCGTTCTATTCATAATGGGACCTCCGGCTCCCCCATCAAGACAAGATTTCCCTTGAGGACTTAGGCCACCATAAAAGATTTAAATGAATTGGTAGGTAGGATTTTCATGGTGGGGACACTCTCTTTGATACTCTTTGTACCTCTCCCATGCTTCATAGAGGCTTTCATAAGGCCTTTGCTTGAAGCCTTGAATCAAAGCTCTAGCCTCCGTCGTTTTCTTTTGTGGATAGAAACGGGATAGTAATTCCTTAGTCACTTCGTCCCATGTCCTTAGAGAGTTTGGTTTGACTTCATTTTCCAACCATTCCAAGGCATGCCCTATGAAAGAAAAAGGGAAAAGCTTGAGGCGGATGAATTATTGAGAAATTCCATTCACTTTGATAGTGTTGCAATATATTTCGAACTCCTTGAGATGGTTTAGTGGATTCTCATGCTTGCCCCACTAAATTGTCGCCTCTCTATCAAAGATATCATCGCCGGTCTAATTTCAAAGTCATTCGCCGGTGTTGTAGGTGGAGTAATCCCGCTCTCAAACCAATATGCACCCGAAATCCCCAATTCCTTCAATGCCACTCTTGGATTTTCTCCCATGCTTGCTTGTTCTTTTTCTTGTGTTTCTTCTTCACTTGGAGGGCTAGAACTCAAAGAACGTCTAGCAACTCTTATCTTTGTAATTGTCCTCTTAATTTCCAGATCAAAAGGCACTAGAGAACGACCACGTGCTCTATGCATACAATCTTAAAAGAAACAATTAGTAGCACAGCTACAAGTGTAGCCAAAAAGAGAAAAATCTTTTTGTGTTTTTCAAATAAAATTAAATAGACTCAACCACTATAGCAAACAACTAGCCATTCCCTGGCAACGACGCCATTTTGATGAAGGATATTTAGGTCATTGGATTCTAAAACACCTTCAATCAAACAAAATTTATAACCAAACCTACTTCTAGTATAGGGGCACGTCCGAGTTGAACCACGAGGATGGGGAGATTGCTATAGCCTAATGTCAAGCTATTTCGAACAATAAGAGGTAGTTTGTAGTATGACTAAGGTCTCAAACAACTAACCAATGTATAAATTCAATATAACAAGCACTAGGGATTTAGAATCCGCATACAATTGTGATAATCATGCTAATTGAGGAAAGTGCAATCAACCCAAAAATTGTGAAGGAAAAATAGTAATTGCAATAAAGAGGATTCAAAGGCTATCTCCTAGAAGTCAAACTAGGTTTCCTCTATGAATGACTAGCAAGAAGAATCACAATCAAATTCTATCAATTAAAGCAATTCCTAAATCAAGGGTTCATGTCATTAGGAATCACAACGCAATCTAGCTTGAACAAAAAGGTTGATCACTCCTTATCACATGCACAATTCTATAAACCAATTTAATCACAATATTCTAATCCATCAAAATTCATCAACTAGCAATGATCATCATTCATGTATGCTTCACCACATCCCTAGAAAGTAATCTAATCACTACACATTGTGTAAATGAAGAACAAAACAAAAGAAATCATAATGATCATCATCTCAATCTAATTCAAGAAGAAATTTCAATCAATTACGCTATCAAACTTATCAGTTTATGTAGCGATCTACTTTGACTTTATTAAGCGTATATTGTCATATGTAGTAGTTTATTGTAGAGGTTGATTGTGTAATTGTCTTTATTAGTAACAAATATGATATAAATGGGCCTAGCATAGGCAACAAGGGTAAAAACGGTGGTCATTGAATTAACTTTATTTAATATGAAAATTAAAAGCAAGCATGTAATAGTGATGAATTAAAGAAGAAATTCTCACTAATTATCATTGAATGAAGATGAAATCCAAGCTTAGATGAAGTAATTGAAGTATAAATCAAGTATCCAAGTGTTTCTCTCTCTACTAAATCTGGAAAATCTCTAAATGTACTTGAAAAACGTCATCCCCTTAATAATGGAAAGGTCCAAGATATATATATAGCAAGGAAAGAAAATAGGCTCGGCTAGCCTGTGGTGCACACACACAACAGGGCCTGCGCGCACGCACAAGGGGGTCTGCGCGCACGCACCACTTGATGCTGGCTGTGGCGCGCAACTCTCCTCGTGCGATGAGTGGTGCCCTTGCTGTGATACAAACCGAGCCTAGCACGCCTAAGCATCCCCATAGTTGATGCTCTCATGTGATGCTCATGGAGGGGGCATACTTGAAAACTTCATTTTTGCATGTTCATGACCAAGAAATTCGATGAGGATGATGCAGGAGAGCGCTAAAGCCAAGAGTGGGAGCTTGTTTCTCATCTTGCATTCTAGCCAATCAAATAATATGAGATCTTGTCCCGAGCATCCAAAAGACTTGGAGAACCTTCCAAAATAAATCCCGAGGCTCGAGCAAGTCCTACAATGAAAGAAAATAGAGCGAGTAAAATAGAAAAGACGAAAGTACCCTTAAAATGCAAGGAATCACAAAATAAGGGAAACGAAGAAACTTAAGTATAAATTAACGAAACTAAGGCATTATTCAAGGAGAAAAACTTATAAAAGAAGATGAAATCATCTTAAAAAATGCTACCAAATGAGTGCCATAAATGACACTCATCAATCATTGACAAAAGCTTCAAATGGATGGAAAAAATGATCTCCTATCTCAAAGATGGAGTTCTTCTAGACGACCCAAAGGAGAGTTGGCTTATTAAGAAAAAGGTGGCATGGTTTAAGATGAAAGGAGAGGACTTGTTCAAGAGATCATTTGTAAAGCCCTAATTGAAATGTGTTACGCCCGAGAAGGAGGCAAGAAGTACTTGACGACCTCCACCAAGAACATTACAGATCACACATAGGTGGATGGGCTTAGCTGATAAAGTGACCTATCTGGGGTACTACTGGGCAAGCATGAATGGATGCCATGAAAATGGTGAAAAAATGTGATAAGTGTTAGAGATTATTGCAACCCTTATTCACCGCCCTGCAAATAGCTTATCGTCCATAGTAGTCCACTTCCCTTTGCAAAATGGAGCGTGGACATCTTACGGCCGTATACCCCTGAATCTATCAAGGCAGAGGTGGTACGTGTTAGTAGTAGTAGTTGACTACTTCAGAAAATGGGTGGAAGCTGAGGCCGTTCGAGGAATCAAGTGGAAAGATGTATTTGCTTTCATATGGAAGAATATGATCACACGCTTTGGTGTGCCGCAATCAATGGTGCTCGATAATGGACCATAATTTGAGACCGACCATCTCAGGGATTGGCTGAGTGACCAGGGCATAGCACACTGCTTTGCCTCGGTTAGACGCCCAAAGACCAAGGACTAAGTTGAAGCATACAACAAACTGATCTTATAACACCCCCAAATCTCCTTCTACGGAAATATTAGTATAATACGTATAATTATACCGTAGAGATAGACTTAGGCGTATTACCGCCGCGTGATTAACCATGGCTACTAAAAAATACTTAACTCAATAACAAAACTTGCAGCGAAAAACTTAAATTTCTTTTATTAGTACTTATAAAAACAGTAACATTGTTATGAGTACTCAAAATAAAGACAAATCCAACATTAGGTGAAGCAAATCCCGAGACTTCCATATGCTCATTCATGAATCCACTTGAAAATAGTCAACACTACTTACCATTACGGTAAACAGGGCGAACTAAAACAAATAGGAAATACGGATTAGCAAAATATGCTAAGTACGATAAGTGCAAGATAATGTAAACTCAATTTATTTGCAAACATGCTTTTAAAGCCAATTTCAATAATTAATCCAATATTTCCAAAACTCATGATTCAAACCAATTCTCAATATTCTCAAAACAATTTCAATAACTGAATAATTCAATAATAGTGATTATTAAGATCAATTCTTTTCAAAAACCCAATTTCCTCTCTAAGTGTGCACACCCCCGAAGCTAGTCTCCTACTATTTCAAGGCTATTCTTGGAGAAAGATTAGGTCATACAAAGTCTATAGTCTTCAATGAATCCGCGTAGTGGGATTAATATAATAATCATGCTTGTAAAGCTTTTAATAAATAATTCAATCAACCTCTTTAGTTCAATAATTCCAATAAATAACTCAAACTCCTTTTTATTTATATCAACATGCTTTCAAAATCAACCTTTTAATAAATACTTGAGAATTAAATCTCACATTAATAACTTTTCAAAATCAATAACTCTTCCTTTGGAAAACCTTTTATTTAATTTAACAAACTTTTTAAATCAATTCCTTTATTTAAAAATGATAAGTAATTCAAACCATAATTAAAAACATGATATTAAAATCAATCCTTCATAATACATTTATTAAAATAAAAATTAAAATCAATACTTCCAAACATAATTTATTTCATAAATCATAATTTTAATCAATCTAATTCAATCACCAATAAAATTATATAAAACATGTTATTCAAACCAATCAAAGGTATTTAGCCACCTAAATGTATCTTGATTCCGAATATCAATCAACACTTCGCACTTTCAAAGTTCAATCACGAATACACCTTGCAAATAACATAACCATAAGGTTATCACAACATCTTTAGACATAAACTCAAATCTAATGTGCATGGACTATAAAACTCTTTTAAAAACAATACTTTAATGTAAAATTATAACTTTGAATTAGGTATTTGAATTTTAGAAAACTAACCATGAAGAAAATAAAGGAATAGAATTAAAGAGAATTGAATTTGCGCTGGAAAGAATAGCAAAACTTGCAGAAGCCATAACTCCTTGAATACAACTCCGAATTGGGTGATTCTTGAGCCTAACCTCAAGGATTTTTCGAGAGGAGCAATTTTTCGTGAAATAGAAAACCCCAAACTGAATAGAAGTTCCCAAAAACAGGATTCAAAGGCATACAGGCTGATTACGTATGAAAAAAGTAGAAAGAAAAGTACTCCCTCCGACCCAAATTACTCGCAACGTTTTGACTTTTTGCACTATTCACATATCTCATTTTGACCATTTTTTTTAGATATTATATGAAAGCTAATGTAATCATGTAAGATGTTGTTAAGTCTATTTTAATGTATAGTTTCTTAATATAATTTTTTTAGCTTTTATAAATATATAATAAAAGATATTGATGGTCAAACATGTGCATCGGCAAGCTTGTCCGGTCAAAATGTTGCAAAAGTAAATTGGGACAGAGGGAGTATGTAAAAGTTTAGGGAAAAGAAGAATAAGAGAGAAGAAGAGAATTGAGTTTTGGTGTGAAGAATATGAGAGGTATGAAGGGGGTGTTTTTAGGCTAGCTCATGCAAGAATCATGGTAGGAGAATGTAGGAAGAATTATGGTAAAAAGAATTAAGGAAGTTACTTGGAGAAGAGAGTTTAAAAATTAAGGAATGTTTAATATTAAGGTGCTAAGAATAATTAGTTTATGGAAAGTATGTTGTCAATCATGAAAAATAATATGGAAAAATAGCTATGCTTGGGGAATAATCAAGGATGATATAAGATAGGGAAATAAGATGATCAAATATTTAGGAGATGGAAAATAAGAATTAAGGAAAATAATAAAATCAAGGAAGATAATTAAAATACAAAAATTACCAAAATAATTTTGCTTAGAATATAATATGGTGGCCGAAAATTTGAGATTTCCTAAGCTCATATTTTTGGACCTCCCATTAGACATTTAGGAAAATATTTTGCAAGTTTTTAAGGAATAAAAATAATTGTGTAAATAATAAATATTGTATAAAATAATTGATTAAGAGAATATTAATTATTCACTAAATAAATTAACTAAGAAAATAAGATTTTGCACACTAGGAAAATCCGAAATTATTATTCAATCATTAGGAACTTTCGGACCTCCTAATTAAATAATGAAATATAAGTTTTACTTAATTAAAATATCCTAAATATATATAAATAATTCGATTTTTAAAATAAAATAAATGGATAATAATTCTTATCCAAAATCCAAAAATACTAATTGATTTTTAAAATACTTTTGGCGCCAAAATTCAAATATCATTTTGGCTCCAAAATTGAAATAGTAAAATAAATTGCTAAAATACCCTTTTTAGAAAATACTAATTAAATTAATTAGAAAATACGTTTTAAAATACGGGGTATTACAGATCTCCAATGGCATCAAGTGGAAGCTTGAGAAAGTAGGCGGCCTATGGGCTGATGAGTTGATCGATGTACTATGGTCCATTCGAACAACGGCAAAGAGTTTAACAGGGGAGATCCCATATTTTCTAGTCTATGGTGCTGAGGTCGTGCTCATAATTGAAATGTATGAGCCCACTCTATGAGTGATGCTATATGATGAATCAACCAATTTTTAGGCCATGAATACCGCTCTAGGTTTTCTTCCAAAAGCTAGGGGCAATGCGGCGCTTAGACATGAAATATATCGTGTAAGGATGACAAGGGCATATAATTGTAAAGTGTCAAAGCGGCCGCTTAACTTAGGGAATCTAATTCTCAAAAAAATGGAAGCGGTGGGCCGAGCGAAAGAAGATGGCAAGCTAACCCCTAATTGGGAAGGGCCCTACAGGATAAAAGAAGAAGTACAAGATGGTAGCTACCGTCTTGAAGCCTTGGATGACCGTCCTATTTCGAGTACATGGAATACGGACAATCTCAAAAAATATTATGTATAAAGTTTTTGTACTTATTTCGGGGTTTTCTGTGTCCCTCGGGAGAGTTACAACACCAAGACTGGATTCTAGACGCCTGTACCTACAAAACAACGGAGACTCCGGGTGGTTGGAGTTCCGCCTCTGACGATCAAGTTAGAATGTGTTCAGAGAAAGTAAAAAGATGCGGAAAAAGTAAAGTTAGATCTTCTCGGATTTCGAGATCAGGTGTTTTCTCTGATGTGAGAGAATTCAGTGTTTGTGATAAATGAATGTGTCCCCGAAAATGGGGGGAAATCTCCCTATTTATAGGGTTATTGTAAAAGGCGCTCTCTCTTAGGTCACTCTGACCTAGATTTGGTGGGCTGCGCCGTTTTATGGCTTTCTCGTGAATTGGGCCTTGAAGGCCGCCATTCTCTTTGCTGGCTAGGGATGCCACGTGTCAACTAGTGAGTGGTCCAAATTGGACCTGTCCTGGGATGACATGTGTCCCTGTCTAATTGAGCCACGTAGCAAGGGTATTTTTATCCAAAATATTTTCCCCTCAGAGGGGTGACGTGGCGTGCCACGTGGCGCTTGTGACACAGGTTACTTTGCAGGCGGTGAAAAGTTTTTAACAGTTCACTTTCTGAGAAAATTACGGGGATGCCCCCGTTTTACCCCTCTATAAATAAGCATTTACCCCCTTCCTCCCTCATCTTTGACATTCGAAAAAGTCTAGAGAGAGAAATAGAAAGAATTCTAGAGAGAGAGACTCTGATCACCGCCTGTACATGTTTTCCCAAAATCTTTCGTCTGCTATTTCCGTTGACATATCCGATCAACACGTGAGACTCGTTTTAGCAAACTACATTAAGGTAACCGTCTCTTCTCTTCTCAGCCCTTTCAAGCTTTTACCGTTTGTGTATATATATATATATATATATATATATATATATATATATATATATATATATATATATATATATATATATATATATTGCAATAAATGGATTCACCATCAGCACATACGGCACAGTCTAGGTCAATAACCAGTCCGTCTCCTGGTATGGCTGAGTCTAGGATTGGGAGTGCCCATCCCACCATTATGTGTCTGTGCAAGACACAATGGCGAGGGTAAAACAAACAGCTACAAAGCCAAAGCGTAGAGGGCGCACTTTGGAAGTGCCGGCGGATGAGATTACGCCGAATGAAGAGTATAATGGGGTGGATGAGCAGGAAGCAGATTCTCCTCCGGGTTTCCTTACCACTCCCAATGATGGGATCTTAAATGAGACATACGACGACGAATTCGCCTCTGTACATAGTTTACAAAATGAATCAGATCAGGAAGACGGTGAAGAGGTCGTCCAACGATAAGGACCCTCTATGGGCAAGCTCCCAGTTGGCGGATGCCAGCTATGAAGATGCCGAGACATCCAAAGGACCCTCTATGGGCAATCCTATAGAGGTGCGGATGTCCGCCAGGGATAGAATCACTCTAGAGGCGAGCTTCGGAGCCTTTAAGGAAAAGCACCCTATAGGGGAAAATTGGGAAATAATAATGCCATCTGCGGAGGCGATTGTCGTCAGGGAGGATGAAATAAATCATGCCGACAACTACTTCAGCTGTTATGAGGCGGCATTCAAAGCCGACCTCCACTTCCCCCTTCACAAAGGCATTAGAAAAATATTGTAGGGGTATGACTTAGGCGTATGACAACTTACACCTAATTCGTGGGTGAAGGGTGAACATCTTGTGCTATATCGCCGCCTGCGAGATGCAGAAATTGACGCCCAGCTTCGAGGCGTTTGCTCATATGCATTATATGAGCCGCGCCTCAGGCGATTGGGTAGCGTGGTATACTTTGACCATACTCCCGGAGTATATGATGACACTTGACGAGGCGTTAAAGTGGAGCAATTGGAAAGACAAGTTCTACTTGGTCTCTTCCCCATCTTTGAAACACAACCACTTCCTCTGTCGGTATAATAAGGAGCTTGCCTTATTAGGAAGGATGTTCCAAAGAAGGCTTGGAATAAGATAATGGAGCCGGAGCTCTTCAAAACCATAACTATTCCCTTTGACGATGGCACAGAAATAATAGTCCCCAAACACTGGATACCCCATCCGGAGTGGCTCTAAGATAAGGCGTTTCGCTCCGCTTATGGTCTTAGCACCATGTTTGGTCTCATAACCAGCCATTTATAATCACTTGAGTTTGTTATTTTGTCTTTGATTATCCGTTTTCCTTTTGCAGCAAAAGGTTTAGAGATAGTCGGCGCAGACAAGACGCCTGCAAAGTCCGCTCCAGGTCTGCTTGAACAGAATAAGGCCCAGCTAGAGCCCAAGAATGATGGGGTAAGCTCTGTCTAACATTTAACTTATAAAATTTTATTGTCATCAAACTGGTTTTCACCGGTTGTACCCCTTGTGTTCCATTTTAGAGTGGAAGCAAGGTCATTCCCAGTTCAATTTCAAAGATGCTTAAACGGAGCAGGGTAGAAGAGCCTGGGAAGACTCCCTCTAAAGTAAGAAAAAGTTAGCCAGCTTAGACGGCATCTTCCCTGCCAACTGGTCCAAAGAGGCCAACTACTAGGGGTAAAAGCCCAGCTGTTATGAAAGCTCTTAGCGAGAGCGCTGAGCTAGGTGGCAAAGAGCCGAATGTCTCCAAGACGTCGAAGAGTGGCGTGCCACTTAATGCTGCAACCGGCTTTGCAGAGATTTGGGTGGAGAGGCCCTTCAGCCTGAAACACAAGGTATGGACAACTGCTTCAAACTCCCATGGCCGCTTGAGCATATGAGAGTCAAATCTCAAGTTATCAATCTGGGGATTCATCTGGAAATCGACACAATATAGGTGCCGCTTATGTGGCCATCTCACCATATCCTTCTTCTAGTGCAAATCTCTCTAAAAAAGGGCCGGACATCCAGCAGTATTTAAAACGAATACTAAGGACCATCATCCGGTCGGAGAAAGAGAATATCCTTGGGCTGCATCAGGTCAACATGGATCGCATCTATGCCCTGCTGGCTGAGGTAACTTAGCTTTTTCTCAGCTTATTGAGGTGACTTAGTATGTTAACTAACTCATTATCTTGCCGGCTGTGCTTTGCAGGTGATGTTGAGGATAGACGGGCTTAAAGCCCCGTTTAGGAAAAGGCATAAGGAGGTAAGAGACGCCAATAACCGGGCGACTGACGCCCTTAACTCTACTAAATATCGATCTACCTTGAATCTTATTAAGACTATAGCCAGGGAGATGAAAAAGGAGGAGCTAATCAAAGAGCTCACGGCTGATGTTGAGACAACCAACAATAAGGCGTCTAACCTTGAGCCCGAGCTTAAAAATGCCCATTCAGACCTCAAGACCCTGGAGGGAGCTGACCAGGAAAATACCAAACTTAGGGCAGACGTTAGCCAGCTCCAAGTTGTATTGACGCAGATGCAAACGGCACACAAGGCTAAGCTGTCCAAGGAGCAGGACCAACTGGTGTTAGAGAATAAAAAGGACTGTGAAGAACGCATGAAGTTTGCATGGCAGCTCATTCATCCAAACACCGCCTGGGACTACTTCCGGCTGAGGTATGATTATGACACGGTGGTATACGACGCCCAAGTCCTAGGCCAAGCTGCACCACCTCCGTTCAAAGAATGGGCCAACATCACCTCAAATGATGAGGAGGAAGATGTAGAGACAGAGTATCAGCTGGACAACCAGGTCCTGGTTGATCTCAACCAAGCTTCAACTCCGGCTAACCCCATCCAGTCTCAAGTCGGTCAGACCGAGGGAGAGCCTACCTCCGACCAAGCCCAGTCGGTGCCCCACCCTTAGTAGACTTGACTCACTTTCGGCCATGGGCCGTTTCTATTTTAGGCCTACGTGCAGAGTATTTTGGGTGTAGTTCAAAATTTTTTTATCTACCGGATGTATATCCGGCTTGACAGTCGCTTTCCCGGCCTTTGATCGGCTTTATTTTATGAAAAATGCCGACTGAGTCGGTTTTTCTGAATTTGCTTTAATTTCTACACTTTTTTGTTTGCTTTGATTTGCTATATATATGCTTGAAATTTGCCTAACTTGTAAATTGCATGTGGCAACTAGCACACCGGCTGACTCTTTTGTCCCTGGGCGACTGTGTGGTTGGTTCAAAAGTTGATTGATTGCCCTAAACCGAGCCCACAACCGTCCAAGATTCAGGCGGTTAAGGACTAGGACCCAGGCGGTTTCCAGTGATTGCTTAGTCTATTGGACCAAGGAGATCGTTTTAACCGTCTGGGATATCTTATTCATATACTCAAGTGTTCATTTGTCCCCTTGGGAGGACTCTTTAAAAGTATAAAATTCAGAATATAATTTAAGTTCGAATGACAGAAGGTTACCGGCTGGTGTCTACAGACACACGGTTTTATTGCACTGTCTATGTTCCTTTTATATTACTTAGGTGAAATGGCTATGAGTACCTCATTAGGCTAATTAATCTTTGCCATTTGGGATAGGTTTATAAAGCAATGTACCACCTGTAGACACCCAAATGTGTCTCCCCAAAACCAAACCCAGTGATGAATACCTTTTGCGTTCAATGATTATCGAATGAGGTGAAAGTGTGAAAAGTCAAGTGTTGCGGTTAGTTTTTATTAAATTCTTTCTTTCTGTTTTCGAAAAACAACTCTATTTTATGAAAACAACCAATCCAGTTTAGTTTGGTCCATGACAAGGGTCCAATAATAGTGTATTTGGATGGGGCTTACAAAGAGCTTTCCAACGATATATTATAAGCCCAATTCCGATGAATAATGAGGAAGTTATGGCCAAAATACTAAACTGGGCCCGGTTTGATCCTTACTTGCGGCCCAATGATCTAGGGGAGGGCCCAATGTTAATTATTATTCCTAAAGTTATTAGAATTGATTAGTCTTCTAGAATTCTCTAGAAGTTTCTCTTTAATCCTAATAAGATTAGAATTAATAATTATATTTTGATAAAGTTTTAATTGGAATAAAATATTATTTTATGAAAAATACGATTTCAGTTTCATACGAACTTTACAAATCGATTTTGATTCATATGTGGACTCTGTGTTGAAACCGCGTAGGAATCTAGGCTGTCGCCAGACGACAAGCCTGTCGCCACGCGACAAGCCTTGTCGCCAACCGACAGACCCTGTCGCCTGGCGACAAGGTCGGTTTTGCAGCGACAAAGTAGAGTTTTATTCCTTATCAAATTCTACTTATTTTCGGACTGTTTTCTTATAAATAGGGTCCTGAACCTCCGTTTTTAATCATCTACAATCAACAATCATCATCTCTCTCTCTCTAAAGGTAGAAGCTTTCTCTCTATTTTTCTAAACCTTCCCTCTTACAAAATTCCGCATTCATTAGATCTAGACACACCTAGCCAAGTTTGAAGTTGCCTTCGCCCTAGACGTGAAAGGTTATAATTTCTGATGGTTTGGTCCCAAATCTCTATTTCAATTATTTAATTAGATTGTTTGATTTTATATATTTCTTGAAGTTACTAACGCGTGTATTTTGTTATTAGAAAGAGGTACGAGGTATCAAAGTATGTAATCTTATTGCTCTATTCTTGTAGAAAGCATGTTTTTTATTTATTAATTCCTAGCATCATGCCTAGGATGTTATTATTGCTTTCTAGTATCATGTTTAGGGAAAAGGTTATAATATCAAATATGCTTATTATGATTCTTGCGATGCTTCCTATTCTCTTTTCTAATATCATGTTAGTATCATGTTAGGGCTAAAGCTTTGATCTTTATTGTTTAGTGACATGCTAGGGTTTGTTATTAATCTTGTTAGTATCATGCCTAGGATCTTGCTATTATTATGCTTTATTATTAACATGATTATAATTGTTATAATTATGATGATTGTTATTATGTTGCTTGATGATTATTATTGTTATTGCTTATCACGCCTTTTATGCTTACTTAAAGGGAATTTGTACTTGTAATCACGCTTAATATGATAATTAATAAACTTGTTTGGGCTAATATGATTATAATTCAAGTGATCACCAATAATAGTTTTATTTGTGCATTAAGTTCAACCAACATAGATAAACAGGTTTAGGGTTAATCTGTTGATTGCATGCTAGTTAGAAAGCGCACATGAATACGAGAAGAATAAAGTAGAGGCCTATTTAGGGCAGGTTCAATCTCTTTTAGGTTGGATTTGCACCTTCATCCTCGAACCCTATTTGGTTCAAGACCTTTTGGAGTTGACGATCTCCTGGATCGTTAAGGGGTGTAATCTTCACCTTGTGAACGGTTTACAAGTTCCTAAAACTTGGTGGCGACTCTTTTGCTCTAGCTTCTTTCCCTTTGGACGCCACCATGCTTAAGTGTATGATCACAGTGGGGTTCAAGCTTGGGGTTAACGGCTTGAAATATTCCCTACAGTTTTTGGCAACTCCGCTGGGTAGGATTTCTATTTTAATTCCTGAAATTTTTTTCGGTAATGATTTAGAATGAGTGGATGAAACTCGAAAAGTTCTAAGTATTTCATGTGCGTAATTGTGATTAGCATTATTGTCATATGCATAAAAAAGGTCCTCATTGGATAGACCATCCGAAATGAGTCAAAAACATAGGATTTTTACACGTAGGAAATTTGAGAAATATCTTTCACAACTAGAATTGAAGTAATACTGCGAAATCTGGAAAATTCTAAGATCGTAGATACCTGCTGAGGCATGTAGGAACTAGCGTCTAGAAAACAGGATTGTCGCCTGTAAAGTGCTTCTGTCGCCTGGCGACAGGGGTACTTTTGCGGCGACAGTCCCTGTAGTCTGGCGCTAAGTTCTTCCAATACCGAGCCAGAACTCTGCCTTCTTGTTTTGACCATTTCTAGCACTGTTGGCTCAATTCTACTTCCTGATTGATTTTTTCTCTCTTTTCTGAAACCCATATGTGTTCTACATATGGACATAACCCTCTGGGTGTTCACGCTCCATCTACCCAATCGAACGCTCCTGGCAACGACGGGTACATCCGAGTTTGTGAATCCACCAAACCGCGGAAGCAAGTTTTTTAATTTGCGGGGTCCCATCCATACGCGCCAACCCTTCCAAAGGTAAGGCTTCCACGCGATGCATCCGGACTCATAACCATGGACCCTCTTTGACTAACCCATATCCTTGAACTTTAGAGAACTAGAGCCATGGTTAGGTTGCAAACTCATTGCATCATATATTGACTATTTGAACTATTTGTGCATTCTTTGCTTGTACATACTTTATATGTGCTAACCGTTTGTTTGACTTGTGTTTAAGTCTAAATAAACCAATTAATGACTAAAAAGGACTTTGTCTAATTAATGAATTAATTAATTAATTTGACTAATGAAAGACTAATGAAGTAATTAATCTGACTTAGTACGACTTTAGGCATGTCCGCTTAGAGTAAAATTACTGGAAACAGTCCCAGATTAATGTTCCAGCAATGGCGCAGGAGTTTGGGATGTGGCGCCGCAGTTTACTGCTTGTCGCCTGGCGACAAGCTTCAAACTATGGCGACAATTCTGTTGTTCCGGCGACAATCCAGATTCTTACTCGAGTCATCACGAAGAGTCTAATTAAACAGTTTGCTAATCAGTTCGATTATTTTATTAAAAAACAGTACCTTTGTTAAGTCCTTAATTGAGTCTGGTCACATAGTCTAGCCGCACGGTCATACACAAGAGTCAAAGCCTGTCACCTACACTCACTAGTGTTAGCACACACTTTATATAGTCACCATGACCATGTCTTAGGTTCATGCATGAGTCGGTTTTTTCCGTCATTTGAGTTGGGGGTACATTATATTCCTAATTTCTTCATATCTCTCCATTCTCTACATGCTTTCCCCATATCACAATATTCATTCTTCCTACCTTCTTCCATCTATTGCATGTTGAATAGAGTTGAGTCAAATAATTAACAATGAATATCCCTTAATTTCCCTCTCCACAGTACTTGGTCAAGGAGAGAAGGACGATTAATCAAAGACAACACCTTTATTCAAATTCAACTTTTTGATAAGCCAATCGGTCGAAAAAGGAAAGCTAAGAAGATAATGGCAAGTCAGGAAGAAGTCAACGAATCAAGGGACAAGTGGCTAACATTGCTAAAATGTTGAAGAATCTGACTCTCTAAATCAATGACCCTGTGAGACAACAACAAATGGAGCTCATCCAGGAAAGTTTGAGTAAATTATCCAATGACTATAGATTGCAGGGCATCAGCTCACAAGGGGTCTCGGTGGACAAGGATCTTCTTCCGCAGAAGTTCAATGCCAACGACATCCCGAAATTCAAGGCAATGGATAACCCTTATTTTCATTTAAGAGCTTTTGAAACTGTAATGAACATTAAGGGAATAGACAAGAAAGCTTTTCATTCTATGTTTTCTATATCATTAGAAACCGTTTGTCAGCAATAGTTCTTTTCTCTTGATAAAGAGAAAACCTCTAGTTGGGAGTCAATTGTAAACGCTTTCATTGATAGATATAAATGCAATATTCAAGTCGAAACTAATTATAGACAAATTGAGATGCTAAGACAAAAAGAGAATGAAGGCTTTACTTCTTTCTTTAAGAGGTGGAGGGAAACTTCCGCTAACATGATTGAAGCCCCTACTGAGAAAGAGTCCGTGAGGATGTTCATAAAAAATTTACAAGAAAAGTATTCAAAGCACTTAAAATATCAACACAACTTGAATACTTTCAAGGCCGTCTATGACATAGGCATCGAGATCGAAGATGACCTCGCAAAACAAAAAGCTTCTAACAATAGTAACCACAGTGGTTGGAAAGGAAAGAAGAACGACAATCTTTCTTCTTCCGAAAACTCCAACTCTAGTAAAAATGTTAGTACCTTTGATCTCAGTGAAGTCTTAGCCATGGATGACCAAGGATCTAAGAAACAACTAAGGAAAGACTTCACCCCCATTGGGATGAGCTATGATGCTGCTTTTGACCGACTCCATGCCAAGGGACTCATTACTCCCATTGGACCTATTCAAGATCCTGCGCCCGAAAAAATATTGCCTAGTTGGAACCCCGATTCACATTGCAAGTACCATCAAGGTAGGGGTCATACTACTGAGAGCTGTTGGAAGCTAAAAGAGGCCATCCAATACTTGATTGATAATAACAAGCTTCCCATACCTCAAGCCAGCAAGAAGAGCAAGTGATGATAAAGCGAACAATACAAGACAAGAGGTGAGCTTCAACGACAAGATTTCATGACCTCTTTTTTCTATTTCTTTTTCATTTTCTCTTTCCCCAATAAGTCTAGTAATAGGAACCTCCTTCCTTAGATTTTTTATTTTGTACGTTTCTTTTCTCCCTTTAATAAAATGAGCATTTGTTTCCTTTCATGTGATCATTATATTGCATTGCATTCATAAAAAAAAAATGTCGAACTAAGCACAAGGTATGCCAATGATTTGAGGCACCCCTTGTAGCCACATCATATCACCTTTCACCCTTTAAAAAATATGCAATCCTTTTTTGATAAACCACTTTGAACCTCGTCTAACGATAGACCTGTCATTTTTCAACCCATATCTACCTAACCTTGGGTTGGGACAGTGTGCAATTTATGCAATTTTAAAAAAGCTTGAGTGATTTCAAAAGATCAAAATAAATAAAATAGCAAAAACAATAAAAGTGTATAAAAGGGCAAGTGTTCCAATGTCTTTGACATGAATATGTCTTTGATATGAACACGTCTCAGATTGCGTTTCTTATCGAGTGCTCGGTACCGTGCCTGAGAAACATGAATGCCAAGTGAGTGATAGACCGCATGATCGGGATTTCCCACGCTCATAAAAAAAGAGATTTGAATTTGAAAAATGATAAAGCAAAAAAGAGAGAGCAAAATATAAAGAAAAGAGTTCAAAAGTGAGAAACACTCGAGCAAAAAAATACAAAGGTTCAAAAGCAAGGTTGCACACCTTGGGGGCTTACCTAGGGTGTTGAGCCTTTATCCCCCTCTTCTTCAAACCTTTAGCCTAACCATGTTACAACCCTTAAAAGACCTTTTTGAGGTATACACACTTGTGCGAGGTTCGGCTAGAGCTACGTTCGGCCTGATTCCTAACGGATACGTAGGCAACCTCACATCGAGGTGCGGCCGTAATAAACATGCATGATCATATCAAGGGATCTCCTATGCTCATCCCTATCTACTTAGAGCTAGACTTGGGGGCTTGATCCTTACATCATTAGCTTACCCAGCCTATGAGTCACCACTATTGGACTCTTTTCAATATTTTTCCACGCACTTAGCCCTTGCGGCCTAACTTTAGTGTCACTTTCACACACTACACAGATACATGACCAAATAGTCTTTCCCTTTAGGAACCCTTTGTCGTGAAATCTTAACACAATGCTGAAGCATGCCTTGTCATGTCAAAATCACTCATTGCTCATCATTGCATCACAAAGTATGAAGTACTTAGCCTCCGTGCCTAAGTTACCCAAATACTTTCATCATTGAGTCAACAATTGAGATAGCCTAGGATGAGTTAATCCTTGCACCTTGAGAGATAATATTAAACAACGTTTGACTAAGCTCACTCAACATGCACCATCAAAAACTTCTTCCTTTTTTGCGTCTTTCTTTTTCAGGAGAAAGTCAGTACCCTCCACAAAAATGACGGAAATTTTTATTTTTCATTTTTCTGCATTTTGATTCATGTACATATCAAGCTTCATGAGTCAACACTATGCACACACGGGTCATGAGTCACACGTGTCATTTCACTTCGAGTCGAGTCAACCTCGAGTTAATCACAGCAAGTCAAGTTTATACCTTGAGTCGTGTCAAGTTAATGAGTCAAACAACACTAAGTCTTAGGTCAACCCTAAAGA
Organism: Chenopodium album; assembly: GCF_948465745.1. Classification (NCBI taxonomy): domain Eukaryota; kingdom Viridiplantae; phylum Streptophyta; class Magnoliopsida; order Caryophyllales; family Amaranthaceae; genus Chenopodium; species Chenopodium album. The sequence goes on along the minus strand of NC_137848.1, from coordinate 34,504,936 downwards.
AAGATAAGCAAAGTCCTATAGTCAAATATAAATGCAGGAGCATCCTAGCAAGCAAGAACATTCCCGGATTTTTTCGAAAAACCGCGAATATGACACATTAGATTCTTCCAAGATGAGAGGAGTTACATAGATCAGTAAATTAGAGATGAGGAGCTTTAATTTACAAAAGATTTGTGAAGATATCACGAGATGGGTAGTCTTCGACAGCGTTCGCTAAGATTGTGGAGGTTGTCACCAAGATTTGAGAAGATAGCACGAGATGGGCGGTCTTGACAGCGTTCGCTAAGATTGTGGAGGTTGTCACCAAGATTTGTGAAGATAGCACGAGATGGACGGTCTTCGACAGCGTTCACTAAGATTGTGGAGGTTGTCACCAAGATTTGAGAAGATAGCAGGAGATGGGCGGTCTTCGACAGCGTTCGCTAAGATTGTGGAGGTTGTCACCAAGATTTGAGAAGATAGCACGAGATGGGCGGTCTTCGACAGCGTTCGCTAAGATTGTGGAGGTTATCACCAAGATTTGAGAAGATAGCATGAGATGGGCGGTCTTCAACAGCATTCGCTAAGATTGTGGAGGTTGTTACCAAGATTTGAGAAGAGCGATTCGTGATGAGGCGGTCTTCGACGGCTTTTGCTATGATTGGGAAGGTTGTCACTATGATTCAAGAAAAAAGCTCGAGATGTAGCAGCAATGATAGACGACGTTCCCTAGGATGTGGAAGATGGTCACAAGCGGAGGAGAATGACTACAAGCAGAGTTATCTTCGATCATGTTCCCTAGGATGTGGAAGATGGTCACAAGCGGAGGAGAATGACTACAAGCAGAGTTATCTTCGATCGTGTTCCCTAGGATGTGGAAGATGGTCACAAGCGGAGGAGAATGACTACAAGCAGAGTCATCTTCGATGAAATAGGAGGCAGCTACAAGCAGAGCGGTCTTCAACAAATGCAACAAACCGGTTACTTCAGAGACGTGTGCTGGACGGTGCAAGCTACGCGTTTCTTAACTCTTTTATCTATTTTAACTAACGCTAGTTTGCAGGTATCGGCGTTTCAAGAATGATTTAGGATCGTAAAACGTTCTGAATCATTCTCCGTCCCTATCGCTACTTTGACTTTCGTTTTCGAAACTTGCGTTTCTCCAAACTCAGTCAAAGTGGGGGCTTCTGTAGACACCCAAATGTGTCTCCCCAAAACCAAACCCAGTGATGAATACCTTTTGCGTCGAATGATTATCGAATAAGGTGAAAGTGTGAAAAGTCAAATGTTGCGGTTAGTTTTCATTAAATTCTTTCTTTTTGTTTTCGAAAACAACTCTATTTTATGAAAACAGCCAATCCAGTTTAGTTTGGTCCACGACAAGGGTCCAATAATAGTGTAGTTAGATGGGGCATGCAAAGAGTTTTCCAACGATATATTATAAGCCCAATTCCGATGAATAATAAGGAAGTTATGGCCAAAATACTAAACTGGGCCCGGTTTGATCTTTACTTGCGGCCCAATGATCTAGGGGAGGGCCCAATGTTAATTATTATTCCTAAAGTTATTAGAATTGATTATAGTATTCTAGAATTCTCTAGAAGTTTCTCTTTAATCCTAATAAGATTAGAATTAATAATTATATTTTGATAAAGTTTTATTTGGAATAAAATATTATTTTATGAAAAATACGATTTCAGTTTCATACGGACTTTACAAATCGATTTTGATTCATATGTGGACTCCGTGTTGAAAGCGCGTAGGAATCCAGGCTGTCGCCAGACGACAGGCCTGTCGCCACGCGACAAGCCTTGTCGCCAAGCGACAGACCCTGTCGCCAGGCGATAAAGTCGGTTTTGCAGCGACAAAGTGGAGTTTTCTTCCTTATCAAATTCTACTTATTTCCGGACTGTTTTCTTATAAATAGGGTTTTGAACCTCCGTTTTTAATCATCTATAATCAACAATCATCATCTTTCTCTCTCTAAAGCTAGAAGCTTTCTCTCTATTTTTCTAAACCTTCCCTCTTACAAAATTCCACATTCATTAGATCTGGACACACCTAGCCAAGTTCGAAGTTGCCTTCGCCCTAGACGTGAAAGGTTATAATTTATGAGGGTTTGGTCCCAAATCTCTATTTCAATTATTTAATTTGATTGTTTGATTTTATATATTTCTTGAAGTTACTAACGCGTGTATTTTGTTATTAGAAAGAGGTACGAGGCATCAAAGTATGTAATCTTATTGCTCTATTCTTGTAGAAAGCATGTTTGTTATTTTATTTATTCCAAGCATCATGCTTAGGATGTTATTATTGCTTTCTAGTATCATGTTTAGGGAAAAGGTTATAATATCAAATATGCTAATTATGATTCCTGCGATGCTTCCTATTCTCTTTTCTAATATCATGTTAGTATCATGTTAGGGCTAAAGCTTTGATATTTATTGTTTAGTGACATGCTAGGGTTTGTTATTAATCTTTGTTAGTATCATGCCTAGGATCTTGCTATTATTATGCTTTATTATTAACATGATTATAATTGTTATAATTATGATGATTGTTATTATGTTGCTTGACGATTATTATTGTTATTGGTTATCACGCCTTTTATACATGCCTAAAGGGAATTTGTACTTGTAATCACGCTTAATAAGATAATTAATAATCTTGTTTGGGCTAATATGATCATAATTCAAGTGATCACCAATAATAGTTTTATTTATGCATTAAGTTCAACCAACATAGATAAACAGGTTTAGGGTTAATCTGTTGATTGCATGCTAGTCAGAAAGCGCACATGAATACGAGAAGAATAAAGTAGAGGCCTATTTAGGGCAGGTTCAATCTCTTTTAGGTTGGATTTGTACCTTCATCCCCGAACCCTATTTGGTTCAAGACCTTTTGGAGTTGACGATCTTCTAGATCGTTAAGGGGTGTAATCTTCACCTTGTGAACGGTTTACAAGTTCCTAAAACTTGTTGGAGACTCTTTTGCTCTAGCTTCCTTCCCTTTGGACGCCACCATGCTTAAGTGTATGATCACAGTGGGGTTCAAGCTTGGGGTTAACGGCTTGAAATATTCCCTAAACCACCCGGATGGGAGATGCTTTATGCGACGAATTCTCTTTGATGGGCGTTACCGGATGTCATACTCATGTTGGAGTAGACGTTTATTAATTAATATTATCCGGCCATCGGCCTCGTTATGTCGTTTAAGATGAACGCTTAGCCGCTAAGTTTTTAAACTTAGCTTATATTTGTAATATGAGATTGGACTGTTATATTCGTTATTGCACAGATGGTGTTCCCATCATAAGACGTATATAATGAAAGCAATAAATAAACAACACAATTGAAAATAAAAAGCAACTTTTCATCGATAGGCTTTTCATTTACAAAAATTTACAAGTCTCAAAAGTAGTACTTTTATTAATTGAATTGTCTACATTCTAAGTTTTGGCTAGCCGCCTGCCGTCTGGAGTTTCCAGGGGGTAGGTGTCGCCTCTCACTTCTTTATAGATCCGGTAGGGGCCTTCCCAATTAGGAGTTAACTTTCCTTGTTCATTGGCCCTACCGGTTTCCTCCATTTCCCGTAACATAAAGTCCCTAACTTTTAGCCTCGTTTGTGTACTTTCTTGTTGTAGGATCTTGTCAGTAACAGACGGTAAATCTCATGACGCAAGGCGGCATTGCCCTTGTGCTCCAGGAGTGAGTCCAATGCTAGCTGTCATGGCCTCCCAGTTTGCCTCTTTATCATACAGCATGACTCGAAGGGTTGGTTCATAGTACTCAATAGGCAAGATGACCTCAGCACCATACACCATGAGAAATGGGGTTTCACTGGTTGCCCCTTTTTCTATTGTTCTAATGGCCCATAGGACATGGGTTAACTCTTTTTCCCATAAGCTGCCAGCTCTTTCAATTTTCTTCTTTATGCGTCTGAGATAAGTTTGTTAAAGGCTTCAACTTGGCCATTTCCTTGGGGTCGGCCCACTGATGCAAAACAATGTGAGATCCCTTGATCTCCCAACCAATTATTGAGCTGAGGCGTCTCAAACTGAGGGCCATTGTCAAAAACCATAGACATGGGTATCCCCAAACCTGGTGATGATGTTCTTCTAAATGAAGGATATGACATCCTTTGTCTTGATGTACTTAACCGCCTCTTCCTTCACCCATTTAGTGAATTAGTCAACAACAACTAGGATATACCCCCGTCCACCTGGCGCAGGCGTATACGGGCCTAGTATGTCCATGCCAAAACCGGGCTATGAATGGCCGTCAGGTCAGTGGCCGGACGGTGGATTAACTTGCCAAAATTACGGTGGATTAACTTGCCAAAATTTTGACACTTGTCACATTTCTTCACCATTTCCACGGCGTCTGCCTCAAGAGTGGGCCAGAAGTAGCCTTGTCTCATGGCCCTAGCCGCCAACGACCTGTCGTCTATATGGGAGGCGCCGTAGCCTGCTTGCAAGTCTTCAAGAATATCCTGCCCCTTTTCTGGGGTAATACACTTCAATAGAAGCTTTAGGAAACCCGTCTTGAAGAGTTCTCCATTTCGAATCTCGAAGTTTGCAGCACGTTTTTTCATAATGCCTGCTTTTAGAGCTGAATCTGGCGGAGTGCCGTCTAACAAATAGGCCCGAATGCCATCCATCCAAGTTGAACTCAGGTCTAGTATTCCAACGGGAACTTCTTAAACAATCCTTCATTTTTCCATTACTTCTAAGAAGACTGACTGAGGCGTATCATAGGAGGCGGATGATGCCAATTTTGACAAAGCATCCTCCTGATTATTCTTAGATCTAAGCACTTGACTTAGATGAAATTTGTCAAGTGTCTCAGCTTTAGCTTTGACCGCCTATAGGTATTAGATCATAGCCGGATGGGTGGCCTCATAGTCACCATGGTATTAGCTAACGACCAACTAAGAATCAAAGTAGGCGGCAATTTTTGTTGCCCTTGTCGCCTTACACATGTGGAAGCTGGCTAGCATGGCTTCATATTCCGCCTCATTATTCGAGGCTTGAAACTTGAACCGTAGTGCATATTCATACTTGTCCCCTTCAGGAGACTGACATATAGTCCCTACACCACACCGTTCATGGTAGAGCTCCCGTTTACATATATACTTTCCAAACCTGGTCAAGATTTTCTGGCGCAACCGGCTTTGTCATTTCAACAATGAAGTCAGCAAACGCCTAACCTTCACTGCCTTCCTCTATTCGAAAGTAATTTCAAACCTTTGCATTTTAATAGCCCATATAAGCATCCTACCGGATGACTCCAAGGTTGTCATTGGCTGCTTGAGGGGTTGATTTGTGTAGACAACACTAGATGTGCCAGGAAGTACGATTTCAACTTCTTGATAGCCATGAAAAGATTAAGGCCAAACTTTTCAATCATTAGGTACCGTAGTTCAACATTTCGAAGAACATGGCTAATGAAATAGACCAGGAGCTGATTGCCGTCTCTCTTGGGAAGGAGAACAGCAGTGAGGGCGTGATCTGAAATGGTTGAGTACATGCAAAGCGTCTATTTGGGCAAAGGGCTAACAAGCCTTGGCAAAGAGTGTAGATGTTCTTTCAATTTTTGAAAGGCCGCCTCAACATCATCCCCCATTCAAATCTAGTTTTTTTTTTTCAATTGATTGGAAGAAATAAAGGCACTTGTCACTTGACCGGTTGAGGAATCTCCCCAATGCCGCCAAGCAACTGGCTAGCTTTTGAACCTCTTTGACAGTATGGGGTGACTTCATGTCAATAACCGCCTGTATCTTTTCAAGGTTAGCCTCTATCCCCATTTGATCAATTAGAAATCCGAGAAACTTCCTAGACTCAACACCAAAGACACACTTTTTAGGATTGAGCATGACCTTATGCCGCGTGAGTGTGGTGAAGGTGTCTCGGAGATCAGCAAGATGATCCGTCTGTAGCTTGGATTTGACTACCATATCATCAATGTACGCCACTAACTTCCTCCCAATTTGATTAATGAAGACTGTATTAATCATCCGTTAGAAAGTAGCAGTTGCATTTTTCAAGCCAAACGGCATCACAATATAACAGAATAACCCCTAATCAGTGACGAATATCGTCTTCTCTTGATCTTTCTTCCATAGAGGAATCTGATGAAAGCCTGAATAAGTGTCCATGAAGCTCATTAAAGCATGCCCGGCTGTAGAGTCGACCAGACTGTCGATCTTTGGAAGAAGGTAACTGTCCTTCGGACATGCCTTGTTCAGATCCGTGTAATAAACACACATGCGCTAGGTATCATTTGGCTTCTTTATAAGCACCACATTTGCAACCCAACTTGGGAAGTTACATGGCCGAATGAACCCATCGTCTAACAACTTTTTTTACTTCGGCTGCTGCCGCTTAACTTCTTTCCTCGCCATGATTTCTTTTCTTTTGCCTAACTGGCTTCTTTTGTGAATAGCAAGATCCGGACTGATGCCTGGCATCACTTCCACTCAAAGGGAAAGATTTCTTTAAATTCTTTCAACAGGCTATGTAATTTTGCACCCAACCTCGCAAAAGCAATTGTCCCCACCTTAACAGTTCGCTCCGGATGAGCATCGTCCAGGGCAATATCAATGTGTTCACCAGCCGGCTGGGGATAGAGTTCAAAAACAAGGTTATATCAATTTCGCCACGTTTAAAATAATTTTTCAAAAGGAACTTGGACAACCTTTCATACCATGCTCTAGGAGCTTGCTTCAGTCCATAAAGGGTTTGGTCAAGCTTGTAAACATTGTTTGGGAACTCTAGATTTTCAAATCCAGGAGGTTGTTCCACATCGACGTCTTCTTCAAGTAATCCATTTAGAAATCCACATTTAACGTCCATCTGGTACAACCTAAATCCCATATAAGCAGCAATAAGTAAGCGAATAGCTTCTAACCTTGATACTGGAGCAAATGTTTCTTCATAGTCGATTCCTTCCTGTTAATTGAAACCTTGTACTACAAGTCTTTCTTTATTCTTGAAAATAATAATATGCTCATCTAGTTTGTTTCTGAATACCCATTTCAGACCAATTGTCTTCTTATCATCAAGTCTAGGTTCCAGATGCCAAACTTGATTTCTTTCAAAATTATTTAATTTAGCCTTCATAGCATTAATCCAGTCAGTGTCAGTCAAAGCTTCAACATGGTTCTTAGGTTCCATAGAGGATAGGAATGCATAGAATGCACAAAAGTTCCTAAGCTGAGATCTGGTCTGAGTTCCTTTGGTAATGTCGCTCATGATTGCATCCACTGGATGTGAACTTTGATGCTTCCAGGACTAAGGCTTAAAGTCCTTGATAGGATTCAATCTCTCTTGATTATTATTGTTGACTGTTACTTCGATTGGAACTTCATCTTGAACTTCTACAAGAACTTTCTCATGTTCTTCATTCTAATTCTGAGATGGAGTTCCTAGTGCATCCTATGTTGTTTGCTCTTCATTTGCTTCATGATTCACTTCACCTTCCTTTCCAGCTTGCTGCTTTTGCAATGATTTTGATTCCTTATCTAGATCATACTTTTGTACAAGTCTAATTTCAAAATCATCATCACCATCTTGTACATCAACCAATTGTTCAGTTTCATTAAAAATAACATGTACAGATTCCTCAACACACATTGTTCTTTTATTATAAACTATATAGGCTAAACTGTTTGAGGCATATCCTAAGAATACTGCCTCATCACTACGTTCATCAAACTTTCCCAAATTTCTTTTACCATTATTATGAACAAAACATATACAACAAAAAGATCTAAAGTAAGAAATGTTAGGCTTTCTCCCTTTGATGAGTTCATAAGGAGTCTTGTTGGTGATGGCTCTAACTGATACTTTGTTTAAAATATAACATGCTATATTCACTGCTTCTGCCCAAAAGTTCTTAGGCAGACCACTTGAGATCAGCATTGTCCTGGCCATATCCTCAAGGATTCTATTCTTACGTTCTACAACACCATTCTGTTGTGGTGTTCTTGGGGCAGAGAAATTGTGATCCATTCCATGATCTGTGCATAATTCATCAAACTTAGAGTTTTTGAATTCTGTTCCATGATCTGACCTTAGATGCACCAACTGGTTACCTGTCCTTCTCTGTTCTTTCTTTACAAAAGCAACAAACTCATCAAATGTTTCATCATTGCTAACAAGAAAGAATACCCATGTAAACCTTGAGTAATCATCAACTATAACCACTACATGTTTCTTAGCACTTCTGCTTTGGATTCTCATTGGATCAGTAAGATCCATGTGAATGAGTTCCAAAGGTCTTTTGGTGCTTACCATCTTTTTAGATTTAAAATAAACACGAGTCAATTTACCTGTAGAACATGCATGACATACTTTATCATATAGGAACTTTATAAAAGGAAGACCTTCCACTAATTCCTTTGATATAAGATTATCAAGTAATGAAAAACTTACATGACCAAGTATTTTATGCCATAGCAGAGGATCATCCTCAATAACACTAAGGCATGTCAGACTGCTATTTGGAACCTCGTTAAGATCCACAGTATATGTGTTCCCTTTACGAGTTCCTTCTAATATATGTTCCTAGTGTCATTGTGGATGATTTTGCACTTATTAGAAGTAAAGCTAACAGAGTTACCTTTGTCACAAAATTGTGAGATACTTAACAAGTTGTGTTTGAGACCCTTGACCAAAAATTCACTATCAATAGCATGGGAACTTGACCTTCCTACCTTTCCAATAGCAATTATATCACCTTTCATATTATCTCCAAAGGTCACAATCCCACCATAGTAGGCATCCAGTGAGAGAAATCTAGATTTATCTCCAGTCATGTGCTTAAAACAACCACTGTCGAGGTACCATGTGTTGTTCCCCCTCACTGGAACCTGCATGAAGAATCAAACGTTAGTGTTAGGAACCCAGGTCTCCTTGGGTTCCTGTGTAACAGATGTTGGATCAGATTTCTCAACCAATATCTGTTTAAGATGTTTTTCATTCTTTAGAGTGCTCTTTTCTTTCTTAGGACACTTAACTTGCTTATGTCCTATATTACCACAGAAATAGCAAACAATACTACTAGGGAGATCAACATACTTCTTTTCTTTCTGGAACTTCTTCTTGTAACTATACCTTCAGTTCTTTTAGCTAGAGCATTGGCAATCCATTCAAGTACTTTATACTCTATGGGTTGCTTGCCTTTCCTAGCTCTTTCAAGTTCCCCCTCAAGTCTTGTTTTATCCGCTTTTATTTCTTCCAAATTAGATTTTAGTTTTTCAAAATTCGGATATTGATCAAGAAGAGGAACTTCAAAGTTAGGAGTAGCTCCACTAAGTTTCAACAAGGACATTGCCAAATTTAAAAGTATGTTTTCATGCTTTAGTCTTTCAATAGTTTCTTTTAGATTAACATTATCATCACATTATCATCAAAGAGACTAAAGAATCTATATTGAATATCAAATTTCACATTGTCTATCCATTCACTGTGTTCCTTGTAAGTTATAAGTGCCTTGTCACTTTCTTGTTTAGCTACATGCAATTCTTTTAAATCAAGAATATCTAACATAACATGTATCAACTTTTGTGCTGTCTCTTCTGATAGTTGATCTTCTTCTTCTTCTTCTTCTTCACATTCTCCCTTGAGAAGTATGGCTTGTAGGCTTTGGACTCCTTGGCTTGATCCTTGCCTTTGAACTTTCCTTTATCATTTTCCTTAAGTGGATAGTCTCTTATAAAATGATCTTTTGAGCCACACTTGAAATGGGCAATCTCTTTGGAACTTGAGGGTTTCTTGTAATGATAGGAATGGTGTCCTTAGAACAAGTGTATATTCCGATAGAGGGTTCAGAATTATTAGAAAGCTAATTATTCAGTAAGGTCAAGTGATTGGAATGCCTAGTTGGAGGTCGCTTCCAATCAGTAATTTTAATGTATAATTAATAATACAGCTTAATCTTGACTGAACCCCTATGAGTCACACCCAAGCAATTCACGATCCGACACGACGAATTAATCCAGAAGGAATTAATGAGTCGCTTGAGTAATATGAACTTAGACGTTGGAAATCGAGCTAGGAGCGTCGAGATCGAGCGTCGCAAGTCGAGTCAAATTAATAAAAGACGAGATGGTAAAAATCAATTAATCATCAAATTACCAAAGTACCCTTAGCATCAGAATGCCTCGAGCAAACCGAGTGCTAGGGGCACTTGGGATAGCATGGTGGCTGGCATGCACGCCGCACCGAGCCTAGGCTGCTAGCAGCACTGGCTGGTGCATAGCGTAGCGTGATAGCGCACCAATGCTAGCAATGCTAGCATCTCTGCTAGCGCATGGCTAGCTAGCAATGCTAGCATGCGCGTGCAGCAAGCTAGCAGCGTGCTAGCACTGCTAGCAATGTGGCATGCAATAGCCTCGGCTAGCAGCCCGCAAGCACGCGAGGGGTGCTGGGCCGTGGCTGCAGCAATGCTGCAGATGCTGGCGCCCAGAAACAGGCCCAGCCGAGGGCACCGAGCACCAGTAAGGTAGCTTGGCGCCCAAGGCAAGGCCTGCCACGTGGCGGCAGCTCATTGGAGCCGAGAGAGAGAGTGAGGGGCGGTTTTGGGAAGCTTGGGGATCAAGGTTTGGTCCCCCCTTCCCTTGTGGTCCTCACCTACCCTCTCCCTCCATGTTGACACTTGTTGATTAATTTTTTGTTTGATATTTTCTTTTATTTTAGATTTAATAATAAATTGGAAAAGTAATTTTTACCAAATCTTCCACATTGATGGGATAGTAGAGTCCTCATATGAAGTTCTCTATAAATACCCAACTTGGGAATTGGAGATTTTCCCTTGAGCAGGATCTCAAAAAGGAATCTCCACTTGAGAGAAAACCTTTAAGTTTACATAATACTCAAGTAGTTGTTTTTGGTCTGACTTGGCTATACTCCGAGTAAGAGACCGTTCGGGTCGGGTTGCAGGTGGATACCGTTGGAGGTCTTTGCACTTGCAAGACTCGGCTGTTCAAGTAAGAGCTCCGTAGTGTGAGCGAAGCACGCATCCAGGGTAATTTGATCTTTTCCTTTATCTTGTTATTTATGTCTTTTAGTTATATTAATTGTGAGTATTTCTTGGGCTCGGGTTTTGTTTCCGCGGAGAGTTAGACTTTTTGAAACCCAACAGCGCTATCGGAGCCTTGCTCATTTATTTTTGTAACTAAAATTTTCAAGGTGTTTAAAATGGATTTAATTTCTTGTTGTTGTTGCTAATTAGATTAGTAGCTCGTTTTTATTAATTTTAATCTCGTTTTATTTACAATTTTGGGTCCAGAACCCAGATTTTCACCTAAGACTAGTGAATTTTGGGTGGAATCGATATTCTAGAAACATTGTGATCCATTTAGGATTGCGAAAAAGCCAAATTTTTTCCAGAAATTCCTGTTTGAGGGATTATTCGTTTTGCCGAAATTTTTTAAATCTTTTAACCCCTGAATTTGTAATATCCGAGATTTTAAAACTTGATTTATTATACTCTAATTTTATAGTATTAGCTTAATTAATTTTTAATCTCTATTTATTCAATACGAATGTTTTAGTCTTAAATTTTATTATAAGATTAGGTCATTTCGAAAGCTAATTTTACGAAGGAAAGTTATTTATTTTAAAATGTATTTTGGGTCAAGTAATATTTTTTTTTTTTTTTTTTTTTTTTTTTTTTTTTTTTTGTTGTTGTTCAGTGATTTTTATTAAAATCTATATTTTTACCCCAAATTATAAAATGACCAAAATACCCATATTTATAAAGAAGGACCACCTCTTATTTCTTCTCCTCCTTCACGGTTAAGAAATGAAGATGGAATTTGCTTTTCCTTCATTTGTTATTTAAATCCTAAGCTTATCACTTTGCAAATGATCAAAATTGATCTTGCTCACCATAAAAGACAAAACACACCTCTTCTTATTTCTTCCTTCACGGATAAGCAATAGCTTGGGATAAGACCAAGTTTTGGGCTTCATCTAATTCCCACGTTACTCCACTACAATAAGATTGTAGTTAGGAAATGACTTAGCTAATCTTTATCTTCATTCTTCTTTCCCTTACAAGCTTTAGAATACTACTTTCCCACCGTAAAGAAACATCACTACCACCATCTTTATCATAACCATTGCCACCCCTCCTTGTTTGAGGCGTGCCACCCCTCCTCTTGCCGCCGACCAAACCCACGCACTTCTTTCCTCCATTAATTCATGACTTCGTTCTTGATGAAACAAGCAAATAAGGAATGATCTTTTGAGACAACTACTTGACATCTTACTAAACCCAAACTAAGCTAAGTTCCTCAAATTTTAGTTTAGTACAAGTGATTTGTATAAAGATTTTATTATATAGCTTTCTTAATTATGATTGTGTTGTATTGGTTTTATAAAAGCAAAAATCTTGTGGCAAATAGTCACGTAATTTGTATTATGATGAGCTTGGTTGTTTTACTCGTTTTTAATTAATACTTGTTTTATGTCCACTTTTGCTATCAACTGATAGAAGTTGCTTTTCTTTTTATATATGTAAAAAGAACTAATGAAGTAGCATACTTGTTTTTATTCATATTGAAGTAGCATACTTATTTTCCTTTTTACCAAAAGCTACATAATACATATTTCTAGAAATAAGTTTTGGCAATTTCATGCTAAATAATATATAGTTTCAATCTTTTCTACAATTATGAATAGTAGTAGTATTTATTTTCAAAGTAGTGCTTATTTTACTCTAAATGATGTAGTACTTGTTTTGTTCTCTAAAAATAAGTTTATACTTTATTTTATCAAAGGTTTTGAATTAAGAAGTTACTAATGAGTATTTATTATAATGGGTATGATCGAATGAATAATGCAATGAGAAACTAATGACAGAGCGAGGTTGAGAGTTTGGATGATGACTATGGGAGAATAAGCTAAGTGAGATGATTAAGGATGATCTAATGAGGTAATCATTATGTCTAGCAACTGTTTTTGGTCCTGTATGTGTGACAATTATGACTGATTATTATAAGTACACGCTTGTAATCTTAATGCAATTGCATGTTATTGTATTACATGTATGCTCGTATGATATGTTTGATATTTTGTGATTTAACAGTATGTTACGTGTAAATGACATGATATGATCTTCTATATCCTTGTATATATATTAATGGCTTGCGAGATGATGATTATGTTTTTGATGTATTTCTGTCATATGATTTTACATGAATGATTTTATAAATATATATGTTGTTTATTGATCTTTGGATCTCACGAAAGTACGTTATTAATCTATGAATAACTTATTAAAAGATACACAACATGATAAATGAAAGTGAAAGACCTAGTATGTCTGGCAGTATATGTTATGTTTCGGTCATGCAATGCATGTATCCATGGGGCACCAGCCAACTATGTCGAGCACCTGCTCTATGTTATGGGCACCGACCCATCGCGGAAGACGTTCTGTCATGTCATACTGTCCAGCGACTAGCATGTCCACCAAAAAGATTACGAATTCCTGAATTCTATTAAAGGACTTATGAGAACTCACAAGGATACTCTATTGATGAGTTTTACGATATACTGTTATGTACGATCATTCGTAAAGATGTCTTACCATCATACAAGGTGATAAGAATGCTATGAATGATAGGTATTTCTAGTTATTTTATTAATTTATAAATTATGTGTACGTGATCTGTTATGCTATGCCCCTGTTAAATGTTTAACGCTAATGATTATTTTATTCAAATAAGTGTTACGAATGAATGATTATGAAATGTGCCAATGTCCTATGAATTTATGTGGAGTATAAAGTTGTTCTGAAATGATTTTATATGATACGATGTTACTTTTGTCGGCATTAAAAAAGGATCTGAACATGGTAAATGGGTGAGTTACAGGTGGAGGAAAGAATGTTAATGAAAATGGGGAATTAATCCCACACGAATGAAAGTTTTGTTATGTCCAAAACCTGTACTTACCTATGATCTTACGTGAAGGGAATGATCCTTGCCGACACAACTTTTAAAAATAATGATGTTAGATTATTTCTGAACAACTATGTATGTATGATATATGCTCAAATGATTTTGAAAGAAAAACTGTTTTTACGGGCTAGAGTAGTATTACTGAGTTTTCCACTCATTTTTGGATTTTTCTAGTGTTTTCTCTGTTTTCTATTTTTATGGATAATTAGAGGGATAATGATGACGGAGTTCAAGTTAGTCAGGAGGCAAAGTAATTAAAGGAATTTACAGTGTTGAGGATTTATGAAATTAAGCTCTATGTATTGTGGAATTACAAGTTATTAAGAGATAAATTATTATTATTTCTGGAAGTTTATACCCTGGAAGTTGTGTTATTTTAAAGGAATATTTTTTTTATCAAGGAACATGTTTATTTGTGGACCTATAACCCATAGATGGCTATAAGATTTATCTATATGATTGATTCTGTTGCGTATGATGAGTAAAGAATGGTTTATCTATGGTTCATTCATTCTGCTGCGAATGATGAGTTAAGTACGGTCCGGTGACGCCGCTTAAAAGTTGGGGCATTACAGAATCTTAATGGTATATTAATTGTGATTATGCATTTGGTTCTTTCCTTTATGCTTCTGCAATTTTAGACCACTTTTGAGCATGATTACTTGGTAGTAATTGATGCTTGATGGTTGGCTCAAATTTTCACATAATTGCAAATAAATTGCTTTAAGTGTGAAAAGTTTGTGTTTTGAGGCTCTTATGTACTAAAGATTCAATCTTTAATTATTTTAAGTGATTGGAAATTTGTGTTACTAAATTCAATGATTGTTTGTTGAACTTTCTTGATTTAATCATTTATCAAGTTGATTAAAGTCATAAAGTTTCAAACTTGTGATAGAAATTTCATTAATCTTCATATTGGAAGATGTAATTTTTCAAGGCTTCACAAGTTAAAGTTGGTATCTTTATTTGAATGTTTATGTTCATAATTCCAACTCCCTTTTAATTTTTTCAAATCTAATGATTAATTTATGTTGGTTAAATTAATAGTGAGAATAGTTGTAGACACCCAAATGTGTCTCCCCAAAACCAAACCCAGTTATGAATACCTTTCATGTCATTTGATTATTGAAAAAAGCGAAAGTGTGAAAAGTCTAGTGATGAGGATGTTTTTATTAAAATATCTCTTCTTTCTGTTTTTGAAAATATTTCTTTTCTTACCCTATTTATGAAAAACGTGCATTCTAATTTATTTTGGTCCATGATATGGGTCCAATAATAGTGTAGTTGGATGGATCTTGAAAAAACCTTTCCAACGATATATTATAAGCCCAATTCCGATGAATAATGAGGAAGTTATGACCAAAATACTAAACTGGGCCCAAACCGGATTTTACCTACGACCCAATGATCATGTGGAGGGTCCAAAGGTTTAATCCTATTCCTAAACTAATTAGGATTAATTAGAAACTTTTATAAGTTTCTAAAAGATCTTAATTATCCTTTTTTGAAAAGATAAAATCAAAGAGTTTGAAATTGAATAAAACTTTCCTTTTTTTTAATCCTAATTCTATTCGAATCTAAAGATGTTCAAAGACAGTTAGATATTATTTTTGTGTCTCATAATCTTTATCCAAATCTTATTTGGTTGGATATATCTTGAAATTATCTTTCTAATGATATATTATAATATTAATTCCGTGGTATAACGAAAAAGATATGAATGGAATACGAAACTCTATCCAAAACTGACACCCTTCCACTATTTTGGCCATATCTTTTTATCTACAAAAGATTTTCATCTGATTCCAATTGTGTTGGATATTAAACTTCAAGAGCTTTCCAACGACATATTATATTGCTTATTTGGACATCTGGATCAAAAGATAAGATAAAAACTAAATCCACAAAAACTGTTTTGCACCGCCTGAC
The DNA here is from genome assembly GCF_948465745.1 of Chenopodium album. Lineage (NCBI taxonomy): Eukaryota > Viridiplantae > Streptophyta > Magnoliopsida > Caryophyllales > Amaranthaceae > Chenopodium > Chenopodium album. The sequence continues at coordinate 34,489,057 of NC_137848.1, read as the reverse complement.
GACATATTCGTCGCCTGGCGACAAGCCCTGTCGTTGGCGACATAGAGGTGTTTTATTCCTTTTCGAACTCTGATTCTTTCCTGTCGATTCCAGACTATTTTATTATAAATAAGGTTCCTGGACTTCCGTTTTTCAATAACCAGAATTCTGTAATTCCTCTCTCTCTAAGCTAAAGCTTATTCTCTCTCTCTCTCTTTCTAGCCTAGCCTTTTACAAACACAATTCCTCATACATTAGCACTAGACACACCTAGCCAAGTTCGAAGTTGCCTTCTCCCTAGACGTGAAAGGTTTGATATATTTGATGGTTTGGTCCCAAATCTCTATTTTAATTATTTAATTTAATTATTTAATTTTATTATTTTCCTTGAACTTACTAATATGTGTATTTTGTTATTAGAAAGAGATACGAGGCATCCAAGTAAGTAATTTAATTTTTTAATTGATATTATGATATAAAAATCATGCTTAGATTATTATTTTGATTCCTAGTATCATGTTAGAATGTTTTATTGCTTCCTAGTATCATGTTTAGGGTAATGAATAAGTTTCTTGTATCAATTATGATTTCTATGATGCTTCCTATTTTGTTTCTTAATAGCATGTTAGTATCATGTTAGGGCTAAAGCTTTGATCTTTGATGTTTAGTGACATGCTAGGATTTGTTATTAATCTTGTTAGTATCATGCCTAGTATCTTGCTATTAATATTATGCTTTAACATGATTATTTTTATAATTGTTATGATTATTGTTATAATTATTGTTATTATGATTATTGTTGTTATTATGATGATGATTATCATGTTGCTTGATATATTATTATTGTTATTGCTTGATCACGCCTTTTATGCATGTTTAAAGGGAATTGGTACTTGTAATCATGTTTAATAAGATAATTAATAATCTTGTTTAGGCTAATATGATTATAATTCAAGTGATCGCCAATAATAGATTTATTTGTGCATTAATATTCAACCAACATAGATTAAACAGGTTTAGGGTAAACCTATTGATTGCATGTTAGTCAGAAAGCGCACATGAATACGAGTAGAATAAAGTTGAGGTCTATTATTAGGGCGAGTTCTTTCTCTTTTAGATTGGATTCGTACCCTCATCCCCGAACACCAGTCATGGTTCCAGACCTATTGGAATTAACAATCTCATGGATCGTTAAGGGGTGTAACCTTCACCCTGTGAACGGTTTACAAGTTCCGAAAACTTATTGGCGACTCTTTTGCTCTAGCTTCCTTCCCTTTGGACGCCACCATGCTTAAGTGTATGATCACAGTGGGGTTCAAGATTGGGGTAATGCTTGAAATATTCCCTATAGTTTTTGGCGACTCCACTGGGGAGGATTTCTATTTTAATTCCTAAAATTTATTTTGGCAATGATTTAGAATGAGTGGATGAGACTCGAAAAGTTCTAAGTATTTCATGTGCGTAATTTTGATTAACATTATTGTCATATGCATAAAAATGGTTCTCATTGGAAAGACCATTCGTAGTGAGTAAAAAACATAGGATTTTTACTCGTAGGAAATTTGAGAAATATCTTTCACAACTAGATTCGAAATAATACTGCGAATATTGGAAAATTCTAAGAACACAGAAAGCTGCTGCCTGGCGACAACTTTGTCGTTTAGCGACGGAGTTATTTTCTGGTGACAGACTCTGTTGTCTCGCGCCAAGTTCTTCCAATACCCAGCCAGAACTCCGCCTTCTTGTTTTAACTAGTTCTAGCACTGTTGGCTCGATTCTACTTCCTGATTGAGTTTTTTCTCTTTTTTCTGAAACCCATATGTGTTCTACATATGGACATAATCCTCTGGGAATTTATGCTCCATCTACCCAATCGAACGCTCCTGGCAACGAAGGGTACATCCGAGAATGTTGAATTCACCAAACCATGGAAGCGAGTTTAACTCGCGGGGTCCCATCCAGACGCGCTAACCCTTCTAAAGGTAAGGTTTCCGAGCGGTGCGTCCGGACTCATAACCATGGATCCTCTTTGACTAAACTATATCCTTGAACTTTAGAGAACTAGATCCATGTAAGTTGCAAACTCATTGCATCATATTGTGACTACTTGTGCATTCTTTGCTTGTGCATAATCTATGTGTGTTTACACTAACCGTTTGTTTGACTTGTGATTAAGACTAAATGAACTAATTAAGGACTAAAGGACTTTGCTTAATTAATTGATTAATTCATTTGAGCTAATAAATATGTCTAAAGTCGAGTCATAGTTCCTTTGAGTCAACCGGATTTTTATTCCCGTATACTGCACAAATGTCGACTTGTTTTGGTCATATCCAGAGTTCTAGAAAGAGTTACGAGTTGTAAAACCTATGGATCTGTAGCCCCGAGTTTTATCTTTAATTTGGCGTTGGTTTCGTCCCAATCAGAGTCACAGATAAAAAGTTATGACTAAAATATTACAACCTGTCCAGTTTAATGCACATACATGAGGTTTAAACTTAGTCTTTGTTCGAGTCTAGTCACATGGTCATGACACAAGTCTTAACATGTCACCTACACTCACTAGTATTAGCACACACTTTATATATGTCACCATGACCATGTCTTAGGTTCATGCATGAGTCGTTTTTCCGTCATTCGAGTGGGGGGTCCAATCTATTCCCATTCTCTTCCACATTCTCTTCCATGTTGAACAGAGTTTGAGTCAAAATAAATATAAATAAAAAAAAAAACTTATCCCTATTTCCCTTTCCACAGTACTTGGTCAAGGAGAGAAGCCCGATTAATCAAGGACAACACCTTCGTTCAAGTTCAATTTTTTGATAAACCGATTCATCAAAAGAGAAAAGCTAAGAAGACAATGGCAAGTCAAGAAGAAGTCAATGAGCTTAAGAAGCAAATGGCTAATGTGACTGAGGTGTTGAAGGCTTTAACCCTTCAAATTAATGACCCTATGAAACAACAACAAATGGAGCTCATGCAAAAAAGCTTGAGCAAAATATCCAATGGCTATAGATTCCAGGGCATTAGCTCACAAGGGGTTTCAGTGGACAAGAAGCTTCTTCCGCAGAAGTTCAATGCCAATGACATCCCTAAGTTCCAGCCAATGGACAATCCTTACTTTCACTTAAGGGCCTTTGAAACTATAATGAACAATAAGGGGATTGATAAGAATATTTTTCGCTCTTTATTCTCAATGTCTTTAGAAACCGTTTAGTGTATGGATGAATGGAATGTATAGTGATCTTTTAGTAACCTGTGAGTTTTAATGCATGGGCCATTCACATATAGTGAATGGATGAATGGAATGTATATTCTCTCACAGGTTTTATGAAATGGCAACTAGTGGGGCCCGATTAGGATAGAAAATACGGACTACGTTCCGTGATGTATTTGTGTAAATCTAAATACGGTCTACGAACCGTTGAGTATTTTTGTACCTTAATATTTAGATTAGTCCTAATCGTAGGTACTAGTAGTTGCATAATTTTGGTTATGTCTTGAAGACGGAGGTTCTTGGAAGATGAAGCCATGAAGTTGCATGAAGACCCTTGAAGACTCAAGGGGTCATGCTAGTTGCCAATTGCATCATTTACTTATTTTTTCAATATATGTTTATGGTTATGCTTATATACATGAATGATATGTTAGAAGTATGTTTAGGATTTCAATATGTTGCGATGATTAATTAAGTTCACTTAAATCAACTAACATAGAAACCCTAGGTCCCTAAGAATATTGAGTAAAACATGCCTTTCCAAAACAACACTTACCGACCTAATGAGAGTAGTGATGAGCTACGCCAAAGCGAGGCATTACAATTACTCCTAGGAAACGTAAGACATATCGGGTATGCGTGTTAGTTTTGTTTGAACTCATTGACATGAGTAAGGAGTCCTTACATATCGTGGTATAGACACCAAATTGTGTCTCCCCAAAAACCAAACCCAGTGATGAATACCTTTCATGTCATTGAATATCGAGCAAGGTGAAATATTGAAGAGTCTCGTGAATTCTTCTGTTTTCTAAAATGTTTTAATAAAAAATAGTTCATTTCTGTTTTCGAAAATCATTCATTTCATATCCTATTTAACAAAAACTTCCTATCCAGTTTAGTATAGTCCATAATCAAAGTCCAAAAATTGTTTAGTTGGATGGGTCTTGAAATTCAAGACCTTTCCAACGATATATTATAAGCCCAATTCCGAGTTATAACGAGGAAGTTATCGTCAAAATACTAAACTGGGTCTAAACGAGTTTTATGTGCGGCCCAATGATCATGTGGAGGGTCCATTAATCTTAATTATATTCCTAAATCAATTAGGATTGATTAGATGCTTCCATAAGTTTCTAAAAGATCATAATTATCCTTTTTTGACAAAAAAAAGGATAATTATGATCTTTTAGAAACTTATGGAAGAATCTAATTAATCCTAATTGATTAAAGAATTTGAAATTATCTTTTTGAAAAGATAAAATTAAAGAATTTGAAATCATAATTATCTTTTTGAAAAGATAAGATTAAAGAATTTGAAATTAGATAAAACTCCTCTTTTTGAAAGTCTTAATTCCATGTTCAGATATTATTTTCGTGTCTCATAATTTTTATCCAAATCTTAGATGGTTGGATAGCTCTTGAAATTATCTTTCCAATAATATATTATAATATCGAGCTATAACGAAAAAGATATAAAAGAAATACGAAACTCTATCAAAAACTGACACCCTTCCATTATTTCGGCCTTATCTTTTATTCTACAAAATATTTTAATCTGATTCTAATTGGGTTGGAAAATAGACTGCAAGAGCTTTCCAACGACATATTATATGCCTTTTTTTCGACTTCTGGATCAAAAGTTATGATAAAAACAAAATCTGCAAAATAACTGTTTTTACCACGGCGCGATAGGTTATCTTGTCGCCTCGAAAGGAATTTTACTCCGATTCGAATTCTAACGCTTTTCTATCGTTTTTGGATGTTTTTCTCTATAAATATAATCTTTTTCCTCTGTTTTAATCACCAACAATCATCAACAATCATCTTTCTATTCTCTTCTCTCTTAACTAGAAGCTTATTCTTTCTCCCTCTTTCTAAGCCTTGCCTTTTTAAATACAATATTCGTCGCTCACGAGACTTAGAAACACTTAGCCAAGCTCAAAGTTGCCTTCACCTTAGATGTGAAAGGTTGATAATTTCTGAGGGTTTGGTCCCAAATCGTATTTTAATTATTTTTAAATTAATCATTTGATTTAATATTTTCATTGAAGTTACTAACGTGTGTATTGTTTTGATAGAAAGAGATACGAGGGAACAAAGTGAGTAATTAAATTGCTTTATTTCTTTAGAAAGCATGTTTATATTATTTTAATTTCTAGTATCATGTTAGGATGTTATTTATTGCTTTCTAGTATCATGTTTAGGTTGCTTCCTATTTTCTTCTATCACGTTAGTATCATGTTAAGATAAAGCTTTAATCTTTATTGTTTTGCAACATGCTAGGATTTGTTATTAATTTTGTTAGTATCATGCCTAGGATCTTGCTAATATTATTATGCTTTGATGAGATTGAGATTTTGATAATGATTTATATGTTGCTTGATAAATTATTGTTATTGCTTGATCACGCCTTCTCTTCCAGGTTTAAAGGGAATTTGTACTTGAAATCACGCTTAATAAAATAATTCATAAATTAGGGTATGATTTTAATTTAAGTGATCGTCGATAATAGTTTTGTTTGTGCATTAATGTCAACCAACATACATTAAACAAGTTTAGGATTAATATATTGATTGTATATTAGTCGGAAAGCGCACATGAATATGAGAAGAATAAAGTATCTATTTAGGGCAAGTTCAATCTCTTTTAGGTTGGATTTGTACCTTCATCCTCGAATATCCGTTCATGGTGCAGGACCACTATGGAGTTAGCGATGTCATGGATCTTGAAGGGGTGTAACCTTCACCCTGTGAACGGTTTACAAGTTCCTAAAACTTGTTAATGACTGTTTTTCTCTAGCTTCCATCCCTTTGGACGCCACCATACTTAAGTGTATGATCACAGTGGGGCTCATGTGTGGGATGCTTGAAATATTTCCTACAGTTTTTGGCGATTCCACCGAGGAGGATTTCTATTTTAATTCCTAAAATTTATTTTGGCAATAATTTAGATTGAGTGGAGAGACTTGAACGTTCTATGTATTCACGTGCGTAATTTTGATTGACATTATTGGCATAAGCATAAAATGGTCCACATAGGAAATACCATCCGTAATGCGTAAAAACATATGCTTTTTACACGTAGGAAATTTAGGAAATATCTTTCACCTCTAGAATCGAAAAAATGTTGCGAAAATAAAAAAATTCTAAGAACACAGAAAACTGTTGAGGCATGTAGGAACTGTCGCTGAGAGAACAGATCCCATCGCAGTACGATGGCTATGTCGCGATGCGATGGAAACATTACGGCGTGACAGGGCCATCTCGTTGTGATGGTCCCTGTTTTCTCGCGCCATGTTGTTTCAATACCAAGCCAGGCGTTTACCTTCTTGCTTTGACCGATTCTAGTACTGTTTGGCCGATTTTACTTCCCGATTGAGTATTTTCCTCTTTTCTGGATACCATATGTGTTCTACATATGGCTATAACCCTCCGGGAATTCACGCTCCATCTACCCAATCGAATGCTCATTGCAACGGAGGGTACATCCGAGTTTGTTAATTCACCAAACCATGGAAACATGTTTAACTTGCGGGGTCCTATCCATACGCGCCAACCCCTCCAAAGGTAAGGCTTTCGCGCGATGCATCTGGACTTATAACCATGGACCCTCTTTTGACTACCATAATCCTTGAACTTTAGAGAATTAGAGCCATGGTTAGGGTGCAAATTCATTGCATCATATTGTGCTTATTTGACTACTTGTGCATCTCTTGCTTGTGCATATCTTATATGTGTTTACACTAACCGTTTGGTTTTACTTGTGATTATAAATATGCTTAAATAAACTAACCAATGACTAAAAAACTTTGCTTAATTAATAAATTAATTAATTTGAGCTGATATATATGTCTAAAATCGAGTCATATTTCCTTTGAGTTAACCCGAAATTTTATTCCCGTATACTGCACAAGCATCAACTTGTTTTGGTCATAACCAAAATTCTAGAAAGAATTACGAGTCGTACAACCTATGGATCTGTAGCCCCGAGTCTGTTTCATCCAATTCAGAGTCACCGATCAAAAGTTATGAAAAGAATACTACAACCTGTCCAGTTTAGTGCACATACGTGAGGTCTTAACTTAGTCTTTGTTCGAGTCTAGTAACATAGTCTAGTCACATGGTCATGATACGAGTCTTGAACATATCACTTACACTCACGAGTCTTTATGCACTTTGTATATGTGTCACCATGACCATGTCTTAGGTCCATGCATGAGTCATTCTTTCCGTCATTTGAGTTGGGGGTTGTAGACACCTGATTGTGTCTCCCAAAAAAACCAAACCCAGTGTGAATATATTTCACGTCATTGATTATCGAACAAGGTGACATGTGAAAGAGTCTCGTGATGCATCTGTTTTTAATAAAAATACTTTTTTCTGTTTTCGAAAATATTTCTTTTCGTACTTTATTATGGAAAATGTCCAGTATAATTTAGTTTGGTCCATGATATGGGTCCAATAATAGTGTAGTTGGATGGGGCTCGAAAAGAGCTTTCCAACGATATATTATAAGCCCAATTCCAATGAATAATGAGGAAGTTATGGCCAAAATACTTAATTAGGCCCAAAATAATTTTATATATGGCCCAATGATCAAGTGGAGGACCCATTAATTGTTATTCCTAAAGTTATTGGGATTGACTTTAATCTTCTAGAATAATCCAGAAGGTTATTTTAAGTTCTAATGGAATTAGGGTTGATAATAATACTTTTATCTTATTTAAAAAAGATAATGAATTTTATTTGGAATAAAACAAATATTTTAATGATAAACTGATCTTAAATTAATGATAAACACGGAGTCTAATTTTCTAATTATATTAGGGGAAGGAATCCGTACAACTGTTTTATTGTAGCCGCGCCATCGCGTTGCGAGGAGTCTAACGCGGCGCGATAGGGGTGTTTTACTTTGAGTCAAATTCTAACTTTTTTCTAAGTGTTCCGGATGTTTTCTCTATAAATAGGGGCGTTCTTTTCCCGTTTTCAATCATCAACAATCATCTAATTCTATTCTCTCTCTCAAAGCTAGAAGCTTGTTCTTTCTCCCTCTTTCTAAGCCTTCCCTTTTCTAAAATACAATACCGCATTCACGAGACTTAGACACACATAGCCAAGCTCGAAGTTGCCTTCTCCCTAGACGTGAAAGGTTGATAATTTCCTAGGGTTTGGTCCCAAATTCCTATTTCAATTATTTCAATTAATTGTTTGATTTAATATTTTTATTGAAGTTACTAGCGTGTGTATTGTTTTGATAGAAAGAGATAAGAGGCAACAAAGTGAGTAATTTCATTGCTCTATATGTTTAGAAAGCATTCTTAGATTATATTAATTCCTAGTATCATATTAGGATGTTATTTATTGCTTTCTAGTATCATGCTTAGGTTGCTTCCTTATTCTTCTATCATGTTAGGGCTAAAGCTTTAATTTTTATTATTTAATGACATGCTAGGATTTGTTATTAATCTTGTTAGTATCATACCTATGATCTTGTTAATATTATGCTTTGATGAGAATATTATTTTGTTGATGATGATTTGTTGTATCAATATTATTATGTTGCTTGTTATTTATTGTTATTGCTTGATCACGCCCTCTCTTGTAGGTTTAAAGGGAATTTGTACTTGAAATCACGTTTAATAAGATAATTAATAATTTTATTTAGGCTAATGTGATTTTAATTCAAGTGATCGCCAATAATAGATTTGTTTGTGCATTAATAATTCAACCAACATAAATTAAACAGGTTTAGGATTAATATATTGATTGTATGTTAGTCAGAAAGCGCACATGAATATGAGAAGAATAAAGTAGAGGCCTATTTTTAGGGTAGGTTCAATCTCTTTTAGGTTGGATTTATACCTTCATCCCGAATATCCAATCATGGTTCAGGACCACTATGGAGTTAGCGATCTCTAGGATCATGAAGGGGTGCAACCTTCACCCTGTGAACGGTTTACAAGTTCCTAAAACTTGTTGGCGACTCTTTTGCTCTAGCTTCCTTCCGTTTGGATGCCACCATGCTTAAGTGTATGATTACGGTGGGGCTCAAGTGTTGGGTGCTTGAAATATTCCCTACAGTTTTTGGCGACTCAGTATTCATGTGCGTAATTTTGATTAACATTATTGGCATAAGCATAAAAAAGTTCAGTATTGGCAGACCATCTATAATGCATAAAAAACATAGGCTTTTTTTACACGTAGGAAATTTGGGAAATATCTTTCACAACTAGAATTGGAAAAACGCTATGAAAATTAACATAGAGGGCTGCTGAGGCATGTAGGAACTGGCATTGATAAAAAAGTGCCCATCGTAGTGCGATGGCTTTATCGCACTGCGATAGCAATACCGAGGCGCGATAAGGCAATCGTCTCGTAATGGTCCCTGTTGTCTTGCACCAAGTTCTTCCAATACCGAGCAAGAAATCTGCCTTCTTGTTTTGACCGGTTCTAGTACTGTTTGCTCGATTTTACTTCCTGATTGAGTTTTTCCCTCTTTTCTGAACCCATATGATAGGAATGCTGTCCTTCGGATAAGTGTATTATTCTGATAGAGGGTTTGGAATTATTAGGAAGCTAATTATTCAGTGAGGTCAAGTGATCGGAATGCCTAGGTGGAGGCCACTTCTGATTAGTAATATTAATCCATAATTAATATTACAGCTTAATCTTGACTGAAACCTCTGTGTTACACCCAAGAAACTAATGATCCGACATGACGAACTTATTCAAAAGGAATTAATGAGTCGCTCGAGTATTAAATATTTTGACGTCGGAAATCGAGCTAGGAGCGTCGAAACCGAGTGTCGCAAGTCAAGTCGAATTAATAAAAGACGAGACGGTAAAATCATTAATTAATCAACAATTTACCAAAATACCCCTAACATCAGAATGCCCCGAGAAAACCGAGTGCTAAGGGCACTTGGTATAGCATGGTGGCTAGCATGCGCACCAAACCGAGCCTAGGCTAGCTGGTTGGGCTGCGGCAAGCTACCGCACCACTACTAGCATTGCTGCTAGCACATGGCTAGCAAGCCATGCGCGCATGTGCGGGCTTGGTGCGAGGCAAGCAGCTATTGCGCGTTAATGCTAGCAAGGCACGCGCATAGCCGCAGCAGCTATGGCGCGCCAGCATGTTAGCAGGGTACGCGCATAGCTGCAGCAGCTATGGCTCCCCAGCATGCTAGAAAGGCACGCACATAGCAGCAACGGCTATGGCGCTCTAGTAAGCTAGTAACGTACATAGCAGCAACAGCTATGGTAGTGCCAACTGGCGCAAGTTGGTTGGCGTATATGGCTTGATTTGACCGGTTTTGGGGAAGCTTGGGGAGGAAGGCATTGGTCCCCTCCCCTTGTGGTCGTCACCTAACCTCTCCTCTTAGAATACCACTTGTTGGTTATTTAGTTGTTTGCTATTTTCTTTTATTTTTGATTTTAAAATAAAACGAAAAATTGATTTTACCAACTCTCCCACATTGATGGGAGAGTGGAATTCTCTCAAGACATTCTCTATAAATACTCATGTGCGTGGCTTGTGCGCAGCAGGCAGCAGCAGCATGCTGCGGCTGTGCGTGCGCTGCTTGCTACTTGGTGCGTGTGTGTGTGCTGCTTGGTGCGTTGGGGTGCCTTTGTATGTGCGGGTGTGCTGCTTGCTTGCGGCATGGTGCGCGCACAACAGCAAGCTCGAGTGGCCTTCGTGGCCACGAGTCACAAGCACGCCCCATAGGGAGCATAACGCGTATGCGATGTTTTAGGCTATGGGTGCGACACTTGGCTCGGGCCACGGCTGTGCGCACGACCCCTTACTAGGCACCCATGCCCCGGTGTGCAGCACACCAAGCCGAAAGGCTTAATGGTGGGGATTTTGGGGTTTTAGGGCTATGCTGATTTTGCGCTTTGCCAATTTTAATTATATTTAGATTATTTTAAATAAATTTTGAAGGCTAGGCCTCGGTTTTGAGCGGCACTTGCAAAATTTTGTTTTGGCAAAATTTTTGGTTTACCGGCTTAATTAATTGGATTAATTAAGATGGATGCGGAATTTAGTGGGAGCTTCAATTTTGATTGTGCTTAATCACTTTATTGGTTAAACAACTTTGACTAGTTTTAATTAGGCACGTTAATTGGATTAACCACCTAAATTAGTTACTAGTTTACGCGTGTTTGAGGATTGTTACTTGATTTTCGCTGTAAAATGCATGGGCCATTCACATATAGTGAATGGATGAATGGAATGTATATTCTCTCACAGGTTTTGTAAAATGGCAACTAGTGGGGCTCTATTAGGATAGAAAATACGGACTGCGTTCCATCATGTATTTTTGTAAATCTAAATATCGTCTGGGAACCGTTGAGTATTCTTGTACCTTAATATTGAGATTAGTCCTAATCGTAGATATTAGTATTTGCATTATTTTGGTTATGTCTTGAAGACGGAGGTTCTTGGAAGACGAAGCCATGAAGTTGCAAAAGAACACCCTTGAAGACTTGAAGACTCAAGGGGTCATGCTAGTTGCCAAATGCATCATTTAATTATGTTTTCGATATATAATTATGATAATATATATGAATAATATGTTAGATGCATGTTTAGGATTTCGAATGTTGCGATGATTAATTAAGTTCACTTAAATATACCAACACAAAAACCTTAGGTCCCTAAAATATTGAGTAAAATTTTCCATTCCAAAACAACACTTACCGACCTATTTAGAGTAGTGATGGGCTATGCCAAAATGAGGCATCACTATTACTCCTACGAAACGTAAGGCATACCGGGTATGCATGTTGGTTTTGATTATACTCAACGATATGAGTGATGGAGTCCTAACATGTCGTAGCGAAGTGGATAAGTTGTTGAGAGAGTATTAGATGTATGAATAGGACGTTTAAATAAGTTTGATAAATATGCATGATTTCAATCTTATTTAAGTATTATGAATGGTTTTTCATTTTAAATTCTTTCAATTGTAAAATCATGTATTTAACTAACAACGACAAAAACCTAATGTGCCTGGAACTTCCCGAAAGTTACCAATTTTCTTGAACTTGGTGAACTTTAAAGAGTGGGAAGAAGAACTATAAAAGACCCTCCGAAATTGCTACCTAAAGCACATTCTCGACATACCCATCCTGAGTTTTTACTCAAAAGGGGTTATGAGTGATAAGGCTCATGAGGAATGGAGTTGGGACTGCAAAAGAGTCTCACAACTTATGACAAACTCCATCCCGGAACAATGAAAGGGGAAGTTCTCCAACTATTTTCCGGACATGCTCCTCAAAGCTCTAGAGGATGTAGTGAATTTGAGGGTCACCAAGAGCATCAAAGGCAAATATAATGGTCTAGTGGAGGAAGTGACTAGGTCACTCTCCAACATGAAGATCAGTCAGCGCAAGAGGGATGCCTTGCCAACAAGTCTACAATTCTAGACTAAGACCTCGAATGCCACTTCGAGCCCACGTGCTCCAAATGACAAGGCTATTCACTCACTTGGAGCTCAATGGCAAGCTAGTGGAGGATGAGCAAGCGGCTCACTTGCTATTAAGTTCTCTCCACTCAGGCTATGTCGCATTGAAGATGCCGCTAACTGCCATTTGGAACAAACTTTCTTTAATGGAGGTTTTTCATGAGCTTCAAAGGGCCGATTGTTGCGGAAGTACTAAGTTTAAGCTTGCTCTATGGCCAAAAAAGGAGTTCAAGAACAAGTCAAAGATGCGATGCTTCTACTGTAGTCGATAGGGCCACTACAAGAGAGAATGCAGCATGTACCTGGAAGATGAGGCAAAGAGAAGAGAAATCTCTACCTTCGGTATCTTCTTTATAAACTTACACTTGAATACAAGAAATTCATAAGGTATTAGATACCATTAATGACTCACTATATGCTCCCATTTTAGGAACCAAGTGAGAAGGGCTTACCAAGTGGATGTGGATATATAAGCGAAAGAAGAAAACAATCTTTTCGGAAGGCTTGTAATCACATAGTTTGTCTTGACATAGAACTTGTTTAAGTTTTTGTTATCAACCTTACATTGATCTTGAGACGTTAGACGTCATTTTGTTTTGATCACAAGACTATTATTTCAAAAGTTTTGTCTATATGTTTATGGTATGACACGTTTATCTAAAATGTGTGCTTTCGTTAGACAAACAAGTTTATAATGTTAATAATACCACGAAGAAATCTAAGACCATTGAGTCAAGAAACTTGTGGCATTGTCGTCTTGGCCACATTAACATCAAACGCATCAAGAAACTTGTACAGGAAAGTGTTCTTGACTAATTCGATTTACAATCGTTTGAAAATTGCGAAGGATGTTTATTAGGCAAGATGATAAAGCAGCCATTCTCCAAGTTGGGAGAAAGGGAAAGTGACTTGTTAGGCCTAATACGCACCGATTTATGTGGTCCAATGAGCACAAGCACAAGAAACGGTCATCGATATTTTATCACCTTCACAGACGACTATAGTAGATATGGATTTGTCTACCTTATGTCGCACAAATCTGAATCATTTCAAAAGTTCAAAGAATTTCAGAGTGAAGTTGAAAATCAGCTTGGCAGGAAAATCAAAGCCCTTCGATCGGATAGAGGTGGTGAATACTTGAGCCAAGAATTCAATGACCATCTGAAAGAAAAGGGTATACTTTAAGAATTGACACCTCCAGGAACTCCACAATGGAACGAAGTATCTGAAAGGAGATATCGAACCTTGCTAGACATGGTAAGATCAACAATGGGTCTTAGTGATCTTCCTATCTCTTTCTAGGGACACGCACTCCTAACCGCGTCACTAACACTGAATCGTGCTCCATCAAAAGCTGTAGAAAAGACTCCATATGAGCTATGGACGAAGAAACTTCCAAGGTTTTCTTTTCTCAAGATATGGGGATGCGAAGCATATGTAAAGAAATTAATTTCTAACAAACTTCACCCCAAATCTGATAAGGTTTTCTTTGTGGGCTACCAAAAAGAAACCAAATGGTATTACTTCTATAACAAATCCGAGAACAAAGTGTTTGTTACTCGCGATGGTGTCTTTTTGGAGAAGGACCACCTTTCCAAAATGACAAGTGGGAGGAAAATCCAACTCGATGAAGTTCGAGAGGACGAGCAACAAAATCAGATTGACAGTCAAAGTGCTCAAACAACATCTGTTGACGCTGGTAAAAATGTGCAAAGTCAAACCGACAATGTAAATGCACAGTCTGTTACCCTATGTAGGTCGTAGAGGCCAAGGTCTCAACCTGATAGGAATCTTGATGTTGTATTAACCGAGAATCAGGACATCCTGGTAGCGGATGGAGACAAACCGGCAACCTACAAGTAAGTGATGGCGAGCACCGACTCTGATAAATGGCAAGAGGCCATGAGATCTGAAATGGATTCCATGTTTGAAAATCAAGTTTGGGACTTGGTTGACTTACCCGAAGGTTACACACCTATCGGATGTAAGTGGATTTTCAAATTGAAAACCAAAAAAGATGGAAATGTATTCATTTACAAAGCTAGAATGGTAGCAAAAGGTTATAGACAAATTCATGGTATTGATTATGATGAAACCTTTTCCCCGGTCGCAATGCTTAAATCCGTTCGGATCATCCTAGCTATTGCTGCATATTAAAATTATGAAATATGGCAGATGGACGTCAAAATTTCCTTCCTCAATGGAATTTTTGAAGAAACTGTGTACATGACACAACCTGAAGGTTTTGTCGACCAAAACAATGCTAGGAAATTGTGTAAGCTTAAAAAGTCCATTTATGGGCTGAAGCAAGCTAGCAGAAGTTGGAATCTACGATTCAATGAAGCCATAAGTAATTTTGGCTTTATCAAGAATCCAGATGAATCTTGTGTTTACAAGAAGGTCAGTGGGAGTGACATCGCCTTGCTAGTCTTATATGTCGATGACATATTGCTCATTGGAAATAGTATTCCGATGCTAGAGTTTGTAAAGGCCTGGCTTGGAAAATGTTTTTCAATGAAAGACTTGGGAGAGGCTCAGTACATATTGGGCATCAAGATTTATAGGGATAAATCTAAGAGGATAAGGTACTGACTCGATTCAACATGGAGGAGGTCAAAAAAGGTCACCTACCCATGTCACATGGCATAACCCTAAGCAAGAAGCAGTGTTCGAAGACACCTGATGAGCGGGAAAGGATGAATCAGATTCCATATGATTCGCTTATTGGATCGATCATGTATGCCATGATATGTACTAGGCCAGATGTATCGTATGCCTTGAGTGATACGAGCCGATACCAATTAGACCCAGGAGAGACGCATTTGACTGCGTCCAAGAATGTCCTAAAGTACCTTAAAAGGAACAAGGACAAATTCCTAGTATATGGTGGCTCAGAAGAATTAGTCGTTGAAGGTTATACCGACGCAAGCTTCCAAATAGACATAGATGATTTCAAATCACATTCTGGATATGTGTTCTGTCTAAATGGAGGAGCGTTTAGTTGGAAGAGTGCCAAGTAGAGCACAAATGCAGATTCTACAATTAATGCCGAATACATGGCAGCTGCTGAAGCGGCTAAGGAGGCAGTTTGGATTAGTAAGTTTGTTGGTGAACTTGATGTTGTACCCTCTATTAAGGGTCCAATAGCCTTCTATTATGACAACAATGGAGCTATTTCTCAGGTCAGAGAGCCAAGGGAACATCAGAAGGTCAAACATGTCAAGCGGCGATTTCACATGATAAGGGAATGGAAATCAGAGGGTGAAATCAGAATTTGTAAAGTTAGAACAAACGATAATGTAGCCGATCCACTTTCTAAACCTGTGCCTCAAGTGAAGCACAACAAGCACGTTGAGGTAATTGGAATCAGGCACATTGAAGATTGGCTTTGATTTCCCTGTTTAGCGTTTTAATTAATTTTGAACATTTTAATGTAAGACACTAAGAAGAACCATTCAGGTTTTGGAGTAATTTAATTTCATGTAATTTTATCACTCCGTTTTTATTTAATTGTGGTTTAGAATTAAATATCGAGTCCATTCGATTATGAGAATATTCAAAATAGGGTATCAAGACCAGTCTTGGAGAAAGAAACACTATTAAGTGAACATTGAATATTATAATCGAAAATTATCCCTAATCGAGGTCATTTAAATGATGGACGATTAATGACCTCTTGAGATTAGTGTGTAGTTTGATTTATAGCACTGTTTCTTGTGCTACAAGGATATAACAGTCATAAATCATTTGCACATGTATTGGTTTAGATCCATACTGGATCGACCTATGAGAATACTTTAAGAGATTTAAAAATCGTTATAAGTATACTTCTCATAATAGCTACTGGAATCTCTTTCCTTGACCATGAGTATTGTGAGTTCTCTTGTTTGAGTATTAGTCCGCTTTGATGAAAGTCAAATGTCTGCCGTACATGGAGATTATAACAGCAACATTCGGGCAGTTAGGTCCTCTTAGTAAGAGAAGTTGACAGTACAAGACTGGGAATGTCCCCCTACTGATAATAGGGAACATGTCTTTGTTGTTTACAAGGCCTCTCGATGAGCGAGACAGTGAAAATGCATGGCGGTGCTCAGATGGGTTTTAGAAATCATCTGTTTATTGACAGTTAAACTCAGATTTCGAGAAACACATATGGACGTAATAAGGATGAAGAATAATCTTACCTTATAGTTCATGAAGAGACATTAAGTGACATAGGAAATAGGCTATACACAAAAACCGCACTTGTCCGGAAGGACAAGTGATAGATTGATAGGAATGGTGTCCTTCGAACAAGTGTATCATTCCGATAGAGGGTTTGGAATTATTAGAAAGCTAATTATTCAGTGAGGTCAAGTGATCGGAATGCCTAGTAGAAGGCCGCTTCTGATCAGTAATAATAATCCATAATTAATATTACAGATATATCATGACTTAACCCTTCGGGTCACACCCAAGCCACTAATGAGTCGCTCGAGTATTAAATATTTTGACGTCGAAAATCAAGCTAGGAGCGTCAAAACCAAGCGTTGCAAGTCGAGTCGAATTAATAAAAGACAAGACGGTAAAATCAATAATTTACCAAAATACCCCTAGCATCAGAATGCGCCGAACAAACTGAGTGTTAGGGGCACTTGGTATAGCATGGTGGCTAGAATGCGCACCAAACCAAGCCTATGCTGGCTGGTTGGTGCTGTGGCATGCTAGCGCACCACTACTAGCATTGTTGCTAGCACATGGCTAGCAAGCCATGCTTGCATGTGCGGGCTTGGTGCGAGGCTAGCAGCTATTGCGCGCCAATGCTAGCAAGGGCACGCGCATAGCCACAACAGCTATGGCGCGCCAGCATGCTAGCAAGGCACACACATAGCAGCAACGACTATGGTGCGCCAGCAACCTAGTAGCGTATATAGTAGCAGCTATAACCTCACCTAATCTATCCTCTTAGAATGCCACTTGTTGATTAATTAGTTGTTTGGTATTTTCTTTTATTTTGATTTAAAAATAAAAATGGAAAATTGATTTTACCAACTCTCCTACATTGATGGGAGAGTGGAATTCTCTCATGACATTCTCTGTAAATACCTACCTTGGGATTTGGAGTAAGTTACTTGAGTAGGAACTCAATAAGGCATCTCCACTTGAGAGAAAACCTTTAAGTTCATATAATACTCGAGTAGTGTTTTGGTCCGACTTGGCTAAAATCCAAGTAAGAGACCGATCGGTTTCGAGTTGCGGGCGGATACCGTAGGAGGTCTCTGCGCTTGCAAGACTTGGCTTTGAAATAAGAGCTCCGAGTGAGAGAGAGAAGCACGTGGCAAGGGTAAGAATGTCTTTACTCTCTTTCTTGTTATTTATGTCGTTTTAGTTATATTAATTGTGAGCGGGTCATGGGGTCGGGTTTTGTTCCGCGGTGAGTTGGACTCATCGATACCCAACACCATTTGTGTTCTACATATCGCCATAACCCTATGGGAATTCACGCTCCATCTAACCAATCGAACGCTCATTGCAACGAAGGGTACATCTGAGTTTTTGAATTCACGAAACCATGGAAACGAGTTTAACTTGTGGGGTCCCATCCATACACGCCAACCCTTCCAAAGGTAAGGCTTCCGCGCGATGCATCCGGATTCATAACCATGGACCCTCTTTTGACTACCCTATTCCTTGAACTTTAGAGATCTAAAGCCATGGTTAGGTTGTAAACTCATTACATCATGTTGTGCTTATTTGACTATTTGAGCATTCTTGCTTGTGTATAATCTATGTGTGTTTACACTAACTGTTTGTTTGACTTGTGTATAAGTTTAAATAAACTAATTAATGACTGTGAAAGACTTTGCTTAATTAATTAATTAATTAATTAATTAATATGGTTAATTAAAGCCTAATAAATTGACTAAACTTGAGTTAGTATGACTATAGGCTTTTCCTTTTAAGGTAGAACACTAGAAACAAGCCCAGACTGGTGTTTCAGTAATGACGCGAAAAGTTTTGACCAGTGGCGCGACACGCAAGTGTCCATCGCGACGCGATAACATTATCGCACCGCGATGGCCCCGGCGCATCGTGACGGTTCCGTTGCTTCTGCAATGGTTCAAATTTCTATCTAAGTCCTCACGCTGAGTCTAATTAATTAGTTTGTTAACAGTTAAAGTTTTCTTTAGTCCTTCATTACGGCGTGGCACATATTCCCATGGTCTTACACAAGTGTCAAGGCATGTCACTTTCACTCACTTTCTAAGCACACACTTTGTATATGTGTTTCACCATGACCATGTTTAGTGAGTCTTGAGTGCGCGTGTTTTCCGTCATTTTTTTAGTGGGGTAAGTCGGATATTAATCCTCCCAACATAACCATATTGTTTTGAGCCATACATAATTCCCAAAAATATGCACCCGATTTTTTCTTTTGTTTTTAAAAAAACCAATAATGTCAAAGTCAATTTAAGTCAAGTCATTAAGTCAAAATGGTTTAATATTTACAGCGCTTGGTCAAGAAAGGAAAGGCGACTAATCAAAGACAACACTTTCGTCCAAGTCTTACTTTTTGATAAACCGTTTCGACAAAGAAGAAACGCTAAAAAGAAAATGGCAACCCAGGAAGAAGTTAATGAACTAAGGCAGAACATGGCTAGCTTGACTGAGATGCTCAAAACTCTCGCTCTTCAAGTCAATGACCCTGTAAGACAACAACAGTTTGAGCGAATAGAAGAGAGCTTGAGCAAAATCTCCAATGACTACAAGTTCCAAGGGATTAGCTCACAAGGGGTCTCTGTGGAGTAAGAACTTCTTCCGCAGAAGTTCAATGCAAACGACATCCCTAAGTTAAAGCCAACTAATAACCCTTACTTTCATTTAAGAGCTTTTGAAACAACAATGAACATTAAGGGAATTGATAAGAAAGCTTTCCATTCATTGTTCTCATTATCTTTAGAAACCGTTTGTTAAAAATGGTTCTTCTCCCTTGATAAGGAGAAAATTTCCTCTTGGGATTCTCTAACAAACGCTTTCATTGATAGATACAAATGCAACATTCAAGTTGAAACTGACCATAGGGAACTTGAGATGTTGAAACAAAAAGAGAACGAAGGATTCACTTCCTTTTTCAATAAGTGGAGGGAAACTTCCGCTAAAATGGTTGAGATTCCTATTGAAAAGGAATCTGTGAGGTTGTTCATCAAGAACCTCCAAGAAAAGTACTAAAAAAACATCTTAAATACCAAAGCAATTTGAGTACTTTCAAGGCCGTCTATGACATATGAATTGATATTGAAGACGACCTTGCTAAACAAAAAGCTGCTAGAAACTCTAACAGTGGCTGGAAAGGAAAGAAGAACGACAATCCTTCTTCTTCCAAAACCACCAACTCAAACAATGTTAGCACCGTTAACTTAAACGAGGTTTTAGCCTTGAACAATCAAGGACAAAAGAAGCCATTTAGGAGAAACTTCACACCTGTTGGCATGAGTTATAATACAGCATTTGATCATCTTCATGCTAAAGGTCTCATAGCTCCTATTGGACCATTCGGAGATCCACGAGTCGAAAAGAGGACTTCTAGTTGAACCCCTACGCAAATTGCAAGTACCATCAAGGCAGGGCCATCTTACTGAGAACTGTTGGAAGTTGAAAGAAGCTATTCAAGATCTAATTGATAGCAATAAAATCCCATTGCCTCCTGTAAGTAAGAAGCCAAGTATCAATAGTGCTCCACTTTCAGACTCGCTTGGCGATTTTTGATGAGGAAGGCCATGCTAACCCATCACTCCTCATTAAACCAATAGAAGAAACTCGTGCTATCGAAGAAGAAGAGGAAACCTTTTTCGATAACATGAGCGATTTCCCCATAGGAGAACAACCTGCCAATAAAGAAGAGGTATGGCTTCTCATAAACACAATGAGAGAAGCAATATCCCTACATCGCGAGGCCCTCGCCCATGAAAAATTGGTACAAAGAAAACGTGCCACAGAATAAATGATGCCCAAAAAGACTACTGAAAGAAAACCCTTTACTCTTATGCGAATATGCTCAAAATGCTCTTTGAGAGTAAGAAGATCAAACCTCTCGAGCCAAGACCATTTGAATCGTTAAAAAGGACAGATAGGTTCTATTGTCCATAACACCAATCAGGAGGACATACCATATAGCATTGTTTTAAATTCAAGGACCTAGTCCAAGGATTGATTGACAGTAAAAAGTTGGTTTAAATTCGACCAGAAAAGAGATATTTTCAGAATTGGTTAATGGAGTTTGGGAAAGTGATGATGAGGATGTCTACCTTAAGGATGTGGAAGAAACTCCACTTTCTTTAGTTTATTCGGTCGATGATATTTGGGAGGAAGAGGATTCCCTTATTGATGTCCTCACAAGATCTGGGAGCATGCAACCTCCCATCATAACACAACCTATTCCTACCACTCAACAAGTTCCCATACCAATCATAGAAGACAACCATGTTGTCAAACAATTAAAAAAGACTAAGGTCGAAATGAAT
The DNA here is from genome assembly GCF_948465745.1 of Chenopodium album. NCBI lineage: Eukaryota > Viridiplantae > Streptophyta > Magnoliopsida > Caryophyllales > Amaranthaceae > Chenopodium > Chenopodium album. The sequence continues at coordinate 34,467,894 of NC_137848.1, read as the reverse complement.
GTATGGAAACCATTAACTACATCCCACGAGCATAGGCTCGCAGTAATGGATGCTTTAGCTAAAGTAGGAATAGACTCAGAAATCACTCCTGAGGGGTTGGCTAACTTCCTCACGAGTGATCTTCCTAGCCCTATCAATCTAATCACCTTTTTTGACAAAAACTTACCCAGAGGGTGATAAACATAACAAGGCCTTAAACCTCACATTAATCTGCAAAAGGAAGAATGTCCCAATAATTCTTGTAGATAATGGGTCGGCAATCAATGTTTGCCCACTTCGAACTGCGAGGATGCTAGGAATAAAGGACGAAGACTTGTCTCCATCCACAAAAGGCATAAGAGCTTATGACAACACTCGTCGTCAAGCTCTTGGGACTGTAACCATGAATGTTAGAACAGGGGTTATTGAGCATGCTACTACTTTTCAAGTGGTAGATATCTAATCCTCCTTCAACCTATTATTGGGACGCCCTTAAGGCCGTCCCTTCATCCCTTCATCAACAAGTAAAGGCAATAGTTTGAGGACTTCCTATCACGATCGATGCTTCTCCTATGAGAATCAAAGCGATTGATAAACCTCTCATAAATGTGGAGCATGACGAGAATGATGAAGACTTATGGGGCTTCAATGCTGAAGAGGTCTATTTCATCGAGGAAGATAAGAAGACCCCTCTTCGCTGCGACCTCCATTCAAATATGATAGTCAATAGCATTCTCAGAAAAACAAGGACACTTTCCTAGAATGACTCTAGGAAAGAAGAAGGGAGTAGCGACGCAAATAGGATTGCTTAGCCTTCCTAAATTAAATACTTTTGCACTTGGTTTCGAACTGACTCCGAAAGATTATAAGCAAGCCCGGGAAAAGTTCAATGCACGAAAAAATGCTCGTACCCAAAAGAAAGAAATCCCAATGGATCATTATCCTCTCACTTTCAATGGAAAATTCATAAAAGAGGGAGAGGATTATCCATGCTACGAATTTCCTGAGCCCTTTGTCAAAGATGGGGTAAGAGAACCAGGATTCGAGATCTTTTCGAATTGCAATTTCCTAGATGAGATCCCAACTCCCATTCACAAGGATAAAGCACCCCCATGCTTTGACATTAATGTCATGGGACTCCTCTTTGGTTAAGAAAAGAATGAGCCTAAGCGTATCGACGATGATTCTGCGCTTATCCAAAAAGTCTTGCAAAGTGAAAACTTTGATCCCACGAAGCTCATTACTCTGGTAGAAGGATTAGTCCGAGGATGGCGAAAGACTATAAAGGTGACTACAACAAGTGGAAGAAAGATCTCCATAACAACAGGACAAGGACCAATGTTCGACGAGTCTGAATCGTCTGAGTTTGAGTCTGAGTCTGAGTCTGAATTAAAGTCTTCTATAGTCGAGTCTTCTAAGCCTTCTATAGTTACGTCTCCTTGTATTCCTTCTAGTTCAAAACATACTCCTAGGATAGTAGTAGTCATGTCCCAACAGAAGTCTCTTTATTTGATGTAATGATTTCCGAGTTAAATAATATGTCTTCATTTGCTTACTTCTCGTGTCATTCTCTCACTCAAGATGACGAGCATTGCTTAATTAACAATGAAAGTCACAAAGAAATTGTTAAACCAATGGAAACACTTGAAAACAAAACACATGTAATTGAAGACACCGAAACGGTTGACATCTCAAAAGATCCCACCATTAAAAGAGAGGTTAAAATTGGTTGAACCCTTAACAAAGAAGAAAGAACTAATTTGATTAATCTACTAAAAGAATTCATTAATGTGTTTGCTTGGTCATACGAAGATATTCCAGGAATAAATAGAGAAATAGCTCAACACACAATACAACTAATTCCAGGAATGAAACCTATAAAATAGAAGTTACGTCGAATGAAACGCGACGTAGCTCTTAAGATAAAAGAAGAAGTTCAAAAACAAATCACTGTAGGTTTTATCAGGGTATCTAAATACCCCGAATAGGTCGCAAATGTGGTACCAGCTTCTAAGAAAGATGGAAGGGTAAGAATGTGTGTCGACTATAGAGATTTAAATAAGGCGAGACCAAAGGACGAACTCCCTTTACCACACATCGACATTTTAGTAGATAATACAGCAAATCATGCACTCCTCTCGTTCATGGATTACGCAGGGTACAACAAGATTCTCATGGCTGAAGAAGACATGGAATAGAATACATTCATAACACCTTGGGGCACTTATTGTTACACGGTGTTGCCATTCGGGTTGAAAAACGCGGGTGCCACTTACCAAAGAGCAGCGACTGCCTTGTCCACGACATGATGCATAAAGAGGTTGAAGTGTATGTGGATGATATGATTGTAAAATCAAAGGACTGTCCAGGACATCAAATAACCTTAAAAAAATTATTTGAAAGGCTAAGGAAATACAATAAGAGGTTAAATCCAGCCAAGTGAGCTTTTGGAGTCACCTTAGGAAAACTCTTAGGCTATGTCATTAGCTCTAGAGGAATTGAGATAGATCCAACCAAGATCAAAGTAATAATGTCAATGCCACAACCCAAAACATAAGTAGGTTCATATCTAAGCTAACTATAATATGTGAACCAATATTTAAGAAACTCAAGAAGAATGTGCCAGTAAAATGGGACGATGAGTGCCAAAAATCCTTTGATAAGATTAAAGCCTACCTCGCTAATCCTCCTATATTAGCACCAGCGCTTCCAGGAATCCCTCTTCGATTGTACTTGACAGTCACTAAAGAAACAATGGGAGCTATGCTTGCACAAGAGAAGAAGGTAAAGAAAACGCCATCTACTACTTAAGTAAGAAGATGCTCGAGTATAAAGTATGCTACACACCGCTTGAGAAATTGTGCCTCGCATTAGTGTGGGCCACAACCAAGCTAAGAACCTACATGCTCGTCCATACGGTGTATGTAGTATCTCGAATGGACCTTCTTAAGTATCTATTCAAGAAATCTACACTCAACGGGCGAATATCTAGATGGATAGTCAACTTAGCCCAATTCGATGTAAGGTTTATGACTCAAAAGGCCATTAAAGGATCAGTGGTCTTAGACTTCTTAGCGGATTTTCCAATAGAAGATTCAACACCAATACATGAGAACGAGTTTCCAGACGAAGATTTGATGGTTACAGAGGATGATACCTAGACATTATACTTCGACGGAGCCTCTGACCTAAAAGGATGTGGTGTAGGAGTATTATTATTATCACCTAAAGAAGAACAAGTCCTAATTTCAATAAAGTTAGATTTCGACGTTACCAACAACAGCTTTGGCATTGGGAGTAAAGAAACTTCAAATATTCGGGAATTCTTCCTTAATCATCAACCAGATTTCCAAAAGATGGAAAATAAGGAGTGAAAGCTTAGCTCCTTACCAAACATATCTGGAAACTCTTACCGATCAACTCGACAAGGTAGAATACATATATCTACCAAGAGAAGAAAATCAATTTGCTGACGCCTTGGCAAGACTAGCCTCGATGGGTAGAATTTCTAATGAAATTTAGCAAATGCCTCTAATAATAGAAAAAAGGCATAAACCGGCTTACATCCAAACCATAGAAGATGATAAGGTAACTCAGGAAGAAGAAGAGGAGGAAGAACCTTGGTACAATGACATCCTCAACTAGGTCACCAAAGGAGAATATCCACTTCACGCTGACAAAAGAGCAAAACAAGATCTAAGACTTTTGGCTTCCCAATATGTGCTCATAAATGACGAGCTATATAAAAGGGTACCTAAAGGTAGGTCTCTCCTATGTGTAGGCAAAAAGGAAGCTAAAAGGGCAATGAGGATAATCCACGAAGGAGCATGTAGAACTCACATGAATGGCAAAATGCTAGTCCAAAAGATAATGCGCCAAGGATATTATTGGACTACCATGAATAGGGATTGCCATCAATATGAAAAAAGAAGCCCTAAATGCCAAATATACGCCAAATTGCAACACGTTCCTCCATCGCTACTCTATACTTATACATCACCATGGCCCTTCTCAACATGGGGAATAGACATCATTGGAAAAATCACCCCTCCTAGAACAGAAGACCATGAATACATTCTTGTAGCAATTGATTACTTCACGAAATGGGTTGAAGCAGCATCATATGCAAACCTCACCGCAAAGCATGTATCACTTTTCATCGAAAGAAACATTATATGTCGATATGGAGTCCCACATGAAATGATAAGTGACAATGGAACTCACTTCCAAGCGGAATGTGAAGAATTGCTTCAAAAATATGGCGTTTAACATCATCACTCTTCCCCATATAGACCTCAAGCTAATGGTGCAGTAGAAGCATCCAATAAGAATTTAAAAACTATTATCGAAAAAATGACAAAACTACAAGGATTGGCCTGACAAACTCCATTTCTCTCTTTGGGGTTATCGCATGTCAATTCGTTCATCCACAGCAAATACGCCATTTTCCTTAGTCTATGGAATGGATTTCATATAACCTGTAGAACTAGAAATACCTTCCGTACGCATCACGTTGGAAAGTAAACTTGATGAAGTTGAATGGACTAGAGCGAGATATGAAGAGCTGATTCTACTTGATGAAAAACAACTAGAAGCTCTACATCATACTCAATGCCATCAAACTCGCATGACTAGACACTTTAATAAGAAGGTCAAGACAAGAAACATCAAAGTAGGGACCTTGGTGTTAAAAGCATTAAGGAAAAATGTTTTAGACCCAAGATGCAAATTTAGGTTTAATTGTCTGGACCATTCATTGTCAAAACCATCCTATCAGATGCCGCAAAACTAACTAATATGGACGGTGATGGGTTCTCAAACATGACAAATCTTGACCAACTTAAGAAATTCTACCCATGAAAACTTGAGTAGTATACTCAAGAGAACTACATTTGGCCTAATTCCTAAGGAAAGGATACGTAGGCAACCCTCTACGAGGCGCGACCACTTTAATTTTTACCCATCTTGCACTCCTTCATCAGCATGCCAACGCAGAATGAACGTCGCGCAAAATCCAAGATCAGCGCGCCACGATAAAGTCTATCGTGCATGCGACAGTGTTGTCGCGTTATGATAGGTTCAAAATTCCAGCGCCAATACATTTTCGTCGATCGGGGAAAATTTCGGTGTATTTCGAGAATTTTCGACTTTCGTACTCGAAAACATTTCAAAGTTTATTCAAGTCATTTTTATTTCTTAAATAAAAAAAAATTTTATTTTCAATCTAAAGAGTTAATTCAATTTGAAAAGATGAAAAAAAATTGCATTAATAATTAATAAAATAAAATTACATTATTGATGGAATTATAATAAAGCTTAAAAATAAAATTGACTTGAATATAAAATAAATGTCTAATTAATTGAAAGTAAAGCAATGCTTTAATCAGTCGTCTCCTTTCTAGCCCTCTTCCAATTTTTGTCTGCTTCCTCTTCATTATCCATTTCTTTCTCCAATAGGGATCCCTTAGAGATCTACATACAACATTTTTAGAGATAGTTTCCTCCCTTGGCCATTACACCAATCTTCTTTTCAACCCATGCTTTCTTTTCTGTAGAGTCAGCTTTTCATTTCTCTTTATTTTTAGCAACACTCCGTTTCTTAGGCATCACAGGAGTCTTGAATTCAACTCTTGCACCAAGGTGATCTTTAGGAGGAATTTTCTTATCCCCTAGGCGATCTTTAACACTAGTTTTGTCCTTACTCATGTTTCGGACTTTGTTCATGTTTTTTTTTAAGATCTACCAAGTAACCACTGCCTCACATCTCTAGACAAAGGAGGAGGAACTTTATGGGTAACAACTTCCCACAAAGGTCTAGCACACCAATAGTCATCAAATCTTTCTACATCTTATGAAACGGGAAATTCATAAGGTCTACGAAGATCCCCAGAATGAATAGTCTGAGAAAGGCCATATTGTCTCCTTACTCTAAAAGGATAATAAAAAGATAACTTGGATAAGCTTGGAGGACGGCAAAAGGGTTGAGTGTTGACACCGATCATCTTCCCGATCTTCCACCAAGGAACAACCCATTTAACGGAGAAGTCGCGAGTTTCAAAGATTCTACTCCACTCCCAACGGCCCATCTTTATGGAAAAACACTTCTTCCTTCTTACAAGACAATTTGGTGTATACTTTTCAATATTTTCAGGAGGGCTAATTAATTCAAGCCTTTCCATTAGCCAAATCTGCAAAAATTCAGAGCAAATATTACATATTTTTTATTTCTGTAGTTAAAAGTCTAAAATTAGAGAACCTCGAAGAGGTGCTTTTGGATCCCTTTTAATTCATCTAAGCTAAGCATTGTTTCTCCAACAATTAATGGCATTGGATTTCTTCCTAAATGAACTTGCTCCATGACAGATACTAAAATTGCTTGACCCTCATTAATATTTACACTAGTGAGGAGATACTGTCTAAACATGCAAAAGAGGAAAACCCTCCTCTTGTAAACATGAAAAGACTCAGATCGTGGTCTATCAAAATAAATACGTGCAAACTCTTTTAAATTGATCACATTACCATGCACAATATCCTTCAAGTCCCTATCCCTAAGGTTAAGGAAACGCTCAAAATCCTAACAGTAATATTCGGTCACCTTAGGAATTACCGCAAGATTTAAGGAAGGAAAATCAAGAATGGCACCAAATTCTTCCGGTAAAGGGCAAATTTCATCATCACCTAGTCTAAAGCAATGGGTATTTGAATCCCAATATTTTAAGGCGGTATGAATAAAGTCTATGTCAAGATCTACCCCCTTAATGCCATATAAACCCCCCAAATGAAAAAATTGAAGCTCTTTCCTCTCCTTAGCAGTCAAAGACCAACACGACTCACGAGTAAAATCACCAAAAGTCTTAGCCATGACTACTTGATTGAAAATTAAAAGCTAAGTATTTTAATTTGCTCGAATTATGCTAAAATCGGCAGATTTAGGGGCTATTTATAAACAGGGGTTAACATAAATCGAATCCTGGACGGATTCAGGAATTTAAGTTTATCGCGATGCGATAGGCGTATCGCGCTGTGATAGCCTACTCTTGCCTGCGACAGCGTCACGCGTTAAGCTGATCGTGTTTTTCCAACTTTGGTTTAGATTTGTACTTTGACTTTACGGTTTTTGATCCTTTCAAAGCCTTATCCATTCCTATTTTTGGCAACTTATTAATTATTTTAAGTTTAATTAATTTATTTTTAATAGAACTTCATTTTATTCTTTCATTTTTTCTTTTAAGGGAGAAAGTAGGATACCCTCCATTATTAATAAAAAAGAAGAAAATTTTTTGCGCAAAAATTTGTCACAAATTTTTCACACTCTCACATGCACATAGAAAAATAAAATGCAAGAAATAGAATAGACATAATAAAAGTATGTATATACAATATGTCTAAACATAAGTACAACACAAATAGCAAAGTCCTATATAGTCAAAAAAAATAAAACACAGGTACATCTATGATCCGGGAGGACGAACGCCGAAAGAATCATAAAACTGCAAGGCCCGCGGAGTCACCTCCTGCCCAGCATCAGTCTCTCCAGTCGGAGGAAAAGAAAGTGTAGGGCTAGTCCAACAGGGCTCACCCTGCTGTGGCTCCTGATAAGGCGGTTGCTACGACGACGAGCCAACCTCGTACGTCCCACCAGCAGTGAAAGGAATCGACACCGAAGCATCCTGACCAGGGGGTTGCCTCACCTCCTCCTCAGTAGAGGAACCATAACCCTCTATGATAACAGTGTCGTCTGACCCCTCTCGTTTGCCCTGACTCTCAACCGAAGTACGGCGATGTCTCGATCCAGATCCAGACCTCTCTCTCCTACTCTCAAGTCTCGTGCGAGTACGCGTCGAAGGGACATGATGAAATAGAAAAGTAAGCCAAGTTAAATACAAAGAAAAAACTAAAGTAATCAAATATAACCAAAGAGACATACCTCTGCCACATCGCCATCACGACGACACGACACCTGGTGGCTTAACCTCACAAGCTGGTAATGGAAGGCATCCATAGCCCTCGCCATCCTTGTCATCACCTCGCGAGAAAACTGCAAAAGTAAAAGAGGTTAAAAGCATTTGAAAAACGCATATAGAAAAGAATAAGAGATAACTTACCGAAGTTTGACGGCGGGAAATCGATCTCTCCACCCGACGCCATTCCTCGGAGGACGTCGCGAAACCACGAAAAACTCCGTAGAGTGCTGAATCGCAACTCTCTCGCCCATATACACCACGACGTCGTACATCCTCTGGAAATAACGACGCTGAGCTGTATACGCGGCGGCTAGCGTAGGAACATCCAACTCAGCCATGGATGGAAAAGAGGCTCAAGCCCTTGTAAAAGTGAAATCCATGAGTCAGAAACCTATTGAACAGGACAAAATAAAAATAACAACGGCAATGCATACCGAAGTGCCTCTCGAACGAGTGTGATAGTGTTCAATCTAGGATAACAACCTCCCCAACTACCAGCAACGACGAGCCCTCGTGGCGAAGGCCTTGCTGGTGCCAAAGATGGAATATACTCGTAGAACCACACCTGTAACAATGGGGAAGGGTCAGCAAAAGCTAACGTGCATTAAAAGTAAGCTTCTAAAAGTAGAATATACCTCTATGATCCTCCAGAAGATAGAAAGCGTGACCTCCTCCTTATAGTTGCGATGGCGACAAGCGAGTCGCAATCCAAGTAGGAAGTCAGCATAGGCCAAGTTGGCCCAGTCAAAAGTCCCGACAGCAAAATGAAAACAAAGATGCGCACTCACTGCTCAAGGGTGGTCACATCATCTCGAAAGGCCTCTGCAAGCAAAGCCCAACAAATAGATTGGCCTCTCATCTGCACTGATCTCGACTCAACACGGGCCTAAACAATAATAGGACCCAGCAGCTCATCCACCTCTGGTGACATAAGGGTAATATCCCTACCCAAAGGAACCACGGTTGACTGGAACTCCAGTTTAGTGATGATAGAGAAGTCGAGGTGAGTGACGGTCATCTCACCCCATGGAAAATGGAACGTGTTGGTGGTGTCCCAAAAGAACTCCACCAAACCTCGTATGATGAAACAACTCGACCGTAAAGAATAGAGAGCCCTAGTAGCCTGCAGCAAAGGAGTCAAGCCGCATGACTCCTACAGCCCGTGCAGCTCCGCGTTGTTGATGAAGTAGGTGTCGTACAAATGACCAATGGTATCGTCGCCCGAACCATGGCAACGAACTTGCTCGTCTGTCATACCGCTGATAAAGGAATAATCGCGTTGTTAGACAACTACACCTAAATCAAATACAATTTATAACACTCGACTTATCCTAATACAAGTACATGGCAAGAAGAGGGGTCGAACCACAGGGACAAGCACATAAACACCGCATTCATCACTAGACTTTAAGCTATCTCGGGAAAAGGACAGGAATGACTAAGAGATTAAACTAAAGGTAAAATGAGTTAAAATCAAAATAACTAAACACCAAGGGAAATGGGTAGATGTAGATGCCGCTTGACCATGCAATAACATAAAAGCAAATCAATAGTGAACTAAACATGCGTGAATATCGAAATAAGGTCCAATTTAACCGCCTTCCGGGGTTAATCGGTTGCTCCTAACATAGCCTCTATGTTTCCACACTAGAACCATATATTGGGAGGTGCAATCAAAGAACAATCGATAGTAATGAACCTTAACTAAGTCAACTTCCGTTCCTTGTTAGCAAAGATTCATCTTTAATCAACCAACAATGTGCACTTGTAAGAAGATCAAAGAATATCAAGAATGCAAAGATTTTAATCACAATTAACTTAATCCCAATATTTTAAACTTGAACAATTAGAAACTACGCCATCCCCACACCCTTTCTCTCTCTACCAAATGAAGACTAATAGTGTTTCTCTCTCTAGATTAAGCTAAAAAAAGGAATGCAGAAAATTGAAACAAAGTTAATCTAATTTTTTTCAAAACGTTCATAAAAATGGAACTTATATAGTCCGTACACAGTTAGCTGAAGTAAGGGAGTGGTCCGACCGAACACTAGGAAGGTTCGGCCGGACTACAGGGTAGGTTCGGCCGAACCATGGGTAAGTTCGGTCGAACTCCCCTGATCCTGGTCTGGTCGAACTTCTGAGGTTCGACCACTCCTGTAAAATCGCCAAAATGCAGCTTGACTCTGCCTCTACGTTCGACCAGACAGTGGAGCAGGTTCGGCCACACCCTGGTTCGACCGCACCTTCAGGGGGTTCGGCCGAACCTCTCCTTAACCTTGCTTATCTTCAGCTTTCCTTGAACTTTTGGCTTCCTCCTCTTAAAGACCCCGGTTCCTACAAAGAATAATCATGGAAATCAAAGTAAAGAGTAGGAAAAAGGGAAAAATCTAGGAAAGAAGATGCATAAAGGGAAAGGGAACTAAGTGCAAAGAAAAGGATGCAAACAAGCCGCAAATGTGGGAAAATGACCATCAAAATGAACCTTAATCGTGCCATAAATGCCACTCATCAACTTCCCCCACACTTGCCTCTTGCTAGTCCTCGAGCAAGGGATACAGAAACAATGAGAAAGCCACAACAAACATAACATGACAAGGGTTAAGCAAAACCACTTAAGCACTTAGGTAGAAAATGCTCCATTTGAACTCGAACGAGAAGACGTGCACTAAAGAATACTCACCTTTCTTAATTCAATGAGGGTAAACACGCTATAAGATGCTCGCGGTTGAAAGAGACAAACCTAAGCTAAACATAGAGAACTAATGACTTCACTTTCCGCCCTAGCCCAACCAAGACGGTCCACGTTCTTTCCACTAGTTTCAAGTCATCCTCTAGCTAGCTCCTCATGATTCCTCGAGGGAACCGGAAAAAAATATTTTTATGTAGAATCATAAGGTCATCCCGACATCTCAACTATGCATACTCTCTCCATAGGGTTGAAGTCTATCTTCCTCCACCGGTCTTTGACCGCGCTCCTCCAAGTCCAAGGGTCTTAAATAGGGTTGTAATGTCATGTCTAGGGGTTAAGGTTGGGACTTAATTTGAAAATTTTGGTGGCACATCCTAAGTGAAGCAAAAGAGTGGCCATCTCTCAAGAACAACCTAAGAATTGAACCTAATACTCAAGTTACAACCTTCAATACAAACCTCACAACATTACTTCATCCCTTTTAATTTCTTTCATCTTTTTTTTTCATCATTTTTTTCTTTTCACTTAATTTTTTTTTTTCATCATTTTTTTCTCTTTTTTTTTCAACTTCACTTGGTTTTCATGTGTTGCAACCTTCTTCATAAACTTTTTGCATATTCTTTTCATAACCAACTTTCATAGTCTTATTTGAACCGATTTACACAACTTTCTTGCTCAAAACCAACACTCTCAAACTCGAACCTCACAAGCCAATGCTTCACTAACTACAAGGGTCGGTAGAACATAGGCCGATAGCTTTTTAATATGGCTAAGTCAAGAAAGGGAAATAAGGCTCAAATTGGTTAGCAAGTAGGTGGATGCAAAAATGAAAACCAAATTTGTAACAAAACACAAAGAAAACAAAGAAAAATGAGAATAAATGCCCTCTTCCTCCTCTAGAGTTGTTTGGTCACGATCTCGGAAGCTAGATACCAACACAAAGATTAAGACAAGCATAGTCAAGGATCCAAAATGCCACTCACAAGAATGATGAAGGCTAGAACAAGTGACGCTCACATGGGATAAGAAATAAGCAAATACTAACTAGAGGTAATCTTATCCACTATAGAGAGCAACTCCATCTTACCACTTTCCCGTGAACTAGGGGTTCAAATGTCCTCAAAAGTTCTAAATCGGGCTACCTTAGCTTACAATGTGTCTAACTCAACCCTAAACATTCTCAAACCGTGCAAACCCTCATCAACTAGGAAGATAAGCATTCAAAGACACGTCACCATGAAAGGCACACAAATCCAAATGAATGAGCAAATTCCAAATCAAAAATCATTTCATCTTCTCATAGTTATGCTTGTAACACAAAAAGGGAAAAACAAAACAAAAGAAAGAGGAAGAAATAAAAAAGGTTGACACACGAGGAATATAATCCAATTAAATCCCAATCGTCATACAAAACTCAAGAATCATCAAAAATCAACAAAAATCATCATAATAACATTATCAAAACATCACCATCATCATCATAACAACATCATCAATTACAACAAGGCCACTATCCTCAATAGTCCTCCTCATGTATAAACCACTACCCTACCACACTACCCTCCTATGTACATTTCAACCAATCAAGAGAAACATCCTCCCCCACGCTAGTCTTTTGCACGTCCCGAGAAAAAGTTAAAAGTTAGAAGTTCCGGGGGAGGAAGGGAACCCTCATCATGGGTTCCTATCTCCTTGTCCTCTAGGTTGAGGGGGGTTATCAAAATCAAACCCGGGAGTATCCATAAATTGGTGGAAGGGTTGGTTGAAATGCTCATAGTGCCACCCATGGGTACCCCAACCACCATCGAAAGGATTTGGGGTTGATGTGGAAGCCGGATCATAAGCCAGGTCAAACCAACCCGAGCGATATGGGTTGTATGGTGGGGTGTCAATACATTGGGTAGGGTCGATGTTACCCTCCCAATAGGGGTAGTCATTGGGGGTGGGGTTGTTGGGGTCATAGGGCCCCAAATGGTTAACCGGACCCTCTTGAGGAGGGTGGTAGGGATAGTTAACATAGGGCGCTTGGATGCCCGCTTGTACAAGATTATCATAATTCATCCTCCCGTAGTACCCCCATTGTTCAATGGAAGCTTGGTTATCACGGCGGATATCCTCGAGGGTACTACGAAGGGCATTCAAATCAAAGGGAGGAAAGGAAGAAGAGGAAGATGCCTCACCTCCCTCGCTAAGGGGGGGAACGGTTTGCTCCGGGCGGTGGACCGGTGGAGGATGAGGAACTGCACCCCGGGCTCGAGTTCTTCTCAATTCATCGGGGATCTGCTACCGGGGGATCTTCCATTTAAGAGGAGTGGAGTGGTCCACCGTAGTGAGAGAGGGGTCCGGAAGGACACACCATTCTACCTCTTTATCCACTAAGAGGATAAACTTGCGCTTGCTTGTGGTGTAGTTGATGAAGCGGTTGTGACGGAGAGCACTAAGGGAGAGAGAATAGGGAGGATACTCGTCGGTGACTTCCTCTCGGGTTTGGTGCACAAAGGGGAGCATTTCTATTTGTTCCTTGTAAGCTCCATTCTTGAAGGAAAGGGCAATGATAGTGATCATTCCCCCCATAAAAATATCGTCACCAAGACGGTTGTCCCTAGTATCAAAAAGCCTTTGGATAAAGGTGGAGGAGCATTGGAACTTGAGGTGCTGAGGGTTATCGGCCAAAAATAGGCAAGCTACCTCATCCTTAACCATTGAGTCGAGGTTTGCTTTGAAGAACACGGCATATTGGAGAAGTCGAGCAAAGTATCTCATGGCTATATGGATGATGTTGTTGACCTTAGAGGTGTTAGTTCGGAAACTATCCCTGGTGGATATGCTCCTCCACCACTCTTGCTCGTTGTAAAGGATGCGGTGAGTGGAAGTCATCTCTCAAGAATGATCTAGCCCAGTCGCATGCCAATGGAAGATCTCGTTTAGATCACTCTCGGTTAGGGAGTGATCCTCATTGAACATGCGAAAATGTATCACAAGGTGAGGTTCTTCATCGTTAAATTCCGGCTCTATGACTTCCTTGCGGAGAGAGGCAAGGAATTCCAAAGTCACTCGCTTATAGGTGTAAGCGTGGAGGTAGATGAAGTCACCCCATCCAAAATTTTGTGCTAACCGGACTACCTCATCCAAGATACCGAGCTTTTGCAACGTTGTAAGACAAAAGAACCTTGTTGATCGGATGGGATGGTTTATGAGGGTTTTGTAGACGTTCCAAAAGTGCTCATTCGAAGCAATTATGCTATGATCATTTATGCTGGGAGGGGGCGGGAAATTCGTTAATGAAGATTCACCCACTCTCTTCCTCTTTGACTTGCTCTTACCAAGTACCATGATTCTACAAAATTACCAAGAGCTATCATTAGGACAATTTGATAAGAGATAACATAAGAAGCTAGCCACAGTAAAAGTGTATGCATGAAAGTAGTTGCCTTGAGTTGTGAAATAGATGTAGAGGATAACAACAATACAATTCAAGGCATAAATGGACACATTTAAACCAAGGCATGGGCAAGAAATCCTATGACATTCATATGTAAATCCTAACAAAGTCTAGGTGAATTTTGGCATGATGTCCCCTAATTACATGATAATCATTCACCAAACCATCAAAATCAAACCAAAAACAACGAGAATCAATCTCCAACAACATCCAACCCATGAATTTCTCAATCATCAAATAGTAGCATGAACACCCTAGCATGAAATCAACATATTTAAGCAAAGACATTGAGATCAAATAAAACCAAGGTATGCATGCATAATCATCATAGCAATATGTTCTACTATCAATTACCAATCAATTGCAACAAGTAAATCCAAAGAACTACATGAATCAAACAAGCTATTACCAACAATTTGAAGAATACTACAATTCATATTTAAACATGCAAAACATGGTAAAAGTATGAGAAATTGAATAAATGAACTTGCAAAAGGTAGGAAAACCATACCAAAGCACTCAAACCCTAGAAATTGGGGAAAAAAATGAAAGATGGGATTTTTGTGTGAAATTTTGGGTGGAGATTATAGAAATTGAGTAGAGGATGGAAAATAAGTGAGAAAAAGAGAAGATTTGAGTGATTTTAATGGAGATGGGAGGTTGTATGAGGGGTTGCAATGGAGTTTAGAGTGAGAAGGAGGAAAATAGAGAGAGAGGCCGAAATGAATTGATGAAACTGTGAGGAAAAACAGCAACCTTTTTTTTAAAAAAACCCGTCAAAGGTTCGGCCGAACCTTGGGTAAGTTCAGTCGCACCATTGAAATAGTTCGGCTGAACTTGCTCAAGGTTCGGTCGAACCTTCTCTCTAACGCTGAATTCACAAAATGGGCAGAAAGTTTCCAGTTTTTAATTCCAGAGGAGGTGCGACCGAACTCAATAATGTTTGGGCGAGCTAAGGTTCGGTCGAACCCCCTATTTGTTCGGTCGAACCTACTCTGAATCTTTAATTTCTGCAATTCTGGCAGAAAGTTTTCAGATTTAGCTTCCAGAGGAGGTGCGACCGAACTCGAGAAGGTTCGGTCAAACCTTTCATAAAGTTCGACCGGACCTTCAGGGAGTTCGGTCGAACCACCTAAAAATGCTCATTTTGCAGCAAAATATGCACAAACACCCCTCTTCAGAACACACTAAAACACCATAAAATCATGCTAAAGCAAAGCATACCAAAAATTCCAACACAATCGAAACTCAAAAATCCAACAATCCAAAATTCTAGATAGAAAAATAACAAAGCATCAAGAAAAGAAGAGAGTAGAAAAGGGTTAGAGACTCAGGTTGCCTCCCGAAAGCGCTTTTGGTTTATGTCGTTAGCTAGACGTTCCTTGAACTAATCAAGGAGGGTCAAATTGATGATGCATATCAAGAAGAGTCACAGAAATTGGTTCATCACTTGGGAATCCTTCGTAGTAGGGCTTGAGCCGGTGACCGTTCACTTTGAATAGAGTATGCCCGGCTTGGGAAATCTCATAAGCGCCATATGGGAATACCTCCGTGATAATGTACGGCCCACTCCACCTTGACCTAAGCTTGCCCGGGAAAAGCTTCAAGCGGGAGTTGAATAGGAGGACCTTTTGGCCTTTGACAAATTCTTTCTTGACAATTTGAGCATCGTTCCAAGCCTTAGTCCGTGCCTTGTACATGCTTGCGCTATCGTAAGCATTCACCTCAACTCCTCTAACTCATGTAGCTCGAGAAGCCTTTGTTCACCCGCACTATGGAGGTCAAAGTTGATTTTCTCAATCGCCCAATGGGTTCGATGTTCCATCTCTACGGGCAAGTGACAATTTTTCCCATAAACAAGCTTATATGGAGTGGTCCCTATTGGAGTTTTGAAGGCGGTCCTATACTCCTTGTCCTAGCAACCGTCTTCTCCAAGATCACTTTGAGCTCCATATTGGTGATCTCCGCTTGACCACTCGTTTGAGGGTGGTAAGAAAGCCCCCGCTTATGAGACACGCCATATTTATCAAGAAGTCGAACGAAGGTGTGGTGCTTGAAATGTGACCCCCATCACTAATTATGGCTCTTGGAACACCTAATCTTGGGAAAATCACTTTCTTGAAAAGATTAACCACTACCTTAGAATCATTTGTAGGGGAATCCACGGCCTCCGCCCACTTAGAGACATAGTCAACGACAACAAAAATATACTTGTTCCCATGTGAAGAAATAAAAGGGCCCATGAAATCTATAGCCCACACATCAAAAACTTCAAGCTCAAGGATGGGGTTTTGCGGCATTTCATCCCTCCTAGAAATATTCCACATCCGTTGACATCTATCACAAGTCTTAACAAAAATCCAAGCATCCTTGAATAGAGAAGGCCAAAAGAGCATAGATTGTAGAACCTTTAAGGCGGTCTTTTTAGCACTCATATGCCCATCACAAGGAGAAGAGTGGCACATAAGGAGAACACTTTGAACCTCGTCGTTGGGGACGCATCTCCTCAATAAACCATCGACCCCTCTCTTCAATAAAATAGGATCATCCCAAATGTATCTCTTGGCCTCATGCTTGAGTCTTCGACGTTGTTGTGAAGTGAAATCCGGATGTACGACACTACAAGCAAAATAATTCACAATGTCCGCATATCATGGCTCCGACTTCACCTCAAGGACATATAGCACATCATCCCTTAGAGCATCCTCTATTGGCAAACGATCATCTTGAAACCTTGCACCGCCTAACCTTGAAAGGTGATCCGCCACCACATTCTCGGCTCCCTTTTTGTCTCTCATCTCATAATCAAAGTCTTGGAGAACTAAAACCCATCTCAACAACCTCGGTTTAGCTTCCTTCTTTCCTATCAAATATTTGAGAACCGAGTAGTCGGTATACACAATTGTCCTAGAACCAATGAGATAGGTTCCTAACTTCTCAAATGAGTGAATAACCACTAAGAACTCCTTCTCGGTGGTTGTGTAGTTTCGTTGGGCATCATTGAGAGTTTTAGACAAATAGTGTATGACATGTAGTTTTCCATCCTTTCGTTGCCCAAGAACCGATCCAATAGCCTCGCCGCTTGCATCGCACATGAGTTCAAATGGAAGAGACCAATCCGGACCTTGGACAATAGGAGCGGTGCAAAGTGCTTCTTTCAACCTACAAAAAGACTCTTGACAAGCATCATCAAACACAAACTCTTTATCTTATTGCAATAGGGATATGAGAGGCTTAGCAATCAAAGAAAAATCTTTTATAAAGCGCCGATAGAACCCGGCGTGGCCGAGAAAAGATCTCACTTCCCTCACATTGGTGGGAGGCGGAAGTTTCTCAATGACCTCCACCTTGGCTCTATCTACCTCAATGCTGGCATGGGAAATTTTGTGCCCAAGAACAATTCCACTTTCCACCATAAAGTGGCACTTTTCCCTATTCAACACGAGGTTGGCTCTCTCACATCTTTCTAAGCAACAAGATAAATTGGATAGACAATCTTCATAGGTGGCTCCTCCAACGGAAAAGTCATCCATGAAGACTTCTATCTCATCCTCAATCATATCACTAAAAATTGACATCATGCAACGTTGGAATGTTGCGGGGGCATTACAAAGCCCGAAAGGCATCCTACGATGCGCATAAGTACCGTAGGGGCATGTGAAAGTCGTCTTCTCTTGATCCTTGGGGTCAATCGGGATTTGGAAAAATCCCGAGTAACCATCAAGGAAACAATAGAACGAATGCTTTGTAAGCCTTTCCAACATCTAATCAATGAACGGTAGTGGAAAATGATCTTTGCATGTACTTGTGTTAAGTTGGCGATTGTCAATACACATGCGCTAATTGGTAACAAGCCTAGTAGGCACTAGTTGATCATGATCGTTTTTCACTACCGTCATGCCCCCTTTCTTAGGCCCAACTTGTACGGGAGATACCCAATCACTATGAGCAATTGGGTAAATAATTCCCGCATCAAGAAGCTTAGCCACTTCCTTCCGCACAACTACTTGCATGGAAGGATTAAGCTTTCTTTGCCTTTGTCTAACTGATTTGGCATCTCCCTCTAAATCAATTTTGTGCATGCATAAAGATGGACTTATACCTTTGATATTGTCAATGGTATAACCCAAAGCTTTCTTGTGTTTTATAAAAACATTGATCAAGAGGGAGGTTTGCTCCTCCGTTAGGTTAGAATTGACAATCACGGGGAAAGAGTCATCGGAACCAAGAAATGCATACCTCAAGCCCAAAGGTAGAGGTTTCAAGTCTATCTTTGGTGCTCCCTTACCATTGGGGATCACTTCTCTTTCTTCAACTTGAAAGTGGTCATGAATATAAGGAGCCTCCTCTTGCATGCTCGTATCCTTGCACTCCTTGTTGCTTTCCTCAAGCAAATCCTCATAGAATTGTACGTCTTCTTTGTGAGTACCTATCTTGGATTCATTCAACAACACACTTTCGAGAGGATCATTACTAGCATGCAAGTGGGAGCGAGAAAATTCATTAAGCACGGTATCAAGAACATCTACTCTAAAGCATTTACCACTTGAGGAGGGTTGTTGCATGACACTATTCAAATAAAATTCAATGGAATCATTGTTAATTTTCAAGGATATCTTACCCTCCTTCACATCGATGAGAGCTCTAGAAGTAGCTAGAAATGGTCTACCCAAAATTATAGGAATCCTCTCGTCCTCATCCATCTCTAGCACATAGAAATCCACGGGGAATGTGAACTTTCCTACCCTAAGGGGAATGTCTTCAACCTTGCCCATGGGGAACTTAATGGTACGGTCCGCTAGTTGGAGAGTTATATTAGTGTGAGAGAGGGTTCCTACAGTAAGCTTTTGGTAGACGGAATAGGGAATGAGACTCACACTTGCTCCTAAATCACACAAGGCTTTATCAAACTCAATGCCATTAATAGAACAAGGGATGGAGAAGTTACCCGGATCTTTCAATTTGGTAGGAATTTTGTTGGAAAGAATTGCACTACAATTGGCGGTCAAGCTCACCGTTTCACACTCCCTTCTCCCACTCAAAAGGTCTTTTAAGAATTTGGAATAGTGGCTCATTTGCTTCATAGCATTAACAAAAGGAACGGAAACATGCAAATTCTTAATGACTTCCAAAAACTTCCCAAATTGGGCATCAAGTTTAGCTCTCACGAATCGTTGTGGAAAGGGTAGCTTCTCCTCTCTAGGTTGGCGATTTAGGGGCAAGGAGGTGGCTTATTTTTCCTTTGGCATCTCAACATCTTTTTCCTTCTCAACACTCAATGACTCATTGGTTCTCTCACCCTCATTCTCTAACTCCACCTCCTCTTGGGGTTCTTCCTCAACTAAAGGGTCACTCCCTACTACCTTCCCACTCCTAGTTGTCACGGCATACAAAGGTTTTGGGTTGACTCCTTGACTTGAAAAGGTAGAAGAAGTAGAAGAAGAAGAAGATGAATTAGATGAAAGTTGAGAAATTTGGGTTTCAAGCATTTTCATGTGAGCATTAGTTCGCCTTTTATCCTCTTCATGCATTTTCATTATAGCATCTAACTTAGCCATCACGAGATCAAATAGAGGGGCTTCAAGTTGAAGAGGTTGTTGAGGTGGAGGAAGTTGGGGTTGATGGAAACCCGGAGGCCTATTAGTTTGGGCATAGTTAGAGACATATTGACCCCTATTTCCTCCGGTGCCTTGGTTAGGAACATTACTTTGTTGATTATTTCCCATGTTACCTTGATCACCAAAATTTTGATTTTGATGGTCATGGTATCGGGAATTAGGTTGTTGGTTTTGATTATCATACCCCCTTTGGTTAGAGTAGCCTCTTCCGTTGAAATTGGAAGGGCCTCCCTCACCATGGTATTGGTTGTCATAACCACCACCACCACCTTGGTTCCAACAACGGTTTCCACCTTGATTCCAATTTCCCATTTGATTGGAGTTTGGCTTCAAGTTCCCTACATTCCCCATTCTAGGAACAAAATTCATAGCATTGACATCTTCCACATTATCATCATGTACATGTTCATGGGGAAGGGGTTGAACTTCACAAGCATAAACACAATGGGAGGTATCATGATCATAGGTTTCGCAATTAGAACAAAACATGCATCCTGGGGGCATTGTATTGTAAGAAGAGGGGGAAGAAGTGGTCATACCATTGCCTCCCTTAGTTGAAGGGGAGGTATTGCCATGAGGATTGGACCTTTCTTTCATCAATTCTTCCATTTGCTTGGTCATTTTGGAGATTTGGGTAGAGAGGTTGTTGATTGCGTTGGCTTGCTCCAATGCATAAAGACCCTTACTAGAAGTAGCATCCCTTTCTCCTTCATACCAATCATCATAGTGCTTTGCGGCCTCCTCTATAATACACTCCACTTCATCCTCTCCTTTGTTCATGATTGGACCGCCGGCCGCGGCGTCTAGGCTTGTTCTTCCTTGAGGTATGGGACCTCCATAGAAAGTGTGAATGAGTTGATACTTTTGGTATCCCATGGTGTGGGCATTGACGTTGAAGTTCTTTGTATCATTCCCATGCCACACTAACCTTGGATCAAAGACCGAGCCTCGGTGGTCTTCCTATGGTTATAAAAACTCCTTAAGAAAGTCGTAGTCACTTGGTCCCATGTTGTGAGAGAGTTAGGGGGCACCTCCTTCTCTAGCCACTCTAGTCCTCTCCCAATCAGAGAAAATGGAAACATCTTGAGGCGAATATATTCTTGAGTCACTCCATTGACCTTTAATGTGTCACAATATTTCTCGAACTCTTTTAAGTGTTCATGGGGACTCTCAAATTTCCCACCCGAGAATTGTTTCCTCTCTATAAAAGCAATCAAATTGGGCTTGATTTCGAAATTGTTGGCTTGAGTAGTAGGAGTTAAGATCCCACTTTGTGCTCTAAAGGCTTCGGGAGCCCCAAGACGACTCAAAAGTGTATTCTCTCCCATTTTAGGACCCTCTTCACTCTCGAACTTATAGGTTGAGAAAGGGTTGATTTCCAGACTCAATGATGAGTTAGGGCTATCTAAATCTTCACTTGAGGGTGAAAAGGGTGGAGTATCTTCTAATTCTCTTACTCCTCTCGTCGGGGTGTGAGAATCTTCACAAAGACCTCTCTAGCTCTGGATCGATGGGAATCGAAGACCTTGAGCGGGTTCATCCTCTGTTCATACAACAAAGCTAAGAAGAACGTAAGCACTGACAAGTAACAAAAGTAGCAAATACTAACAAATAAAAGGTGAGATAGTCTCAAACAAGCATAAAAAGCAATGAAATCCGTCTCCCCGGCAACGGCGCCAATTTGATAAAGGAATAATCGCGTCGCTAGACAACTACACCTAAATAAAATACAATTTATAACACTCGACTTATCCTAATACAAGTATGTGGCAAGAAGAGGGGTCGAACCACAGGGAGAAGCACATAAACACCGCATTCATCACTAGACTTTAAGCTATCTCGGGACAAAGGACAGGAATGACTAAGAGATTAAACTAAAGGTAAAACGAGTTAAAATCAATAAAACTAAACACCAAGGGAAATGGGTAGATGTAGATGCCGCTTGACCATGCAATAACATAAAAGCAAATCAATAGTGAACTAAACATGCGTAAATATTGAAATAAGGTCCAATCTAACTGCCTTCCGGGGTTAATCGCTTTCTCCTAACATAGCCTCTATGTTTCCACACTAGAACCATATATTGGGAGGTGCAATCAAAGAACAATCGATAGTAATGAACCTTAAATAAGTCAACTTCCGTTCCTTGTTAGCAAAGATTCACCTTTAATCAACCAACAATGGGCACTTTCAAGAAGATCAAAGAATATCAAGCATGCAAAGGTAAAGAGAAAGAGTAAGAGATTGCTCATTAATTGAAGTTGAAGATCTACAAAAGATTAAATAAGCTTCTTCTTCAAAATCCAAGTTGATCAATGAAGAAATCTACACTTTCTCTCTCTACCAAATGAAGACTAATATTGTTTCTCTCTCTAGATTAAGCTAAAATAAGGAATGCAGAAAATTAAAACTAAGTTAATCTAATTTTTTTCAAAACGTTCTCAAAAATGGGACTTATATAGTCCGTACACAGCTAGCTGAAGTAAGGGATTGGTCCGACCGAACACTGGGAAGGTTCGGCCGGACTACAGGGTAGGTTCGGCCGAACCATGGGTAAGTTAGGTCGAACTCCCCTGATCCTGGTCTGGTCGAACTTTTGAGGTTCGACCACTCCTGTAAAATCGCCAAAATGCAGCTTGACTCTGCCTCTGCGTTCGACCGGACAGTGGAGCAGGTTCGACCACACCCTGGTTCGACCGCACCTTCAGGGGGTTCGGCCGAACCTCTCCTTAACCTTTCTTATTTTCAACTTTCCTTGAACTTTTGGCTTCCTCCTCTTAAAGACCCTGGTTCCTACAAAGAATAATCATGGAAATAAAAGTAAAGAGTAGGAAAAAGGGCAAAATCTAGGAAAGAAGATGCATAAAGGGAAAGGGAACTAAGTGCAAAGAAAAGGATGTAAACAAGCCGCAAATGTGGGAAAATGACCATCAAAATGAACCTTAATCGTGGCATAAATGCCACTCATCAACCGCACCGAAAGCTCTCTGAAATGTGGAACCTAGGCGCAAAATACAAAGCGCACCCATCCTACTCAGGGAACTCCCCAAGCCTAGAGGAAGTCCCCTCATCTTCGTCAACGGGCTCGTCCTCCCGGTGAGCCCCGCGAGAGCGAGAGTCAGAACCTCGACGACAAGTCATGCTAATCATGTTCAAGAACATGAAAAAACTAAATTGATGGTTCTATAGTGTCTAAAGTTCGCCTAGCCGCATGATACTATGTTCATAAAAAAAAAATAGAGTGCGTAGTACTAAAACAGAGTATGTTTTTTATTCGACAATAACAAAAAATATTTTAGCAATCAAACAATTTCTTGCAATATTATGACAAATATTGTGACAAATTAAGCATGAAAAGCAAGCAAAAACATGAAGAACAAGCTACATTATATTTACGAACTCAAGGTGTTCAACAATGGCAATTTGCTCGTTTCTTCGTCAAATTAATCCAAACAAGTTTCAAAATACTCCCAAGGCAGTATTCAAACATAAGCATCAAGTGGTTTCATGGCAAGAAATTCAACAAACAAAGCAAAACAAGCAAAATTGTTTTCGAAATTTTCGAAATCCTACGAGTGAAAACGCATCAAATTTGCCAAAAATAGCGTGAGTTTGAGGAAAACTTACATAGATCGGCAAACTAGAGATGACAAGCTTCGATTTGCAAAAAACTTGAGCAAATTTCGTTGAGAAACGAGCAAAATGAAAATTTTGAGTGAAAGACGAAAAAAATGAAACAAGCAGCGGCGAAATGAGGAAGAAGGGTTTTAAATCCGGAAAACCCGACTCCATCGCAAGGTGATAATCTTGGCGCGTCGCAATAGCACGTGGCAGCAAGCGATAGTTCCCTTTCCTTAGCGATGCAATTCCTTAGGCCCCATATTGGTTTATGTGGACCTTATGTAGAAAAATTGGTTTCCTTGGTATGCTAGTTAGCCCCTTATAAGAAAATTGACATGATAAGTAGTCGGCTCAATTACAGTCGTGATAATTGGTTAACCTAATGATGATCGTCTCACTTAGCTTAAGAGCCTAACATTGGCTCATTGCAAGCACCGAGATATTAGTTCATAGCAAAATACAGAAAAGCAACAGCATAGCAGACATTCAAGCAAAGCATAGGCAAAACATAGGCAAACTGAGGATCGTTACAAGCAAAATGATCTTCGACGACGTTCCCTAAAATGTTGAGGGTTGTCACAAACAACTGAAGATGACTACAAGTAGAGTTACCTTTGACAATGTTCCCTAGCTTGTGGAGATTTGTCACGAAAACAGGATATGGCGACAAGCGGAGTTATCTTTGACGATGTTCCCTAACTTACGGAAGATGGTCACAAAACAACATAAGTTCGCTACAAGCGGAGCAATCTTCGATTGTGTTCCCTAGCTTGCGAAGGGCTGTCACAGCAAAAAAGAAAGTGAAGACAGGTACAAGCGGAGTGGTCTTCGGCGATATTCTCCTGGCTTGAGGAAAGTCGTCACCAATGTAATAAAATTGGTTACCCTAAAGACATGTACTCGATGGTGCAAGATACACGTTTCTTAACTCTTTTATCTATTTTAAACTAACGCTAGTTTGCAGGTATCGGCGTTACAAGAGTGATTTAGGATCGCAGAACGTTCTGAATCATTCTCTGTCCTTATCGCTACTTTGACTTTTGTTTTCGAAACTTATGTTTTTCCAAACTCAGTCAAAGTGGGGGCTTTTGTAGACACCTGATTGTGTCTCCCCAAAAAACTAAACCCAGTGATGAATATCTTTCACGTCATTGATTATCAAACGAGGTGAAATGTGAAAGAGTCTCGTGATGCATCTGTTTTTAATAAAAATACAATCTGTTTTCGAAAATATTTTTTTTCGTACCTAATTTATGGAAAATGTCCAGTCCAATTTAGTTTGGTCCATGATATGTTGGGTTTTGATGAGTTTAACTCACTGCAAAAACAAAACCCGAGCCCAAGGAAAAACTCACAATTAAATGCATAATTAACAAGATTAGAGAAAAGACTAAATTACCCTTATAGCGTCCTTCGCTCGACCAACGGAGATCATACTTGAGAAAGCTAAGACTCGCAAGCGCAACGACCTCCTACGATATCCACCCACAACGCGATCCCGACTGGTCTCTTACTTGGAGGTTAGCCAAGTCGGACCAAAACACTACTCGAGTAATTAATGCGCTTAAAGGTTTTCTCTCAAGTGGAGATGCCTTATTGAGCTCTTACTTAAGTTAGTTTTCCCGATTCCCCAGTGGCATATTTAAAGGGAAACTCAAGTGACAAATCCAGTCTCCCATCAATGTGGGAGAGTTGGTAAAATCAATTTTTCCTTTTTATTTTTAAATCAAAAATAAAAGAAAATAGCCAACAACTAATTAATCAACAAGTGGCATTTTAAGAGAAGAGGTTAGGTAAGGACCATAGGGGGAAGGGGGGGACCAATACTTGATCCCCAAGGCTCCCAAAAACCGCCACTCATCACCCTTAGCTCCAATGAGTGGCAGCGACGTGGCAGGCCAAGCCTTGGCACCCAAGCAGCCTTGCTGGCTCTTGGTGTGAGTTGGTGGGCTTGCTGCTTTGTGCGATAGAGCTGTTGCCTCGGCCCAGCACGCCACGCATTGCTTGCGGGCTGCTGGCCGAGGGCTGTGCGTGCCGCGCATTGCTTGCAGGATGCTAGCCGAGGGTTGTGCGCGCCATTCTGCTAGCAGTGCTAGCATGCTAGCGCCTTGCCAGCTAGCTAGCACTGCTAGCTCGATGCTGCTGTTGTTGCCCCCACATGCTAGCACAGTTTACTAGCCATGTGCTAGCAGTGGTACGCTAGCATGCCGCAAGACCAACCAGCCTGCCTAGGCTCGGTTTGATGCACATGCTAGCCAACTTGCTATACCAAGTGCCACTAGCACTCGGTATCCCCAGGGCGTTCCGATACTAGGGGTATTTTGGTAAATTTTTAATTAATTATTGATTTACCGTGTCGTCTTATATTTATTCAACTCGACTTGCGACGCTCGGTTTCGACGCTCCTAGCTCGATTTCCGACGTCTAAATATTTAATACTCGAGCGACTCATTAATTCCTTCCGAATTAACTCGTCGTGTTAGATCGTTAGTTGCTTGGGTGTGACCCGAAGGGTTCAGTCAAGATTGAGCTGTAATATTAATTTTACATTAATATTACTGATCGGAAGCGGCCTCAACCTAGGCATTCAGATCACTTGAGCTTACTGAATAATTAGCTTTCTAATAGGTCCGAACCCTCTATCGGAATAATACACTAGTTCGAAGGACACCATTCCTTTCAATCTCCTACTTGTCCTTCAGGACAAGTGTGCTTTTAGTGTATATCCTTTTTCCTATGTCACTTAATGTCTCTTCATGAACTATAAGGCAAGATTATTCGTCATCCTTATTAAGTCCAGACATGTTTCTCAAAATCCGAGTTTAACTGTCAATAAGTAGATGAATTCTGAAATCTATCCGAGCACGACCATGCATTTTCACAGTCTCACTCTTCGAGAGGCCTTGTAAACAACAAAGACACGTTCTCTATTGTTAGTTGGGGGACATTCCCAGTCTTGTAATGTCAGCTTCTGTTACTAAGAGGACCTAGCCGCCTAAATGTTGCCATTATAATCTCCATGTATGGCAGACGTTTGACTAACATCAAAACGGACTAATACTCAAACAAGAGAACTCATAATACTCATGGTCGAGGAAAGAGGTTCCGATAGCCATAATGAAAAGTATATTTATAACGATTTTTAAATCTCTTAAAGTATTTTCATAGGTCGATCAAGTATGGTTCTAAACCAATACCTGTGTATATAATTTATGACAATTATGTCCTTGTAGCACAAGAAATGGTGCTATAAATCAAACTACACACTAATCTCAAGCGGTCATTTATTGTCCATTATTTAAATGACCTAGATTAGGGATAATTTTCGATTATAATATTCAATGTTTACTTAACAGTTGTTTCTTTATCCAAGACTGGTCTTGATACCCTATTTTGAATATTCTCAGAATTGAATGGACTCAATATTTAATTCTAAACCACAATTTAATAGAAACGGAGTGCTAAAATTGCATGAAATTAAATTACTCCAAAACCTGAATGGTTCATCTTAGTGTCTTACATTAAAATGTTTAAAATTAATAAAAACATTCAACAGGGAAATCAAAGTCAATCTCCAATGTGCCTAATTCCCATTGCCTCAATGTGCTTGTTGTGCTTCACTTGAGGCAGAGGTTTGGTAAGTGGATTGGCTACATTGTCGTCCGTTCAAACTTTACAAATTCCGATTTCACCCTCTGATTTGCATTCCCTGATCATGTGAAATCGCCGCTTGACATGTTTGACCTTTTGATGTTCCCTTAGCTCTCTGGCCTGAGCAATAGCTCCATTATTGTCACAATAGAAGGCTATTGGACCCTTGATAGAGGGTACAACATCAAGTTCACCAACGAACTTACGCATCCAAACTGCCTCTTTAGCCGCTTCTGCAACTGCCAAGTATTCGGTTTCAGTTGTAGAATCTGCAGTTATGCTTTGCTTAGTGCTCTTCCAACTAAATGCTCCTCTATTTAGACAGAAACATATCCAGACTATGATTTGGAATTGTCTCTGTCTGTTTGGAAGCTTGTGTCGGTATAACATTCAACAATTAATTCTTCTAAGCAACCATATACCAGGAATTTATCCTTGTTCCTTTTCAGGTACTTAAGGATGTTCTTGGTCGCAGTCCAATGCGCCTCTCCTGTGTCTGATTGGTATCGGCTCGTAGCACTCAAGGCATACAATACATTTGGCCTATTACATATCATGACATACATGATCGATCCAATAAGCGAAGCATATGGAATCTGATTCATCCTTTTTTGCTCATTAGGTGTCTTTGGACACTACTTCTTGCTTAGGGTTATACCATATGACACTGGTAGGTGACCTCTCTTAGCCTCCTGCATGTTGAATCGAGCTGAGCTAGTACCTTATCAATGTAAGTACTCTTGCTCAATCCAATTCTCCTCTTAGATCTATCCCTATAGATCTTGATGCCCAATATGTACCGAGCCTCTCCCAAGTGTTTCATTGAAAAACATTTTCCAAGCCAGACCTTTACAGACTCTAACATTGGAATGCTACTTCCAATAAGCAATATGTCATCGACATATAAGACTAGGAAGGCGATGTCACTCCCACTGACCTTCTTGTAAACACAAGATTCATCTGGATTCTTGATAAAACAAAACTTACTGATGGCTTCATCGAATCGTAGATTCCAACTTCCGTTAGCTTACTTTAGCCTATAAATGGACTTTTTATGCTTACATACCTTCCCAGCATTGTTTTGGTCAACAAAACCTTCAGGCTGTGTCATATACACATTTTCTTCCAAAATTAAGCATTGCGACCAGAAAAAGGTTTCATCGTAATCAATACCATGAATTTACCTGTATCCTTTTGCTACCAGTCTAGCTTTGTAAATGAATACATTTCCATCTTTTTCGGTTTTCAATTTGAAAATCCACTTACATCCGATAGGTGTGTAAACTTCGGGTAAGTCAACCAAGTCCCAGACTTCTGAAATCCATTTCAGATCTCATGGCCTCTTGCCATTTAGCAGAGTCGGTGCTCGCCATCTCTTGCTTGTAGGTTGCCGGTTCGTCTCCATCCTTTACCAGGATGTCCTGATTCTCGGTTAATACAACACCAAGATATTTATCACGTTGAGACCTCGGCCTCTATGACCTACGTAGGGTAATAGACTGAGCATTTGCATTGTCGGTTTAACTTTGCACATTTTCACCAGCGTCAACGATGCTGTTTGAGCACTCTGACAGTCAATCTGATTTTGTTGCTCGTCCTCTCGAACTTCATCGAGTTCGATTTTCCTCCCACTTGTCATTTTGGAAAGGTGTTCCTTCTAAAAAAAAACACCATCGCGAGCAACAAACACTTTGTTCTCGGATTTGTTGTAGAAGTAATACCCTTTGGTTTCTTTTGGTTAGCCCACAAAGAAAACCTTGTCATATTTGGGGTGAAGTTTTCCAGAAATTAATTTCTTGACATATGCTTCGCATCCCCATATCTTGAGAAATGATAACCTTAGAGGTTTCTTCGTCCATAGCTATGGAGTCTTTTCTACAGCTTTTGATGGAGCACGGTTCACTGTTAGTGTCATGGTTACAAGTGCGTGTCCCCAGAAAGAGATAGGAAGATCACAAAGACCCATTATTGATCGTACCTTGTCCAGCAAGGTTCGATTTCTCCTTTCTGATACTCCGTTTCATTGTGGATTTCCTGGAGGTGTCATTTTTGAAAGTATACCCTTTTCTTTCAGATGGTCATCGAATTCTTGGCACACGTATTCACCACCTTGATCGATCGAAGGGCTTTGATTTTATTGCCAAGCTGATTTCTAACTTCAATCTAAAATTCTTTGAACTTTTCAAACGATTCAGATTTGCGCGACATAAGGTAGACATATCCATATCTACTATAGTCATCTGTGAAGGTGATAAAATATTAATGGGACTTTCTTGTGGTTGGGCTCATTGGTCAACATACATCGGTGTGTATTAAGCCCAACAAGTCACCTGTCCTTTCTCCTAACTTAGAGAATGGCTGCTTTATCATCTTGCCTAATAAACATCCTTTGCAATTCTCAAACGATTGTAAATCGAATGACAAGAATACCTTCCTGTACAAGTTTCTTGATGCGTTTGATGTTAATGTGGCCAAGAAGACAATGCCACAAATACGTCTCATTTGACTCAATGGTCTTAGCTTTCTTGGTGGTATTATTAACATCATAAACTCGTTTGTCTAACATAAGCACATAAAGACCATTTTTATAATGTGCAATACCATATAAAACATTATCGAGATAAAACGAACATTCATTGTTCTTTACTCGGAATTCAAAACCTTTGGCGTCCAACGCCGAAATTGAAATAATGTTTTTGGTAATGTTGGGAACATAATAATAGTTTTCAAGTTCCAAAACTAGCCCTGAGGGAAAACACAAACTGAGAGTTCCTACGGATACGGCCGCAGTTCTGGCTCCATTGCCGACCCGAAGTTCAACCTCTCCCTTCGATAGCCTCCTAGTGTTCCTTAGTCCCTGAGAATTGGAACAAAGGTGTACGCCACATCCGGTATCTAATACCCATGATGTTGAGTTAGTGAAGTTTAAGTCTATAACGAATATACCTGATCTAGAAGCAACAGTTCCGTTCTTCTTATCTTCCTTGAATTTGAGGAAATCTCTCTTCCAATGTCCCTTCTTCTCGAATAGAAGCATTCGGAATCAGATTTAGAAGATGCTACCTTCTTATCCTTGTTATCTTTGACAGCTTTTGGCTTAGGCGGAAAGGTCTTTTTACCATTCCCTTTAAAGCGTTTCTTCTTTTTTCCTGAGTGCTTGAACGGCTTGCCCTTTTTTATCATGAGCATATCATGCTTCCCCTCATCCTTGAGCGTTTTCTCGGCTTGCTTCAACATCCCATGAAGCTCGGTGAGGGTCTTCTCCATGCTGTGCATGTTATAGTTCATCTTGGATTGATCATAGCCTTTGTGCAGCGAGTGGATAATGATGTCAATTGCCATCTCGGTTGAATACCCTGCATCAAGCCTTTCCATGTTCTTAAATAATCCTATCAATTTGTGTACATGTGGGCTGACCGGCTCTCCTTTCTTAAGCTTACTCTCAAGGATCTGCCTGTGGATTTCAAACCTTTCAGTTCGGGCCTTCTCTTGGAACATGTTCTGTAGCTCAGAAATGATCTCAAAAGCTATCTTCTTCTCAAAGAAAGTCTTTTGAAGGTTGGGAGACATTGTGGCCAACATGATGCATTTGACATCCCGATTGGCAGTTTTCCCGATTGGCAGTTTGCCATCGGTTTAGGGCAGCCTAAGTCACTTCCTCATTGGGAGTCTCGGGAATTTTCTCATCAAGGACATATTCCTTTGGCTCTTACATGAGAACTATACGCAAGTTCCTTTGCCAATCAAGAAAATTTGGCCCATTCAACTTCTCCTTGTCGAGAATTGAGTGCAACGAGAATTGGTTGTTTGAGTTAATTGCAGACATGGTTCTACAATTGAAAGAATTTGAAATGAAAAACTATTCATAATACTTAAATAAGATTGAAATCATGCATATTTATCAAACTTATTTAAATTTCTTATTCACACATTAAATTGTCCCCATTTGGTGAGAATAAGTCGATTCCAAGATCCAAAGAATCAATGAGTAGCTAAGAATGCTTTGACTTATCTTAACACTCAATATTCTAAGGTAAGCAACTCTTTGCTAATGGCTCCAAGCCACTCTTGGTTAGATAAATCATCACATCTAATGATCACTCAACAACTTATCCACTTTGCCACGACATGTTAGGACTCCATCACTCATATCGTTGAGTATAACCAAAACTAACATGCATACCCGGTATGCTTTACGTTTCCTAGGAGTAATAGTTATGCCTCGCTCTGGCTTAGCCCATCACTACTCTCAATAGGTCGGTAAGTGTTGTTTTGGAATGACAAATTTTACTCAATATTTTGGGGACCTAGGGTTTCTATGTTGGTTGATTTAAGTGAACTTAATTAATCATCGCAACATTCGAAATCCTAAACATGCATTTAACATATAATTCATATATATATAAATATATATCGAAAATATAAGTAAATGATGCATTTGGCAACTAGCATGACCCCTTGAGTCTTCAAGTTTTCAAGGGTCTTCTTTTCCAACTTCATGGCTTCATCTTCGAAGAACCTTCGTCTTCAAGACATGACCAAAATAATGCAAATAGTAGTCTATACAATTAGGACTAATATAAATATTAAGGTACAAAAATACTCAATGTGTAAGCAGACAGTATTTAGATTTACAAAAATACATGACGGGACGCAGTCCGAATTTTCTAT
Organism: Chenopodium album; assembly: GCF_948465745.1. NCBI lineage: Eukaryota > Viridiplantae > Streptophyta > Magnoliopsida > Caryophyllales > Amaranthaceae > Chenopodium > Chenopodium album. The sequence continues at coordinate 34,436,256 of NC_137848.1, read as the reverse complement.
CCTAATCGGGCCCCACTAGTTGCCATTTTATAAAATCTGTGAGAGAATATACATTCCACTCATCCATTCACTATTTGTGAATGGCCCATGCAATTTACAACAATAATCAAGTAACAATGCACAAACACGCGTAAACTAGTAACTAACTTAGGTGGTTAATCCGAGTAACGCGCCCAATTAAAACTAGTCAAAGTTGTTTAATCGATTATGTAATTAAGCGCAATTAAAATTGAAACTCCCACTAAATTCCGCATCCATCTTAATTAATCCAATTAATTAAGCCGGTAAACCCAAAATTTTGCCAAAATAAAATTTTGCAAGTGCCGTTCAAAACCGAGGCCTAGCCTCCAACATTTTAATTAAAATTAATAGACATGATAAAAAATAATTAAAATAAATAAAATGGCAAAACGCAAAACATAGCCCAACGTTTTCGTGTGCCTAAAACCTAACAACAATGCTTGGTTTGCTAGGCACCAAGCCACGGCTAGTCGCACATTATCCTCCCTTATGCACCAAGCATCACACGCACATGCTCACACTCACCCAGCCGCACATGCCTCGCACAGCCACACACACAGAGAGTAGAGCGCATGGCGCACACAACATGCTATCTGCTGCTGCTGCCTTGCTGGCCGTGGCCTGCCACGCTGCTGCTCAGCAAGCGCTAGCCACGCTTGGCTGCACGCACCAAGCAGCAGCCACGCCTTGGCAACCACATGCGGGCTCTTGTGCAGACCGGCTAGCTAAGGGTGGTTTTTCCTTAGTTTGCATGCCAAAACCTCAGGATTAATTCCGAATTTTGCGTGACTTATTTAATTAATTCTAAATTAATTTTAGATTTAATTTAATGAGCAAAATGAAAAATAACAAGTCCAACTTAATAACTTCATTCAAGTGCACAAACCCAAAATTATTTCCAAGAACTATTCTTTAATAAAATTGATTCAACTTGATGCAATAAAATGAATAGGACTATTCTCACTATTAATTTAATTAACTTAAATTAATCATGAGATTTGACAAAAATAAAGAGGAGTTGGAATTATGAACACAAAATTCAAATAAAGATTCCAACTTTTACTTGTGAATCCTTGAAAAATTATATCATCCAATATGAAGATAAATGAAATTTCTATCACAAGATTGAAACATTATGATTCCAATCAACTTAATAAATGATTAAATCAAAAATTCAACAAAAAATTCATGGAATTTAGTAACTCAAAGTTCCAACCACTTAAAACAATTAAAGATTGGATCTTTAGTACTTAGAAGCCTCAAATAATAAAATTTTCACACTTAATGCAATGGATTTGTAATCATGTGAAAATTTTACTAATCTTTCAAGCACTAATTACTACAAAGTAACCATGCTTAAAGAGGTCCAAATATGCAGAAACATTAAGGAAAGAACCAAATACATAATCACCATAAATAAGCCATTAAGATTCAAGGTTAAAAGATATAAATTTTTTCGTCAAAAACGAAAAACCCTCGAAAAAAGGCATTTCTGGTCGGATTTTGGCTTTTTCACAGTCCTAGAAGGCTTAAAAACTTTCCAGAATGCTGTTTCCACCCGAAATTCATTATTTTTCGCCGCAAATATGGGTTCGGGGCCAAAAATCTCATTAAAACGGGATTAAAATAAATAAAATCAAGTTACTAATCTAATTAGTAACATAAAACCAGAAAAATAAAGCCATAAAAACACCTTGAAAATTTGTAGTTATAAAAATAAATGAGCAAGGTTCCGATACTGCTATTGGGTTTCGATGAGTCTAACTCACTGCAAAAATAAAACTCGAGCCCAAGGAAAAACTCACAATTAATATAACCAAAATGCATAATTAATAAGATTAGAGAAAAGACTAAATTACCCTTGTAGCGTGCTACGCTTGACCAACGGTGCTCTTACTTGAGAAAGCTAAGCCTCGCAAGCGCAACAGCCTCCGACAATATCCACCCACAACGCGACCCCGACCGGTCTCTTACTTGGAGGTTAGCCAAGTCGGACCAAAACACTACTCGAGTAATTAATGAGCTTAAAGGTTTTCTCTTAAGTAGAGATACCTTATTGAGTTCTTACTCAAGTGAGGTTTCCCAATTCCCAAGTAGGATATTTATAGGGAAACTCAAGTGAGAAATCCAGTCTCCCATCAATGTGGGAGAGTTGGTAAAATCAATTTTCTCTTTTTATTTTTAAATCAAATATAAAAGAAAATAGCCAACAAATAAGTAATCAACAAGTGGCATTCTAACAGGAGAGGTTAGGTAAGGACCACAAGGGGAGGGCGGGACCAATACTTGATCCCCAAGGCTCCAAAAACCGCCACTCATCACCCTTTGCTCCAATGAGCGGCTGCCACGTGGCAGGCCACGCCTGGGCACCCAAGCAGCCTTGCTAGCGCTTGGTGTGCGTGGCTGGGTCTGCTGCTTTGTGCGGCAGTGCTGCTGCCTCGGCCCAGCACGCATTGCTTGCAGGCTACTAGCTGAGGGCTGTGCTCGCCACGCTGCTAGCAGTGCTAGCATGCTAGGGCGCTGCCAGCTGGCTAGCACTGCTAGCTCGATGCTGTTGTTGCCGCCCGCATATGCTAGCACAGCTTTCTAGCCATGTGCTATTAGCCCTGATAGAAGTGGTGCGCTAGCATGCCGCAGGACCAACCAGCCAGCCTAGGCTCGGTTTGGTGCGCATGCTAGCCACCTTGATATACCAAGTGCTCCTAGGAATCGATTTGCTCGGGGCATTCCGATGCTAGGGGTATTTTGGTATTATTGATTAATAATTGATTTTTCCGTTTCGTCTTATATTTATTCGACTCGACTTTCGACGCTCCTAGCTCGATTTCCGACGTCTAAATATTTAATAATCGAGCGACTCATTAATTCCTTCCGAATTAATTCGTCATGTAGAATCGTTAGTTGCTTGGGTGTGACCCGAAGGGTTCAGTCAAGATTAAGCTGTAATATTAATTATACATTAATATTACTGATCGGAAGTGGCCTCCACCTAAGAATTCCGATCACTTGAACTTATTGAATAATTAGCTTTCTAATAGCTTCGAACCCTCTATCGGAATAATACACTAGTTCAAAGGACACAATTCTTTTCATGATATAGGTCCAATAATAGTTTAGTAGGATGGGGCTCGAAAAGAGCTTTCTAACAATATATTATAAGCCCAATTCCGATAAATAATGAGAAAGTTATGGCCAAAATACTAAATTGGGCCTAGAATGATTTTATATATGGCCTAATGATCAAGTGGAGGGCCCATTAATTGTTATTCCTAAAGTGATTAGGATTGACTTTAATCTTCTAGAATAATCTAGAAGGTTATTTTAAGTTCTAATGGAATTAGGATTGATAATTATACTTTTATGTTATTTAGAAAAGATAATGAATTTTATGTGGAATAAAACAAATATTTTAAGGATAAACTAATCTTATATTAATGATAAACAAGGAGTCTAATCGTCTAATTATATTAGGGGAAGGAATTTGTACAACTGTTTTATCGTTGCCGCGCCATCGCGCTGCGAGGAGTCCATCGCGGCGCGATAGGCTTATCGCATCACGATAGGGCTATCGCATCGCGATAGGGGCTGTTTTACTTTGAGTCAAATTCTGACTTTTTTCTAAGCGTTCCGCATGTTTTCTCTATAAAAAGGTGCGCTATTTCCCCGTTTTCAATCATCAACGATCATCTAATTCTATTCTCTCTCAAAACTAGAAGCTTGTTCTTTCTCCCTCTTGCTAAGCCTTCCCTTTTCAAAAATACAATACCCATTCACGAGAATTAGACACACATAGCCAAGCTCGAAGTTTCCTTCGCCCTAGACGTGAAAAGTTCATAATTTTTGATGGTTTGGTCCCAAATCCCTATTTCAATTATTTAAATTAATGGTTTGATTCAATATTTTTATTGAAGTTACTAACGTGTGTATTGTTTTGATAGAAAGAGATACGAGGCAACAATGAGTAATTTCATTTCTCTATATCTTTAGAAAGCATGCTTAGATTATATTAATTCCTAGTATCATGTTAGGATGTTATTTATTGCTTTCTAGTATCATGCTTAGGTTGCTTCCTATTTCTTCTATCATGTTAGTATCATGTTAAGGCTAAAGCTTTAATCTTTATTGTTTAGTGACATACTAGGATTTTTTATTAATCTTGTTAGCATCAACAATATTATGTTGCTTGATATATTATTCTTATTTCTTGATTGCGCCGTCTCTTGCAGGTTTAAAGGGAATTTGTACTTGAAATCACGCTTAATAAGATAATTAATAATTTTATTTAGGCTAATGTGATTTTAATTCAAGCGATTGCCAATAATAGATTTGTCTGTGCACTAATAATTAAACCAACAATGATTAAACAGGTTTAGGATTAATATATTGATTGTATGTTAGTCAGAAAACGCACATGAATATGAGAAGAATAAAGTAGAGGCCTATTTTTAGGGTAGGTTCAATCACTTTTAGGTTGGATTTGTACCTTCATCCCCGAATATCCAGTCATGGTTCAAGACCACTATGGATTTAGCGATCTCTAGGATCGTGAAAGGGTGTAACCTTTACCCTGTGAACAGTTTAAAAGTTCCTAAAACTTGTTGGCGACACTTTTCCTCTAGCTTCCTTCCCTTTGGACGCCACCACGCTTAAGTGTATGATCACAGTGGGGCTCAAGTGTGGGATGCTTGAAATATTCCCTACAGGGGTCTACTCTATTCCCAAATTCTTCTACATCTTTCCACTCTCCACTTGCTTTCTCCATACATATCATTCCCCTAATTCTTCCATGATCTCTTTCTATCTATGCATGTTGAATCGTGTTTGATTCAAACAATTAACAATAAGTATCCATTACTTCCCTTTCTACAACACCTGGTCAAGGAGAGAAGGGCGCTTAATCAAGGAGAACACCTTCATTTAAGTACTACTCTTCGACAAACCCATCAGACACAGAAAAAAGTTCATACTAATGGCTTCCAAACAAGAAGTTGACGAGCTAAAACAAAATATGACTAACTTGACGAGATGTTCAAAACTCTCGCTCTTCAAGTCAACGACCCTAGTAAGCAAAAACAACTTAAGCATATGGAGGAGAGCCTTAGCAATATTTCCAACGATTATAAGTATCAAGGAATTAGCTCACAAGGGGTCTTAGTGGACAGAGAACTTCTTCCGCAGAAGTTCAATGCCAACGACATCCTTATGTTTAAGCCAACTGATAACCCTTACTTCCATTCGAGAGCTTTCGAGACCATAATGAACATTAAAGCAGTGGATAAAAAGGTATTTCCTTCGCTATTCTCACTATCTCTTGAGACCTTTGTCCACAATGGTTTTTCTCCTTAGATAAGGAGAAGATGGCTTCTTGGGAAACCATTACAAACGCTTTTATAGAAAGGTACAAGTGTAATATTCAAGTTAAAACCGACCAGACAACTTGACATGCTCAAACAAAAGGAAAACGAAGGGTTTACCTGTTTTTTCAACAAGTGGAGGGAAACTTCCACTAAGATGATAGAGGTTTCTACCGAAAAAGAGTCCATAAGGATGTTCATTAAGAATATCCAAGACAAATACCAAAAGCACTTGAAATATCTGCACAACATAAATACCTTCAAAGCTGTTTACAACATAGGCATCGATATTGAAGACGACCTTTTGAAAGTTGATAATGCGAAAGGAAAGAAGAACAACCATCCTTTTTCTTCCTCTCCCATTAATGAAGTACATCCTGCAAACACCTCTAAACGACGAATCCAAAGGTCGAAAAGAGTGTTCACTCCACTTGGTATGATTTACGAGACAACCTTCGAAAAACTACACCACAAAGGACTAGTCATGCCCATAAGACCTATCAAAGACCTAGTTCCGGAAGCTAGGGCACCTAAGTAGGTTCCTAATAAACACTGCAAATATCACCAAGGAAAGGGTCACGATATTAAGGAGTGTTGGAACCTCAAAGAAGCTATTCAAGACCTGATCGATGAAAATAAAACTTTCAAGATTCTAGCCATCGCAGAAGATCAAATATCCTTCGATTCATCTTTCCTTATTACACCTATAGGCGAGCCCATGATCAAGGCAGTCTATATAACCTCTATCGATGAATGACCATGATTGAGGAGGACGAAGAAGTTTTCTTAGACGATACCAAAGAAAACTCGTCAAGCCTAAAAGAAGACGTACATAAACTGCAAGACGTCATTGCCATGCTCTTGAATGTGGTGGAAGGCCTAGCGAATCGGGTGTCAGTCATCGAACAACGGTATTATCACTAGGACCGAAAGAATGAAAGGAACGACCACCTTCTTCTTCTTCCCGTCAAGAACTTACGGAAAAATTCAATGCTCCTAAGCCACGGGTAAAACGGACCATTGAATAATACACACTAATAGGAATGACTTATAATGAAGCTTTTGACTATTTTCATGGTCGAGGTCTCATCCATCCCATTAGTCCAATTCAAGACCCACCACCTGAGAAATGGCTTCCCAACTGGGATCCAAACTCCTATTGCAGATATCATAGAGGCCATGGTCACACCACAGAAAAGTGCTTCACCCTTAAGGATCGCATTCAAGATCTTGTTGATTCAAATTGCCTTCGTGTTCCTCCAAGCAACAAGAAGGTAAGAGCAGGAGGAAAGACAATCCTTCTTCCGCTTATTCCTATTAAAATGGAAGTCGCATAAATCAAAATGCTAAGGCCAACGAACAAGAAAGAATGTTCACCCTAATTGGGATGAGCTACAATATTGCCTTTGATCGACTCCTTGCTAAGGGACTCATCACTCCAATTGGGCCTATGCAAGATCCTCCTCCAGAAAGGAGAACACCCGAATGGAACCCAGACTCCTATTTCAAGTACCATCAAAGTAACGGTCATACTACAAATCAATGTTGCAAGTTTCAAATTCTCATTCAAGACCTTATTGATGCAAACAAGCTTCCATTCCCTCCAGCTAATAAGAAGACCAAGTGATTATAAGCGCAAGACACGAGACGAGCTTCAACAACAAGATTCCATGATGATTTTCTTTCTTTTTTTTATTTTCCTTCCCCTTGATAAGTCTAGCACAGACACCCTTTGTCTTTCTTAGCTTTATTCCATAGGTTTTTCTTTTTTCCCTTTAATAAAATGAGTATTTATTTCCTTGCATAGGATCTTTGCGTTGCATTAAAAAAAAAAATTCCACGCCGGACTAAGCACAAGGTATACTAATGATTTGAGGCATCCTTGTAGCCATATCGTATCACCTTCACCTTTTCAAATATACAATCCTTTCTTTATAAACACTTTGAGCCTCGTCTAACAATAAACCTTTCTTTTTTCAAACCACATCTACCTCACCTTGGGATGGGTGCAATTTCCAAAAACGAAAGCTTGAGTGATGTTAAAAAAATTTCAAAATATTAAAATAGCAAAAAAAATAAAGTGTGAAAAAGGGCAAGTGTTCCAATGTCATTGATATGAACACGTCTCAGATTGCGTCTCTAATCGAGTGCTCGGTACCGTGCCTGAGAAACATGAATGCCAAGTGAGTGATAGACCGCATGATTGGGATTGCCCACACTCATAAAAATAAAAAAATGCAAAAGCAAAAAAAAAAGAAAGCAAAAATATAAACAAAAGAGAGTTCAAAAGTGAGGAAACCTTAAGCATACAAATACAAAGATTCAAAAGCAAGGTTGCACACCTTGGGAGCTTATCTAGAGTCTTGAGCCTTTATCCCCTTCTTCTTCAAACTTTAGCTTAACCATGTTACAACCCTTAAAAGACCTCTCTGAGGTATACACACACTTGTGCAAGGTTCGGCTAGAGCTACGTTCGGCCAGATTCCTAACGGATACGTAGGCAACCTCACATCGAGGTGCGACCGTAATAAAAATGCATTCACATACTCACATTCTGATCATATCAAAGGATTTCCAATGGTCATCCCTATTCATTTAGAGCTAGACTTGGGGGCTTGATCCCTACATCATTAGCTTACCCAGCCTAAGAGTCCCCATTATTTGACTCTTGTCAAAATATATTCTACACACTTAGCCCTTGCGGCCTAATAATTTTAGTGTCACTTTCACACACGTCACAGATACATGACCGAATAATCCTTCCCTTAGGAACCCTTTGTCATGAAATCTTAACACAACGTTAAAGCATGCCTTGTCATATCAAAATCACTCATCACTTGTAATCATCATTGCATCGCAAAGTATGAAGTACTTAGCCTCCGTGCCTAAGTTATCCAAATACTTTCATCATCGAGTCATCAACTAGGATAGCCTAGGATGCTATAATCCTTGCACCATGAGATATAAAATCAATGCATACACTTGACTAAGCTCATTTAACATGCACCACAAACACTCAAACACTTCACTTCATCCTTTTCGCGTCTTTCTTTTTCGGGAGAAAGTCGGTACACTCCACAAAAATGATGGGAAATTTTTTCTTTTTTTACATTTTCGAGTCACACGAGCACAATCACAATACAATGCACACACGAGTCATGTCGTGTCGTCACATCGAGTCGAGTCTAACACATGTGACAAAATACATTAAGTCACATAAGAGTCAAACACACAAACCTTGAGTCAACCTCAAGTTAACTAATCACAATGAGTCAAACACAACAAGCCTTAATTCAACCCTAAGAAAAACACCAGCAAAGTCTTTTGTCAATTTTTAATTTTACAGGATATAACCATTCAGCAAAGCTCCTGTTCGCAGCCAACCGAACAATCTCAAACAAACATCAAATCTCTTTGTTTAGAGACGCGTGGACATTCCTCTCAAAGCTCTTTGTTTAGAGACACGTGGACATATCATTCAAAGCTCTTTGTTCAGAGATGCGTGGACATATCATTTGAGCTCTTTTGCTCAAAGACGCGTGGGCATCCTATTGAAGCTCTTTTACTCAGAGACGCGTGGACATTCCTTTAAAGCTCTTTTGCTTAGAGACACGTGGGCATCCTATCAAAGCTCTTTGTTTAGAGACGCATGGACATCTCCCTTAAACTCCATTGTTCAGAGACGAGTGAACATCCCTCATCAAAAGCTCTTTGTTCAGAGACGCGTGGACATATCATAAAAAAGCTCTTTGTTTAGAGACGCGTAGACATATTATCAAAAGCTCTTTGTTCATAGACGAGTGAAAATTCCTCAAGGAAGCTCTTTTGTTCAGAGACGAGCGAGCATCAACAGCGGCGAGGTACGACCACAACATCAACAATGGCGAGGTACCACAACAATTGAAGATGGCTACAAGCAGCCAACTTTGGCGATATTCCCTAACTTCTGGAGGGTCGTCACAATAAAATGCAGCAAAAAAAATCGGTTACTTAAGAGACGTGTGCTCAATGGTGCAAGATACGCGTTTTTAACTCTTTTATCTGTTTAACTAACGCTAGTTTATAGGTATCAACGTTACAAGAATGATTTAGGATCGTAGAACGTTCTGAATAATTCTCCGTCCCTATTGCTACTTTGACTTTTGTTTTCGAAGCTTACGTTTCTCCAAACTCAGTCAAAGTGTGGGCTTTTGTAGACACCAAATTGTGTCTCCCCAAAAACCAAACCTAGTGATGAGTACTGATGAGTGGTATTTATACCACTCTTTTATCCTTTTCTTTAAGGATTTTTCCCTTCATTTGGCACTTGTTTGAGCCTTTTTCAAGCAATTTGTTTTAGTTTACTTTGTCTTGTTCCTTTTTGTGTTTTCCCCCTTCTTTTCCTTTGTTTTTGGCCTTGCTTTGTCGCTTTCCCTCTTTTCTATACTTATGTTTGTATATGAGTGTTTGAGTAGGTTAAATTGAGTGCTCGTGTGATCCTACTCGAGGCTTAGTCAACCTTTTTGAGTGCATTGGAATAGCGGAAGAGAGGAGCATGGATTTGGAGAAGAGTCCGGAGCTTTCAAGAGGAGGGGCCGCTCACTAGAGAGGAGCGCCCGCTCCATTTTCTCATCAGATCCCCTGTTTTCCAGACTTATGGAGCGCCCGCTCCACTAGAGAGGAGCGCCCGCTCCTTTTTGGGAGAGCGCCCGCTCCAGTAAGCGGCTGTTTTGATTAATACCGTCTAGAGCGTCCGCTCACCCTCGATGGAGCGGCCGCTCTCTTGGGTATTTTCGTGCTTTTTAATCTTTCTGTAGAGTAATGTGAGGGGCATAAAAAGACCCCTAGTTTTTGTAATGAGGATTATGTACATTTTAACCCTAATCTTAGAGAGAGAAAGTGTAGTATTATTCAAGTTTCATTTCAATCAATCAAGCAACCTTGCAAGTTTTGATCTTTCTACCTTTGCCTACTTAGTAATCTCTAATCCTTTCTCTTAGCTTAGTTTATTTGCACTCTAGTTGTTTATTTCTATCTATTTTGTGGATTGATATCTTTTGGTATTTTCATTTTATTTGATCATGTTTGCTTCCATGTCTATTTTGTTTTCATTTAGTTTTATTATCATGTTTATTCTCCCTTCTCTAGGCTAATTTCTTAGCTAGGGGAAGGGGGTGGAAAGTATGTGTTGAATGTTGGAAGAATGATGATGGTTGGTTTGAATACATGCCTTAAATTGATGAAATATTTTATTTTTAATGTCTTGAGATTATTGTTGCACTTTATTTGATTGCCTTCTAGTTTAAATGCATGAAAATGATTTGAACTAGATCAAGATCACCTCTATTTTGATGATTGCATGAAAATGAGTTGTTAAAATAGAGTTTATTGATTTGTGCCTCTTTATTCTCTTGTTTTTGCTAGTGTATAATAGGATGCATGAGAATTATTCTATTAGCATAGGGCTTTTTCATTGATTTTCCTTGACCATTGCATGAGAATGAATTGTTTAGGTAGGATCTTGTGTTCTTTGGCATGTTCTTCATGATAACTATCATTATTCACCTCTTTCTAATCATGTTTGACACCCTCGTACCCCTAGCGTCGTTCTCTCTTTACTTTTAATCTTCTTTATATTTGCTTGTTTGTAGTCTTAGTACCTTTTTATCCAAAAACCAACAAAATTATCCTTTCCTTGACTCTTGCATAGTGAATTTGATATTTAGCTTGCATGCTTCCCTTGGGTTCGACCCTATACTTACCCCTATATTTGTATTAGGGTAGTTTAGGTTATAAGTAGTTAATTTGATTTGGGTTGGTAGTCCCAACGACCTACTAAATCCCGATCAAGTACCTTTCACGTCATTAAGTATCGAGCAAGGTTAAATGTTGAAGGGTCTCATGAATTCTTCTGTTTTCTAAAATGTTTTGATAAAAATAGTTCATTTCTCTTTTTGAAAATCATTCATTTCATACCCTATTCATCAAAAACGTCCAATCTAGTTTAGTATAGTCCATAATCAGGGTCCAAAAATTAGGTAGTTGTATGGATCTTTAAAATACCTTTCCAATGATATATTATAAGCCCAATTCCGAGATATAAAGAGAAAGTTATGGTCAAAATACTAAACTGGGTCTAAACGAGTTTTATGTGCGACCCAATATTGTGTTGAGGGTCCATTAATCTTAATTATATTCCTAAAGAAATTATTATTATTAATTAGAATCTTATATAAGTTTCTAAAAGATCATAATTATCCTTTTTGAAAAGATAAGATTAAAGAATTTAAAATTGGATAAAACTCCTCTTTTTGAAAGTCCTAATTCCATTCGAAATGAAATATGTTCAGATATTATTTTTGTGCCTCATAATTTCTATCCAAATAATAGATGGTTGGATATCTCTTGAAATTAACTTTCCAATTATATATTATAATATTAATTCCGAGATATAACGAAAAAGATATAAAAGAAATACGAAACTCTATCCAAAACTAACACCCTTCCATTATTTCGGCCATATCTTTTATTATACAAAATTTTTGAATCTAATTACAATTGGGTTGGAAAATATATTTCAAGATCTTTCCAACGACATATTATATGCCTTATTTCAACTTCTCGATCAAAAGTTATGATAAAAACAAAATCCGCAAAAAAAACTATTTTTATCGCGCCGTGATACTCTTTATCTTGCCGCGTCGAAAGGAATTTTACTTTGATTTGAATTCTAACTCTTTTCTATCGTTTTTGGATGTTTTTCTCTATAAATAGGGTCTTTTTCCTCCATTTTAATCACCAACAATTATCAACAATCATCTTTCTATTCTCTTCTCTCTAAGCTAGAAGCTTATTCTTTCTCCCTCTTTCTAAGCCTTGCCTTTTTATATACAATATTCGTCGCTCACGAGATTAAGACAGACCTAACCAAGCTCGAAGTTGCCTTCGCCCTATACGTGAAAGGTTGATAATTTTTGAGGGTTTGGTCCCAAATCTTATTTTAATTATTAAAATTAATCGTTTGATTAAATAGTTTCATTGAAGTTACTACCGTGTGTATTGTTTTGATAGAAAGAGATACGAGGCAACAAAGTGAGTAATTCAATTTCTTTATTTCTTTAGAAAGCATGTTTAGATTATTTTAATTCCTAGTATCATGTTAGGATTTTATTTATTGCTTTCTAGTATCATGTTTAGGTTGCTTCCTATTTTCTTCTATCATGTTAGTATCATGTTAGGATGAAGCTTTAATCTTTACTTTTTAGCAACATGCTAGGATTTGTTATTAATCTTGTTAGTATCATGCCTAGGATCTTGATAATATTATTATTCTTTGATGAGATTGAAATTATGATGAAGATTTATATGTTGCTTGATATATTATTGTTATTGCTTGATCATGCCCTCTCTTGCAAGTTTAAAGGGAATTTGTACTTGAAATAACGCTGAATAAGATAATTAATTATTTTACTTAGGCTAATATGATTTTAATTCTAGTGATCGCCAATAATAGTTTTGCTTGTGCATTAATGTCAACCAACATAGATTAAACAGGTTAAGGATTAATATATTGATTGTGTGTTAGTCAGAAAGCGCATATGAATAGGGGTGTACATAAACAGGACCGAACCTGAAAATCGACCAGAACCAGACTTGTTGGGACCGGACCTGTGGATTCAGGTCTGGTCCCGGTCCTTGAAATTCAAGGATTTCAGGTCTGGTCTGGATTAGATCTAAAACCGAGGTTTTCATGTCCGGACCTAAACCTGGTAAAATTGTGTTTTTTTTGTTTTTTTTTTAAAAAAAAAAACCTGTTTTTCAAAAATCAAAACAGGTCCAAATTATGCAACAAGTTTAAAATCATCATAACAGGTCCAAATATAAGTCCAACCAGTTATTTATTAAAGAAACAAAAAAATCACAAAACAGGTCCGTTTAGATCCAAACCCGGACCGGACCTATTGTATCTGGTCTGACACGGAACAGGATTTGTTGAATCAGTTCCGGTCTCCGGTCCTCAAAAATTCTTTAATTCAGGTCCCGATCCCAACAGGCCCGGTCCAAGTCTGGTCCGGTTTTGGATTAGTGTACAGCCCTACATATGAAATAAAGTAGAGGCCTATTTAGGGCAGGTTCAATCTCTTTTAGGTTGGATTTGTAGCTTCATCCCCGAATATCCAGTCATGGTTCAAGAGCACTATGGAGTTAGCAATCTCATGGATCGTGAAAGAGTGTAACCTTCACCCTGTAAACGGTGTACAAGTTCATAAAACTTGTTGGCGACTCTTTTGCTCTAGCTTCCTTCCCTTTGGACCCCACCATACTTAAGTGTATGATCACAGTGGGGCTCAAGTGTGGGATGCTTGAAATAATTCCCTACGATTATCAAACCAAGAGTTACTTAGAGCCATTAGCAAAGTTTTGCTTACGTTAGAATAATAAGTGTTGAGACAAGCCAAAGCATGCTCAACTACTTATTGATTTCTTGAATCTTGAAATCGCCTTATTTTCACGAAAAGGGGACAATTTTGAATGTGTGGATAAGACGTTTAAATAAGTTTGAAACTTGCATGAATACTCTAAAATTAGATATTATTTAGTATTATGAATGGTTTTTCATTTCAAATTCTTTCAATTGTGGAATCATGTCTTCAACTAATAACGACAACAACCTAATGTGCCCGGAACCTCCCCAAAAGTTACCATTTTCTTTAAAGTTGGTGAACTTTAAGGAATGGGAAGAGGAACTCCGAAAGACCCTCCCAAATTGCTACTTAGAGCACATTCTCGACACTTCCATCCCGAGTTTTTATTCAAAGGGGGTTATGAGTGATAAGGATCATGAAGAATGGAGTCGGGATTGCAAAGAGTCTAACGACTTAACGAAAACTCCATCCCAGAATAATGGAAAGGGAAGTTTTCCAACTATTTTCCGGACATGCTCCTCAAGGCTCTAGAGGATATAGTCAATTTGAGGGTCACCAAGAGCATCAAAGGCAACTATGATGGTCTCGTAGAGGAAGTGACTAGGTCACTCTCCAACATGAAGATCAATCCGCCGCAAGAGGGATGCCTTTCCAAGGAGAGGCAAGAGGTATGGGCACAAGTCCACAATGCTAGGCTAAGAGCCTGAATGCTACTTCGAGCTCACGTGCTCCGAATGGCAAGGCTACTCACTCACTTGGAGCTCATTGGCAAGCCGGTGGAGGATGAGCATGCGGCTCACATGCCGTTAATTTCACTGCACTCAAGATATGTTGCATTAAAAATGCGGCTAACTGCAATCGGAACAAACTCTCTTTGATGGAGGTTATCCATGAGCTTCAACGAGTCGATTCTTGCGAAAGTACTAAGCTCAAACTTGCTCTAAGGGCAAAGAAGAGGGAGTTCAAGAACAATGCAAAGATGCAATACTTCTACTGTAGTAGGAAGGGCCAGTACAAGAGAAAATGAAGCATGTACCTAGAAGATGAGGCAAAGGGAAAAGCCTATACTCAAGTATCTTCTTTATAAACTTACACTTGACTACAAGCAATTCATAAGGTATTAGATACCACTAATGAGTCACTATATGTTCCTATTTCAAGAACCAAGTGAGAAGAGCTTACCAAGTGGATGTGGATATACAAGCGGAAGAAGAAGACAATCTTTTCGGAAAGGCTTGTAATCACATAGTTTGTCTTAAACTTGTTTAAGTTTTATTTTTAACCATACATTGATCTTCCGACGTTAGACGTCGTTTTGTTTCGATCACAAGACTATTGTTTCAAAAGTCTTGCTTATATGTTTATGACATGACACGTTCATCTAAAATGTGTATTTTTTCTAGACAAAGAAGTTTATAATGTTGAAAATATCACTAGGAAAGCTAAGACCATAGAGTAAAATCAGACATATTCTGGCAATGTCGTCTTGGCCACATTAACATCAAACGCATTAAGAAACTTCTACCTGAAGACATTCTTTACTCATTCGATTTAGAATCTTTTGAGAATTGCGAAGGATGTTTATTAGGCAAGATGATAAAGCAACCATTCTCCAAGTTGGGAGAAAGGGAAAGTGACTTATTAGGCCTAATACACATCGATGTATGTGGACCAATGAGAAAAACCACAAGAAACAACCATCGATATTTTATCACCTTCACAGAAGACTATAGTTGATGTGGATATGTCTACCTCATGTCGCACAAATCTGAATTGTTTGAGAATTCAAAGAATTTTAGAGTGAAGATGAAAATCAGCTTGGCAAGAAAATCAAAGCCCTTCAATCAGATTGAGGTGCTGAATACTTGAGCCAAAAATTCGATGACCATCTGAAAGAAAAGCGTATACTTTTAGAATTAACACCTCCAAGAACTCCACAATGGAACGGAATATCCGAAAGGAGAAATCGAACCTTTCTAGACATGATGCGATCTATAATGGGTCTTAGTGATCTTCTTACCTATTTCTAGGGACATGCACTTTTAACTGCGGCACTAACACTGAACCGCACTCCGTGAAAAGCTGTATAAAAGACTTCATATGAATTATGGACGAAGAAACCTCCTAGGATGTCTTTTCTCAAGATTTTGGGTTGCGAAGCATATGTCAAAAGATTAATTTCTAACAAACTTCACCCCAAATCTGAAAAGGTTTTCTTTGTGGGCTACCCAAAAGAAACCACAGGGTATTACTTCCACAACAAATCCGAGAACAAAGTGTTTGTTGCTTGTGATGGTATCTTTCTAGAGAAGGAACACCTTTCCAAAATGACAAGTGGGATGAAAATTAAACTCGATGAAGATCAAGAGGACGAGCAACAAAATAAAATTGATAGTCAATGTACTCAAACAGCAGCTATTGACGTTGGTCAAAATGTGCAAAGTAAAACCGACAATGCAAATGCTTAGTCCATTACCCTACGTAGGTCGTAAAGGCCAAGGTCTCAACCTGATAGGTATCTAGGTGTTGTATTATTCGAGAATCAAGACATCCTAGTAGTGGATGGAGACGAACCGGCAACCTACAAGCAAGCGATGGCGAGCTCCGACACTACTAAGTGGCAAGAGGCCATGAGATCTGAAATGGATTCCATGTTTTAAAATCAAGTATAGGACTTGGTTGACATACCCGAAGGTTACACACCTATCGGATGTGAGTGGATTTTCAAATTGAAAACCGACAAAGATGGAAATGTATTCATTTACAAAGCTAGACTGATAGCAAAAGGTTACAGGCAAATTCATGTTATTAATTATGATGAAACATTTTCTCCTGTCTCAATGCTTAAATCAATTTGGATCATCCTAGCGATTGCTGTATATTACAATTATGAAATATGGAAGATGGACGTCTAAACTGCCTTCCTTAATGGAATTTTGGAAGAAACTGTGTATATGACACAACCTAAAGGTTTTGTCCATCAAAATAATGCTGAGAAGGTATGCAAGCTTAAAAAGTCCATTTATAGGCTAAAGCAAGCTAGCAGAAGTTGGAATCTGCGATTCGAGGAAGCCATCAGTAAGTTTTGCTTTATCAAGAATCTAGTTAAGTCTTGTGTTTACAAGAAGGTCAGTAGGAGTGACATTGCCTTCCTAGTCTTATATATTGATAATATATTGCTCATTGGAAATAGTATTCCAATGCGAAAAACTATAAAGGCCTGGCTTGGAAAATGTTTTTCAATGAAAGACTTAGGAGAAGCTCAATACATATTGGGGATCAAGATCTACAAGGATAGATCTAAGAGGATGATTGGATTGAGCCAGAGTACTTACATTGATAAGGTAATGGTTTGATTCAACATGAAAGAGGCCAAAAGAGGTCACCTATCCATGTCACATGGCATAAACTTACGTAAGAAGTAGTGTCCAAAGACACCTGATGAGCGAGAAAGGATGAATCAGATTCCATATGCTTTTCTTATTGGATCGATCATGTATGCCATGATATGTACTAGGCTAGATGTATTGTATGCCTTGAGCGCTACGAGCCGATACCGATCAGACCTAGGAGAGGCGCATTGGACTACGGCCAAGAATATCCTTAAGTACCAGAAAGGGAACAAGGATAAATTCTTGGTATATTGTGGCTCAGATGAATTAGTTGTTGAAGGTTACACCAACGTAAGGTTCCAAACAGATAGAGATGATTTCAAATCACAATCTGGATACGTGTTCTGTCTAAATGGAGGAGTGTTTAGTTGGAAGAGTTCCAAGCAGAGCAGAATTGTAGATTTTATAACTAAAGCCGAATACTTGACAGCTGCTGAAGCGGCTAAGGACGCAGTTTGGATTCGTAAGTTCGTTGGTGAACTTGGTGTTGTAACCTCCATCAAGGGTCCAATAGATCTCTGTTGTGACAACGATTGAGCTATTTCTCAGGCTAGAGAGCCGAGGGAACATCAGAAGGTCAAACATGTCAAGCGGCGATTTCACATTATAAGGGAATGGAAGTCAGAGGGTGAAATCAGAATTTGTAAAGTTGGAACGGATGACAATGTAGGTTATTCACTTACTAAACCTTTGCCTCAAGTGAAGCACAACAAGCACGTTGCTGGAATGGGAATCAGGCACGTTGGTGATTGGCTTTGATTTCCTTGTTATGTGTTTTGATTAATTTTTGGATACTTTAATGTAAAACACTATGATGAACCATTCAGATTTTGGAGTAATTTAAATTTCATGCAATTTTATCACTCCATTGCTATCTAATTGTGGTTTAGAATTAAATATTTAGTCCATTCGATTTTTGAGAATATTCAAAATAGGGTATCAAGACAATGTCTTGGATAAAGAAACACCTATTAAGTGAACATTGAATATTTTAATCGAAAATTATCCCTAATCAAGGTCATTTAAATGATGGACGATTAATGACCACTTGAGATTAGTGTGTAGTATGATTTATAACACCGTTTCTTTTTCTACAAGGACTTGATTGTAATAAATCATTTGCACGGGTATTTGTTTTGAACCACACCAGATCGACCTATGAGAATACTTTAAGAGATTTAAAAATCGTCATAAGTACACTTCCCATTATGGCTATTGGAACCTCTTTCCTCAACCATGGGTATTGTGAATTCTCTTATTTGAGTACTAGTTCGTTTTGATGTTAGTCAAACGTCTACCATACATGGGGATTATAACGGCAACAATCGGGCGGCTAGGTCCTCTTTGTAAGAGAAGCTGACATTACAAGACTAGGAATGTCCCCCTGCTAACAATAGGGAATATGTCCTTGTTGTTAACAAGGCCTCTCGAAGAGCGAGACTGTGAAAATGCATGGCCGTGCTCAGATGGATTTTAGAAATCATCTATTTATTGACAGTCAAACTCAGATTTCGAGAAACACTTCTGGACGTAGAAAGGATAACGAATAATCTTACCTTATAGTTCATGAAGAGACATTAAGTGACATAGGAAAAACGGCTATACACTAAAATCGCACTTGTGCGGAAGGACAAGTGGAAGATTGATAGGAATGGTTTCCTTCCAACAAGTGTATTATTCCGATAGAGGGTTCAGAATTATTAGAAAGCTAATTATTCAGTAAGGTCAAGTGATCGGAATTCCTAGTTGAAGGCCGCTTCCAATCAGTACTTTTAATGTATAATTAATATTACAGCTTAATCTTGACTGAACCCCTATGGGTCACACCCAAGCAAATGACGATTTGACATGACGAATTAATCCGGAAGGAATTAATGAGTCGTTCGAGTAATATGAACTTAGACGTTGGAAACCGAGCTAGGAGCGTCGAGACCGAGCATCGCAAGTCGAGTCAAATTAATAAAAGACGAGATGGTAAAAATCAATTAATCAACAAATTACCAAAGTATCCCTTGCATCGGAATACCTCGAGCAAACCAAGTGCTAGGGGCACTAAGGATAGCATGGTGGCTAGCATGCGCGCCGCACCGAGCCTAGGCTGCTAGAAGCGCTGGCTGGTGCGTGGTGCAGCGTGCAAGTGCACCCTTGCTAGCATCGCTACTAGCACATGGCTGGCTAGCAATGCAAGCATGCGCGCGCAGCATGCTAGCTAGGGCTGAGCAAAACTATCTGATAATCCGAAAATCCGAAAAACCGATCCGCATCCGGTCCGGAAATTTAGGATAACCAATCCGAAAACAATTCGGATCGGATATCCGATCCGAAAATTTCGGATATCGGATCGGATATCGGATATCGAAATTTCGGATTTCGGACGAATATCCGAAAAAATACCCTAAAACCAGCAAACCTTATATACTTCCCAAGGCCCAAATATCCCCCTGACCCAAATAACTAAACCAGCAAAATGAACAAACCCTAACCCATTCCCTTCATTCTCATTTCTCACCGCCCCCCTCTTCTCCCTCCTCCCTCTTCTCAGATCTACATGTAACTCTCCTCTCAAGTTCTCAGATCCTCCTCTTTCTCCTCTCTTTTCTCCTTGTAACTCACACCCTGACACCCTCACTCCTCCACCAGTACGTCGCGCGCGACTTCCCTCACTCCTCCATCAATCGCAACTTCCATCACTTCTCCACAAGCGACAACAACCTGAGTTCCATCACTCCTCCACCAGCAGCGGCGGCGACAACTGGAGTTCGTTCCCTCGCTCCTCCACCAGCGGAGACAACCCGAGTTCGCTCCCTCGCTCCTCCACTAGCGGCGGCTTGGCTTGCTTCCCTTGTGCTGCCATTTTTTTGTCATTTGTTATTACCACTAATTTGAATTAGTTAATCGGTTTTAGTTTTGATTTTGGAAACCAATTTCTTGGTTATATAGTTGTGATTGTTTTAATTTTTCTTACAAATAATGGATATAGGTTAATAACTTAATAAGTTATGCTTTTTGAACTGTTAATCAAGTGTTGTTCTATTTTTGCTTTGTTAAAAAATGGGAAAAAAATATCAACTTTTCCATCAAAATAAAAGTTGTAATTAAAGTAGTCGGATATAGGATATCCGATCTATCCGATCCGAAAATTTCGGATCGGATACGGATACCAAATATCTGTATTTTTAGATTCGGATATCCGATCCGAAATCAACTTTCGGATCGGATATCCGATCCGTGATCAGGCCTAATGCTAGCGTGATAGCACCGCTAGAAATGTGGCGTGCAATAGCCTCGTGCAGTAGCCCGCAAGCACGCGAGGGGTTATGGGCCGAGGCAGCAGCAATGCCGCACATGATGGCGCCCAACAGCAGGCCCAGCCGAGGGCACCGAGCACCAACAAGGCAGCTTGGCGCCCAAGGCAAGGCTTGCTACGTGGCGGCAGCCCATTGGAGCCGAGAGAGAGAGTGAGGGGCGGTTTTGGGAAGCTTGGGGATCAAGGATTGGTCCCCCCTTCCCTTGTGGTCCTCACCTACCCTCTCCCTCCATGTTGACACTTGTTGATTAATTATTTATTTGATATTTTCTTTTATTTTTCATTTAAAAATAGATTGGAAAATTGATTTTTACCAACTCTCCCACATTGATAAGAGAGTGGGGTCCTCATATGAAGTTCTCTATAAATACCCTCCTTAGGAATTGGAGAACTTCACTTAAGAAGAAACTTAAAATGGCATCTCCACTTGAGAGAAAACCTTTAAGTTTTCATAATGCTCGAGTAGTTGTTTTTGGTCCGACTCGGCTAAACTCCGAGTAAGAGACCGTTCGGGTCAGGTTGCAGGTGGATACTGTTGGAGGTCTTTGCACTTGCAAGACTCGGCTTTTCAAGTAAGAGCTCCGTACTGTGAGCGAAGCACGCATCTAGGGTTATTTGGTCATTTCCTTTATCTTGTTATTTAAGTCTTTTAGTTATATTAGTTATGAGTATATCTTGGGCTCGAGTTTTGTTTCCACGGAGAGTTAGACTTTCCGAAACCCAACATGTAATACTTCATATTTTTATGTATTTTTATAAAATATTTAAATATTTATAAAATATTTTTTAAGGGCTCAAGTATTTCAATAAAATATTTTAAAGGGCTAAAGTATTTTAATTATAAGGTTTTTTAAAAGTAAAATATATATATTTTGGGCCAAACGCTTACTAATTATAGGGCCTTGTTTAAAACATCGTATGTAAACTATTCCTACATACTCCTATCGGACCTTCCCTATTTCATTTAAATAAGACCAACCCTTTATATAAACCCTTGTGGGTCAAACACTCTATAACTCAAGCCCATTTATTTTTTGAGCCCAAACTTAAACGCTACTCTCTACTCTATAAATACATCTCAAAACCCCAAAATTTTCCCACACTAAGAGGCTCAAAGAAATCAGATTACACAATGTAAGTACTTCCTTTTTTTTCTTCTTTCTTCTTTCTTCTTTCTTTTTCTTTTCTTTTCTTTCATTTTCTTTCTTTCCTTTTTCTTATTCTTTTTGCTTGTTTTTCTTTTGGTTCATGCGTGAACTATATCACGCAAGCAAGCTTCTTGCCTTGCTACTTGCTGCCAAATGTCGCCACCCCTAGTGCCAACACCAGTGAGCTCCGGCTGACTGCCGACCAACCACTACGGTGGTCCCCTCCTCTGTCCTCCTTGTTTTTAATTTAATTTATGTATCATATATATTTTTGGGTATTGGTTTCTATTTTAAATTATGATTAGTATGTTTTAAAAATTGTGGTTTAATGATTAAAGAGTATAAATTTCAGATTTTGTATTATTTTAAATTATGATTTTGTAAGGTATTTAAAGTTAGGGTTTTAATTATAAAAGATTTGATTTTTAGGATTCTAACTTGCAATTAATTGGGGGGTTTTATATACTAATGATTGGAAGTGTTAATAAAGCTTAAAGATTGTATCTTTATGGAGTTTTAATGAGGTTTTGTTAACATGTTAATGCTGGAATTTTTATTTTAGTACTACTTTTGTGTTTAAATAAAAAGGGGTTGATTACCCTTATATAGAGAAGGTTTTAATTGGTTTTAATATAATTTTCAGATTTATTTGAGGGGTTTAAACCTTAAAAAAAATGCTGGAATTTTAACATAAACAATATAATTGGGTTTTTTTACTTTGTGGTTTTAATTACCCACTTATCGAAAGAGTTTTAAAGGTTTTAAAGTGTTTAAAAGATGCTGAAATTGAGTTTATATGCTTGGTATTGTATGAGACTTTAAGTTGAGTAAATTCTAGCATTGTGGCTAGTTGAAAAGACGATTTGAGGTACGTATGCGCGTAGGATGTATTATTTATGCGTAGTACCATGTTAGGAAGTTAAATTGATATTAAGTATAAGATTAGTATCATGTTAAGTTGTGTTGTGGTACTTGGATTGATTGATTGGTTATCCATGTCTTGTATGTAAGCATGTGAATATATTGGAATAATTATTATGAGCTTGATACAAGTTGAAAGTAATTGAATCACGTTATATTATTTATTATTCATTATCAAGAAGACATGTAATTAATAAGCAAGGCTTATGTTTATGGAAAAGAGCTAAAGTTATATTTATTGAGCACGATTCATTATTTTATTCTCACCCATTTATTATTGGAGTTGAGACAAGAAAGTTAGTTTATTGATTTACTCACCCACATATGTTGAGGTCGAGTCAAGAAGTTAGTTTATTACTAACTCACAAAAGTTGAGATTGAGTAAAGGAAGTTATTAGTGCATTTTATGCACCAAGGTAGTAATCGTGCAATTTTGTGCACAAAACAAGGCAAGGAACCCTAATTAAAATAAATAGTATGTGTTCATTAATTAATTCAAGAATTAATTAGAAGAATGTGTTGATTATTGTTATGTTTATTCCTGATTGATTGGTTGGAGTCTTCACATGTTAAATTGATAAATTACGTAAATTGTAAGAGGATACACACCAAAAATCTTGGAATGTATATACCTTGAGTATGAACATATGGGGGGGAGTTATGTGACTTTATATTTGAGCATAGCTTCTACACGGGTACAGGATGCTGTACTTTCTTTTATTATTATTTATGCGTTGGAATTCCATCACCAAGGTGTGACTTAGTAGGTGCTAATTGGGGGTGGCTCCCTGATTAGAACCTTCATTTTTAATGGGCTATTTTTAAGGAAGGAAACCCGTTCGATGCGTTATCCAAAGCTATATATTAATTAAGTAAAGTAGAGTCATGAGTCAAAGGTAAGTTGACGTGTATTGTATGACAAGCATGTTTTATTTTTTTATTTATTGTCTACTGCAAGAATATTCATGTTAGTGTGATTATTCCTATTGGTGCATATGTACTCAGCTTTTACATATTTGTACTTTCGTATTTGTGTTTGGATTTTCTTTGTATTGGCCCTACTATGATCCATTTTACATGGCGAGTAGTGAGGTTGAAATAAAGAGAAGTACAGGTAGAAGGAGCATATCAAGCATGGTAGGATTGAACGAAGAGGGTTATATATTTATTTGATATTATTTATTGTATTAGATTATTTATGTAATTGTGACATTAACATTAATTATTGTTTATATTTTAGTTTGGTTTTTAAGAAAGGGTTTTTAATGGTTTAATGTAAGTTGGTTTTAAATTTGAGTTTGTTTTTATTAAACTTTATTTTATTTGAGTTTTAAAAGTTAGTCTTCTGCTGTGTGACTTTGAAAATAGCCTTAACCATTATCATGGTGGCGGTAATACTTTGGATATTTTCTAAAAATGAGTTTATTTAGAGTTAGAAGGTATTTTAAAGAAAGGGAATTTCCGGGGTGTTACATTTCTTGCTCCTATCAAACTTCTTGTTGTTCATCATCTTTTTGAAACTTCTCACTAGCATAACAGTCTCTTCCTCATCAACTTCAGATTCTTCTGAGTCTTGTGCTTTCAGAGCAAGACTTTTGTTCTTAGAATTTTCAGTATTGGAACTTAAGTGAAGTTCATGATTTAGCAACGATCTAGCCAGCTATTCCATATTGAACTTTGTAAAATCCTTAGTTTCCTACAATGTAGTGACCTTGGATCTCCAGTGTTCATCTTGTGGAAGAATCCTTAAGATTTATCCAGCCTGTTCATCTATAGGAATGTGCCTACCAGGGGAACCCAACTCATTAATTATATCATTATATCTTGTAAACATTTCCTCTATGGTTTCCTTAGGTAGCATTTCAAATCTTTCATACTTAGACATCAATAAATCAATCTTAGAACGTTTTACCTCATTTGTACCTTCATGAAAAACTTCAAGTAGATCCCAAATTTGCTTAACAGACTTGCATCCCACGATTCTGTTATGTTCATGGGGTCTAAGTCCACAGTGTAGGAATTTTATAGCTAAAGCATTTAATTCAAGTTTCTGATATCTTCTTTATCAAAATCAGTTAATGATTTAGGAACTACCTCGTTTTTCTCATTAGTTTTGATTACCTTAAAATCACCAATTTCAATAACTCGCCAAACCTGGTAATTTTCTACTTTGATGAATATCTCCATCTTGTTCTTCCAATAGGTGTACAACTTACCATTGAACATAGGTGGACATTTGGTAGAGTACCTTTCTTCAAGCTTCTCTCTGTAGTTCATCTCTCCTCAGGAACTTACTCAGTAAAGTTATTTGCTTACACACCAGAACCAATGCTCTAATACCAATTGTTAGTTAAGATGGACACTACAAGAAGGGGGATGAATTGTATGTGAGTTCCTATTGACTACTTTTGCATAATATAAAACAGAATATAAAAGGAACTTGCAATGCACATATGATTTTACGAGGAAACATTCAAGGACCCAATTGGAAGTAAAACCTCGACCCTATAAGGGATTTGCAACACCAAAACACTTCACTGTTATAGGGCAAACACTCTTGTTACAACCTATTATAATCAGACCTAAACTCACAAGTTCCAGACTGAACTTTCTACACAATAGAACCTTATTCCACCCAACCTATGTCCATGATTTAGATTCACTATGTACTCCCTGAGTACTTTCTCACTCAACTTCAACCTAGAAGCCCACTACACTTCATGTAATAAATAATCCAGTCACCCAAACCAAAACAATACAAACGTTTGACTTCTAATATGTGATAGGAAAGCTACACATGGAAACCGAAACTAATATGACAAAGCTTTAGACTTGGCAAACATACACAATTAATCTCTCTTTTAGATTCTTCACACATAAACTCCGAGTTACATTATGATTTCTACTTTATGTACAAGTACTACTCGTATGTAAAGTAGGGTTTTGCAAAACATAGAAACTATAAAATTGCCATAAATCATATAACACGGTTTATGTAAATCTTTTGTGAAGAAAATCCTTTTATAAAACTTATCAAAGATAAAAATATGAAGAGAATAAAATATTTTTAAAACCTAATTTTATAAAATAGAATCTTTTAGAAAATCTTTTCATATATTAAAACTCACCTTTTATGAAATTTCCTTTTATAAGCTTGCTAAGCTTTCCCACGCTTGTAATAAATTTCATGCATAAACTAGCCTAACATATTTACAATAATCCTTAAAATTTAAACTTAACATAACTAAATTATTTCGTCAATCGCTGTAAGTTAAGGATACTTGCGCTTCGCAGTCCAGGATTAAGATCCTGCTGTCTTATGTTCACCAGCTCCTTGCTGGAACTTTGCAGGCCAAGTTCTTATGGAACTTGCTGTATTCAATGCAGACCAAGTTAAGCTTCTCAACTTTCTGTCTTCAAGTTCCTATTAGGGAACTCAGATAGTTCTAACAAAAGAACTCTTCTTCTATCTTTTTTAACTTTCCTTGAAATCTCCTCGAGTCTTTATAGGCAGGTTACTTTTTCACTTCGAAAGTCTACTTCACCTGTTCAAGTTACAACACTTGGAGAATTATTATTAGTTGAAGTTTGCTCTTTGTGTTCATCATCATCAAAACTCATAAGCTTCAATATTTTTATGAGTAATCAAACCCTAACTTTATAATAAAAAAAGGTAGTGTGTAAAACTAAATTACAACATTAAATCGAGGGTTTGACTCATTAAAAACATGTTTAAACCATAAATTAATCAATATCAACAACCTAGCATCAAACCCTAACCAATTACATAAAATCCCCAAATTCTAAGGTTCATAAATTAAGGTTCTTGATTAAATAAAAATCTGAAATTTATATGAATAATTTAACAACATCACATACCCAAAAGCAATAGCAAAACATAATTAAAAACATGATTTTAAAATAACAAAACACTAGGATTAAATTAGGAAGAGAAAAGAGTTCTTTTTTACACAATACCGAACCGCAAAAGGAGAGGAGAGAGAAGGTGGCTAGTGATGGTTGTCGGCTGCTGCTGCTGGTCGCCAGTGGCTGGTGGTGGCACCTGTGGCTGTCGGCATGAGTGAGGGGGAGAATAGAGAGAGGCGTGGGAGAAAAAAGAGGAAAGAAAAAAACGAGTAAAAATAAGGGAAAATGGAGAGAGAAAATAAAGGGAGGATTTTTAGGGTTTTTGTGAAATCTTACAATAATGATTCTAGAGTGGAAAATCTTGAGGTTTTAAAGTATTTATACTTCCGTTTTTAAAATAAAACCTCATAATTGCAAAACTGTCATTACTAAATCCTACTTCCCCTTAACTTCTTCCTTTGGGGCCAACTTATTGGGCTCTTAAGTGTCCTTAACCTCCTAATAAGTTTATCCAATTATTTAAATAAGATGGACCCAATTCAAAATACTTTTATTGCCTCAATTAATGACTCATTTAATTTTATACAGACATACATATTATTTAAATAATTAATTTCTTTTAAAATAAAATGAATCATTTTTAATAAATAAAATAAATAAAAATAATAATTTATATATATAAAAATATTATAAAAAATACGAAGTATTACAACCTACCCTCCTTAAAAGAAGTTTCATCCTCGAAACTTGAGGACGAAATTCATAAAACTTTGTTCAAAACTTGTTTAAAACCGTACTTTTTCACCCACTTAATTAAAACTTTTCTTAATACTTATAGTTGTATACTTTTTGTAGTCTTTCTTAATATTTTTCTTTCTAAACTTTGCATAAAATTGTGCAAAATAGACTAAAAAAGCACAAAAATGCATGAAAATAAGATAAAAAGCGCAAAATTCTACCACATTGTACCTCCCTTATAGAAAATGAGTTACGTCCCCATAACTCAACTAACCTCAAATAATTCTGGGTACTTCTTCTTCATTTCATCCTTTGCTTCCCATGTCGCTTCCTTAGTCTCTTGGTTTGACCACAAAACCTTTACTATCTTGACATCTTTCTTGCGTGTATGATCAAGGGTAAGTAGGTTGTTGGGACTACCAACCTAAACCAAGTTAGAAATTTATACCCTACACTTACACTAAGCTAGTTAGTGGAAGTAAAAGGGTTGATCGTCAAGGAAACAAAGTATTGCACAATTGAGTGAAATCAAGAATCTATTGCAAGTAGGAAGGGGTATTTTGATTTGTTTTGTGAATATCAATGATCAAATTAACTACTACAAAGATTGAAGCAAGCTAATTAAGAAGGTTCAAACTAGAAACACTAAAATAAGGAATGAAAAACTAGAATTGGGTGAAATATGATCAAATCACTAGGGAGAGGGGGTTCTAATCATGATCAACTAAGACAATAATGATAATCAACATGGATTCATGCCAAGGAATAGAAACTCTACCCAAATAACTCATTCCCATGCAATTACTCGAGTTAATTGATGAATTATACCCAACCTAGACTAAATCATTTCCATGCATCTAATTTAGAACATCAAACATTGGAATTAAAGGTGAACATCAATAACTCCAACCAAATTAAACACAAATTCATCAAATCAAGGCCAAATCTAATCAATTATCAATATGATCCTAATCAATCACGATTTTCACCCCTTTCCCTAGCTAAAATCTAAGCTAGAGGGAAGAAGAGAGCCATTATATCTACTCTAAGCAAGCATTGAAACTTGATCAAGCTTAACATAATTCCATATTCAAGAAAAAGCAATCAAACAAGATTAATCAATGAATTAAAAGGAAAATAAATATTACCAAGAACAGTTAAACCAAATACCAAAGTAGAGTAAGAGATTAATACCATTTAAGCTGAATTAAGGAAGAAAACATGATATTCATTGATTGAATTAATGGAAACCTTGAAGAAATTTGATTACAAAGATGAAATTGAAGTTTGAACTACTTTCTCTCTCTAGATTACCAATAGTTTCTCTCACTAGATTAGGGCTAGAAACAAAATCATCGTCTAATTACATCATTAAAGGAATTTATACCCCTATCTCATTCCCAAAAATTAAGTCTAAAAATGAAATAAGAATGCACGGAAAACCTAGGGGAGCCGCCGCTTTAGAGGGTCTTAAGTTTCCATCAAACCCACGGGAGCGGGCGCTCCACCCCAAAGGAGCAGGCGCTCCACCAGCGAGGAGCGGCCGCTCCTCCATTCTGCTGGAGAAGTGTGAAATTTGCTTGGGAGGAGCGGGAGCTCCTATAAGGGTGAGCGGCCGTTCCATCAAACTAATCCGGTTCTCATGAAATACTTCATGCTCCACTCTTCTACTACTCCAAAGCATTCCAAGGTTCAAGCGAAGCTTCGGGGAGATTTATCACGAGCTTTCTATACAAGTTGAACAATTAATCATACACAAATGTAAGCAAAATAGTAAAGGGATAGAATGAGGGAGGAAAAGAGGAAGAAAACACCAAAAATCAAATAATATAAGCTATAGGCTGTTGGGTTTCCGTAAGTCTAACTCACCGTGGAACAAAACCCGACCCCAAGATCCGCTCACAATTAATATAACTAAATGATATAAATAACAAGAAAGAGAGAAAAGATGATCTTACCCTTGCCGGGTGCTTCCTTCACACCCTGGAGCTCTTACTTGAAAAGCCAAGTCTTGCAAGTGCAGAAACCTCCTACGGTATCCACCCGCAACTTGACCCGATCGGTCCTTACTCGGAGTTTAGCCGAGTCAGACCAAAACACTACTCGAGTATTATATGAACTTAAAAGGTTTTCTCTCAAGTGGAGATGCCTTTTTGAGTTCTTACTCAAGTGACAATCCCAAGTTATGCCTTCGTTATTTATAAGGAGTGCTTCCTTGTGAATTCCTCTCATCTTTCAATGTGGGACTTTTTCTCAAAAAGATCCCACATAGAGAGAATTTTGAATTCAATACCTAGTTAAATAAACCAAGGAATTACTAAGTAACAAGTGTCACATGGTTAGGTGAGGACCACTTCCTCACTTGCTCCCCAAGGCAACTCACATCCATTGTTAGCTAACCACGTGGCACCCAACCTTGAGCCCCAAGATTGGTTCGGTGGGATCGCCACCCTTCGGCCCGCGTCCATGACCCGTCACCCGAGTCCGCGACCCCGTTGCCACATGGCGCTCCAATGTGGCGCGCTGCCAACGTGGCTAACGTGGGCGAAACCTAGGTCATTGGTTACTAAGATTCTCTGATCAAAACTAAATTTATTAAACCAAACCCAACCCTAAGTATAGGGGTAAATCTGAGTCGAACCCAAGGGAATGCGGTATTTGCTAAGGTCTCTAGCTAAGCTATTCCGAAGTCTTAAACAATGGGTTGGTCTAAGTTATACTATTGAATTAACTCAATCAAAGCTTAACAAATAGAATTCAAATATCAAAGCACTAGGGAATTTAGGATCCACATGAAATCATGATAAACTTGCTAATTTGCGTGAATTTGAGCAATCAAGCAATGCGAGGGAAAACGATATTTGCAATCAAAATCACTCAAAGAGCTATTTCCTAGGGTCAAGCTAGATGTCTCTATAAATGACTTAAAAGGAAAATCGCAAATTAACTTCAATCGATAATAATAGCTTCCAAATCAATTTTTCGTGTCATTGAAAACTACTATGCAATCTATCTTGATAATCTAGGTTAGCTACTCCTCTTCAAATCAAACACATGCACAAATTTCATCAACCAATTTAATCACATCATCAAATCAATTAAAAATCCAAATTAGTATATATTATCAATCATACGTGCTTCACCACTTCCCTAGCAAAGAAACTACTCACTACACATTGTAAATTTGAAAAGCATAACAAATCTAATCATTAATTCCCTCATCAACACTAGAATCCAAATGTCAATAATCAAGTCAAACAAAACTAATGAAATTCAAAAATATATCAAAATTCAATCAACAAATTGCATTAAAAGGGAAAGAATTCTTACAAAACCTTGATCAATATCAAAGAGGAATGAAGATCAAAATGTAGCAATCATCAAATACCAAGTTTCTCTGTCTAAAATCTAAGAACAAAGTCTTCAAAATCTTAAGCTTATCTCTCTAAAATTCTAATCAAAATCTCATCAAAAACTAACTCTAAATCATCCTCCCTCTAGAAAATGAAGAAATTCTATATATTATAAAACTAACTAAAGAGAAGTTAGTTAGACGTCCAAAAAGAACTCCAAATGGAGCGGCCTCTCATCCCATTACGCGGCTGCAACAAAATGGGTACGGAACAGGGGGAAGCCTACTGCGCGACCGCTCCTCTGCACTTCGCGGCGACGCCACAACCTTGCGCGGCCGCTCCTCCCTCACGCTCGCCTGCGCCTAGGAGCAGGGGAGATCTCTTTCGTGCGCTCGGTGGTGCTCCCGTACGCTCCACATGATATATGTTGGGGGAGGCAATCACTAGAGGCCTTCACGTGGGTTCAACATCGATTTTTATGTCCACACAGTATGAGAGCGCGGCCTTAAAGACTTGGCTTATGCACTCCTTCACTTTTGAGCTTCAAGAGGAAGAACCGGGTTGCATCCTAAGCTTTATATGCCTCGAGAGAACACCAATGAGCTTCTTGAAGATCACCAATCTCCTAAAATCAAAGAAAAGCAAACAAGTAAAAGAGAAAAGGAAATATAAACTAAGAAATGCAAGAAAATGGGAAAACAACTAAGGAAAACACAAACTAAAGACATTTCAAGTAAAACTAGAGAAAAAAAGATACAAAAGCAATGAAAAATCATCCTAAAAGAGGCTAAATGAGTTCCATAAATGACACTCATCAAACTCCCTTAAGCTAGACTTTTGCTCGTCCTCGAGCAAAACAAAAGCAAGAAGAGAAGGATGAAAGACTTATTCAAACAAGAAAAAGGAAAGAAAGAGATAAGAATGTGCACTAAGACTCACTTTCGTAGGAATCACAGTTGTTTTTAGCTACAACAAGCCCTTTAAACCCTAAAGTCGCCAATGAGCACGAGTGAGGTCTCGTAAGGGTATTCAAAGAGTTCGAACCATAACTCTTGAAGGTAAAAATGAGGCAAATCAATAAAAGAAAGTAAAATAAAAAATTCAAACAAGTAGCTTTTGAAATGGACTTTTACAAATGATAAAATGCAAGTGAATAAACAACTTTCTATACAATAAAGGTATGCACGTTCTAAGATATCTAAGGTTGATTGAAACATAGGATATGCTAAGCATAGAGAACTAATGAAACAAAATTCACCTTTATCTCAAAACTCTTAGCTTCAAATCCACCTCTAGTGAGCTTCTTAATGATTCTTCGAAGGAACCAGAAAAGAAAGAGATTTAAGGCTACTCGACATCTTGACTAATGCACACTACTCTATAGGCTTGACCCACATCTCCCTCCACCGACTTATGACTCAACCACAAAGGTTAAAAGGTCTTGAGAAGGGTTGTAATGTAAGGGCGAAAAGGGTGTAGGTAGGCTAAAATTTAAAATTTGGTGGTATACCAAAATTGTGAAGCAAAGGGTGATGAATCCACAACACCATAATCAAGCAATTACCAAACAAAAACACCAATACCCACAAGCTTATTCAAAGCCAAAATTACAAACATATATACAAAAAGCGTAAGAACCCTTCCCCCCAATCTAAAATGAAGCATTGTCCTCAATGCTTAAAATAGAAGAAAAAATTTACATCAAAATATTTTTGAACTTTTTCATTTTTCACATTTTTTTAAATTTTACCAAAGCTTTTTGAATATGCTTTGCTTTTTCTCAAATTTTTTTTTCATTTTCTCAAAATTTTCACATTATTGCATTGTCCTCGCCTCTTTTAACTATGGACGGGTTTTTCAACTTGACATTTGCCTTTTATTCACAAGATATTTACAATACAAACTTGCATATATTATAAGAACCAATATTCAACTAAGCCACCATAATCTCCAACAACGATCAATTGCTTCACAAAAACCAATATTGGAAACAAGAATGAAACAAAAGGCTCAAAATCTAAAGATGTGGCTTGAAAAGAAGGGTAATGGCTCAAATTTTTAGCAAATAGGCAAATGAAAAGCCAAAATAAAGAAATAGAAAACTATCCTAGAAAAAGAAAAATCACCACCCCGAAAAGATGCCTTTATTCTTCCTAAATGGCTCGGTCGCGATCTCTGGAGACAAGAGTCAAGTTCTATATAAAGCATACAATAGTCAAGGATCCATGTGCCGCTCATGCAAAATATGTAGAAGGCTTGAAAAGAATGAAACCTCACATGGTTGTAGCAATAACTCATTATTAGTTTCAAATTCACCAAAGGGAGTAACTCCAACTTTCCACAAACAATTAGAATCCGGCTTCAAGGTCCCAAAAGTTCTAAAGACACTACCTTAGCATACTCTATCCTAGATTCAACGAAAGATACTCTCAAACCGTGAATACTGATACCACATAGGAAACCATTCATTCAAAAGCAAATGTTCGAATGATATTATGTCCATAACATGAAAAGAAAACGAAAAGAAAGCCTCAAAATCATATTTTTGTATTTTTGCATTTTTGAAAAGAATGAAAAGAAAAATGAAAGTAGAAAAGAGAAGAAAAGGAAAAGAAAGGAAAATATAAAGAAAAGTGCAAAGATGCATGCATGTCATATAAATCCCAATCGTCAAACAAGTGGTCATTCGATAACATTGCCAATGACTCCAAACACCCTTGGTGTTACTAAGCAAACATCCTCGAATCGTTCAACTCTTCCTAAACTAATCCTATTCTATGCATACAATGAATGAAAAGAAAGAAAAAAGGGAAATAAGAAAGATCTCACCGGGAATCCAAGCTAAGCTAAGAAAAGCGGGGTAATGAAAATACCACCTCCATGAAGCTTCAATCAAGCATAGCATGAATTATAAAATACAAGTGAGAATGAAAAAGAGGAAAATAGAGCTATATTCAAAGAAAACGGTTAGTAACTTCAAAACAAAATAATAAGAAAGCAAAATCAAAAATAGAAAGACAAAGTAACAAAATCAAACTAATCAACAAAATCAAATCAAAACAAACCAATCAAAATATTAAAATCAACTATACACTCAAAATAGCAAAGTCAACTATACACCTAAGCTACAATCATTTGGATCAAAGGGATTTGGATTCAAGGGTTTTAGATTTAGGGATTTGGATTCAAGGGAGCAAAAATCACCAACTCATCATGAAAGAGCAATCATCATCAAAATCAATCATCAAAAGATTTTCGACAAGAAAAACATGATATGATTATGGAAAACAACAATACTCAACAACATCAAGTATATCAAGACAGGCAATATAATCATAAACCATCAAGGCATGAAAAATCAAGGACATCCAACAACAACAAAATTGGCCACCGAGACCCTTCCATAAGACTAGTGTCCTCCCAAGACAAACAAAAATACATCTCAACATCCAATCAATACAAAACAAATATCGCATAATAAAAGGGATGGAGCTAAAAGCAAAAAGAGGGGGAACTAGTTACCACCAGGCCCCCGACACCATCATCATCATCCTCCCTATCATATGAGAAGTTGGATGGGGGACCATAAGGATCCCATCCCCTAGTGTAACCGGGTGCCCAACCATAGGGACCCCTTGATGAGTGACATTTTTGGCACTCATTTGGTTCCTTTTTGGATGATTTTTATTTCTTTTTATCTCTCTTTTCTTTAGTTTTCCTTAGTTTTATTCTTGTTTTCTTCATTTTATGCTTTTTGTGGTTAGTTTCTCTATTTCGTGCTATTTCTTGTTTACTTGCTATTTTTCCCTTTTACTTGCTTTTTATCCTTTGATTGTAGGTTGTGATTGATTGTCCAAGGATTCCCGGGCTTCCTTTCTATAGTTTTCCGTTGATTTTCATGCCTAAAGCTTGTGCAAGAAGTTTCAAGTCAATGAGAGGTTCAAGGAGCATGCTTCAAAGTCTTGTTTATGCCTTCCTCATGGCTCATTTTCTTCAAGAAATTCAAGGAAGTTGCTGCCTACCTTATCCTCCATCATCATCATCTAGGATGCGTGCACCTCGTGAGCAAGGGCAAAGAAGAAAGGAGGAAGCTGCAGCTATGTGCGGGCGCACTCGAGGAGTGTGCGGCCGCACATCTGTCGTGTGCGGCCGCACATCAGGTTTGTGCGGGCGCACATTCCTGGGTACACTCCTTCGAGCGCCCGCACCAACGTGGGTCTATTTTTGGACGTCTTTCCCAACTTCCTCTTGGGGATTGTTAGTTATTTCATTCCTTTTATAGTGAGAGAAGTTTGGATCTTGGAGGGGAGAATTAGATTAGATTAGATTTTAGAGAAAGAAAACATTAGCTCTTAGCATTTTTAGAGAGAGAAAGTGTGGGTTTGATGATTGATGATTGAAGATTGCTTCATTTGATTTGATTTCTATCAAGTTTGTAAGGATTCTTTACTCTTTAATGCAATTCAAAGTTTGATTTCATTAGTATTGTTGTTTGATTTGACTAATTGATAGTTGATTGTTTTGCTTGTTTCAATTTGATTTCAATTGATGAATTTGGGAATGATGATTAGCTTAGCTTTGATTTTGTTGTTCTTTATGGATTGTGAGTAGTGTATTTGCTAGGGTAGTGGTGAAGCATGTATTGATGATGAATTGAGGTTAATTTGGGGGAATATTGATTGAGTTGATGATGTGATTAAATTGGTTGATTGATTATGTGCATGTGTGTGTTTGATTTAGGCTTGATCACCCTAGTTATTCACACTAGATTGCATTGTAAGCTTGCTATGATACGGACCATTGATTAGTAAACTTGCAATTTCACGATTGAGGTGCTTTGTGACGTTCCCTAGGTAGTGTTTAGCGTAGTTGACGCTAGTTAGACCTCTAGGTGAACCATCTTAGTATGCTCTTTTGGATACATGATGATTTTCCTTCATATCGCTTGACTTAGTTGGTTCAACCTCCCAAATTACCGTTTCCATTATGATTGCATGTGGATCCATTGCTCTAGTGTCTTAGATTGATTTCATATAAGTTTTGCATTGCCTAGTTTAGCCTAAGTCCTACCTCAACCCTTTCTTGACTCCGAAATAGCTTGATTTAGGCATCGTGCATTTGATATCCATTCCCTTGGGTTCGACCTTGACTTACCACTACGCTAAATAGGGGTTAGTTAAGCTACAAATTTTGTTTGATTGGGTGGGGTGGTAGCCCAACGACCTACCGTTCTCTGTCCCATCAAAATGGCGCCGTTGCCGGGGAATGGTGCTTGAGTGCATGTTGTTTTTGAGTCTATTTCATTTTGATAAAATATAAAAAGATTTGACACTTAGGCTACACTTGTAGCCGTGCTACTAATATTGTCTTTGAGTTTTGTGTGTGTAGATCCCAAGTCATGGGAGGTAGTTCAAGAGTTACCTTGAAGGAGCTTGGAGTGCCCGGGGCTTATAGGTATGAGAGCGCCATAGCTCCACCTATATCACCGGAGAATGACTTTAAAATAAAGCCGGCAATGATCACCCTTATTGAGAGGAGACAATATGGTGGGGCGAAGAACGAGAGCCCATTGAACCATCTTAAGGAGTTTGAAAAATATTGCAA
This sequence comes from Chenopodium album, assembly GCF_948465745.1. NCBI lineage: Eukaryota > Viridiplantae > Streptophyta > Magnoliopsida > Caryophyllales > Amaranthaceae > Chenopodium > Chenopodium album. The sequence continues at coordinate 34,400,146 of NC_137848.1, read as the reverse complement.
CACAATCAAGATTAATGGGATGTCTCAAGAATTCATCCGCCTTAAGTTGTTCCCTTTCTCCCTCATAGGAAGGTCTTTGGAATGGCTAGATAAAGAGATGAAGCCCAATTCATTGAAAACTTGGGATGATGTCACCAAAGCTTTCTTGTTCCGTTTCTATCCTCAAAAGAAAACGGCGGAGGCAAGAGCTTTGATTCAAGGGTTCAAGCAAAAGCCTAATGAAAGCCTTTATGAAGCATGGGAAAGATTCAAGGATTATCAAAGGGAGTGTCCACACCATGGGATTCCCACCTATCAAATCATACATATCTTTTATGGTGGGTTGAGTTCTCATGGGAGAGCAAATTTGGATGCCGGAGCCGGAGGCCCAATCATGAACAAGACGTAAGAAGAAGTGGTTGATGCTATTGATGAAGTAGCTCGTCATTATATGAATTGGCAAGAAGTGGAAAGAGAACCAACAAGCAAGGGTTACTCAATCGAACAACTTAGTATCATTAATGATTTGACCACTTTGATTGCGGATTTAGGGAAAGAAGTTATGTCTCTCAAGGAAAAGCTTGAGAAGCCTCCTTCCCAAGCTCCAATTCTTCCCTCCCGAATTAAGGGGAGAGGTACATCTTCTCACTCTAACTCCAATCTTTCAACTTGTTGCATGATTGTGGAATGTTGGCCATGTCAATTATGTGGAATGAATGATCACAATGCTTCTATGTGCCCAAATGTTTCTTGTAGTGAATGTGATGGAAGTGAAATGGAACACATGAATTATGTCAATAATCATGCTTGTGAACCTAGAAATGATGTTCAAAGGAATATTGGAAATAGGAATCATCATATGAATCATGATGATTATAACCAAAATGGAGGTTATAGGAATCATGATTGCCAAGAGAATCATGGTAACTATAACCATCATGGTTGTAATGGTCATGGTCATGGCTATAGACATGGGGATCATAACCAAGGTTATGATAACTATGGTCAACAAAGGAGCCAAAATGAAACTAGGGGTAATTGGAATAATCAAGCTAGGGGATATTTTCAAGCAAGTTTCCAAGATGGTTCCCCAATTGATTTAGTTCCAAATGCTCAAAGTTTAAATGATAATTCCCATGACCAATCATTTCCTTCTAGAGAATTTTTGGAAAGTGTCATTGAGAAACAAGCAAAGACTTTGGAAATGTGTATGGTTTTGAATGAAGAGAAGTTTAATTACATGTTGGCTTATAACAAAGATTTGAGTGAAAAACTTTCTCAATTGACTAGTATATTCAAGGAATATGCGCACTCTTTTTCTTTGATTCCACCTAGCTTAGATTCTAGGAACCCTATGGATGCCATTGTTACTAGAAGTGGTAAGGTCCTTGAAGGAGGTGTGCCTAAGAAGAGTGTTGCTAATGAGAGAACTAGTAAGAATTCCATTGAAATTGAAGGTGATGAATGCCCCTTGAGCGAAAATGTCGGTGAGGAACAAGTAGAGAAGGTGATAGAGAAAGAGAGAGAGGTTTGCAAACAAAGGCTCCCCTATCCTCAAAGATATAATAGATATAAGTTGGATGAACAATTTGGGAAATTTGTAGAGATGCTTAAGCAACTTCATTTAACTCTTCCTTTCACCGATGTTGTTGAACAAATGCCAAATTATGCTAAGTTCCTTAAGGAGATTTTGAGTGGAAAAAGGACTTGTGATGTGGTGGAGACCATTAGCCTTACCGAGCATTGTAGTGCAATCATCATGAATAAGATGCCTCCTAAGTTGAAGGATCCCGGAAATTTTTCCATCCCTTGTGCTATCAACAAGACCCAAATTGATAATGCCCTATGTGATTTAGGAGCTAGTGTTAGCCTTATGCCATATTCGGTTTATCAAAGATTAGGTCTAGGAGAACTTCTACCTTCAAAAATTACCTTGCAATTAGCCGATAGGTCAATCAAGATTCCTAAGGGAAAGGTAGAAGATGTGCCTTTAAGGGTTGGAAAATTTGTTATTCCGATTGATTTTGTAGTGTTGGACATGGATGAAGATGCTACAATACCTATCATCTTAGGTAGACCTTTCCTTGCTACATCGGGGGCTATGATAGATGTGAAAAGTGCTAAGATATCTCTTAAGATAGGAGAGGAAGTAATTGAATTTGATTTGAATGAAGGAATGAAATATCCTTCCTCTTCTTTAGAAAATTGCATGAGAGTTCAAGTGCTTGATAATATTGTGAATTCCATGCATGAGCACTTGCTCACATCTAACGATCCTCTTGAGTGTGTCTTGTTGAACAAGGAAAAGGTAGGTATCTCAACCAAGGAAGAGCAATTGTATGAAAATTTGCTTAATGAAGGCGATATAGGGAGTGGAGAAGAAACTTGCATGGGGATATCAAGTCAAGATGCTTTGCAAGTGGCCTCAACCAAAGAAGGTAAAGGTGTTCCCATGGTAGAGCTAAAACCTCTACCATCATACCTTAGGTATCAATTCTTAGGCCCTAATTCTACATATCCCGTTATTGTTAGTGCATCCTTGAGTGAAAGCCAAGCTCAAGCGTTATGTGGTGTTTTGAGGAAGCACCAAGGTGCTTTGGGGTACACAATTGATGATCTTAAAGGCATAAGCCCCGCCTTGTGTACACACCACATAACACTTGAGGAAGGCACCCTTCCTTCTATTGAACGACAAAGGAAACTACATCCCCAAATGGGAGAAGTAGTCAAGAAAGAAATCACCAAGCTTTTGGATGCGGGAATTATATTCCCCATTTCAAGCTCGAGGTGGGTCTCTCCCGTGCATGTCGTTCCTAAAAAGGGGGGTATGACCGTAGTTGAGAATGAGAAAGGTGAGCTCATTCCAACTAGAACGGTCACCGGTTGGAGGATGTGTATAGACTATAGACGTCTAAACACATCAACCAAAAAGGATCATTTCCCTCTCCCTTTTATTGACCAAATGCTTGAAAGGTTGACTAGGCACAAATTCTACTGCTTTCTTGATGGATATTCGGGATTCTTTCAAATTCCTATTCACCCCGAGGATCAAGAAAAGACAACTTTCACATGCCCCTATGGTACCTTTGCATATAGAAGAATGCCCTTTGGATTGTGTAACGCTCCGGCGACCTTTCAAAGGTGTATGATGAGCATTTTTGGGGACATGCTTGAAGAGGAAATGGAAGTCTTCATGGATGATTTTTCCGTGGGAGGTGTTTCATTTGAGGATTGCCTCAAAAATCTTGAACGATGCTTAGAGAGATGTGAAAAAGTCAACTTGGTGCTTAATTGGGAAAAATGCCACTTCATGGTGGAAGAAGGGATTGTTCTAGGCCATAAAATTTCTAATAAAGGCATCGAGGTTGACAAGGCTAAGATTGAGGTAATAGAGAAGTTGCCTCCCCCGGTCAATGTGAAAGGGGTAAGGTCATTTTTGGGTCATGCCGGATTTTATAGAAGGTTTATCAAAGACTTTTCTCTTATTGCTAAGCCCTTAAATGATCTTCTCCAAAAAGATGTTGATTTTGTCTTTAATGATGCTTGCTTGGAAGCTTTTAATAAATTGAAGAAAGCTTTGACTTCTACTCCTATTGTCCAAGCCCCTAGATGGGATTTGCCATTTGAGCTCATGTGTGATGCAAGTGATACGGCTATAGGAGGTGTGTTGGGTCAAAGAATTGACAAGAAGCTCCATGTCATCTATTATATGTCAAAGACTCTCAATGGTGCTCAAAGAAATTACACAACAACGGAAAAGGAATTCTTGGCTATTGTTCATTCTTTTGAGAAATTCCGTTGTTACTTGTTGGGGTCTAAGACTATAGTTTTCACCGATCATGCGGCTTTGAAGTATCTCTTTGGGAAAAAAGAATCAAAACCGAGGTTAATTCGTTGGGTCCTTGAGCTTCAATCTTTTGATCTTGAGATCCGAGATAAAAAAGGTGCTGAAAATGTTGTTGCGGATCATTTGTCTAGACTTGAAGATTTTCAAGTTCAAGACGATGGGTCTCCTATAGAAGATCGGATGTTGGATGATTCTTTGTATGTTATCAATATGAAGGAGCTCCCTTGGTTTGCCGATTTGGTGAATTTTCTTGCTTGTGGGGAGTTCCCTCTTTCTTTTTCCAACAATCAAAAGAGAAAGCTTAAGAGAGAAGCAAGGCACTATGTATGGGATGAACCAATCTTGTACAAAAGAGGTGTGGATGGATTGTTGCGCCGATGTGTGCCAAATGAGGAAATACCAATTGTTTTGAAGATGTGCAACTCGGATCCTAGTGGTGGTCATATGGGTGTTTTAAGAACGGCATCTAAGGTACTTCAATGTGGATTATGGTGGCCTAACCTCTTTAAGAATGCTTGGGAGTATGTCAAAAGTTGTGATCAATGTCAAAGGACCGGGAATATTTCAAGGAGGAATGAGATGCCCCAACAACCAATACTTGAATTGGAGATATTTGATGTTTGGGGTATAGATTTTATGGGTCCTTTTCCATCTTCTTATGGGAATCAATATATCCTTGTTGCCGTTGATTATGTGTCAAAGTGGGTGGAAGCCATTGCTTCTCCCACTAATGACCATAAAGTGGTGATGAAATTGTTCAAAAAGATAATATTCCCTAGGTTTGGCATCCCTAAAGCGGTTATAAGTGACAATGGCTCGCATTTTGTGCACTATGCTTTCCGGAAGATGTTGAAGAAGCATGGAGTGAACCAACGATTTGGTCTTGCTTATCATCCTCAAACTAATGGGCAAGTTGAGGTATCTAATCGTCAAATTAAGTTAATTCTTGAGAAGACGGTTGCAAGGAGTAGGAAAGATTGGGCAAATAAACTTGATGATGCTCTATGGGCATATAGAACGGCTTTCAAAACTCCTATTGGTACCACTCCCTATCGCTTGGTTTATGGGAAATCTTGTCACCTTCCGGTTGAGCTTGAGCACCGCACTTATTGGGCTATTAAAAAGATCAATTTTGATTTGGCTAGTGCGGGTGAGCAACGTTGGTTAGATCTTCATGAGTTAGAAGAGCTTCGGTTGGATGCTTATGATTGTTCTAGCTTGTATAAGGCTAGAACTAAGGAGGTGCATGATAAGCTCATTGAGAAGAAAGAGTTTGTTCCGGGGGATAAGGTGCTTCTTTTCAATTCCAAAATGAGACTTTTTCCCGGAAAATTGATGTCTCGTTGGACCGGCCCTTTTGTTGTTCAAGAGGTGTTTTCAAATGGTTCTATCGAAATTTCTCCTTTGGATTTTTCAAGAACTTTTAAGGTTAACGGTCATAGACTAAAGAGGTATTATGATGGAGTGTTCGTGGGGGTCATTCATGACATGACTCTATATGATCCGCCTTGAAAGAGGTGGAGGATGTCTAGCTTAAGACTCTAAATTAAGCGCTTCACGGGAGGCAACCCGTGTTTTCTAACTTTTTCTTCCTTTTTCTTTTAGTTTTTATTTTTGTTTTGATGATGATTTTGTGATCTAATTTTGTTGTGTTTGATGTTGTAGGATGGTTTGAGTTTAATTCCAACAATTTTGATGCGAATTTTGAGGTAAACTTGTCCCAATTCTTAAGTTGGAAAGGTGGGTAAGTATGGAGAATGGTGAATACTTATGCTTATTTTCATGATTTTCATGTTTTTCTTTCTCCAATATGAAGTGTAGCTACTGCCTATATGGTTCCTCATAACCATCATGGGGTGTGCGCACATGGTGAGGGAGGAAGAAAAATCGGGAATAAAACCCAGATTTTGTGCGCCCGCACAAAGCAATGTGCGGCCGCACACGAGCCCTGTGCGGGCGCACACCCCTCTTGTGCAGCCGCACACTGCTGGGTATACGTGGGGAGTGTTTTCCTCCTCACTTAACCCCGATTCTTCATTCTTTCTCTCCCCTATTTCATTCTCTTTCCTCCTTAGGTATATTGTGGTTGCTCATAGTTGCTCTCTATTCTCCTCATAATATTTTTCATTCTTCCTCATCAAATTTTCCATAATTCTCATTACTTTGCTCCCCAAGTCTTCATTCTACATCCTTAAAGGTAATTTTCTCACTCCTAGTTTGAAAATTTTGGGTACTTTTTAATTGAAACTTGTTGGTATGATTGTTGGAGATATTATGTGTAGTGGTGTTTTTTTTTTGCTTAATTGTTGTGATTTTCAATCAATTGAAAGTATAATTGCATGTTTTATGTGATAAAGTTTCAATTTTCATATTTGAGCATGACTAGTACTACACTCATACTCTTCACCATTACTACCTCTTGTTTCTATGATGATGAATGTGGAATTGTTGATGATGGTTTTGTGAAATCTATTTATGATGTTGATTTTACTTGAGCATTTACAAATTTTGGCATGAACCTTGTTGGATTTACATATGTTTAAGTTCTAGGGTGTTTTGTTGATGTTGATGGTGATAATGGATAAAGTGGTTGTTGGTAGTATGGAGTATAGTTGCTTTTGTTAATTGTGATTTGGGGTAATACTTGTGTCAATTGTGATACCTTGATTATGCATTTTTCACCTCTATTGAAATTTTGCTTATACTCATGTCATATTGTCCTTTTATTTTTCCCCATGTTCATGATTAATTTTAGCACACCATTCCTACTATTGAAATCATTTTCATTGTGCATTATCTTATAGATGGGTGGTTCAAGACAAGCTAAGCGTGCGAAAGTTACAAAATCGAGGAACACAATTGATCCACCTTCTTCCATCAAGGAAACCTATGGCATCAAATTCACGGTCCAAGAGCATTGGTCTAGATTTGAAAGTCTTTCTTCAAGGAAATTGTATTCCACAAGATTCTATGATAGAGACACCACTACTCTTCTTGGGATAGACGACGATGTGCGGATGTTGGCTCGAAATTTGGGTCTTGAGCTATTCATTGACCTTAAAGCTCCCTCCTATGCAAGGCTCACCTATGAATTCCTTTCTTCGCTCGAGGTGCAAGAGGATGGTGACGATGATGAATGTCCAACACTTACCTTCCAAGTTTTCAATGAGGACTATTCCATCCCTCTTTCATTCCTTAATAAGATTTTCAACTTTCCGGAGCCTATTAATGGCAAGCCTTTGATCTATCCGGCCTTTGAAGCTCTCCATCGCGACCATAGGTATGATGAGAACGATTGGTGGGATGATATTTCTATTGAGGATACTTCTTGTGCCCAAACTTCCAAATCGGCCACAATTGTCCATGGAGCGATGCGCTATTTTAGCCGCATGCTAACCTATGCATTTTTCTCCAAGGAATCTCTTGGAGCTATTTCTCAAGAGCAATTAAGTTGGCTATGGTTGGCTCATCGATATCGGGATGATATGTTGGAGGACTTTGATGTAATTGATTTTGCAAGGCATTTGCTTGACCGCTTCATCGATATTCGTGACGGTTTCTTTCTCTCGGGAAGCATTCAAATTGGGGGTATGATCACCCTCATCGTGCTATCACTTAACAAGAAATATGCTTCCATGATTGGAGATCTTGTGGAGATTAAAGATCCTAGAGAGAAGTCTCCGTCTTGTTTGTTGGGTACATTTGCCCTAATCAATCAACAGTTCATCGAGCACACTATTATGGACAATTTGTTTATTTCGAAGGTGTCTCGAACAACCGATTGGTGCCTCATTCCCTATGAGGGGTCGATGGTGAGAGACAAGAGTTCGCCCTATCCTTGGAAGCCGCCCAAGAGAGACATTCCGGTTTCTTTTCGTCGGGGATCCGTGCCTTCTTCGGGTAATGTTCTTCCAAAGTCTAAGGCCTCTTCATCTAAGGGAGGTACCCCTCGAACTTCTTCTCCTACTCCTCTTCCTCCTTCATCCCCTCCCTTGCATGATTTATCTAGCTTGCATGCCAAGATTGATGCCCTTTCTGTTGCATTGTCTTCTTCTTCTATGGGGAATACTTGTTTTGTGGGTGGTTATGATTATCATGCTAGGAGGGTGTATGACTTTCATGTTTCTAGAGGGGATTTTGAGCCTTATGTGAATTATCCATATCTCCCGGTCCAAGAGGGCCCTGTCCCACAGTGGGAGCCTTTTGACAAGGCGGTGGGGCCCCGTCTTTGCTATCCCTACTGGGAGGGCCCGCATATGGCGCATAGTGCTATTCGTGGGACCTCTAAAGGGGATTACGATTACAGGAGGCCGGGAGGATGTGACTGGACTTATGATCCAGCAAACCCTACTCCTTTCCCTTCCCCTGAGACTGAGGGGAGATGGGGTCGTTCCGGGCCCCCTGTCTTGGATGACTGGTCTGACTATTTTGCTGCTGATGCCCTTAGGAGGTTGGGTAAGGCTAAAGGGAAGGAAGTTGTTTCGTTAGGTGGGGGGAGTACTAGTTCTACCCCTTACTTTAGTGCCGAGTGAGCCATTTTGGCTACCCCCCTCCGTATGCATGCTTTATGATTGTGTTTTGTGTCTGCCCTATGGTTGGGTTTAGCTTGGGGGTGGGGTGGCTCATTTATAGCTTGGGGGAGTGGGTTTAGGTTGGTTATGATTTGCACGGTTCTCCTCCTTGCTAGTGGTTTACTTTGCATTCTTCTTTCTTTTCCTCTATGTCCTATGTCTGCCCTGGTGTCTCTGTGATGTTTTATCTGCTGTTTCTTTGATGATGACTTGCTATATTCCTTATCTATCTGCTCCGCTCTTGCTCCGATGATTCTTATTGCTGATGATGTTTCCCTATCTCTGATATATGTTTTTCATTTCCTGTCGTTATGCTGCCGAATTTTCGGCTGGTTTCTTTTGGAAGTTACTAACAATTTTCTTTGTATATAGATTCTTTTATTCTCTTTTTCTCACTTGGTCTTTAGTAGAAGCTTTTGTTTATGGAATGCAACGAGGTGGTTTCTACTTACTTCGTTTATTTTTGCTAAGCTTGGAGCCGGTGAGATCTTTCTTATTTTTCTCTCTATTTTCCTTGGTTGCTTAGAATAGGATTAGTTTAGGAGAAGTTGAATGGTTCGAGGATGGATGCTTGTTAACACGTAATGTGTTTAGGATCGGTGACTTTGTTGTCTATCGATCACTTGTTTGTCAATTGGGATTTTTATGTGTTTAACATGCTTTCTAGACCTTTGCATGATTTTCTCCTATGTTTTCCTTTCCTATGTCTCCATTTTCTTTTCTTTTCCTTTCTTTTATTTTACCTTTTTCTCTTATTTTCTTTTATTTTTTTCTTTTTATTTTTGATGTGATTTTTAGACATTGTTTTTCATTTCTTTTCTTTTGAGATGATCATTGTACATTGGACTTGTCTTTTGCATGACTTTCTTCCTAGGTTGTAAAGGTATGCACGGTTTGAGACTATGTTTGGTTGACTCGAAGATAGTGTATGCTAGGGTAGTTGGTTTGAACTAGAGGGATCATGAAGCCGGATTCTACTTGTTTGTGGCACGTTGGTAGTTGCTTCCCATAGTTGATTGGACACCATTAGTGAGTTTTTGCCACTACCTTGCGAGGTTACTTGCTTTTCTGGCCTTTCACATTCTTTGATTGAGCGGCGTGGATCCTTGACTATGCATACCTAATCTAATACAGCTTGATGTATGATTCTCAAACACGAGACCGAACTATCTAGGAAGGACAAGGGCACATTTTTCGGGGTGGTATTTTTCGTTTTTACTATATTTTGTTATTTTCTTTTATTTTGGGTTTACATTTGCCTTCTTGCAACCATTTGAGCCTTATCCCTTCTCTCCAAGCCACATCTTTAGATCTTTTGGCCTTTTGTTTCGTTTTTCTACTTTTCTTGGTTTTTGTGAAGCAATTGATCATGTTGATGGAGTTTGTGGTGGAGAAGTTGAAATGTTGGGTTCTTATGAAAGCGAGTTTGTGTTTTATTTTCCTTGTGAATAATGGCAAATGAGTTTGAGTACAAGCCGTCCTACATTACAAAAGGCATGGACAAATAAGTGCAAAATCGAAAAAGCCGTCCAAAGTTAAACGAGGCGAGGACAAAGCACTAAAAAAGAAAAAAAAATGAAAAATGAAAAATTCCAAAATATTTTGATGTGAGTTTTCTCCCTTTTTGAGCATTGAGGACAATGCTCCATTTAAGCTTGGGGGGAAGCGTTCTCACGCTTTTTGTATATATTTTTGTGAGTATAGCCTCAAGTAAGCTTGGGGGTGTTGTTTTTGTTTGGTGACAACTTAGTCTTGGTGTAAAGATATGCGCAATCTTTGCTTCACTATTAGGAAAACCACCAAATTTTTAAATTTTAGCCTACCTTCACCCTTTATGCCTTACGTTACAACCTTTGGGAAAGACCTTTTGACCTAGATAGTTGAGTCACTATTCGAGGGAGGGCATCATGGGTCATTGCCTAAGGAAAAGGGATGCATAGTCAAGATGTCGAGTACCCTTAAAATATTTCTTTTCCGGTTCCTTCGAGGAATCATTGGGACACTCACTAAAGGGAGATTTGAAACTAGTGGGAAGAACGCGGTAAGATTGTTTGGGATGAAAGTGAATTGTGATAACTAGTTCCTATGCCTAGCATACCCTATATTTCAATCAACCTTGGATATCTTGAAACGTGAATACCGTAACTACTTGAGAAAGATTGTCATTCATTCGCTTTATAGTCTTTATGTTGATTCATTTCGTAAAGGTTTGTTTTTCTTTCTTTTTCTTTTATGGTTTGCCTCATTGATGTTTGGTGGAGAGTTATGGGTCAAACTCTTAGGATACCCTTACGAGACCTCACTCGTCCTCATAGGCGACTTTGGGGTTTAAAGGGCTTGTTGTAGCTAAAAACAACCGTGATTCCTACGACAATGAGTCTTAGTGTACATTCTTATCTTAAGTCTTTCTTTTTCGTTTCCAATAAAATTTTCATCCTCTCTTTTTCTTGCTTTGTTTTGCTCGAGGACGAGCAAAAGTTTAGCTTGGGGGAATTTGATGAGTGACATTTTTGGCACTCATTTGGTTCCTTTTTGGATGATTTTTATTTCTTTTTATCTCTCTTTTCTTTAGTTTTCCTTAGTTTTATTCTTGTTTTCTTCATTTTATGCTTTTTGTGGTTAGTTTCTCTATTTCGTGCTTTTTCTTGTTTACTTGCTATTTTTCCCTTTTACTTGCTTTTTATCCTTTGATTGTAGGTTGTGATTGATTGTCCAAGGATTCCCGGGCTTCCTTTCTATAGTTTTCCGTTGATTTTCATGCCTAAAGCTTGTGCAAGAAGTTTCAAGTCAATGAGAGGTTCAAGGAGCATGCTTCAAAGTCTTGTTTATGCCTTCCTCATGGCTCATTTTCTTCAAGAAATTCAAGGAAGTTGCTGCCTACCTTGTCCTCCATCATCATCATCTAGGATGCGTGCACCTCGTGAGCAAGGGCAAAGAAGAAAGGAGGAAGCTGCAGCTATGTGCGGGCGCACTCGAGGAGTGTGCGGCCTCACATCTGTCGTGTGCGGCCGCACATCAGGTTTGTGCGGGCGCACATTCCTGGGTACACTCCTTCGAGCGCCCGCACCAACGTGGGTCTATTTTTGGACGTCTTTCCCAACTTCCTCTTGGGGATTGTTAGTTATTTCATTCCTTTTATAGAGAGAGAAGTTTGGATCTTGGAGGGGAGAATTAGATTAGATTAGATTTTAGAGAAAGAAAACATTAGCTCTTAGCATTTTTAGAGAGAGAAAGTGTGGGTTTGATGATTGATGATTGAAGATTGCTTCATTTGATTTGATTTCTATCAAGTTTGTAAGGATTCTTTACTCTTTAATGCAATTCAAAGTTTGATTTCATTAGTATTGTTGTTTGATTTGACTAATTGATAGTTGATTGATTTTGCTTGTTTCAATTTGATTTCAATTGATGAATTTGGGAATGATGATTAGTTTAGCTTTGATTTTGTTGTTCTTTATGGATTGTGAGTAGTGTATTTGCTAGGGTAGTGGTGAAGCATGTATTGATGATGAATTGAGGTTAATTTGGGGGAATATTGATTAAGTTGATGATGTGATTAAATTGGTTGATTGATTATGTGCATGTGTGTGTTTGATTTAGGCTTGATCACCCTAGTTATTCACACTAGATTGCATTGTAAGCTTGCTATGATACGGACCATTGATTAGTAAACTTGCAATTTCACGATTGAGGTGCTTTGTGACGTTCCCTAGGTAGTGTTTAGCGTAGTTGACGCTAGTTAGACCTCTAGGTGAACCATCTTAGTATGCTCTTTTGGATACATGATGATTTTCCTTCATATCGCTTGACTTAGTTGGTTCAACCTCCCAAATTACCGTTTCCATTATGATTGCATGTGGATCCATTGCTCTAGTGTCTTAGATTGATTTCATATAAGTTTTGCATTGCCTAGTTTAGCCTAAGTCCTACCTCAACCCCTTCTTGACTCCGAAATAGCTTGATTTAGGCATCGTGCATTTGATATCCATTCCCTTGGGTTCGACCTTGACTTACCACTACGCTAAATAGGGGTTAGTTAAGCTACAAATTTTGTTTGATTGGGTGGGGTGGTAGCCCAACGACCTACCGTTCTCCGTCCCATCACCCCTAAAGTTATCTTGTTGCCAAGGGGCCAAGGAAGTAAAGGTCGGGAAACTCAAGTGGCAACGGATGGGTGGGATTGATATAGGGGTAGTTAGGATCACCCCTATAGTCACTCCCACCGGGCACACGGTAATCATAGTTACCGTGCTCATTCGGAAATGAGCGAGTCTCGGTGTTGAACCCTTGAGGTCCTTGCCAATATGGGTAGGTAGGCTTCCCATCACCTCCTCTAGACGATACGGGACCGAGTTAAGGAGGGAAGTACGGGTAATTATCCGGGAGAGTGATCTCCCCACGGTTAACACTTGTATCATAGAGTTGTTGTTGTTGGAGAAACATACCTTGTTGTATTTCGGAGATGCCTCTCATTTGGTTGTAGATCGCCTCAAAGTCTTGATCATACATCCCCTCCCATCGAACTTGCATGCCCGCCATTTGGGCACTCAAAGCCTCCATGTCGAGGTTGGAGAATCGATGTTGTTGATGTTGAGGTTGTGGCACTTCTTGCTCTTGTTGTTATTCTTGTTGTTGTTGTTGATGTTGATTTTGATTTTGTTGAATTTGTTTCTCTTCGTTGAGGACATATTTCATGTCTTCATCTTCGCTAGGGATGCGGTTGCTAATGGGAACAAACCACACATTCGGGGCATGTCGGTGGAGGGAGGTCAAGGAGGGGTTAGGAAGATAACATTGATGAGAATTCCTCATTAACCAATCAAAAACCCTATCATCATTGCCCTTTGCTATGAATTGCACTTTCTTGAGTTGAGCAATGTAGAGGCAGAGGGTGTCGGTGTCCCCCACCGGAGTACAAGAAAGGAGATATCCACCATAACCATGGTTACCACAAGGAATGTCTCCTAACTTCTTGCCTCGCATATCCATACAATTTCTCAAGAATATGTTCCTAAAGTTCAACCTTCCACGCAACTCTTCTCTAGTTTCCATCCAAAGAATAGGCAACTCGGCTTGCGACATCTTTCCTTAGTCTTGCTTTGGGAATACCAAGTAATCCAACAACCGAAGAATCACTCGAAGGCATTGTTGGAAAATGTCCCTTACAACAGAATAGCGAGTGGTGAACTCATCCAATCCCGAGATATCATGCCACCATGCATTTTGGGTGTACCCATCCAAATAAACATGCTCAAAGAAAAGGATATCCGCCCTCGGATTGAAATCAAGGGTCGCATTGAGTTAAGCAAAAGACATATGATGCTCCACATTAAAGAGTTGAAAGGTTATTTGGTAGTCCTTGTCACCAACCGGAGTAGTAGTCAAAAAAGCCAAGAACTCCCTAGTTGGCACAAGGTAGGTTCGGTAGCATTTGTTGACGAAGCTACCCAACCTAAGGTTGTCAAATAAGACCCACAAGTCCTCATCAATTCCCAATTTAATCATACTCGATTGATGATAGTGCCATGAGAGCTTTATGGTTCTTTTCTTGAATTCATTCCAAAGTGGTTTATGGTTTGGGTTAGCGAATTGTGTTTTGGGTAGTGGTAGAGGGTCTTCATTTTGTGGTTGGGAAGTAGGTGTGTTTGAGGGAGAAGGTTCTTCAATTATTATGTTTGTTTTTCTCTTTTTGGAAGTGAGGGCTTTCATGATTTTAGATATGTTTGCTTGATCAAGTTTTACAACCAAAATTCAATCACAATTCCACAATTCACCACAATCACAATAAAACCACAATACTACCATAATACTTGGTTCAACCAACCAACACTTCAATCACCACTTACTACCAACAATACCAAAATTTAACCTTCCACAAATATCCACCAAATTTCACAATTAAGCTACACAATCAACAACACAATGTAAGGTAATATTAATCAACAACAACACATATAATCAACCAAATAACTCAATCAATCATCAAATTCAACCAAAAAATACTACTACTATTCACAAGTATGCATAATCAAATTCATGCTACAAATTGATGTAATAATGTAAAACAGAGGTAAAGAAGATGATTATACCATATAAGAAGTAAGTTTGATAAAGTTTTAAGCACCAAAAATCCCAAAATTTCTCTTCAATGGAGGAAAGATATTGGAGAAGAAGAAATGGAGGAAGGTAGTATGATTTTTGATGAAAATGATGAAATTTGAGTAGGAATTTGTTGATTTTGTGTGTTTTTTGAAGGATTTGAGGGATGATTTTTGTTGTTTGAAGGTTAAGGTTTTGGTTTGGGAGAGAGAGGAGTGCGGACGAGGGTGAGTATAGGAATCAAATGAGGAAAAGAAAGGAGAAAGAAGAAGAAGTAGGTGCGGCTGGGCACCTGCGCGGCCGTGAGCAGGGGTGCGCACCCGCGCACGTTGCTTGCGCGCTCGCACACGAGGCCCGCGCCCCTGCTGCTCCTCGTCCTTGCTTGCTTCTTCTTCTTGGTGCGTTTATCTATGGGCTTAATGATATTTATCATCCCGGGATTATTGAACCCACTAAACACATTAGTTTCTAAACCCCTTGAAAGTCGGTTCAACATCCCAAATTAATGAGAGCACCATAATGATCCCACCAAGCACAAATTTGCTTCACATTTAAACACAACCTTTCTAATCTTACCTTCTTGATAACCTTACCCTTTCAACTCGAAATTCAATAATATCGAGCATACTCTCACCAATTACCACGAAACACCTTCCCATTGTGCTCATGCTCCTTTGAGGGGTCCGGTTTCCATGAATTTCAACCTATTAATGCATACACAAAAGAAGTGAAAGAAAGAAAAACAATTTAAAGAAAACTTAGAAAGATAGAATCAAAAGAAAAAGTTATAAAACCGGGTTGCCTCCCGGGAAGCGCTTGCTTAAGGTACTTAGCTCGACCCTTCCTCCAAATCATGGAGGGTCAAAGAACACCACCTTTTTCAAAGTGGTAGAGGGAACAAAATTTTTCTCATTCCTTGGCAACTTCTCATCATTGTTTGATGTACTCTCATTTGTTGAAAATTTCGAAACAAGTTCACTTTGCTTCAACTTCATTTTCTTCTTCATAAAAGCTCTTTTTTTCTTCTTTGTCTTCTTGCTCCTTTTAGTGGACGACTTCTCACCATCAACACTCTTGGAGTCAATCTTGTTCTCTTTCAGGTGGACCTTAAACCATGGAGGAATATCAATCACCTCATAATCCACATGCTTTAAAAGATAATTGTTGTCTTCCCTAACCTTCTTGCTTTCAACACTCGAAGGCACATTATCATAAACCTTAAGAACATTGTTAGTTGAAGAAACAATAAAGCATATATTATCAAACAGTCAACCAGAACTGTGAACTCTCCTATCTTGAGGTGGACATCCTCAACTCTTCCCTTTGGAAACTTAATGGATCGATCGGTCAATTGCAAGGTCGTGTTGGTTAGAAGAAGTTCACCTAGCTTAAGCTTCCTAAAGACCAAATAAGGCATAATGCTCACACTAGCACAAAGATCACAAAGAGCATTTTGAAACAATTTTTCATTGATTTTGCAAGGGATAGAGAAATTACCCAGATCTTTTATTTACTTGGGTAAATCATTGTGAATCGAAGTGTTACAACATTCCCTAACCTTTACAAAATCAATCTCATTACACTCTCTCTTGCCAGTAAAGATTTCTTTAAGGAACTTAGAATATCTTGGCATTTGGGTCATGGCTTCGGTGAAAATGATTTAATGATGAACTTCCCTAAGCATGTCAAGAAATCTCCCAAATTGTTCATCGATTTTCTTTCTCAAAAACTTTTGGGGATATGGAAGTTTAGGTTAGATTACCTCCTATTGCACATTTTCATCACTCTTCTCTTCCTCTTAGGCTTCTTTACTCACCTTATTTGACACATCAATCTCTTTTTTCTTACTTGAATCACTCACCTTCCTCACTCTTCCTAGAAACTCTCTCTTCAAGCACTTTACCACTTCTTGTGGTGATAGAATACACGGGTTTCTTAGGTTCAAGTCCTTGCGAGGGTAAAGAAGAAGGGCTAGCATTCACACTCTCTCTCAAGGTATTTGCTAATTGAGTGATTTGTGTTTCAAGCATCTTGTTGTGTGTCATCATATCATTGAACTTTTTGTCACTTACCGACATGTAAGTGTTCAAAATTTTAGTTTGGTTCTCAGTGATTTCTTCCAAGGTAGTTCTAGAAGATGAGAGTTTTGCATAGGAATTCTCACTATTACCTTGAGTTCTTGGAGCAAATCTGGGTGGGGTGCCCTTTGATTGTTGTTTTGAAAATTTCCCCGATTTTGGTGGCTCCATTTACCCCGGGATTGATTTTGGCCATTGTTTTGGTAGTGGTTACCATAGCCTTTACCTTGGCTTTGGTTTTCATACCCTTGACCTTGACTTTGAGTTTATAGCATTGATTATTATAGTTCCCTCGGAAATTTTGATTTCCTTGGTTTCTATAACCACCATTGTTATAATAATCAAAGTTCCCTTGTTGGTGATCATTTCTATTCCGTGTTCCATCAAAAGCTGTGGAAAAGACTCTATACGAATTATGGACGAAGAAACCTCCAAGGTTGTCTTTTCTCAAGATATGGGGTTGCAAAACATATGTCAAGAAATTTATTTCTGACAAACTTCACCCCAAATTTGACAAGGTTTTCTTTGTGGGCTACCTAAAAGAAACCAAAGGGTATTACTTCTACAACAAATTCGAGAACAAAGTGTTTGTTGCTCGCGATGGTGTCTTTTTGGAGAAGGGACACCTTTCTAAAATGGCAAGTGGGAGAAAAATCGAACTCGATGAAGTTCGAGAGGACGAGCAACATGTTAGTGCTGCGGTTAGAAGTGTGTGTCCCTAGAAAGAGATAGGAAGATCACTAAGGCCCATTGTTGATCGTACGATGTCTAACAAGGTTTGATTTCTCCTTTCGGATACTCCATTCCATTGTAGAGTTCATGGAGGTGTCAATTCTGAGAGTATACCCTTTTCTTTCATATGGTCATCGAATTCTTGGCTCAAGTATTCACCACCTCGATCTGATCGAAGGGCTTTAATTTTCTTGCAAAGCTGATTTTCAACTTCACTCTGAAATTCTTTTAACTTCTCAAATGATTCAGATTTGTGCGAAATGAGGTAGACATATCCATATCTACTATAGTCGTCTGTGAAGGCGATAAAATATCGATGACCGTTTCTTATGGTTGTGCTCATTGGTCCACATACATCGGTGTGTAGTAGGCCCAACAAGTCACTTGCCCTTTCTCTCAACTTGGAGAATGGTTGGTTTATCATTTTTCCTAATAGACATCCTTCACAATTTTCAAATGATTGTAAATTGAATGAGTCAAGAACACCTTCCTGTAGAAGTTTCTTGATGCGTTTGATGTTAATGTGGCCAAGACGACAATGCCACAAGGACGTTTCATTTGACTTAATGGTCTTAGCCTTCTTATTGGTTTTATTAACATTATAAACTTCTTTGTCTAATGAAAGCACATAAAACCCATTTTTAGAATGTGCAATACCATATAAAACATTATCGAGATAAAATGAACAGTCATTATCCTTTACTCGAAATTCAAAACCTTTGGCGTCTAACGCCAAAATTGAAATAATGTTTTTGTAATATTAGGAACATGATAACAATTTTCAAGTTCTAATACAAGCCTAGAGGGCAAAGACAAACTGAGAGTTCCCATGGATACGGTTGCAATTCTAGCTCCATTGCCAACCCTGAGTTCAACCTCTCCCTTCTCTAGCCATCTAGTTCTCCTTAGTCCCTGAGAATTGGAATGAAGGTGTGAGCCATATCCGGTATCTAATACCCATGATGTTGTGCTAACGAAGTTTAAGTCTATAAAAAAAATACTTGATGTGGAAGAAACGATGCCTTTTTTATTATCTTCCTTGAATTTGAGGCAATCTCTCTTCCAATGTCCCTTCTTCTTGCAGTAGAAACATTTGGAATCAGATTTAGAAGAGACTATCTTTTTTTCCTTGTTGTCTTTGGTAGGTTTTGACTTGGGCAGAAAGGTCTTCTTACCCTTCCCCTTAAAGCCTTTCTTCTTTTTGCTTGAGCGCTTGTATGGCTTGCCCTTCTTGATCATAAGCATGTCATGCTTTCCCTCATCGTTGAATGTTTTCTCAGCTTGCTTCAACACACCATGAAGCTCGGTGAGGGTTTTCTCCATGATGTGCATGTTATAGTTCATCTTGAACAGATCATAGCCTTTGTGTAGCGAATAGAGAATGATGTTAATTGCCATCTCGTTTGAATACCTCGCATCGAGCTTTCCATGTTCTCAAATAAACCAATCATTTTGAGTACATGTGGGCTGACTGGCTCTCCTTTCTTAAGCTTGCTCTCAAGGATCTGCCTGTGGGTTTCAAACCTTTCTGTTCGGGCCTGCTCTTGGAACATGTTCTGAAGCTCAGAAATGATCTCAAGAGCTATCTCCTTCTCAAAGAAAGTTTTCTGAAGGTCAAGAGACATAGTGGCCAACATGATGCATTTGACATCCCGATTGGCAGTTTGCCATCGGTTTAGGGCAGCCTGAGTCACTTCCACATTGGGAGTCTCGGGCATTTCCTCATCAAGGTCGTATTCTTTTTGCTCTTGCATGAGAACTATACGCAAGTTTCTTTGCCAATCATGAAAATTTGGCCCACTCAGTTTCTCCTTGCCGAGAATTGAGCATAACGAGAATTGGTTGTTTGAGTTATTTGTACACATGTTTCTACAATTGAAAGAATTTGAAATGAAAAACCATTCATATTACTTAAATAAGATTGAATTCATGCATATATATCAAACTTATTTAAACGTCTTATTCACACATTAAATTTGTCCCTATTAAGTGAGAATAAGTCGATTCCAAGATCTAAACAATCAATGAGTAGTTAAGCATGCTTTGGGTTGGCTTAACACTTATTACTCTAAGGTAAGAAACTCTTTGCTTATGGCTTCAAGCCACTCTTGGTTAGATAAATTGTCGCATCTAATGCTCTCTCAATAATTTATCTCCTTTGCCACGACATGTTAGGACTCCATCACTCATATCGTTGAGTCTAACCAAAACCAACATGTATGTGATGTCTTGCTTTGGCAAACCCATTAACATATCTTACGTTCTTAGGAAAGTAGCAATGCCTCGCTTTGGCGTAGCCCATCACTATTCTCAATAGTTCGGTAAGTGTTGTTTTTGAATGGCAAGTTTTACTCAATATTTTAGGGACCTAGGGTTTCTATATTGGTTGATTTAAGTGAACTTAATTAATCATCACAACATTCGAAATCCTAGACATGCATTTAACATATTATTCATATATATAACCATAAATATATATCAAAAACATAAGTAAATGATGCATTTGGCAACTAGCATGACCCCTTGAGTCTTCAAGTCTTCAAGGGTCTTGAATTGCAACTTTATGGCTTCGTCTTCCAAGAAACTCCGTCTTCAAGACATAACCAAAATAATGTAAATACTAGAATCTACGATTAGGACTAATCTATATATTAAGGTACAAAAATACGCAACGGCTCGCAGACCGTATTTAGATTGACAAAAATACATGACGGAACGCAGTCCGTATTTTCAATCATAATCGGGCCCCACTAGTTGCCATTTTAAAAAACCCGTGAGAGAATATACATTCCATTAATCCATACACTATATGTGATAGCCCATGCATTTTACAACGATAAACGAGTAACAATGCATAAACACGCGTAAACTAGTAACTAATTTAGGTGGTTAATCCGATTAACACGCCTAATTAAAATTAGTCAAAGTTGTTAACCAATTATGTGATTAAGCTAATTAAAATTGAAGCCCCACTAAATTCTGTATCCAACTTAATTAATCCGATTAATTAAGCCGGTAAACCCAAAATTTTGCCAAAATAAAATTTTGCCAAAATAAAATTTTGCAAGTGCCGCTCAAAACTGAGGCCTAGCCTCCAAAATTTTAATTAAAATAAATAAACATAATTAAAATAATTAAAATCAGCAAAAATGCAAAAATTACATAGCCCTAAAACCCCAAAGTGCCTAACATCAAGCCTTTTGGCTTGGTATGCTAGGCACCGGGGCATGGGTGCTTAGTGAGGGGTCGGGCACACAACCATGACCCGTGCCAAGCATCACACCCATAGCCTACAGCATCACAAAGCGCGTTATGCTGCCTACGAGGCGTGCTCGCAACATCATGGCCATGAAGGCCACAGGGGCTTGATGTTCTGCACGCCCCATGTTGCCTTCCAACAGCACACTGCACACATTGCGCACCCATCACCGCACCAAGCAGCGCACCAGCCTTTGCTCGCACACACACGCCGGACACGCAGCATGCATGGCGCGCACATCACGCATCTGATGTTGCACCATGTTGCTACCTCTAGCGCACAACACACGCATTGCTTGCATCAACGCATAACCACAACCGCGGGTGAGTCTTGGCATTTTCCTTGTGAGCGTGCTAGTGTCTCGGGATTAATTCCCAAATTTTGCATGAGAAATGTAATCAATTCTAAATTAAGTTTTAGAATCAATTTATTGAGCAAAAATGAAAATTATAACAAGTCCAACTTAATAAATTCATTCAAGTGCACAAAACCAAATTTAACAAGCATTATTCTTTAATAAAATTTGGTTTAACTTGATGCAACAAAA
The DNA here is from genome assembly GCF_948465745.1 of Chenopodium album. NCBI lineage: Eukaryota > Viridiplantae > Streptophyta > Magnoliopsida > Caryophyllales > Amaranthaceae > Chenopodium > Chenopodium album. The sequence goes on along the minus strand of NC_137848.1, from coordinate 34,379,034 downwards.
GAAAGAGCTATTCTCATATTAATTTAACCAACGTAAATTAATTATGAGATTTGACAAAATAAAAAGGGAGTTGGAATTATGAATGTAAACATTCAAATAAAGATTCCAACTTTAACTTGTGAATCCTTGAAAAAATTACATCTTCCAATATGAAGATTAATAAAATTTCTATCACAAGTTTAAACTTTATGATTCCAATCAACTTAATGAATGATGAAATAAAAAAATTTCAATAAACATACATGGAATTTAGTAATACAAAGTTCCAATCACTTAAAAAAACTAAAGATTGAATCTTTAGTACTTAAGAGCCTCAAAATACAAACTTTTCACATTTAAATCAATTTCTTTATAATTATGTGAAAATTTGAGCCAACTATTAAGCACCAATTACTACCAAGTAATCATGCTCAAAAGTGGCCTAAAATTGCAGAAGCGTAAAGGAAAGAACCAAATCATAATCACAGTTAATATGCAATTAAGATTCAAGGTTAAAAAGATATAAAATTTTTCTTTGAAACGAAAAATCCCTCGAAACAAGAATTGCTGGGCAGAATTTGGCTTTTTCGCAATCCTTAAAGGATCAGAATGTTTCCAGAATATTGATTCCACCCAAAATTCACTAGTTTTGGGCGAAAATCTGGGTTCTGAAGCCAACATTCTTAAAAAAAACAAGATTAAAATTAATAAAATCGAGCTACTAATCTAATTAGCAACAGCAACAAGAAATTAAATCCATTTTAAACACCTTGAAAATTATATGAGCAAGGCTTCGATACCGCTGTTCGGTTTCGAATAGTCCGACTTTCCACGAAACAAAACCTGTCACCAAGACCCGCTCACAATTAATATAACCAAAAGACATAAATAACAAGATAGAGTGAAAAGACCATTTTACCCTTGACGCGTGCTTCGCTCACACTACGAAGCTCTTACTTAAAAAGCCGAGTCTTGCAAGTGCAAAGACCTCCAACGGTAGCCACCCGCAACCCGACCCGAATGGTCTCTTGCTCAGAGTTTAGCCGAGTCGGACCAAAAATAACTACTCGAGTATTATGTGAACTTAAAGGTTTTCTCTCAACTGGAGATGCCTTTTTAAATTCTTACTTAAGTGAAATTTTCTGATTCCCAAGGTGGGTAAATTAATTTCTCGTTTTATTTTTAAATCAAAAACAAAAGGAAATGGCAAGGCAGTAATTAATCAATAAGTGGCAACATGGAGGGAGAGGGTAGGTGAGGACTACAAGGGGAGGGGACCATTTCCTTCATCCCCAAGCTTCCCCTTAGCCGCCATATTCAAGCAACACGGACCAAGCACCGACTTGGTGCCAGCCTTGCGCACCAAGGCATGCCTCGGCTGGGATTGATGTGTGCGCTTCGTTCGTGCGAGTTGGTCGAAGGCTTGGCCTTGCAAGCCACGCACATATGCGGGTTGCTGACGAAGGCCTGCTGCTACCACACTAGCGCTACGCTAGCTACTAGCTGCTAGCTTGCGAGCTTGCTAGCATTTGCGTGCTAGAACCATTCGCCCCTAGCACTTGGTTTTCTCGGGGCATTCCGATACTAGGTATTTTGGTAATTGTTGATTAATTATAGATTTTACCGTCTCATCTTTTATTAATTCGACTCGACTTGCGACGTTCCTAGCTCAATTTCTAACATCTGAATTCTTAATACTCGAGCGACTCATTAATTCCTTCTGGATTAATTCGTCGTATCGGATCGTAAATTACTTGGGTGTGACCCGAAGGGTTCAGCCAAGATTAAGCTGTAATATTAATTATGGATTAATGTTACTGATCGGAAGCGGCCTCCAACTAGGCATTTCGATCACTTAACCTTACTGAATAATTAGTTTTTCTATTATTTTCGAACCCTCTATCGGAATAATACACTTGTTCGAAGGACACCATTCCTATCACACACTAACATCCTTTCATCCTATTAATCACACAACTTACCTTGTTGCACCTGTAACAAGCATTCAACACACTCAACATTTAACTAGACAAATACAGATATCCCTTTAATTTGATTACGAATCGAACGGGTTTCCAACCAAATCCCTACCCCAAATTGATTGAGGTAAACTACACCGGGAGCTAACCGGGTAGGCAAATGTCACATGAAGTGACGGTCGTCCTACGCATAATAAATAAATGGAAAATATAGCGTCGTGTACTCCCAGTGGAAGTTATGGTTAATAAAACCCCAGAACTTCCCCCATATGTCCATACTCAAGGTATATACGTTCCTAGAGTTTTGGTGCGTAATCTCTTTCACTTTACGTTGTTTTACATATTATTCAACTTGGTGATGACTCTCAAACAATAACAAAACAAACATTATAGTTATACAAGCAATCAATCATACCAAATTAATTCTTGAATAATTAGTGACCACATAACTTTTAATGTTGAATCCATTTTAATCTACATCGGTGTCAAAGACACCTTAAACGCATAGTGTGCCCCAAATCCTATCCTTTGGTGTTAGAAACACCTTAAGTGCACATAATATTCCAACCTAAATTAAACATTTATTTGAATTAAACATGCTTCCAATCATGCCAATAATTGAACTGTTGTTCATGTTCAACATGCCAACATAATTATTTCCAATCACCAATCCATCACAAATAATCCATGATTCATAATTCAATTACCAACATCAACCAAATAACAAATCCTAATCAATACCTATCATGATACTAGTTGTAATTAATTATTCAAGCCTAGCATGTTCCTACATCATCAAATAAATACCAAGTACGCGAACGTACCTTGAATACTATCTCAAAATTGTCACGACTACACAAAAACACTCACTTGGAAATCTCCTACAATCCAAAATTACAAAGAGGCAATAATATGTACTGCACACAAATTTTCAGCAATATATACACTCCTTAATTCACTCAAAAATAATTTAAAACAAGATGAAATTTAATTTAAAACCCCTTACTTTAATCCCAATTAAAGGGTAGTAAAACATCCCTTCAAGAAACCTAATTATGGATTATTAACAAAATTTCCAGATTTATTAAATCATCAAAACTTGCTGTAAATATGTTTTAAAATAACTATTTCAATAATTTAAACAACCCATAATCAATTTCCATCAATGTACAATAATTTAGAAACCTAGGGTTTTAAATTTAGGGCTTTTTAATTTAAAACCAAATATGAAAATTTATATGCATTATACTTATAATCAAACATCATAAAATCATCACAATTATTAAAAAAATTTAAATTTTAAAATAATGTTGTTTAAAATTATTAAATAAATAAATTGGACTTTTAATAAAACTCTTTTAATTAATAAAACCTCAAAAATAATTGATTTCAATTTATTTAAATACTTTGAGAAATACTATTTAAATTTTAAATATGTATAAAAATACGGGGTATTACAGCTTTGGTATTCATTTTCTTGCAAAATTCTTTGGTTGGTTAGATTAACGGTGGAAATGCTATGGTTGCGGGGTTGGGATGGTTGGTCAAGGTCGGGAACATTCGCGGGGAGTGGCTCAATTGGCACTTGCCATTCCTCACGGTGTTCATTACCGCCGCATTAGGTAGAATGCAACGGTGCTTACCCTTGAGCAACCAAGAGTATGTGGTCACATGTCCACGGATTTCCACAAGAATATGAATTGAGGAAACTCCTTGGATGTCAAGGACATTAGAGCCGTTAACCGGGGTCAATTGGTCAACCCAATTAGTAAACCCCAATGCCTTAGCGATTATCGTTATCATCTTACCACATTTGATCTCTCCTCTCAACTCTGTACTCCTCTTAATCTCTAAACACTTTTCGATAAACAAGTATCCCATATTCACATTCCCCTCAAGGTCTCCCTCAAATCGGGAAGCTATAAAGAGGCATTTTATCTCCTCTTTGTTTAGCTTCTCAAGATCTTGCTTCGAGAAGCAAGCGTACCCTATAATTCTCATGAATATACGGAGTACGGGGTGGACAATGTGGCTAGCATGGCTTGACTGGGTGATGAAATTGGGATACTCCATAATAGTATTCCACCATTTTTGCTCTTCGTAGCTAGAAAGGTAGAAACTATCAGGGTTGTCTATTTGGTTATATACAGCACCCGCTCCTCCCTGTTTTGAAGTTTACTGATTCTTTTCTTGAGCTTGGAGCGAGCATGCATGGTGTTAGGAGCGCCCGCTCCAAGCCGTTGACAGCTTAACTTCCTTTTTCTTTGCTTCTTTTTTTTCAAATTCCTACATCAAAAACCACAAAAACATATATTCAACCCTAATGTTAGCAAAATCAGATTGTCAATTTTTCCACTCATTCAAATTTTTTATTGTCACACTCTTTCTCCCTTTATTTTCTCTTTTTCTTTTTTTATTTTGTTTATATTTTATTTTATTTTTTTTATATACTCGAGTTGCCTCTTGTAGGGAATATTTTAAGCATCCCACACTTGAGCCCCACTGTAATCATACACTTAAGTATAGTGGCGTCCAAAGGGAAGGAAGCTACAGCAAAAGAGTCGCCAACAAGTTTTAGTAACTTGTAAACCGTTCACAGGGTGAAGGTTACACCCCTTCACGATCTATGAGATCGCTAACTCCATAGTGGTCTTGAACCTGCCCTAAATAGGCCTCTACTTTATTTTTCTCGTATTCATGTGCACTTTCTGACTAACATACAATCATTAGATTAATCCTAAACCTGTTTAATCTATGTTGGTTAAATATTAATGCACAAACAAATCTATTATTGGCGATCACTTGAATTATAATCATATTAGCCTAAACAAAATTATTAATTATCTTATTAAGCGTGATTGCAAATACAAATTGCCTTTAAACCTGCAAGAGAGGGCGTGATCAAGCAATAACAATAATATATCAAGAAACATGGCAACAAATCATCATCATCATAATAATAATCAATCTCAATAAAGCATATTATTATTATTAGCAAGATCCTAGGCATGATACTAACAAGATTAGTAACAAATCCTAGCATGTCACTAAACATTAAAGATCAAAGCTTTATCCCTAACATGATACTAACATGATAGAAGAAAATAGGAAGAACCTAAACACGATACTAGAAAGTAATAAAAACATCCTAACATGATACTAGGAATTAAAGTAATCTAAGCATGCTTTCTATAGAAATAGAGCAATAAAACAACTTACTTTGTTGTCTTGTGTCTCTTTCTATCAGAACAATATACGCGTTAGTAACTTCAATGAAAACATTAAACCAAACAATTAATTTAAAAATAATTAAAATAAGGATTTGGGACCGAACCCTCAGAAATTATCAACCTTTCACGTTTAGGGCAAAGGCAAATTCGAACTTGGCTAGGTGTGTCTAGAACCCGTGAATGCGGTATTGTGTTTGTAAAAAGGCTAAGCTTAGAAAGAGGTAGAAAGAATAAGCTTTTGCTTAAGAGAGAGAAGAGAGAAAGATGATGATTGTTGATGATTGAAAATGGGGAAATACGACCCTATTTATAAGAAAAACAACTCGAAAACGATTAGAATAAGACCGAATCCAATTCGGAATGAAATTACTTTTGTCGCGGCGCGACAAGGACTTGTGCGGTGCGACAGCTTTGTCGTTTCGCGATGGTTCACGCGTTTTCTAAAATCCGTATAGAGTCCTTAATCTAATTAAATTAGACTAATTAATGTCCGTACTTATCTTTTAAAATCAGATTTAGTTCTTTTTAAAACACTTGTTTTATTCCAAATAAAATTTTTGATTTTCTAAAAAATATAATTGTTAATCCTAATTCCACTAGATCTAACCTTCTAGATTATTCTAAAAGATTAAAGTCAATTCTAATGACTTTAGGAATAATAATTAATGGGCCCTCCACTAGATCATTGGGCCGTATATAAAACTTGTTTTGGGTCCAACTTAGTATTTTATCCATAACTTCCTCATTATTCATTGGAATTGGGCTTATAATATATTATTGGAAATCTCTTTTCTGGCTCCTCTGGGTTCCTTCGGTTCTTCTCGAGGCTTCATGCGTTCGCTAATGGCTTCAAATGAGTGCACCGAATGATGCTGATGGACACCAAGGAGGAAGATCCAAAAGCACTTGACAGTGGGTTCAACACCACTCCTTCATGAGAGCGCAAGAGGTAGAACTTGGAGAATCCACTTCCTTGCATCTTGAGCTTTCCTATTGCCATGAGCTTGCTCCAAAATAAGAGAGAAAAGGTAAAACAAAGAGCTAAAGCATAAAACTAAGAATTTATTAAGAAGGAAAGCTATGAAAAGAAGGTAAAAATGGGGTCCATTTATGACACCCATCATCCCCATATGGCCTCCACAATGATCAGAATGGCACATCTTGAGCACACTTTGGGACTTCTTCATCCGGAACATACCTTCGGAGAAAACCATCTACTCCACTTTTGTAAAGAATGGGGTCATCCTACACATAATGCCTTACTTCTCTTTTAAGTTTCTTCCTTAGATTCTTGGAGAAATCGGAAGGACACTCCCCACATGCCAAGTAGTTCACCAAGTCGGCGAACCAAGGAAGCTCTTTCTTATTCAAGATATAAAGCACATCATCTCTCAATTCATCACATATGGGAACCTCATCATCACTTACTTACACATACTCTAAACGGGAAATATGGTCTGCAACTATATTCTCGACCCCTTTCTTGTCACGGATTTTAACATCAAATTGTTGGAGAGATAGGACCCATCGAAGGAGATAAGACTTGGACTCTTTCTTTGCCACAAGGTACCTAATAGCCGCATGATCGGTGTAGACAATAGTCTTGGAACAAATGAGGTAATTCTAAAACTTCTCAAAAGCATGTACCACGGCAAGAAACTCTTTCTCCGTTGTGGTGTAGATCCGTTGGGCTTCATTTAAGGTCTTAGACATGTAGTAGATGACATGAAGCTCAAATGGAAAATCTCATCTTGGCCCTTGTACAATTGGAGAAGTGATCAAAGCCTCTTTTAACTTGTTGAAAGCATGAAGACAGTTTTCATCAAAGATAAAGTCGGCATCCTTTTTAAAAAGAGCATTGAGGGGTATAGAACTGAGCGAGAAATCCTTAATGAATCTCTTATAGAACTCGACATGCCCCAAAAAGGACCTCACTCCTCGTACATTGATCGGAGGTGGAAACTTCTCAATTAGTTAAAGTTTTGCCTTATCAAATTCAATTCCTTTGCTTGAAATCTTGTGACCGAGGACGATTCCTTCTTCCACCATGAAGTGGCACTTCTCCAAATTTAGGACCAAGTTGACCTTCTCACATCTTGCTAAACATTTTCCCAAATTAGACAAACAATCTTCAAATGAGAGGCCCCCTACCGAGAAATCATCCATTACCACTGCCTTCTCGGCTTCAAGCATGACTTGAAAGATACTCATCATGCACCTTTGAAAGGTTCCCGGTGCATTGCAAAGTCAAAAAGGCATCGTCCTATATGCAAAAGTACCATATGGACAAGTAAATGTTAGTTTCTCTTGGTCATTCGGGTTTATGGGGATTTGAAAGAAACCCGAATATCCATCAAGAAAACAATAATACTTGTGCTTTGTTAGTCTCTCAAGCATTTGGTAAATAAAAGAGAGGGGAAAATGATCCTTGTTAGTGGATACATTTAGACGTCTATGGTCTATCCACATCCTCCAACCGATCACCGTTCTAGTTGGAATGAGCTCACCATTCTCATTTTCAACTATGGTTATTTCTCCCTTTTTAGGGATCACATAAACGGGGGAAACCCATCTAGAACTCGAAATGGGGAAGATGACGCCGGCATCAAGGAGTTTGGTGATTTCTTTCTTCACCACCTCCCCCATTTGAGGATTAAGTTTCCTTTGCCTCTTAATGGAAGGATTAACACCTTCCTCAAGTGTTATGTGGTGCATACATAAAGCGGGACTAATACCCTTGAGGTTATCAATGGTATAGCCTAAAAAACCTTGGTGGTCTCTTAATATACCACATAACATTTGAGTTTGGCATTCGTTCAAAGAAGATTTCACAATTACTAGAAAAGTTGAATTAGGACATAAAAACACATATTGTGGGTATGATGGTAGAGGTTTGAGTTCTACCATTGGAACATCCTTACCTTCTCTTGTTGTAGCTGTCTCCAATGCATCATGGCTCGTGATTCCGATGCATACTTGCTCAGTGCTTCCTTCCGTACTTCCTTCAAGCATTTCTTCGTACAATGCCATATCCTTGCTATATTCCCCTATCTTTTCTTTTTTCAATAAGACATTCTCAAGGGCATCCTTAGTAGTGAGCAAGTGCTTGATCCGTGCCATTTATGGCACCTTTAGGCTATGTTTTCTTTATATTTCTATGCTCCTTTGTAGTCTTTTATGTCGTGTTTTTAGAGAATAATGCTCGATTCGCGTGTTTTTGTGTTAGTTTAGAGAAATGCATGCATTTAATGGTTTTCTTATCATTTTATTCATTTCTCGGCTATTTCTCTTGCTTCTCCATTTCTTTGTCTTGTTTTGTAGGTACGTCGCGGGCTATATGCATGGGAAATGAAAATCGCACCCACTAGGATCAATATGCACTTTTCGGAATTGAATTTGAGTTTGAAACAATGGAAAACCAAGGATTGCAAAGTATCAAATAGGACCTTTGTGCATTGTTTTAGTCATATCACAAGTTCTACTAGATTTGAAGAGCTTTCCAATGATAGGTCGCACGCCTTCATACGATTCTTAGATCAGAAGTTACAGCCTTCTGAAGTTGGCCCAGGAAAACTGCCGCGGGCAGTACCCCCGGGCGCGGGGTTGCTGCTGCTCCAAAACTGCCGTATTTGGGCAGTAAGCACCCGCGGTTGTCCCGAGGGCTCCCCGAGGGCTCGGGCCTTGGCCCCGCGAGCCCGGGCTTGGGCCGCGGGCGCGGCTATCGGGTTGTCCGTTACCCTCCGCGGGCGCGGCCGATTTCTCCGCGGGCGCGGGTTTTCGGGTCTTTTACGATTTTTAAGCTTCTTTTCTCCTTTTGTTTATATAGTTTTTGGTTTCCTTTATTCTTCATTCATTTAATTCTTTAGTTTTAGAATAGTTTTCTCTCTCTTAGGTTGAGAGCTTCTCTCTCTAGATTAGGCTAGTTTAGAAGGAATTTTAGAGAGAGAAAGTGAAGAATTTCAATGGTGATTGAGAGATTGAAGATGCAAGTGTGAAAATTGTGTTGGAGATCTTCCTAATTATCAATGAGCATTTATAAACTCTATCTCATTCAATTGCTTTGTTTAATTTGATGTTTGTTTGGTTTGATTTTGATATTTGATGTTTGATTAGAGTAATTGTTCTTGATATTTTGTTGATTCTTGTTCTCTATAGTTGATAGTAGATTTGATCATGTTTCTTGAGTAGTTTACTTGCTAGGGTTTGGGTAAACATGTGTGATTGATGGATTGAGATTGATTTGGGAATTTGAGTAGTTCTTGTGTTGTAATTAAATTGATTCATAGAGGTTTGCAAGTTGCATAAGTTTGATTGGAGTAGCTAACCATGATTGCTAGCATTGATTGCATGATTAAATTGATTGACATGACCACTTGGTATCGATTTGATCATAATTAGTTGAGTATTTGATTATGTTTCTTCATATTGTTTAGCACTAGAGAAATCTATATTAGAGAGTGTGAGAATGATTAGTTGAATGCCCCTAATTGCTCCTACTATTTGTCTTTGCATTGCTTGGATTGCTTGACTCCCTAATTAGCTTGGTTATCATGAATGCATGTTGATCCCCGTTCCCTAGTGTTTCATTTGTTTGGTTCTTGATTTAGGAAGTAGAATAGTGTCACCTTTCACCTTAGACTTCGACCTAGCTTAGGCGTTAATTAGAAATACTTGAACATAACCGTTCCTAGTGGTTCGACCCTTGACTTACCTCTATACTTGTATTTAGGTAGTTGGGTGATTATAAATTTGTTTGACCGTAGGGAGGATTAGTTCAACGACGTAGTTTTCCCCACGTCAGTGCTCATACGTAGAAGTCACGATAGAATCATTTGTATCAATCATCATACAATTATCAAAAGTGGACCTTGGATATTTCATGCTCTCATTCACCCTTAGAGGAACATCCTCAACCATACCCTTTGGAAATTTAATGGATCAATTAGCCAATTGTAGGGTAATGTTGGAGGGTAAAAGTTCCCCGATCTCAAATCTTTGATATACTGAATATGGCATTGGGCTAACACTATCCCTAAGGTCACACCAAGCATTATCAATTTGCATTTTATATATTTCATAAGGGATAAAAAATTTGCCAGGGTCTTTCAACTTCGATGGCATCTTGTTCATGATAATTGCACTATAATTCTCGGTGAGATTCTCCGTTTCCACCAAATCACACTTTCTCCTTCCACTCAAAATGTCTTTTATAAACCTAGAATATTTAGGCATTTGCTTGATAGAATCGGTAAAAGGGAATGAAAGGTGAATTTATTTCTATGTTTCAAGGAACTTTTGAAATTGGACATCTAATTTGTTTTTCACAAATTTATGGGGATTTGGTAATTTTGCAATTGGTTTGTTTCTATCTCTTTTTCTCTTTTCTCTTCAATCTCTTTTTCATACTCTTTTTCTTTTTCACATTCTTTTTCTTTTTCTTTCTCATGATCTTTATCTCCTTCATGCTCGAAATCATTCTTAAGGGGAGGCTCACTCATGTTCACTCTCTCATTGCTCTTCTTAGGGAAACTCTCTTCCAACACTTTCCCGCTCCTAGTTGATATAACATTAACGGGTCACTTTAGGATCTAGTCCTTGGGGTGGGAGTTTGGAAGTACTAGCCCATTCCTTTAAAGCATTGTCCAATTGAGAATTTGTGTTTCATGCATTTTGTTATAAGTCATTACTTTACTAGATTTCTTATTGTAAGGAAGGTATGCCCATAGTAGGGGATCCTTCTCCTCTATGCCCGTGACCCTTTAAAAGCCTAGGACTTTGAAATTTTGAAGGTGTGTTAGGATTTGAATTCCTGACTTTTTGGGAGGCCTTTGAATTAGAGTTGATTCTATCATCATGCTTTTTTGTATGAAACTAGTAAGGAGTCGCCAATGAGTTTTAGGAAAACTCATAAACCTCGTTCATGCCTTTCTCCCTAGTAGGGTTCAAGGGATATTTAGCATGAATCATAAGTTTACCCCATGCCCAAATTGGTCTACTTATACCAGAAATGAATTCGAGAGCGAGGGTACTAAAATAACGTTCCCTTTAGGAGGTAATCGCTATTCTATCCCTAGTGCGGCCTCTATTGGCTTTTCCTTTTTCACAATTTCATCACCAAACAATACATGCAATGTGGCAACTAAAATCTAAGTTAATTCATTTTATTTACAAGCATTAACCATGTAGGAATTAAATTGTGAAAGTCGTTCTTCTTTTGTTATTCAAATTCGTGAAAAGAACAATTATAAATAAATAATATCTCCTTGACTTAGGTGATAAAACAACATTAATTATTCAATTCTAATCTTTATTTAACGAATGAATACTATGTGAAATAAATTAATTAATTTTTTTTTAAAATGATCAAACAACACAAATTAATCAATTAAATTTATTTAAACAATAAAAGAAAAATGATTTACCTAACTACTTAGGAAACTAATCGTTCTTCTTTTTATGCTAAATCTCCGTTTAATGCATATATGGATTTTCTTTCTTCTTTGTACCTCCAAGGACTTCAATGGATTCAATTAGGGTTAGAAAGTATTTTGGAAGAGAGAAGAAAAGTAGTATGATAATAAGAGAAATTGAGAGATTAGGGATTCAAGAATACTAGGGTTTAGAATTCTGATTTTTCTGTGCTCTTCAGGGTTGAACGAATACCCCTATTTATAGGCGTAGGAATCTAGGTTCAGGGTTTTTGAGCCGTGGCTTTAGGTGGCGCGCGCAAATCTAGGAGTGGCGCTAGATGTCGTGCGCATCACAATGACTTGGCACGCGTAACTCACCGAGTTACGCTCGGTGCGGTTTGCCTTATATGAAAATGCGTTTTTAAAACTTCCATAACTTTTGATTGCGAAGTCGGATTAAGTCGTGTGAGATATCATTAGAAAGATATGAATGTGTACTTTCCAATTCCATCAGAGTTAGTTAAAATATGTTATTGATCAAAAGATATGGCCGTTAGAGTGTAAGGGTGTCTGTTTTAGGGCCCGGTTTAGTGTTTTGATCATAACTTCTTCTTCTTTACTTGGAATTGGGCTTATAATATACCGTTAGAAAGCTCTTGGAAAGGGCTATCCATATGTATATTCCTTGAATGGAAATGTTTTTTTTGGTTTATCTGTTTGTCTCGGTTTTCAACAATGTAAGATCCATTGGATCCACTCATTGCATTAGACGCATTTAGGTCCGTTATTAATAAAGTTTGAACATGTATGAGCACGTTTTAGGCCTAATTAGTAATTAGACAAGGATCTAAAACAAATTGGTCTCAAATATAGGTTTTAACTTACTTCATTATGCATTTCGTAGTCCATAACCACTTCAACTTTGATCTAGCATGAAGAACGGATTTTTGTAACATCATCGCACTTACTGTCGGGACAGGAGGAAAAAAGTTGTTGTCTACACTTATTACTACATGCCATAAGTGTTGAACATTTTAGTTTAGCTTTCTATCGTTTCCTCTAAATTGGACTTATGTGGAGGTACTTGTGCATTGCATTTATCTTGAGGAGCTCTATTACCTCTCACATTTGAATTGGAAGCATTTTGATTCGAAGCTAAGGGCCCATATTGTTATTGTTGTTCCAATTATTCCTATTATTAGAGTTCCCCCCTTGGTGATATTGGTCTTGCTTCCCATAATTCCCTTGGTTATTATGGTTATGGTTACCAAAACCACATTGTTAGTTGTAGTTACCTTTGGGATTTTGGTCCCTTGGTTCCTTTTCCCCCATCGGTTTTTGTTATGGTAATCATAATCATTTCTTCTTTGGTTATAGGAATTCCCCCCTTTACCTCTTTGCTTAGGTGGTAGATATCTTTGATTGTCATTCCTAGGTTTATTATCATAAGACAAGGCATTGACATGTTTATTTTCAATCTCATAACCATCTTCATAATAAGGTTGGAGTTGGGAATCATAAGTGCAAGAAGAGGTGTCAAGATCATATGATCCACAATTATCACAAAATAAAATTTGGCATGTTATTAGATTTAGAAGTAGAAGCGTTAGAACAAATACCTCTCCCCTTAGATTGGGAGGGATGCTCTTGGTGTGAAGAGGAAGACTCAAGCTTCGCCTTGATAGATGTCATCTCCTTGCCAAGGTTTGTGATTTGAGATGTCAAATTGTTGATGGCGTTGAGGTGATCAACGGAGTAAATCGCACTTCCTCCTTTGCTCAAAGACTCCCTATCTCGTTCTTGCCAATCCATGTGGTGCCTAACCCCAATTATCTCAATAACTTGCTCCTCCGTCTTGTTCATAATCGGGCCGTTGGCTCCTGTATCCAAGCTAGTCTTCCCTTGGGGGCTCTAGCCCCCATAGAAAATTTGAAGCACTTGGTATGTTGGCATGCCATGGTGAGGATACTCCCTTTGATATTCTCTATACCTCTCCCATAATTCATATATGGTTTCATTAACTTTTTGACGAAAACCTTAGATCAACGCTCTTGCTTCGGCCGTCTTCTATTGAGGTGACCTCATCCCAAGTTCTCAAAGAATGGGGTCACACCTTATTATTAGGGAGAAAAGAAATAGCTTTAGTCTTACAAACTCTTGAGTGACCCCATTCACCTTCATCGTGTTGCAATATTTCCTTCTCTCAATCAAGTTTATCATTATAGGCCGAATCTCAAAGTCATTGGGGCTCGGTGACAGGGGGAGCAATCCCACTTGAAGCTCTATAAGCTCCCGGAGTTTCGAACTCCTTGAAAGGTCTTTGAGGTTGTTGATCTACATAACCCATTTGATCTTGTTGCTCCTCAAAATTGAACGCTCTAGTTGGGGAAGTAGTTAATGGCCTAGAACCGGCTCTCCTTCTCCTTCTACAAGTTCGTTCAATCTCAGGATCGTAAGGTACCAAAACCCTGTTATGAGTTCTACACATACACACTCAACAATTGAAATTAGTAACAAGGCTACAAGTGTAGCCAAAAAGAAACAAACTCTTTTTGTAATTTACTTTTTTGGTGAACTAGACTCAAGTAATCAATTAGCAATCACCAACACCGCTCCCCGGCAGTGGCGCCATTTTGATCGGCGTTAGAATGGTCGCACATTCCACACTCAATTAAACACATTTATAAATAAACATCTCACAAACCAAGCACAATGATAAGTAAGAGTTCGGTCCATAAGGAACAGGATATAATTGCTAATGATCTTAACACTCAAGCTAATTTGAAGTTTTTTGGTTATTGGAGGTTTGTCAAGTAGGCAAATAAACTATAGTTCTAAATCAAGTGATAAAAGATACTAGGGAATGGGATCCACTCAACCATGGCTATTAGGCAAATTGGGAGTAAAATAGACAAGAGATAGCAAAGACTATATGTAAGATCAACCTCATGCAATTAGGAAAACAACTCAACTCACACTACTAAACTTAGATCCCTCATTAGTTTAGCAATAGAAGATACATAATCAAATTGCAATAAGTAATGACATACTCAATTTACATTTCCATGTCAAACTAAGCATAACATACTATTAAGCTCCTAAATCAAGGGTAGCTAATCCTATCATGAAGAACTAACAAACAATCTCAAACAATTAATTTAATCACAAATCAAACATCAATATTCCTCCTAAGTTTAATTAACTAACCATTTGGTTGAGTTTCACCCAACCCCTAGCAAGGATGATTACTCACAACTCATTTTAAGTGACATACAAACAATGAGTAGGGTTCTAACTAGTTCAACAATTGGGAAAATTAATTAAATAATGATAAAACTAGCATCCAACAACAAATTATCAAGATCTAAAGAGATGCAAATGACATGCAAATACAAAATGAAATATGAAATTAAATAGATAAAATTGGAAGAAATTACTAATTGAAGTTTCAAATGTTGAGTATAAGTGTTGAATTTTGAGATTAATCCTTAAATATAACTATTACAATGATTAATTTGAGGAAAACTAAACTAAATTACCAAAGTAAATTGTTTTAAACTAAGAGGAGATGCTGAAAACTATACTACTGCTGTCTGATAATAAAATGAACCTAATGGGTAGTATTTTATACTCCCTGAATTGCATAGGAAAATCCGTCAAAATAAAACAAATTTCCAGCGAAGAGCGCTTGCTCTAGAATGAGGAGCGCCCGCTCCTCAGCTAGGAGCGCCTGCTTTTACTGGATTTTGAATTAAAGAGGAAGATTCAAAAGTTACAGCGAGGAGCTCCCACTCCTGCAAGGGTGCGCGCCCGCTCTCCTGATCCTCAGCAAATGTCAGATTCAAAATGTAGAAGAGGAGCACCTACTCTGAAGAGGTGCATGCTTGCTCCTCTAGGAGCGGGCTCTCCTTTCTTTGTTTTCATGCCTTAAGTTCCTCTCCGAGCTTTGATTGCTTTTCAAAGTGAGTCATAACACCTGCAAATCATGGACAAACACATGCAAAGAAGGGGTAAAGATGAAATGTAAGATATATATAAAAAAAATGGGTTAGAAAGAAGAAAAATAATTTCAAAACTAGGCTAAAATTACCACAATAAGTGGTCAAATAAAGCACTTATCAGTTGAGCCTATCGCGTTAGAATAGCGCTAGTTTTACTTTGAGTCGAATTTTCACTCTTTTTTTGATTTTTTCACTCGTTTTCCCCTATAAATAGAGGTTGTTTTCCTCCGTTTTTACTCACCAACAATCATCATCTTTCTCCCTCTCTAAGTTATAGCTTATTCGTTCTCTCTTTCTATCTTGATTTCTAGCCTAGCCTGATCACCTTCAAGCGCACATTTTTTAATATTTTCAAAACAAACACCATACGTTGCTTGCGAGACTCGAATAATCCAAGCCTCTTCGAAGTTGCCTTCGACCTCGACATGAAATGTTGATAGTTCTGAGGGTTTGATCCCAAATCTAGATTTCAGTTCTTATTTTATTTATTTGTTTGTAAAGTTTACTAACATGTGCGTTGTTTTGATAGAAAGAGGTACGACGCATCAAAGTAAGTAAAATAATTTGATTACTTAACTATTCCTTTGATATAGAAATCATGCTTAGAATATTTTTAATTCTTAGTATCATGTTAGGATGTTTTTATAATTTCTAATATCATGTTCTTCGTATCATGTTTAGGGTTAAAGCATTAATTTTTATTAGTGACATGCTGGGATTTGTTATTTATCCGTTTAGTATCATGCCTAGGATTTTGCTATTGATCATTCTTTGATGATTTGATTATGATGATGATTATTGTATTAATTATGTATGTTTCTTGATTGTTCATGATTTATTGTTATTGCATAATCATGCCTTTTCTGCAGGTTTAAAGGGAATTTGTACTTGAAATCATGCTTAATAAGATAATTAATAATTTAATTTAGGTTAATATGATTTTAATTCAAGTGATCGTCAATATTAGATTTATTTGTGCATTAATAATCAACCAACGTAGATTAAATATGCTTAGGATTAGTTGGATGAATGTACGTTGATCGGAAAGCGCACATTAATATCATAACAATTAAGTAAAGGCGGATTTAGAGCGAGTTGAATCTCTTTTAGGCTAGATTCGTACCATCGTCCCTGAGTATCCAGTCATGGTTCTGGACCAGTGTGGAAATAACAATATTTATAATCGTGAATGGGGTGTAACCTTCACACCCGTGAACGGTTTACAAGTTCCTATAACTTGCTGGCGACTCTTTTATCTATCGCTTCTTTCCCTTTGGATGCCACCATGCATAAGTGCATGAGCACTGTGGGGATCAAAGTTGAGTGTTGAAATATTCCATAAAAAATTTTGGCGACTCCACTGGGGAGGATTGCTATTGTTATTCCGAAAATTTATTTTGGCAATTGACTTAGAATGAGTTGATGAGACTTGAAACGTTCTAGATTTTCATGTGCGTAATTTTGATAACAATGTGGCATAAGCACAAAAAGATCCACATTGGAAAGATCATCAGAAATGCGTCAAAAACATAATAATTTTACACGTAGGAAACGTTGTGAATATCTGTTACAACTAGAATCGAAAATATACTGCGAAAATCGGAAAATCCTAAGAACACAGAAAATTTTCGCAAAGTGTAGGAACTGTCACGAGATTGCAGCGTCTATCGCTGCACGATAGACACTGTTTTCTCATGTCGTGTTCTTCCGACATCGAGCGAAGATTTTTCCTTTTTTTTTTTTTTTTACCGATTCTAGTATAGTCTCACTGATTTTAATTCATTATTAAGTTTTACTTCTTTTCTTAACCCATATGTGTTCTACATATGGCTTCAGCCCTTGGGAATTAATATTCCTCTACCCAATCGAACGCTTTGTGCAACGACGGGTATATTTGAGTTTGTGAATTCACCAAATTATGGAAGCAAGTCTAACTTGCGGGGTCTACGTGCCAACCCTTCCAAAGGTAAGGCTTCCACGTGACCCTCTTTGACACCATAATCCTTGAACTTTAGAGAACTAAAGCCATGGTTAGGTTGCAAACTCATTGCATCATATTGTAACTATTTGACTACCATCTTGTGCATTCCTTACTTTTGCATATCTTCCTTGTGATTAAACTAACCTTTTGTGTTAACTTGTGTTTGTAAATAAAATCTTAACAAACTAACGAGTTAGTAAAAGGACTTTGCTTAATCAGTTCATTAATTAATTTGGATTGATAAAGTCTAAATATTTTTTACCAAGTAAGACTATAGGCTTACCCTTTCGATGGAAATACCAAAAACAAGTTAAACCAATGCTCTAGCTCTGTTACGGAATCTTGACTTATACCGTGAAATGTCAGCTTTCATCGTAACGCAATAGTCATATCGCGTCGCGATGGAGCCAATGCGACACGATAGTTCCATCTCTTCAAGATGGTTTGGTCTTTTGTTTCCAAGTCTTCATGTCGAGTCTAATTCACATGATTAATTAATTTTGTTAATAACCGAGGTCTTAACTTAGTCTTTGTTTGAGTCTTATCACATAATTAGTCACATGGTCATTACACGAGTCTTAGCATGTCACCTTCACTAACGAGTCAATGCAAACACTTTGTATGTGTCTATCACCTTGACCATGTCTAGAGTCTTGTGTGTGTTTTTCCATCATTTTTCTTAGGGGGTAAGTCGGATATTATCCTTCCAACGTAAACCATGTTGCTTAAAACTTGATTTGATTCCCATACTTGATTCCCAAAATATGCACCCATTTTTTGCTTTTTCAACCCAATATAAAAATAATAAAAGTCAATTCAAGTCCAATCATAAAAGGAGTCAATGGTTTAATTCTACAGCACATGGTCAAGGAGAGAAGGGCGTTTAATCAAGGACAACACCTTAGTTCAAGTTCTACTCTTTGATAAACTGATTCGACACAGGAAAAAGTTTGTAATAATGAATCAAGAAGAAGTCGATCAATTTAAACAAACTGCTAATGGACTTCCTGAAATGCTTAAAGGGCTTACAACTTAAGTCAACGATCCTAACAAGAAAATACTAGTCGAGACCATCAAGCGCATGGAAGATAGCTTGAGGCAAATCTCTAATGACTACAAGTACTTTGGGATTAGCTCCAAAGGGGTCTTAGTAGATAAGAACTTCTTCCGCAAAAGTTCTCTGCCAATGACATCCCTAAGTTCATGCAAACTGACAATCCTTATTTCCATTTGAGAGCTTTTGAGACAATCATGGAGATCAAGGGAATGGACAAGAAAATTTTCCCCTCACTCTTCTCACTTTCTCTTGAGCCAGTATGCCAGCAATGGTTCTTCTCTATGGACACCGAGAAGATTGCTACTTGGGAATCTATCACACATGCTTTTTTTGATAGATACAAATGTAATATTCAAGTAGGAACTGATCATTGGGAACTTAAAATGCTTAAACAAAAAGGGAGTGAAGGTTTCACTACTTTCTACAATAGGTGGAAGGAAACTTCCCTTAGGATAATTGAAGTTCCTAATGAGAAAGATACTGTAAGGATAATCATTAAGAACCTCCAAGACAAATATCTAAAGCATTTGAAATATCAATGTAACTTAAATACTTTAAATGATGTCTATAACATAGGCATTGAAATTGAAGATGATCCCGCGAAACAAAAAGCTGCTAAAAATAGTAACAACTGCGCCTAGAAAGGAAATAAGAATGACAATCCTTCTTCTTTCAAAAACACCCACTTTAATAATAATGTTAGTACCTTTAATCTGAATGATGTCCTAGCCATGAATAATCAGGGCAAAAGAAGAAATTTGGAAGGGAATTCACCCCTATTAAGATGAGAAATAACACAACCTTTGATCGTCTTCATGCCAACAAAGGACTCATTACTCCTATTGGACCTATGCAAGATCCTCCTATTTAAAGGAGAACACCTAGATGGAATCCAAACGCACACTACAAATATCATCAAGGTAGGGGCCACTTTAATGAGAATTGTTGGAAATTAAAAGAAGCTATCTATCACTTGATTAATAACAAATTCTCAGTGCCTCCTGTTAGTAAGAAGCCAAGCATCAACACTTCTCCACTTTCAGATCCCTTGGAAAAATCTGATGAACAAGATCGAATGGACCCATCACTCGTTATTAAACTGATTGAAGGAGTTCATGCTGTCAAAGAAGAAAAGGAAATCTTCTTCGATGCCATGAGTGATTTTCAAGAAGAAGTTAAATCTATATCTCTTGGTGCAAAGACTACTACTAGAGAGGAAGTATGAAACCTTATCAATACACTACAAGAAATAAGCCTTGAACTACAAGTTCTTTATAGGAAGGTAGAGAAAATTGAAAATAAGCGTGCTCTTGAAAAAGAGAGTGATGTTTCACTTTTAAGCACTCTTCAAAGAAAACCATTCACTTTCAACGTTGTGAAGCTGTGGGGAATTATTTCAAACATCAAATTTAAGCGCCACTGTTATCATGCATTTAAGCATGGTGGCGTCCTAAGGAAAAGAAGCTTGAGAAAAAGAGTCTCCAACAAGTTTTAGGAACATGTAAACCGTTCGCGGGTGTGAAGGTTAGACCCCATTCACGATCACAGAGATCACTAACTCCATAGTGGTCTTGAATCATGACTGCATATTCGGAGATGACGATACGAGTCCAACCTAAAAGAGATTGAACACGCCCTAAATCGGCCTCAACTTTATTATTCTCATATTCATGTGCGCTATTCGATCAACATACAATCAATAAATTAATCTTAAGCATATTTAATCTACGTTGGTTGATTATAAATGCAGAAATAAATCTATTATTGGTGATCACTTGAATTAAAATCAAATTATACTAGTAGAAAAAATGTTTTTTGTAACGCCCTATTAGTTCTGGTGTTAAAAACGCTAGTTACTAAAACACTACTACTAACTTAGATAATACCAGTTACAAATAATACGACATTAGTAACTGGGCTTGTAGTCGAAGGTTACTAATTTGAAATTTGTCAAGGTTGAAAATTCTATTAGTAACCGACCCAAAAAATGTTGGTTACAAATATAATGAAATAAAATTTGACCAAATATTTAGTTACCGGCTTACAAACGCAAGTTACTATGTGGTGTCAAAATAATTTATATTTATTTATTTTCTTAGAAACCTAAGTAGCTTTTTTTCTTCTTTTCACTTGGGTTTTCGACTTCATGAGTACTCCTGTATACTCCTTTCTCTTCTAAAAACTTCGATCTCCTTTTTCCACGATAAAAATAAATGGTTATAAAAATTTTCAATTAACAAATGCTTCTTGTTCATGAACAATGATCTGAAATTCAGCAAAATAAGGATCTATAAAGGTTAAAGATATGTTAAATTTTGAATTAGGGTTCATGTAATGAACTGAATTATCCCTTGTATTAAATAAAACCCCTAATTAGTTGAGAATTATATCTCTCTATTCTAATTTTTTGTTCTTTCTACTCTATAATTTCATCCTCACATTCTAGATCTGAAACATTCTCTCTCCTCAAATATGGAGGTACACGCGCACTCCACTATCTCAACCACAACCACAGTGTCGCAGCTAGAGGTGTCAAAACTAAATCGACCTGAAAAAATTATCCGTTTCGAACTATTACCGATCCGATTTGATCCGCGAAAATCAGGACCCAAACCCGATTTGTAAGAGAACTGAACTCGACCCGAATCCGAACTTGATCCGATCTGAATTTGATCCGATCTGAATTTGATCCATAACCGATTTGATCCGAATTGAACATAACTCGAATCCGATTTGACCCGACCTGAACTCAAATCGAACCGATTTAAACCGATCCGAAATTGAACCAAAAAATAACCGATCTAATCCGATCTGTTTTGACCCGAACTAATATCAACCTGACCCGATTTTAACTCAATTTGATTTTTACCCAATCCTCGAATATAACCCAACCATAATTCATTATCGACCTTTTTATTCCAGATCTTATACTAATATATTTACTAATTATTAATAAGTTAACTTATTTTACCATAAAGAAATAATCTAAAGTAACAAGTTTACTTCATGTACATACAAATTATATAAAATTACTTTCTAAGCTTTATATTCGTCTCATCTAAAAGATGACATTGAAGATTGTATAATTGAAGATTTGTAATAACCTTAAAAGGATGACATTCTTATTTGTATATATCGCCATATGTAACTATCATTTGTCAATATATCACTAGCTCATTATTTATCGTTTCACTTATATAGGTATGATAAGTCATCAATAATTATTCAATCTCAATTTGCCTCAAATATACAAATTACACATAACTTGATCAAATGAGAAAACTAAACCTTCGTACTTCATAATTAATAATTAAACGATAAAAATATATTATACGACTTGATATTAACCCAATAATAAGGTAAAAACTCAATAATAACTCTATTTTAAAAATTGTTGGGTTTCGACGAGTCTAACTCACCGCGGATGAAAACCCGAGCCAAGACCACACTCACAATTAATATAATCATAAAGAATAATTAAATTAAACAACAATAATAAGGAAAGATTAATACCTTTGACGCGTGCTTCGCTCTCAAAAAGAGCTCTTACTTCGGAAAGCTTTTATCTTCGATAGCACGAAGACCTCTAATGAAAGTCTACCCACAACATGACCTCTACAAGGTCCAATGCTTAGAGGTTAGCTAAGCCCGACCTAAACTTGAGTAACTATATGTGTTTAAAGGTTTTCTCAATGGAGATGCTTTTTCTAACACCTTACTCAAGTGAATAATCCCAAGGTATTCCTTGGCTATTTATGAGGAGTGCTTCCTTGTGAATTCCACTCATCTTTCAATGTGAGACTTTTTCACAAAAAGATCCCACATAGAAAGAATGTTGAATTCAATCCTTAGTTAAATAAACCAAGGAATAACAAAGTAACAAGTGTTACATGTTTAGGTGAGGACCACTTCCTCACTTGCTCCCCAAGGCAACTCACATACATTGTGATCCAACCATGTGGCACCCAACCTTGAGGCCCGAGTTAGGTTCGGTTGGGCCACCACCTTTCGGCCTGCGTCCATGAACCGCCACCCGGGTCCGCGGCCCGTTGCCACATGGCATTACCAACGTGGCAAGCTACCACGTGGCCCGTTGCCATTTGGTGGCTGCCAACGTGGCACGCCGCCACCTTGGTGCGCCATCACGTGGCATGCCGCCATCATGGTGGCTGTCACGTGGCGCACTTCTATTTGGCGCGCTTCCCTAGCTCTTCGCTCAGCTAGGGATTTTACTTGTTACTTGAAACATTTTCCCGTCTTGCCAATTCCTAAATTTTTACTCGACTTTTAAGATTCGGTTCCGACGCTCTAAGCTTGGAATCCGACGTATTTGTTTACAATGCTCATTAATTCCTTCTGAATTAATTCGTCGTGTCGGTCCGTTTGTTGCTTGTGTGAGACTTCAAGGGTTCAGTCAAGATTAAGCTGTAATATTAATTATACATTAATATTACTGATCGAAAGCGGCCTCCACGTAGGCATTCCGATCACTTGACCTCACTGAATAATTAGCTTAGTAATAATTCCGAACCCCTATCGGAATAATACACTTGTTCGAAGGACACCATTCCTATAAAAAATAACCTTTTTTTACATGATTTGGGTCAACTCGACCAAAATCTAGCCAAACACAGAAAGGAATTTAATCGAAATTGACCAATTAATGAATCAACGGATCAACCTTATCTTAATCAAACCAAACTTGACCGAATCAAAATCATCCGACCCGAAATTAACCTGGTTAAACCCGTTTTGAACCCGATCCGAATTTATTTGAACCGAAAGTGAACCGATTTGGAGTTGACCCGACCCATATCTGACCCGGAATCGATAGACCATGACTCGAATTTGACCTGACCCGACCCGATCTGAGTAAAAATAATAATTTTGACCTGAACATATCCCATCTTAACAGACCCGACCCGAATAGACCTGACCCAAACTCCATCCGATTATCCGAAGTAACAACTCTGCACGCACAACACCGCCGGCGACAAATTGTCTCACCCCTTTCCTTCTCTCTCTCTCCTCTACGGTTTTTGTGAGCTTTTACTTCTATACAATAAAATTTCACATTCTTTCTGCTTTTGCTCGGTATTCTAGGGCTAGCTTGAAAAATTTGTGGTTAATTTCGAAAAATACTTCCTAATTTGTAAAATTTAGGCTTGATTTTTTAGTGAGATCAAAAGGAAATTTCTCAGGGCTTCAACAAAGTAGAGTTTAAGCTGCAAAAGACTATTAGAAAAATAAACGTGGAGACGATTTCTAGGTCTGGTTTGTTTTTCTTCTTCAATCGTTGTATTTCAGAACTATATTTAAAATTTTTGGAAGTTTTGAATTGTTTAGTTTCATATCTGTTTTAATCGCAATTACTATTTGATTTTTCTTTTGTTTTTTTACTCACTGCTAGTATGTTGCTACTTGTTAGCATATGAAGACTAACTAATTGAAACATTGGTTATATAATATTAGTCAATTTCTGTTTTAATTGCAATGTCTGGATTGATTTAGTTTGTTCTTTGATACAGAGGGAGGGGTGAAAGTTACGCCCTAGAAATTCCTTTCCTCTAAAATATCTATTTTACTCTTTTAAAAACTCAAAATAGGAAAATCTAAGACATTACTGCCACCGTGAAAACGGCTAAGACAACAATCCAAGACACACAGCAGAAGACTATGTTTAAAAACATTTAAAACAATTCAACTTGAAAAGTCTACCAAACGAAAGTAAAGTCAAAATAAAGTAAAACGAAATCAACCTACAACTTGAAACCATTGTAGGCCCTTAAAAAAACCAAACCAACTTAAAAACCTTCGTGTTAGTCTCACAAGTATAATATAATAAAATAATCAAAGCAATAAACACGTCATAATCTTATGGAAACTAGCATGATTCGCTCTTCACTCAAGCCCATCATGAATATGCTTCATCACCTGAAAAAATTCTTTCTACTTGTTCCCACTACTCTCCATTAAAAATGGGTCATCATAGGGCCAAAGTAAAGACAAGGCCAAACAAACATACAAACACACAATCAGCAATGTTGAGTACATAAACGTAATTAAACACACTAACATGCTTTCACGTATTAACACATAACTTACCTTACTGCACATGTTTTCAAGTATTCAAGATACATCATGACCCGCAATTAATAACTAATTGATTAATTTAGCATTGATTACGCATCGAACGGGTTTCCCCCCTAACCTACCCTAGTATAGGGGTACTAACACGGGAGCTAACCGTGCTAGTATAAAAGAACCACTCATAAGTGGCGGAATTCCTGCGCATATTTATAAAGGAAAATACAGCGTCCTGTACTCCCAGTAGAAGTTATGGTTAAATATAAAACCCCATAACTTCCCCAATATGTTCATACTCAAGGTATATACGTTCTAAGAGTTTTGGTGCGTAATCTCTTTCACTTTACGTTATTTACATTTATTAAACTTGGTGAGACTCTCAAACCATAACACAATTCAATCATTAAAATTATTCAAACAATTAAACATACCAATTTAATTCTTGAATAATTAGTGACCACATAATATTTAATTTTGAACCCTTTTTAAATCTACTTCGGTGTCAAAGACACCTTAAACGCATAATGCGCCAAAATTCCTATCCCTCGGTGTTAAAAACACCTTAAGTGCACTAAGGCAGCAATATATTTTTTTTATTCCTCGTGTACATAGACACTTAAATAGCTCTTTCCTCATGCTTATAGAATCAATAAAAATTATATGAACCATAATAAAATTTCTTTTTAATATTCCAAACCAAATTAAACATTTAGTTTAATTAAACATGCTCTCTATCATGCCAATAATAAAAGTGTGTTTCATATACAACATAATTATTTATCACTAATTAAAAATAATTATTTTTAATCACTAATCCATCACAATTATCATGCTTCATAATTCAATCACCAACATCAACCAAATAATAAATTCCATTCAAAATCTATCATGATACTATTTGGAATCAATTATTCAAAGTCTAGCATGTTCCTACATCACCAAATAAATACCAAGTACACGAATGTACCTTGAATACGATTTTAAAATCGCCACGACTACAAGAAATCACTCATTTGGAAGTCTCCTACAATCAAAAATTATAACATAGCATTAAAATCTACTCCACACAAATTTCCAACAGTATATACTTTTATTAAATCACTCATATTTTATTTAAAATAAGCTGAAAAATTAATTTAAAGCCCCTTATTTTAATCCCAATTAATAAGTAATCAAAATTTCCTTCAATAAACTTTATTTTAGCTTGCTAAAAAAATTTCCAACAATATTAATTCATTAAAACTTGCTGTAAATATGCTTTAAAACCCTCAAATAAAAGATTTAAACCGCCCTAAATCATATTCCTTCAATATTCAATTATTTACAAATATAGGGTTTTAAATTTGGGGCTTTTTAATTAAAATCAAAATCTGAAAATTTATTTACATACTACCAAAAGAAATAAAGCAATGAAACTTACATAAATTCTTGTAAACCCTAAACATCATGAAAATCATCACAAAACCCATAATTAATAATTAGATTTAGGATTAAAGCAAAAGAAATAAAAAAAGTAAATATCTTTTTTTTATGAATAGGGCCGTCGGACAGTAGCCACGGCATCACAGTCGGCTGCTGCTGCGGCGCTTGCTGGTGGCACGGTGGCCCGCCGGTTGGCATGGTGGTCCGAAAAAAAAGGGAAAGGGGAAAAAGAAAGATAAAGAAAAGAAAATAAGAGAGAAGGGAGAGAAAATTTACCTTGGGTATTCTCCATTCTAGGCAAAGTTTAATTTGCCTATGTGTTCAATATTTATACCCCTTTTTTCTCTAGAAACCCTCGTACCCTTGAATTCCCTTTCTATTCTTACTAATCCCTTTTTGTTACTTACATACATTCATATATAAGCCAATTCATGACAAGAATTTTTACATAAAACCTCAAAATCCCCAATTTGAGTTTTCAAGGGTTTTTACATAAAATTGCTCATTTACAACGAAATTCAAGATAAAAAGCAATGAAACTTACATAAAATCTTGTAGAGATTCGAAAATGAGAAAGTTAGCAAGACATTTAAGTGATTTTGATGGAGAATTAAGTGAGGAAAGCTCGAAAATGCCGGCGAAGGACACGAACAGCAGCAGCAACACAAGAAATGAAGGAGCCCGAAATTTTGAAATTTAAAGGAAAAACAAGAGCCCGTGACACAGCGTTATGCCCGTGCCACTGTATTCGATGCCGCGTGACGGTATGGCTGACGTGGCACGGCAATAAAGGTTGTCAAACGGCGCGAATTCTGAGTAGACGTGATGGCTGCAGCAGAAAAACAAGCACTGCGTCACGGACAGATATACCGTGTGACGGCAATATCCGTCGTGCCACGACGTCCAGAAGCATGAAACGGTGCACGCACGGATCTGCCAGCGAATATTCCAGCAGCCTTTTGACCAATTCAACAGCAGAAAACAAGCCCACGTCACAAAGAATTATTGCCGTGTAACAGCAATATTACGCCTATCACAGCA
Organism: Chenopodium album; assembly: GCF_948465745.1. NCBI lineage: Eukaryota > Viridiplantae > Streptophyta > Magnoliopsida > Caryophyllales > Amaranthaceae > Chenopodium > Chenopodium album. The sequence goes on along the minus strand of NC_137848.1, from coordinate 34,351,847 downwards.
CCAGGCCACGTAACACGGTATAGGCGCGAATATTCCGGCAGTTTTTGACCAATTCGGCAGCAGAAAAAGGAGCACATGTCCCAATTAGGAAGTATTTAAATGGTACTTGCGGGAAATTATAACTATTTAAGTGGTACTAAAATTACCATTTTACCCTTATTAAGTATCAAAGTCATATTTCAAGCATCTAATATGGTCGGATGGTCGACTTGAAGGTCTAATCATTTACAGCCCACGTTCGGGGACAATTGAACCATTTACAACTCACATTCGGGGATAATCAAACCACCATCATTTTAGTGATCATCTCCCAAGCGAAGACGATTCACAGCGCAAGGTTCTCGATACACAGAGACTTGCAATCTCATAATCAGACAAGTTTTTCCTCAAGCATGGAAAATTGTCGGTCGTTGTTACCGCTCAAGGTGAAAAAGTCAGCGATTATATCATCTGTCAACTTTCCTCAGGCATGGAAATTATCTCAACGAACATTATCGTCTACCAACTTTCCTCAAGCATGGAAAGTATCTCAACAAACATCATCTGGTGGATTTTTTCAAGTATAGAAACCTACTAAACTCATTTGTCATCGATACACTGGTGTCAGATACTGTCGTATATATTTGCCACCGATACACTGGTGTCAGATACGTATTCTATCCCTTTAATCTTTTATCTGTGGAACTAACATTTTTCGACAGGTAACGGCGTATAAAAAGTGATTTAGGATCACAGAACGTCTTAAATCGTTCTCCATCCCTATTGACTACTTTGACTGTCATTTTCGAAACTGACGTTTCTACAAACTCAGTTAAAGTGGGGGCTTCTGTAGACACCAAAAAATGTCTTCCCGAAACCAAACCCGATGATGAACAATCCTTCACCGCCATTATTGGTCGGGTTGAGTATTTAATCCCGGGAGTGCTTAAAATTCATGTTCAATCAAAATCAGTTTGCAAAATAGTCAACGGATCAGTCTTAATATTTAGTCAAAGCATAGTCAAATTTAAATTTTGGCTTGAACCTTTTTAACCCATTTCCTATTCTTTATTACTTTAGCTCAATTAATTAATAATAAACCTAAATAGCCACAGCATATTACTTAAAAATGCTGAATGTAATTAGGTTTAAAATAAACTTAAAAATGCTGAATGTAATTAGGTTTAAAATGAACTTGGACGCAAAAGTGGAAAAATGTCCACCGTGTCACAGCATTATGCGCCTCACCACCGTGGAATGTGCCGCGTCGCAGCATATTTTGCCGTGTCATGGTGCACATGCCTTGACAAGGATTATCTTGTGTTTTTTCCGCGTAAATCCTGAACCTATTTTATCATTTTAGGGCTGCTACTTGCACGCGTCACGCAAAATTATCCCGTGTCACGCTAAATTTTGTCGTGTTGTTGCAGTCTGCTGACGTGTCACGGCAACTAAATTTAAGGTTTTTATCTTTTTAGGGTTCCATGTGTTCTCTCTACTCATTTTCCCTATAAATATAACCCTCATTTCTGCAGTTCGGGGCATCAATTAATTCTCTCGTCTCTCTTCTATGCTCTTGCCTAAACACTAGCCTACCCTCTTCTTTAAAACTACTTGCTTTAAGCACTCTAAGGAGTCCATATTTTACCCGAGGTTCCATCTTTAAACCAAGGCGTGAAAGGTAGAACTGCTTGAGGGTTTAGCCCCAAATTAACTCTATTTAATTTAACTTTAATTATTGCTTTATTTATTTCCTTGAAGTTACTAACTCGTTTATTGTTTTATAGTTGCAAGCAAGCAAAATCAAAGTAAGGAATCATGTTCCTTTTATTTCTCTTATTTTTCTAACAATTTTATATTGTTGGATTGTTGTTAAATTGCTTCCAATATTAATGTTTATTATGTTATATTTATTGATCACCATATTGCATGTTAAAGGGAATATAATTGAAAATCTTGCCTAATAAGATAATTTGGACGACCGGTTTAGGTTCCTTTTTAATCTTGTTATTTAATTAAAGTGATCACTAATATTTTAGAATTATATGTTGCATTAATATTCAACCAATTCTGCATACTAATGGTTTAGAGCAAATTGAATCTTCGTTTGCATGCCTTTGAGACCGCAGGGATCACTTTTCACTATAAGAATTGAGTAGAGGCCAATACGGGCGAATGTGACTCCATGACTCACTTTGTACCATCATCCCCGACCCTCCTTTCGTTGTTCCGAACCATATGGATTTAGTAATCTCATGGATTATGAATGGGGTGTAACCTTCACGGGTCAATCGTTGTTGCCTTTTGTTGTCCCTTTATCGTGGTTGCCTTTTATGATCCGTGAACGGTTTACAAGTTCCTTAAAACTTGTTGGAAGTTCTCTACTTTGCTTTGTCCCTAATTGTGTCCCTAATTGTATATGTCAATTCCCACTTCTTAAGAGTGCCAAGCATATTCACACATGCTTAACGTAGGCGCGCTTCAATCGACGCCTACAGTAACCATTACTAAAACAATATCCAAAATCAAAACCGGGGTAATTGAAGTAACCAAAACCGGGAAAATTTTCAAAACAACAACCAAAGGGGACCCCCACCTGGATTTGCTCCAAGAAATCAAGGTAATGGTGAGAATTCCTATGCTCAACCTTCATCTTCTAGAACTACCTTGGAAGAAATCATCGAGAAAAAAACTAAAATTTTAAACACTTACATGTCGGTAAGTGATAAAAAGTTCAATGAGATGACGACACATAACAAGATGCTTGAAACACAAATCACTCAATTAGCTAATACCTTGAAAGAGAGTGTGAATGCTAGCCCTTATTCTTTACCCTCACAAGGAGTTGAACCTAAGAAACCCGTGTACTCTATCACCACAATGAGTGGGAAAGTGCTTGAAGAGAGAGTTTCTAGGAAGAGTGAGGAAGTTGAGAAGGTGAGTGATTCAAGTGAGGAAAAGGGGATCAATGTGTCAAAGAAGGTGAGTAAAGAAGCCCAAGAGTAAGAAAAGAATGATGAAAAAGTGCAAGAGGAGGTAATCAAGCCCAAACTTCCATATCCCAAAAAATTTTTAAGAAACAAAATTGATGAACAATTTGGGAGATTTCTTGATATGCTTTGGGAAGTTAATCTTTCAATCCCTTTCACCGAAGCCGTGACCCAAATGCCAAGATATTCTATGTTCCATAAAGGAATCTTGAGTGGAAAAAGAGAGTGCAATGAGATTGATTTGGTAAAGGTTGAAGAATGTTTTGGCACTTTGATTTTTAATGATTTACCCAAGAAAATGAAATATTCGGGTAACTTCTCTATCCCTTGCAAAATCATTGGAAAATTATTTCAAAATGCTCTATGTGATCTTGGTGCTAGTTTGAGTATCATGCCTTATTCGGTCTTTAGGAAGCTTAAGCTAGGTAAGCTTCTTACATCCAACATGACTTTGTAATTGACCGGTCGATCTATTGAGTTTCCAAAGGGAAGAGTTGAGGATGTTCTCCTCAAGATAGCAAAGTTCACAATTCCAGTTGATTTTATTGTGCTTAAGATAGCAGAAGATGATAACATACCTATCATTTTAGGGAGACCTTTCTTAGCTACTTTGGGAGCTTTGATAGATGTGAAAGGAGGTCTTATTACTTTGAGAGTTGGTAACAATAAAGCAAGTTTTGAGCTTAAATAAATGCATGAATCATTGTCTCTTGTGAATGGGATTATGTGCATCAATTCCCCTCATTCCAATGATAATTTATGCATGATTGTTTCTTCTACTAACAAAGTTCTTGAGTTTTGTGATGATGTGCCTTTGAGTAATGAAAGAAATAAGGTTAGTGAAGATAACAAAGAGCTTTTGAAGCATGTGGATGAGAAGATGATTGATAATCCTCCATGGTTTGAGCTCTACCCTCAAGAGGACGAGGTTGACTCCAAGAGTGTTGATGGTGAGAAGCCGTCCACTAAAAGGAGCAAGAAGACAAAGAAGAAAAAAAGAGCTTTTATGAAGAAGAAAATGAATTTATAACAAAGTGAGCTTGTCTCGGAAGTTTCAACAAATGAGAATACATCAAGCAACGATGTGAAGTTTCCAAGGAATGAGAAAAAGTTTGTTTCATCTACCACTTTGAACAAGGTGGTGCTCTTTGACCCTACATGATTTGGAGGAAGGGTCGAGCTAAGGACCTTAAGAAAGCGCTTCCCGGGAGGCAACCGGTTTTCTAACTTTTACTTTTGATTCTATTTTTCTTAGTTTTCTTTCAATTTCTTTTCTTTCTTTCACTTTTTTTGTGTTTGGATTTATAGGTTGAATTCTTGAAAATTGGACCCCCTCGATCGAGCATGAGCACAATGGGAAGGTATTTCGTGGTAACTGGTGAGAGTATGCTCGATATTATTGAATTTTCAGTTGAATGGGTAAGGTAATTAAGGAGGTAAGTTTGGAAAAGTTGTGCTTAACTGTGAAGCAAATTTGTGTTTGGTGGGTTCATTACGGTGCTCTCATTAATTTGTGTTGTTGAACCCACTAAAAAGTAGTTTATAAAATGATGCGTTTAGTGGGTTCAATAATCCCGAGATGATAAAGATCATTAACCCATATATGAATGCACCAAGAAGAAGAAGCAAGCAAGAAAAAGAGCACTAGGGGCGCGGGCGTGAGGGTCACGTGCGCGGGCACGCACCCCTGCTGCACGGTTGCGCAGTAGCTTAGGCCGTAGTACTTCTTCTTTCTCCTTTCTTTTCCTCATTTCATTCTTTAAACCCACACTCGTCCGCACCTTTTTCTCTCCCAAGATAGAAACCGTAACCCTTATTCATCAAAAATCATTCCTCGAATCATCAAAATAACTCACAAAATCAACAATTTCCTACTCAAATTTCATCATTTTCATTAAAAATCATACTACCTCCCTCCATTTCTTCTTCTCCAATCTCTTTCCTCCATTCAAGAGCAAATTAGGGATTTTCGGTGTGGTGGATTTTGGTGCTCAAATGATAGTTCTTATGCCCAATCATCTCCTTCTAAAGATAGTTTGGAGGATGTTATTGAAAATCAAATCAAGGTGTTGAACACGTACATGTCATCTAGTGATAGGAAGTTTAAAGACATGATGGTTCATAGTAAGATGTTGGAGAATCAAATTTCTCAATTGGCAAATGTTTTGAAAGAGCATGCTAGTCCTTCTTCCCTACCATCTCAAGGTGTAGTCCTAAGAGAACAATTAATGCCATAGTGACAAGGAGTGGTAGGATTCTTGAGAAGGTAGAGCCTAAGAAGAGTGAGGCTAAGGAGAGTCCTAAGGAAGTTTTGGTTGAAGATGAGGAAGGAAAAAGCTCTATGAATGAGGATGTGGTTGAAAAACTAATTGATAAATAAAAAGAGAAAGTGAGAAAAGTTATCAAACCTAAACTCCCGTACCACCAAAAGTTCAATAGGCACAAACTAGATGAACAATTTGGAAAATTAATAGAGATGCTTAGGCAACTTCATCTTACCCTTTCATTTACCCTTTCATAGAGATGCTTAGGCAAATTCAAAGACTTGATAGGAGAACTTTCACCTACCAACATTACCTTGCAATTAGCCGATAGATCAATTAAGATTCTAAAAGGTAAGGTAGAAGATGTTTCCTTGAGGGTAGGAAAGTTTGTAATTCCGGTTGATTTTGTTGTTCTTGAATTGGATGAGGATTCTAATATTCCTATCATACTTGGTAGACCTTTTCTTGCTACGTTGGGTGCCATGATTGATGTTAAAAGTGCTAAGATTTCTCTCAAAGATAAATAAGAAGTTATTGAATTTGATTTGAATGAAAGCATGAAATATCCTTCTTCTTCACTTGAAAATTGCATGAGAGTTGAAATCTTAGATGATATTGTGAATTCTTTGCATGAGCACTTCCTCACCTCTAATGATCCACTTGAGTGTGTTTTGTTGAACAAGGAAAAGATAGGTGAGCATGGCAAGGAATGGCTTTCATTGAAAGAGTCATTGATGAAAGCATGGAAGAGAGTGATGATCACATTTGTATAAGAATTTCAAGCCAAGATGCATTGCAAGTGGCCTCAACAAAGGAAAGTAAAGGTGTTCTAATTATAGAGCTCAAACCTCTACCATCACACCTTAGGCATGAATTCATAGGCCGCAATTCTACTCATCCCGTCATTATTATTTCCTCCTTGAGTGAGAGTCAAGCTCAAAAGTTATGTGGTTTTTTGAGAAGGCACCAAGGTGCCTTGGGCTATACAATTGATGACCTCAAAGGTATAAGCCCGGATTTATGTTCACACCATATCACTCTTCATAAGGGCACCTCACTTAGCATTGAAAGGCAACGAAAGCTACACCCTTAAATGGGGGCGGTATTTAGAAGGAAATCACTAAGCTATTGGATGCGTGAATCATATTCCCCATCTCTATCTCTAGATGGGTTTCCCCGGTCCATGTTGTCACAAAGAAAAGAGGAATAACCGTTGCAGAGAATGAGAGAGGTGAGCTCATTCTTACAAGGACGGTCACGGGATGGCGAATGTGTATAGACTATCGACGTCTAAACACATCCACCAAAAAGGATCATTTTCCCCTTCCCTTCATTGATCAAATGCTTAAAAGACTAACAAGGCACAAGTATTATTGCTTTCTTGATGGATATTCCGGGTTTTTCCAAATTCCTATTCAACCGGATGACCAAGAAAAAACAACTTTTACTTGTCCATATGGAACTTTTGCCTATAGGAGAATGTCATTTCGGCTTTACAACGCCCCCTGACACCTTCCAACGATGTATGATAAGCATATTTGGAGATATGTTAGAAGAAGAAATGGAGGTTTTCATAGATGATTTTTCGGTAGGTGGAGTTTCATTTGAGGTGTGTCTTGAAAAATCTTTGGCTCGATGTGAGAAGGTGAATTTGGTTTTGAATTGGGAGAAATGTCTTTTCATGGTTGAGGAAGAAATTGTCCTTGGTCACAAGATCTCTCGCAAGGGCATAGAGGTGGACAAGGCAAAGATTGAAGTGATTGAAAAGCTTCCACCTCCGGTTAATGTAAAAGGAGTGAGATCTTTCTTGGGGCATGCCGGGTTCTAAGATTCATCAAGGATTTCTCTCTTATTGCAAAATCTCTCAATGATCTTCTTCAAAAAGATATCGTATTTGTGTTTGATTATAGATGCTTGAAAGCTTTTAACAAGTTGAAAAAAGCTTTAATCTCTACTCCCATTATCCAATCCCCGAGGTGGGATTTGCCTTTTGAATTGATGTGCGATTCTAGTGACACGACTAATGGGGGAAATCTAGGTCAAAGGGTGGATAAAAACCTCCATGTCAAAGACCCTTAATGGAGCTCAAAGGAACTACACAACAACGGAAAAGGAGTTCTTGTCAATTGTGCATGCTTTCGAAAAGCTCTGTTGTTACTTGTTCGGTTCTAAGACCATTGTTTTCACGAATCATGCGGCTCTCAAATATCTCTTTGCCAAAAAGGAACCCAAGCAAAGGTTGATCCGTTTGTTGCTCGAGCTTTAAACTTTTGATATAGAGATTAGAGATAAAAAAGGAGCGGAAAATGTTATGGCGGACCATCTTTCTTGCCTTGAAGATTCCCAAATTCAAGATGATGGCTCTCCAATTGAAAATAGAATGCTTGATGACTCCTTGAATGCCGTTAATGTGAAGGAGCTTCAATGGTTTGCCAATTTGGTAAACTACCTTGCATGTGGGGAGTTTCCAACTTCATTCTCAAAAAATCAAAAGAAGAAGCTCAAGAGAGAGGCTAGGAACTATTTGTGGGATGATCCCATCTTGTACAAAAGAGGAGTTGATGGCTTGCTAAGGCGTTTTGTTCCTAATGAGGAGGTGCCTAGTGTTTTGAAGATGTGCCACTCGAATCCCAGTGGTGGTCATATGGGTATTTCTAAAACCGCCACTAAGATTCTTTAATGTGGTTTGTGGTGGCCTCATCTCTTCAAGGATACATGGGGTTTTGTCAAGTCATGTGATCTATGTCAACGTACCGGGAACATCTCAAAGCGCAATGAAATGCCTTAACAACCAATCCTTGAGTTGGAAGTATTTGATGTATGGGGAATTGATTTCATGGGACCGTTTCTTTCTTCTTATAGGAACAATACATTCTTGTGGCGTTGGATTATGTGTCAAAATGGGTTGAGGCCATTGCCTCCCCAATAAATGACCACAAGGTGGTGATGAAATTGTTCAAAAAGATCATTTTCCCAAGGCTCGGTGTTCCCAAGGCGGTGATTAGAGATAATGGCTCACATTTTGTGCACAATGCTTTTCTGAAGATGTTTAAAAAGCATGGGTGTAGGGAATATTTCAAGCATCCCAAACATGAGCCCCACTGTGATCATACACTTAAGCATGGTGGCGTCCAAAGGGAAGGAAGCTAGAGCAAAAGAGTCGCCAACAAGTTTTAGAAACTTGTAAACCTTTCACAGGATGAAGGTTAAACCCCTTAACGATCCATGAGATCGTCAACTCCAATAGGTCTGGAACCAAGACTGAAAGTTCGGGGATGAAGGTACAAATCCAACCTAAAAGAGATTTTAACCTACCCTAATAATAGGCCTCTACTTTATTCTACTTGTATTCATGTGCGCTTTGTGAATAACATGCAATCATTAGGTTAACCCTAAACCTGTTTAGTCTATGTTGGTTGAATATTAATGCACAAACAAAACTATTACTGGTGATCAATTGAATTATAATCATATTAGCCCTAAAAAAGATTATTAATTATCTTATTAAGCGTGATTACAAGTACAAATTCCCTTTAAACATGCAAGAGAGGGCGTGAACAAACAATAACAATAATAATATCAAGCAACATAATAATCATTAATCATAATAATTATAAAAATAATCATGTTAAAGCATAATAATAACAAGATCCTAGGCATGATACTAAAGAGATTAATAACAAATCCTAACATGTCACTAAACAATAAAAATCAAAGCTTTAGCCCTGACATGATACTAACATGATATTAGGAAAGAAAATAGGAAGCATCATAGAAATCATAATTGATATAACTAAGAAACTTATTCTTACCCTAAACATCATACTAAGAAAAGCATCCTAACATGATACTAGGAATCAAAATAACAACCTAAACATGATTTCTATATCAAAATATCAATTAAACAATTAAAGTACTTACTTGGATACCTCATATCTCTTTCTAATAAAAAAATACACACGTTATTAACTTCAAGGAAAATATAAAACAAACAATCAAATTAAATAATGGAAATACATATTAGGGACCAAACCCTCAGAAATTATAACCTTTCACGTATAGGGCGAAGGCAACTTCGAACTTGGCTAGGTGTGTCTAGAACCAATGAATGTGGAATTTTGTGAGATGGAAGGTTTAGAAAAAGAATAGAGAGAGAAAAAGCTCCTAGCTTTAGAGAGAGAGAAGAATCAGAGAATTCTGGTTATTTGAAAAACGGAGGTCCAGGGACCATATTTATAAGAAAATAGTCTGGAATTGATAGAAGTGAATTAGAGTTCGAAAAGGCATAAAACACGCTTCTATCGCCAACGACAGGGCTTGTCGCCAAGCGACAGGCTTCGTCGCCAGGCGACAAACCTGTCGTTTGGCGATGCAAGACAATTTTTGTGGATTTTGTTTTTATCATATATTTTGATCCAAAAGTCCAAATAAGTCATATAATAAGTCGTTGGAATGATCTTGAAGTCTACTTTCCAACCCAATTGGAATCAGATTAAAATACTTTGTAGATAAAAAGATATTGCCGAAATAGTGGAAGGGTGTCAGTTTTGGATTTAGTTTAGTATTCCATTCATATCTTTTTCGTTATAGCTCGGAATTAATATTATAATATATCATTGGAAAGATAATTTCAAGATCTATCCAACCATATACTATTTTCATAAATATTATGAGACACAAAAATAATATCTGATTGTCTTTGAACATCTTTAAATTCGACCCATATCATGGACCAAAATAAACTAGAATTCACGTTTTTCATAAATAGGGTAAGAAAAGAAATATTTTCAAAAACAGAAAGAGAAATATTTTAATAAAAACATCCTCATCACTAGACTTACCACACTTTTACCTCGTTCGATAATCAAATGACGTGAAAGGTACTCATCACTGGGTTTAGTTTTGGGGAGACACATTTGGGTGTCTACAATGGGGTTCATCAATGTTTTGGCCTTCCTTATCATCCTCAAACAAGTGGTCAAGTTGAGGTCTCAAATCGTCAAATCAAGTTGATTCTTGAGAACACGGTTGCTAGAAATAGAAAAAATTGGGCGGACAAACTTTATGATGTCTTGTGGGCATATCGAACGACATTTAAAACTCCTATCGGCACCACTCCATATCGCCTTGTCTATGGCAAATCTTGCCATCTTCCGATGGAACTTGAACACTGTGCTCTTTGGGAGATCAAGAAGATCAATTTTTTTTAGCAAGTACGAGAGAGCTACGATGGTTAGATCTTAATGAGTTAGAGGAGCTTCGACTTGATGCATATGATTGTGCTAGCACCTACAAAGCATGTTCTAAGGAAGCTCAGGACAAGCTTATTGAGAAAAAGGAGTTTTGTGTTTGTGACAGGGTCCTCCTCTACAATACTAAGATGAAATTGTTCCCCGAAAAGGTCATGTGTAGATGGATTGGCCCTTTCATGGTGTAAGAAGTTTTTCCTAATGGAGTTGTGGAAATTTCATCAATGAATTTATCATCTCCTTTCAAAATCAATGGCCACCGGCTCAAGAAGTATTACAATGGTGTTTTTGTTGGCCTTGTTTATAGAATGACTCTTTATGATCCCCCCTTGAGAAGGGGTGGAGAACGTCAAGCTAATGACGTTAAACAAGTGCTTCTCGGAAGGCAACCCAACTTTCTAACTTTCTTTCCATTTTCCTTTTGATTTTATCTTTCTTCTTGACGATTATGGACTAACCAATTTTCCATGTTTGTTGTGATTTTAGGTAGTTTAGAGATGATAGAGGTTAGTTTGCCAACAATCTTGGTAGCAAATTTTGAAGATGAAGTGTTCTTTTGCTTATTGGAAGGTTTGAGTAAGAATTGAGTTTTGGGGGGTTCATGATGGTGGATTCATGAATTATGGATGTTGAACCCACTTAAAAGGAGTTTGGAAACTGCCTATGTTAGTGTTTATCATCATCATGGGTGTTGTGTGCACCGGTGTGCGCACCAAAAATTGCTCGAGCATAAGCAACCTAGAAAGGCGCGGGCGCACGCAAGGACTGCGCGGGCGCGCAGGCGGTCAGCGCGGGCGTGCACCTCTGCGGTGTTTCCCCCTTAAACGCATCCCTCTCTTTTCTCTCTTTCTCCTATTTTTGTTGCTATATTTCATCATAAAATCATCATTTTTCAATTATGTTGGTTGATAATCACTTCAAATACTCAATTTTATGCTTTGAAATTTATTTTCTCTCTCCAAAGTTGAAAATTTGGGTATTATTGATTGAGGTTTTTGGAACTTGCAAGTTTGGGATTGTTTGCTAGTAGTTGTGCTTTGTACTCCATTTCATTTGAATTAAACCATCATTCAAGGTATGAATTCTCTATTTCAATTGATTTTCATGATAAATTTCACACCTTGTATTGTCTTGTTGGATTTGAATGTTATGATGAATGCTTTAATGGTGTTTCTACTTTGCCTATTCTATGTCCCCAAATTTTGCATTCATGATGATTATTGGTGAATATATGAACTTGTGATAATATGGTTTTGCTTGATTGTGCTACTATCTTGCTACCACCATTATTGGTCTTCACTCTCTTTGAAATGGTCATAGTGCTTATGAATGTTGTGTTGGGTTTTGATGAGTCCGATACACTGAGGAAATAAAACCCGAGCCCAAGGAAAAACTCACAATTAATATCACCAATATACATAAATAACAAGATTAGAGAAAAGACGAAATTACCCCTGTAGCGTGCTTTGCTCGACCCACGAAGCTCTTACTTGAGAAAGCTAAGCCTCACAAGCGCAACGACCCGACGATATCTACCCACAACACGACCTCAACCGGACTCTTACGTGGAGGTTAGCCAAGTTGGACCAAAACACTACTTTAGTAATTAATGAGCTTAAAGGTTTTCTCTCAAGTGGAGATGCCTTATTGAGCTCTTACTTAAGTGAATTTTCCCAATTCCCAAGTGGGATATTTATAGGGAAACTTATGAGAAATCCATCCTCCCATCAATGTGGGAGAGTTGGTAAAATCAATTTTCCCTTTTTATTATTAAATCAAAAATAAAAGAAAATAGCCAACAACTAACTATTCAACAAGTGGCATTCATAGGAGGAAAGGTTAGGTAAGGACCACAAGGGGAAGGAACATACCCTCCTCCCCATGCTTCTCTATTTCGGCTGCCCTCACAACCCGCCGCATGGAACTCCAGCCTTGGGCATCAAGGCGCGCCTAGCTTGTGGCCTTGTGCTAGGCGGGGCTACCCGTGCGTGCTAACTAGCGATGGGCTGCTGCTGCCCTTGGCCCTCTCTATAAATAGGGTCGTATTTCCCTTTTTTCAATCATCGACAATCATCAACAATATTTTATTCTCTTCTATGTACAAGCTAATAGCTTTTCTTTCTCCCTCTTTCTATGCTTCCCCTTTTCCAATAAAGTACCGCGTTCACGAGTTCTAGACACACCTAGACGTGAAAGGTTGATAATTTCTGAGGGTTTGGTCTCAAACCCTTATTTCAATTATTTAAATTAATTGTTTGATTTAATATTTTCCTTGAAGTTACTAACGTGTGTATTGTTTTGATAGAAAGAGATACGAGGCAACAAAGTAAGTTGTTTTATTGTTATATATCTTTAGAAAGCATGTTTATATTATATTAATTCCTAGTATCATGTTAGGATACTTTTATTGCTTTCTAGTATCATGTTTAGGTTGCTTCCTATTCTTTATTTATATCATGTTAGTATCATGTTAGGGCTAAAGCCTTGATTTTTTATTATTTAGTGACATACTAGGATTTATTATTAATCTTGTTAGTATCATGCCTAGGATCTTGCTAATATTATGCTTTCATGAGATTGAGAATATGATGATGATGATGGTTTGTTGTATCAATATCTTATTGTTGCTTGATGTTATTATGTTATTGCTTGATCACGCCCTCTCTTGCAGGTTTAAAGGGAATTTGTACTTGCAATCACGCTTAATAAGATAATTAATAATCTTGTTTAGGCTAATTTGATTATAATTCCAGTGATTGCCAATAATAGTTTTGTTTGTGCATTAACATTCAACCAACATAGATTAAAAAGGTTTAGGATTAATATATTGATTGTATGTTAGTCAGAAAGCGCACATGAATTTGAGAAAAATAAAGTAAAGGCCTATTTTTAGGGCAGGTTCAATCTCTTATAGGTTAGATTTGTACCTTCATCCCCGAGTATCCTGTCATGGTTCCAGATCACTATAGAGTTAGCGATCTCATGGATCGTGAAGGGGTGTAACCTTCACCCTATGAACGGTTTACATGTTCTTAAAACTTATTGGCAACTCTTTTGCTCTAGCTTCCTTCCCTTTGGATGCCACCATACTTAAGTGTATGATCACGGTGGGGCTCAAGTGTGAGATGCTTGAAATATTCCCTACATTCATATATAATTAAACATAAGTATAAGATGCATTTGGCAACTAGCATGACCTCTTGAATCTTCTAGTCTTCAAGGGTCTTCATTGCAATTTTATGTCTTCTTCTTCTTAGAAAATGTCATCGTTAAGACATCACCATCATTTCTGCAACTACTAGTAATTACGACTAGGACTTCATTGCAATTTTATGTCTTCTTCTTCTTAGAAAATGTCATCGTTAAGACATCACCATCATTTCTGCAACTACTAGTAATTACGACTAGGACTAACTTAAATATTAAGGTACAAAAATATGTAACGGTTCGCATACTGTATTTAGATTTACAAAAATACATAACGGATCGCAGTCCGTATTTTTTATCCTAATCAGGCCCCCACTAGTTGTCATTTTCATAAAACATGTGACAGAATATACATTCCATTCACTATTTGTGAATGGCCCATGCATTTTACGACGAAAACAAGTAACAATGCAATATTTCGCGTGTACTAGTAACTAACATAGGCGGTTAATTCGATTAATGTGCCTAATTAAAACTAGTCAAAGTTGTTAATTAATTATGTGATTAAACGCGATAAAATGGCTCAAATAAATAATGAAGCTCCCATTAAATTCAGTGTCCAACATAATTAATCCGATAAATTAAACCGGTAAACCCATAATTTTGCAAAATAAAATTTTGCAAATGCCGCTCATAACCCGAGGCCTAACCTCCATTAAAATAATTAAACTCCATTAAAATAGTTTAATATTTTAAATAAAAAATTAAAATCGGCAAAATCGCGAAATTATATAGCCCAAAATAATGCCAAAACACTCAAGTCATCGAAGGTCAGGTGCTACTAGCCTACTCTGCCGAGCACCCTTGCTAATGCAAGGACAAGGGTAGCCTAGCAGCCCCACACCGAGGCTCCTACACGCATGTGCTGATGGTGTTGGGCGATGCCTAGCAGTCACAAGGCACGCATCACGCGCTGCCTTTGTGCACTCCCACTGCACAGCACACACTCCCGCACTCACGCGCACCTGCTACGTCAGCCACATGTGGGTTGTTCGTGCAGCCCAGCTAGCCGAGTTAGTGCTTCGAAGCTTCAAGCTAAGCTTTGATTTTTATGCTTATGCATCGTAATTAAATTCTAATTTATTTTTATTTTTTTTTGTGGGACCATAAATTAATTCTAAATTGATTTTAGAACTAATGATGAGCAACATTGAAAATAAAAAAATTCCAACTTAAATAAACTAAATTTTAAGTGCACAAACCAAAATTAATTCGAGAATTATTCTTTAAATAATTTTGGTTCAACTTGATGCTACAAAATTGAAAAGGGCTAATCTCATAATTAATTTAACCAAGCATAAATTAATAATGAGTTTTGACAGAATTTAAAAGGAGGTTGGAAAGTAAAATAATCATTTAATGAAAAATAATTTCAACACTAACTTGTGTTCATTTGAAAAAATTACATCTTCCAATATGAAGACTAATTGTATTTCAATCACAAGTTTGAAACATTATGACTTTAATTAACTTAGAAAAATGATTAAATCAAGAAATTTCAATAAACAATCATGGAATTTAGTAATACAAAGTAACTATTAACAAAAATAATTAAAGATTAGAACTTTAATACTTGAAGGCTTCAAACACAAATTTTTCACATACAAAGCAATTAATTTGCAATTTGTGAAAAATGAGCTAACCATTGAAGCACTAATTATAACTTAATAATAATGCTCAAAACAGGCTTATATATGTAGTAGATTAATTATAATAACCATACATATAATGAACAATTAATATGCCGTTAAACAATAAAGGTTTAAAGATTTAAAATTTATCAATAAAATGAAAAAAGTCAAGAAAACAGTGTTTTCAAGCAGAATTTGGCTTGTGGACAACCCTTTAAGATTCAAAAGTGTTCCAGAATCATGTTTACACCCAAAATTCACTAGTATTGGGTCGAAATCTGAGTTCTGGAGCCAAACATCGATTTAAAATCGAGATTAAAATAAAGAAAATGAGCTTCTAATCTCATTACCAAGCATAACAAGAATTTTAAAGCCATTTAAATTTATAGTTGCAAAAATTAAATGAGCAAGGCTCCGATACCGCTGTTGGGTTTCATGATGTCCAACACCACCCTGAACTAAAACCCGACCCCAAGACCCACACATAAATTAATTCAACAAAAACATGCATATTAATTAACAACATAATTAATTAACTAAGAAGAAAAGACGATCATACCCTTGATGCGTGCTTCGCTCTTTCTTAGAGCTCGGACTTAAAAGCATTGAGCCCCGCAAATGCGTAAGCCTCTAATGTCTCACACCCTCGTTACCCGACCAAAACGACCCCTACCCCGAAGCTTAGTCAAGGCTAGACCGAGAAAGACTAGAGTATTACGAACTTAAAGGTTTTCTCACCTATTAGGAGGTGTCTTATTAAGTTCAACTCAAGTGAATAATCCCAACTCCTAAAGCTGTTATTTATAGGCAAAGGCTCCCAAAAATTCCTATCATCTGTCCATGTGGGAGAAATGATAGAATAGAAAAGTAAGCAATTAATTTAATTCTAAATAAAAATAAAATAGTCACACAATAGTCAAGTGGCAAGTGTCAGCATGAGGGAGGGAGTAGGTAAGGACAACAAACCTATCCTTGTAAAGCAAGTATACACCTACCAACCCCATGTGCATGGCACTCCTCAAGCCTTGGGCCTAAAGGCATGCCATGTTGCATTCTTGGCCCATCGATTGGGCTTGCTAGCATGCTGCAAGCCAACGCGAGCTAGCGGGCTGCTGCTAGGCTTGCTTGCATACTTGTGGGCTGGTGCTAGCACTGCTAGCATTGGCCGGCTCGCATGCTTGCGGGCTAATGCTAGCGCTCCTAGCTCGCCCAGCAAGCTAAGCTCACATGGCCTCGCTGTAAGCTAGCCAGCTCGGCCTGCATGCCCGGTCAGAGCACATGCGTGACTGCTGGGCGTGTTACTGAAGCTAGTCCATGGCTAGTAGTCATGCTAGCTAGTGCGACCTAGTCTTCATTTGGCTCGACCAATCCGAGGCTAGTTTCGATGACTTGTCATTTAACTTATTTTCTCGTTCTCTCGACTCCTAAAATTTACTCGACTTACAACGCTCGGTTTTAACGCTCTAAACTTGAAATCCGACGTCTTTGTTCGTAAAACTCTCCTGACTCATTTAATCCTTTTTTATTAATTCATCGTCTCGGATCGGTTACTAAATTGCGTGTGACCCAAAGGGTTCATTCAAGATTAAGCTGTAATATTAATTCATAATTAATAATATTGATCAGAAGCGGCCTCTACCTAGGCATTCCGATCAGTTGACCTCATTGAATAATTAGCTTTCTAATAATTCTGAACCCCATATCGGAATACTACACTTGATTGAAGGACACCATTCCTTTCACGAAGAAGAAGGAAGGTCGTTCTTCTTGTTTTGCCAAGTTTTATTATTGTTACTACCAGCTGTCTTTATTAGCTCATCCTCGATATTGATGCCGATATCATATACAGCTTCGAAAGTGTTCAAGGGGAGAAATTTGAGATGTTTCCTTTTCTTGTGAGTCAAATTCTAGATGAAGAGGCGAATCATCTCTTTTTCTTTGGGGGGATCTACCAAGATTGCAGCTATTTGTCTCCACCTGTTCAGATAAGCAGTGAAGCCTTCATTCTTTTTCTCTTTGAGAATTCTGTTTGAGAATGGAGAGTTCGCGTTCAGAAGTTCTTGCTTGAATATTACCCTTGTAACAATTCATGAAACTTTTGGTGACATCTTGCCAAGTTGCAATGTGCTTGGAATCTAGACAATAAAATTGTTGTTGGCAAGCATGCTCTAAGGGGAGAGGGAATACCATAGGGAAGAGTGCTACATCTAGTCCCTTAAAAGCCGTAGTTGTAGAAAAAGCCTTCATGTGGAACATTGGAGTGTCAGTGGCTTGAATTTTGGTATGTCAGAAGTGAGAATTTTTAATAGAGCTTGTCCCTTACATCCAAAATAGTGAAAGGTTGTTCCACATAAGTGAACTCTTCGGAAATTTTGCTCACTTGTTCTTTCAATTTGTCAACTGTGGCAACAATGACCTTGTTTTGTTCCATGGTGGTGACCCTGATGGTAAGAGTTGGCATCATGGCAGAAAATGCCTTGAGGGACTTTTTAATGTTCTCAAAATCCTTTTTAGTGGCCATTGGAACGAACTGAAAGTAGTTTGAAGGTGATAAATGATGTGGAGATAGTGAAGTTCTCTTTGAACGCCTCTTAGGTTTAAGAGGTTGTTGTGGTAGTGACCCAAACCGCACCAATCTACCCCTGCTCCTTGACCAAGTACTGTGAAATAAAACAAATTCACTTAATGGTTTGACACACTGATCGAAATCGGGAAGGAACAAGGAAACATAGAAAAAAAAAACTCCACTCATTTTAATAACGGAAAAAAAGAGGTGCATGAACCTAGTATACGATCATAAACGACATGGTGCACGACTCAAGTCAAAAAAATAAAGAAAGTGTGTGGACTATGCTTGACTTGTGAGTGATTAAGTGATGTTATAAGACTCGTGGTATGATCTTATGGCTAGATATGTAACAAATAAAAAAAAACACCAAGACGACTGACGCGTGGAGCAAAATAGCACGGAAGAATAAAAAGACAAACTAACTTGGTTAATTTTGTCCAATGTTAGTGTTTATGCTTACTAGTTAAAATTTTTTTATTGGAAATTGTTAGTCATTAATAAGATCAAACACAACTAAAGAACACATGTTAAGGTCAGCACAATAATCACAAAACAAACTAGGAAAACAACTGGAATTCTAGAAGAGTTAGGACTCATGGGAAAAGAAATCTATAATCTTATGTTATACTAGTTGACATGGATTAGAAGACTAAGAGAAGTAGAATATTGGCTAAGACTATCTTGACACGAAAAGATACGAAAAAAAAATAAATAAATAAAAAAAATGGTTGGATGTTAAAAAGACACCTAAACTGGATAGGATGTAGTATTTCAGTTGTACATTTGTATCTGTGAATATTATTTGGATGAAACCAACTTCAAATGAAAGATAAAACGTCGGGCTACAGATCCATTGGTGGCACGACACATACCTCTTTCTAGAACTCCGGCTATGACCAAAACAAGTTGACTGTTGTGCAGGATACGGGAATAAAAATATGGGTTGATTCAAAAATTAAAAAAAAAATAAGAAAAAGACTTGACTCGACTATAATAAAAAAAAAAGGATTAGGTAATAGAGAGGAAAAAAAATACAAAAAAAATTAAAAAATTCACAAAAAATACACAAATAAACACATTGTCACACATGATGCAATGAAGTTCTCAAGCTAGAGTCAAGTTCTATGTTCCACTATGGTCAAGCTTATATGGGTGTCAAAAGGTGCCATGGTTAAGAGTTTGGACGCATTAGCAAGGCAGCCTAACTTTAAGGTGTATGCCAACGGGCGGCTCCGCAAGTTCGTGATGAAATCGAACTCGACTCCATGGGTTGGGTGGATTTAAAAAACTCGAATGAACCCTTATTACCATGAGCGTTTTCGGGTTGATAGAGCTTAAATCCGCAGGGCTAGCCACATACGTAGAACACGTACTATTGTGGAAAAATAGGTAAGCTAAAATGCATATGCATATGTGACAATGCCAATTAATTAAATCACAGGAATACAATTCAAGAATCTTTTAAGTCTCATCCACTAATCTCAATTAAATACCGATCACTCAAATCGATAAATAACCTAGAATCCTCCCTTGTGGAGTTGCTAAATTGTAGGCGTCGTTCGAAGCGCGCCTACGTAAAAGCATGTTGTGAATTGCTTGGCACTCATAGGAAGTGGGAATTAACATATAAGATTAGGGACACGATTAGGGACAAAGCAAAGTAGGGAGCTACCAACAAGTTTTTAATGAACTTATAAACCGTTAAAGGATCATTTAAGGCAACCACGAATAAGGGACTATGAAAGGCAACAACGATTGACCCATGAAGGTAACAACCCATTCATAATTCATGAGAAAACTAACTCCACATGGTTCGAAACCACGAAAGGAGGATCGAGGATGTTGGTACGAAGTGAGTCATGGAGTCACATTCGCCTGTATTGGCCTATACTCGATTCTTATTGTGAAATGTATTTCCTACGATCTTTAAGGCATGCAAAAAAAATATTCAATTCGCCCCAAACTATCTGTACGCTAAATTGGTTGAATATTAATTGAACTTATAATTCTAAAATATCCGTGATCACTTCGATTACATAACAAGATTAAAAGGAACCTAAACCAATCATCCAAATTATCTTATTAAGTGTTATATTCAATTACGTATTTGCTTTAAACATGCAATATAGTGATTAATAAATATAATAAAATCAACTTTAACATTAGAAGAAATTTAATTAAAAATAATAACGTTATTGAAATCAAATATAAATAAACCTATTCATGATACTAGCAACAAGAATGAGAAAAAGAGTAATTAAGTGAATAAATTACTCACGTTCCGAATTTCCTTGAATTGCTATATCATGAATAAATTGTTAGTGACTTCAATGAATAACAAATCAAGTTGAAATTAAATTAAATAAAACGAGAGTTGATTTGGTCCAAATCCTAATTCAATTCTACCTTTTACGCCTTGGTTTAAGGATGGAACCTCGGGTCAAGTATGGACTCCTTGGAGTGCTTAGGAGAAGTAATATGGAAGAATAGGGCGGCTACTATTTAGGCTAAAGAGGGAGAAGAGAATGATTTTTTAGTGTAGGGAGAAAGAGAATGATTTTTGGTGCCCCGAAACTGAGGAAATTAGCAGGGTATTTATAGAGAAAATATGAGGGGTGAATGACAAATGACATTTATTTCACTTTTAAGGGTCCTTCTATGGTCATTTTCAAGTTATTTTTCCAATATATTCTCTCTTTTAAGTCTTTATTTCACTTATTTGCTTATTCTTGTCTATTGTCTCTTAATTAAGTATTTTTGTAATTTTTAGTGATTTTTTAGTTTAATTTTGTAATTTATTTATGTTTCTTATTCTCTAATGTTTTAAGTGTTGGTTCTAGTTAATAATAATCTTCTCGCTTTTCTCCTTCTATTATTTTCTTTTAGTTTATAGTTTGCTTTCTATATTTTATTTAATTTTATTATTTCTTTTAGTTTTGGTATTTAATTTTTCTTTATTTTATAGTTATTTTATTTTATTTTATCTCCTGTTAATCCCCTCGTGTTTTTGTTGTATGTCGTGTTTGGTGTTCCGGGTTTGAGTTAAATATGTCACTCCAAGAAGCTTCCAAGCCCCAAAGTTGCTACCCATTTTGCTGCCCGAACTTAACCTTCATCCAAAAATTCCTAATCCTACACCACACAATCACTCACCAATCTTCCCCAACATCTTCACCTCAAACCACTAACACTCCCCTGCTTCCACCAATCTTAGCCCACAACTCAAACATGCCGCACTAAACAACGCAACAATAGCCACCATTTCACCACCACTCATGCGCAGCCCCTGTGACCTGCACCTTCCCAAACTCCAGCCAACATCACCAAAATCACCACAAATCACCGGATGCATTCAAGGCCACCGCACCAAACCACCCCGCAATGGCAGCTGTAGCAACAGCGCATTCGGCAATTTCCCAACCACAATCCGCCACCATTGCCTCGCCATTCAACCACAAATCGCCGGTAAAAACCTATAACAGTAGTAGTCCATGAATCGCTGCAAATTAGCCTGATTTCAATTAATATCGGAGCGGGCTCTCTGTTCTTCAAAGCGGGCGCTCTTTCATGTGCTCAATTTATTCAATTTGAGGCAGATAGGTTGATCAGACGCTCTGATTGATAGGAATGGTGTCCTTGGAACAAGTGTATTATTCCGATAGAGGGGTCGAAATTATTAGAAAGCTAATTATTTAGTGAGGTCAAGTGATCAGAATGTTTAGTTGGAGGCCTCTTTCGATCAGTAATATTAAAGTATAATTAATATTACAGCTTAATCTTAACTGAACCCTTAGAGTCACACCCAAGCAACTAACGATCGGATATGACGAATCAATCCGGAAGGAATTAATGAGTCGCTCGAGTATTACATATTTATATGTCGGAAATCAAGCTAGGAGTGTCGAAACTGAGCGACGCAAGTCCAGTCGAATAAATAAAAAGACGAGACGGTAAAATCAATAATTATTTAACAATTACCAAAATACCCTTAGAATCGGAATGCCCCGAGCAAACCGAGTGCTAAGGGAACTTGGGATAGCAGGGTGGCTAGCATGCGCATCGCACCGAGCCTAGGCTGCTAGCAGCGCTGGCTGGTGCTTTGCGTGATATGCTAGCGCACCAATGCTAGCATCACTTCTAGCGCATGGATATCAAGCAATGCTAGCATACGCGCGCAGCATGCCAGCAGCGGGCTAGCAGTGCTAGCTAGCTAGCAGCGTTCTAGAGTGCTAACACTGTTAGCAATCTGGCGCGCAGGGGCCTCGGCCAGCATCCCGCAAGCATGCAAGGCATGTTTGGCCGAGGCAGCAACTACGGCGCGCAAGCTGGCGCCCAACAGCTGGCTCAGCCGAGGGAATCAAGACCAGCAGGGCAGCTTGGCGTGCAAGGAAAGGACTGCCATGTGGTAGCAGCCCATTGGAGCCGAGTGTGAGAGTGAAGGGAAGTTTTGGGAAGCTTGGGAATCAAGGCTTTCCCCTCCCTCATCCCCTGTGGTCCTCATCTACCCTTACCTCCATGTTGCCACTTGTTGATTAATTACTTGTTTGATATTTTCTTTTTAATTTGATATAAAAATAAAATGAGAAACTTTATATTACCAACTCTCCCACATTGATGGGAGAGTGAAATTCTCACATGACATTCTCTATAAATACCCACCTTGGAAATTGGAGAAAGTCACTTGAGTAAGATCTCAAAAAGCATCTCCACTTGAGAGAAAACCTTTAATTTCATATAATACTCGAGTAATGTTTTGGTTCGACTCGGCTAAACTCCGAGTAAAGAGACCAATCGGGCCGAGTTACGGGTGGATACCGTAGGAGGTCTCTGCACTTGCATGACTTGGATTTGAAGTAAGGGCTCCGAGTGTGAGTGAAGCACGCGACAAGGGTAAGATCGTCTTTTCTCTCTTTCTTGTTATTTATGTCATTTAGTTATATTAATTTTGCACGGGTCTTGGGGTCGGGTTTTGTTCCGCGGTGTGTTAGACTTACTGAAACCCAACAAATGGCATATTAATTGTGATTATGCATTTGGTTCTTTCCTTTATGCTTCTGCAATTTTAGACCACTTTAGAGCATAATTACTTAGTAGTAATTAGTTCTTAATGGTTCGCTCAATTTTTCACATAATTGCAAATCAATTGCTTTAAGTGTGAAAAGTTTGTATCTCGAGGCTCTTAAGTACTAAAGATTCAATCTTTAATTATTTTAAGTGATTGAAACTCTGTTTTACTAAATTCAATGTATGTTTATTAAATTTTTTTTATTTAATCATTTATTAAGTTGATTGGAATCATAAAGTTTTAAACTTGTGATAGAATTTTAATTAATCTTCTTATTAGAACATGTAATTTTTCAAGGATTCACAGGTTAAAGTTGGAAGCTTTATTTGAATATTTATGTTCATAATTCCAACTCTCTTTTAATTTTGTCAAATCTCATAATTAATTTATGTTGGTTAAATTAATGGTTAGAATAGCCCTTTTTCATTTTTGTTGCATGAAGTTGAACCAATTTTCGTTAAAGAATAGTTCTTAGAATTAATTTAGTTTAGTGCACTTGAATGACTTTATTATGTTGGAATTGTTATAATTTTCATTTTTGCTCATTAAATTGATTCTAAAATTAATTTAGGATTAATTATATAAGTCATGCAAAATTCGGGAATTATTTCCAAGGCGCTTGCACGCAAACCAAGGAAAAAGCCATGGCACAATCTCAGCTTGCTGGGCTACACAACAGCCCACATATGGCTTCCGAGGTGTGCGGTTGTGTGTTGGTGCGAGCAACGCACCATATGCATGGTTATACGCATGGCAGCAGCAGCCGCATGATGTGCGCGCCATGCATGCTACGTGTGCGGCCTAGGTGAGTTGAGTGCGATTCTTGGTGCGGCTGGGTGGGCTATGTGTGTGCGGTGTGCTACATGAAGGCAATATGGTGTTGGGTTTTGATTAGTTCGACTCACCGCGAAAAATAAAACCCGAGCCTAAGGATAACTCACAATTAATATAAGTCCACACACAACACAACCCGACCGTTCTATTACTTGGAGGTTAGCCAAGTCCAACCGAAAAGACTACCCGATTAATTAATCAGCTTATAGGTTTTCTCTCAATTGGAGATGCCTAATTGAGCTCCTACTCAAGTGAGTTTTCCCATTTCCCATTTCCCAATTCCCTAGGGTGCCAAGGCTTCTCATTTGGTTGCCTGGCCCCTTAACTGGGCACGCCAGCTGCTCGCACTGCCCCAACAGCATACGCCAGAACGCCACGCATTGCTGCAGTTTGTTGTGTGCTACTACTTGCCTTCCCCGCACCAGCCAGCAAGCACAACTAGCAGTGCCAGCACGCTAGCGCACTGCTAGCTAGTTGGTGCTGCTAGCTCGCTGCTAGTTGCTCGCACAGGCTTGCGATGGTGTGCTACCATGCCGCACCACCTAGCTAGCCATGCTAGGCTCGGCTTGGTGCGCATGCTAGCCACCTTTGCTATACCAAATGCCTCTAGCACTGGGTTTGCTCGGGGCATTCCGATGTAGGGGTATTTCGGTAAATTGTTCATTAATTAGTGATTTTACCGGCTCATCTTTAATTAATTCGACTCGACTTGCGACGCTCGATTTCGACGCTCCTAGCTCGATTTCCGACGTCTAAATATTTATTTCTCGAGCGACTCATTAATTCCTTCTGAATTAATTCGTCGTGTCGGATCGTTAGTTGCTTGGGTGTCACCCGAAGGGTTCAATCTAGATTAAGCTGTAATATTAATTATGCTTTAATAATACTGATCGAAAGCGGCCTCCACCTATGCATTCCAATCACTTAAACTTACTGAATAAATTACTTTCCAATAGCTCCGAACCCACTATCGGAATAATACACTTGTTTGAAAGACACCATTCCTATCAATCTCCCACTTGTTCTTACGGACAAGTGCACTTTTATTGTATAGCCTTTTTCTTATGTAACTTAATGTCTCTTTATGAACTATAAGGTAAGATTATTCGTCATCCTTATTACGTCCAGAAGTGTTTCTCGAAATCCGAGTCTAACTGTCAATAAACAGATAATATCTAAAATCCATCCGAGCACGACCGTGTATTTTCACAGTCTCGCTCTTCGAGAGGCCTTGTAAACAACAAAAACATTTTTCCTATTTTTTGTAGGGGGAAATTCCCAGTCTTTTAATCTAGGCTTCTCTTACTAAGAGGACCTATCCGTCCGAGTGTTGCCGTTATAATTTCCATGTACGGCAGATGTTTGACTAACATCAAAACGGACTAGTACTCAAACAAGAGAACTCACAATACTCGTGGTCGAGGAAAGAGGTTCCGATAGTCATAATGAGAAGTATACTTATGACGATTTTTAAATCTCTTAAAGTATTCTCATAAGTCGATCCAGTATGGGTTCTAAACCAATACATGTGCAAATGATTTATGATAATCATGTCCTTGTAGCGCAAGAGACGGTGCTATAAATCAAAATACACACTAATCTCAAGTGGTCATTAATCGTTCATCATTTAAATGACCTCGATTAGGGATAATTTTCGATTATAATATTCAATGTTCACTTAATAGGTGTTTCTTTATCCAAGACTGGTCTTGATCCCCTATTTTGAATATTCTCATAATCGAATGGACTCAATATTTAATCCTAACCCATAATTAAATAGAAACGGACTGATAAAATTGCGTGAAATTAAATTATTCTAAATCCTTAATGGTTCATCTTAGTTTCTTACATTAAAATGTTCAAAAATTAATTAAAAACACTAAACAGGGAAATCAAAGTTAATCTCCAACGTGCTTGATTCCCATTTCCTCAATGTGCTTGTTGTGCTTCACTTGAGGCAAAGGTTTAGTAAGTGGATCGGCTACATTGTCATCCGTTCCAACTTTACAAATTCTGATTTCACCCTCTGATTTCCAGTCTCTTATCATGTGAAATCGCCGCTTGACATGTTTGACCTTCTTATGTTCCCTTGACTCTCTAGCCTGAGAAATAGCTCCATTATTGTCACAATAGAGTGATATTGGACCCTTGATAGAGGGTACAACATCAAGTTCACCAACGAACTTACGAATCCAAACTACCTCCTTAGCCGCTTCAGCAGCTGCCAAGTATTCGATTTCAATTGTAGAAATCTGCAGTTGTGCTCTGCTTAACACTCTTCCAACTAAACACTCCCCCATTTAGACAGAACACATAGCTAGACTATGATTTGAAATCGTGTCTGTCTGTTTGGATGCTTGCGTCGGTATAACCTTCAACAGCTAATCCTTTTGAGCCACCATATACCAGGAATTTATCCTTGTTCCTTTTTAAGTACTTTAGGATATTCTTGGCCGCAGTCCAATGCGCCTCTGTTGGGTCTAATTGGTATCGGCTCGTAGCACTCAAGGCATACGATACATCTGGTCTAGTACATATCATGGCATACTTAATCGATCCAATTAGCGAAGCATATGAAATCTCATTCATCCTTTCTTACTCATCAGGTGTCTTTAGACACTGCTTCTTGTCTCAAGGTTATGCCATGTGACATGGGCACGTGACCTCTTCCATCCTGAATCGTGCCAATACCTTATCAATATAAGTACTCTGGCTTAATCCAATCATCCTCTTAAATCTATCCCTGTAGATCTTGATACCTAATATGTACTAAGCCTCTTCCAAGTCTTTCATTGAAACATTTTCCAAGCCAGGCCTTTACAGACTCAAACATCAGAATTCTGTTTCCAATGAGCATTATGTCATCGACATATAAGACTAGGAAGACGATGTCACTCCCACTAACCTTCTTGTAAACACAAGATTCATCTGGATTCTTGTTAAAACCAAACTTATTGATGGCTTCATCGAATCGCAGATTCCAACTTCTGCTAGCTTACTTCAGCCCATAAATGGACTTTTTAAGCTTACATACCTTCCTAGCATTGTTTTGGTCGACAAAACCTTCAGGCTATGTCATACACATAGTTTCTTCCAAAATTCCATAAAGGAAGGCGGTTTTGACGTCCATCTGCTATATTTCATAATTGTAATATGCATTAATCGCTAGGAGGATCCAAACAGATTTAAGCATTGCAACCAGAAAAAAGGTTTCATCGTAATCAATACCATGAAATTCCCGGTAACCTATTGCTACCAATCTAGCTTTGTAAATGAATACATTTCCATCTTTGTCGGTTTTTAATTTGAAAATCCACTTACATCTGATAGGTGTGTAACCCTCGGGTAAGTCAACCAAGTCCCAGTTTTGATTTTCAAACATGGAATCCATTTCAGATCTCATGGACTCTTACCACTTAGCAGAGTCAGTGCTCGCCAACGCTGGCTTGTGATCATAAACTTAAGCATGGTGGCGTCAAAAGGGAAGGAAGCTAGAGTAAAAGAGTCGCCAACAAGTTTTAGGAACTTGTAAACCGTTCACAGGGTGAAGGTTACACCACTTAACGATCTAGGAGATCGTTAACTCCAATAGGTCTAGAACCATGACTAGAAGTTCGGGGATGAAGGTACAAATCTAACCTAAAAGACATTGAACCTGCCCTAAAAAGGCCTCTACTTTATTCTTCTCGTATTCATGTGCGCTTTCTGACTAACATAAAATCAATAGGTTAACCCTAAACCTGTTTAGTCTATGTTGGTTGAATATTAATGCACAAACAAATCTATTATTAGCGATCACTTGAATTTATAATCATATTAGCCTAAAAAAGATTATTAATTATCTTATTAAGCTTGATTACAAGTACAAATTCCCTTTAAACATGCATAAAAGGCGTGATCAAGCAACAACAATATATATAAATATCAAGCAACATAATAACAATCATCATCATAATCTCAATATCAAAGCATAATAATATTAGCAAGATCCTAGGCATGATACTAACAAGATTAATAACAAACCCTAGCATGTCACTAAACATTAAAGATCAATTAGCCCTAACATGACACTAACATGCTATTAGGAAAGAAATAGGAAGCATCATAAACATTCATAATATCAGAAATATTAGTTAATCCTAAACATGATACTAGGAAGCAATAAAATAATCTAAGCATGATTTCTATATCAAAACAATATAAATTAAATTACTTACTTGGATGCCTCGTATCTCTTTCTAATAAAAAAATACACGCGTTAGTAACTTCAAGGAAAATATTAAAACAGTAAATCTAATCAAAGAATTGTAATAAGGTTTGGGACCAAACCCTTAGAAATTATCAACCTTTCACGTCTAGGGCGAAGGCAACCTCGAACCTGGCTAGGTGTGTCTAGAACTAATGTATGTGGAATATTGTAAAAGGGAAGGTTTAGAAAAGGAATAGAGAGAGAAAGCTTCTAGGTTTTTTAGAGAGAGATGAGAGAGATGATGGTTGTGAATTGTTGATTGTTGAAAACAGGGAGATACGACCCTTATTTATAGGAAAAATAGCACGCGATCAAAGAAAATCATATTAGTAATAAAATACCTCCTGTTGCCAACGACAGAAGTTAGCGCCAGGCGACGACTCTGTCGTCTTGCGCTGGTTCAAAAGTACAACGCGCTTTTACACACAAAATCACCTTTTAAACTGGTTATCGGTAATTCTACGTCCAAGCAGGTTTAAAATCAGATTTAATATATTTTATTCCAAATAAAACATCTTTTCTTTAAAAATATAATTATCAATCCTAATCTTATTAGAATTAAAGAGAACCTTCTAGATATTCCTAGACGACCAAAATCAATTCTAATTACTTTAGGAATAATAATTAATAGGTCATCATCTAGATCCTTGGGTCACATTTTAAATCATTGGGCCTAATTTAATTTAATCCAAAACTTCCTCATAATTCATCGGAATTGGGCTTATAATATATCATTGGAAAGCTCTTTTAAAGCCCAATCCAACTACACTATTATTGTACCCTTATCATGGACTAAACCAAATCCGACTGGCTATTTTATATAAATAGAGTAAGAAAAGAAATATTTTTGAAAATAGAAAGAGAAATATTTTAAGAAAAACATCCTTATCACTAGACTTTCCATACTTTCACTTCGTTCAATAATCACATAACGTGAAAGGTATTCATCACTGGGTTTGGTTTTGGGGAGACACATTTGGGTGTCTACAAAAGCCCCCACTTTGACTGAGTTTGGAGAAACGCAAGTTTCGAAAACAGAAGTTAATGTAGCGATATGGACAGAGAATGATTCAGATCGTTTTGCGATCTTAAATCATTCTTGTAACGCCGATACCTGCAAACTAGTGTTAATTAAAAGAGATAAAAGGGTTAAGAAACGCGTATCTTGCACCGTCGAGCACAACTCTCTAGAGTAACCAATTTTGTTTGAGGATCTTCCTCAAGCTAGGGGATACCGTCTGAAGATTGCCACGCTTGCAACTGCCTTCAATTTCTGTTGTGATAGTCTTCCGCAAGCTAGGGAATACTATCGAAGATAACTTCGCTTGAAGTGATCTTCTGCCATTTTGTGACTATAATCGAAGATAATTTCGCTTGAAATCACCTCCTGCTTTCTAAAAACCTTCCTCATCCTAGGGAACACCATCGAAGATAATTTCGCTTGAAGCCATCCTCAATTTTTTGACAACCTTCCACATCCTAGGGAACACCGTCGAAGATAACTTCTCTTGAAGCCATCCTCAGTTGTTGCGATGATATTCCGAAGAAAATTACCGAAGACCAACGCTCGTTGATCCTTAAAGCTCGCTTGAACTTTGCTGATGTGATATTTGCTGAAATTACCGCAGTGTCAATACGTCGGCGCATTTTGCTGCTTTTGATGCCTTGGGGGTGATGACAATCCTCCCTTCTTTAGGACTAGTTGCCAACCCAACTCTTGTACGACAATCCGATTTAGGGAAAGTTGTCAATGCCACGTAACAATCCAGCTTAGGAAATGTTGCCACGATGAAGCGACAATCCATATCTCAGAAATTTTGCCAAAATCAAATTTGGGAAAAGTTGCCAATGCCTCGTAACAATCTGTCATAAGAACCTTGCTACAATCGACAATCTATGTCTTGGAGTATAACTCTTGAAAGCAATCCATCTTAGAAATTTTCCAATATTATGCGACAATCCTTTTGGGGAAAATATTGCCACAATTGACAATCCGCGTCTTGGAACATTTGCAAAAAAGAGTCGATCGACAATCCCTTTTGGAAAATTCGCCACTACTGAAATGAATGACAATCCACGTTGGGGAACCTTTGCCAAAACGTTAAGATAAATAGAGACCTACGACAATCCTTTGGGAATTTTGCCATAGGGAACTTGATGCATGACAATCCAATCTCGGAAATATTGCAAAAGATTTGATGAATGTATGAAAATCCGAACTTGGAAAAACTTTCCACATAGAGAAGGATCACGACAATCCATGCTTGGAAACATTGCCAGTTTGAGATGACAATCCAACCTTGGAAAAATTGTCGAAGATTTGATGCTTGTATGACAATCCGATCTTGAAAAAACTTTCTAAATAGAGAAGGAGTATGAAAATCCATGCTTGGAAACATTGCCAAGGGGATAATCCAATCTTGGAAAATTTTTTCGTTGATGAATGATGCTCGACAATTCGCTCTTTGAAATATTGTCTTTTTAGTGTTGTGCTTCTTTGTGAACCATTACTTTGGTGCTTGCATGAGCCAATTATTAGGCGCTTAAGCTAAGTGAGACGATCATTTGTCAGGTCGATTACTTACTGCAATTGTAATCGAGCTAACTACTAATCATGTCAAATTGCTTATAGGGGCTAACTAGCGTATCAAGGAACCCAATCAATCAATATGCCCATTTGGCTCCAGTTGATTTGCCAAGTTATTTGTGTCCTTTTGCTTCAAATCTTTTTGTACCTGCATTTATATTTTGGACTATAGGACATTTGCTCATGTCTTTAAGGTTGACTTTGTGTTACTTAATGCTATTGCCTAACTCGACGTGTAACTCGGTATACACAAATCGACTCATGTGCGTAGACTTAACTTAATGTGATAACACAACATGACTCAATGTGTACATGACTCGTGTGTGCAAAGTATTATGATGTAAAATGCAGAAAAGCAAAAGTTTTCCATCATTTTTGTAGAGGGTACCGATTTTCTCCCGAAAAAGAAAGACGTAAAAGAGAAGAAGTGAAGTGTTTTGATGGTGCATGTTGAATGAGCTTAGTCAAGTGTATACATTGATGTTGTATCTCATAGTGCAAGGATTAATTCACCCTAGGCTATTTGATTGTTGACTCGACGATGAAAGTATTTGGGTAACTTAGGCACAGAGGCTAAGCACTTCATACTTTGTGATGCAATGATGGGTGATTTTGATATGACAAGGCATGCTTCAACATTATGCTAAGACTTTATGACAAAAGGTTCCTAAGAGGTGGATTATTTGGTCATGTATCTGTGACGTGTGTGAAAGTGATACTAAAGCTAGGCTACAAAGGCTAGTGTATGGAATATTTTTTTTTAAAAGAGTCAAATAGTGGTGACTCTTAGGCTAGGTAAGTTAATAATGTAGGGATCAAGACCCCAAGTGGATAGGGATAAGCATTTGAAATTCCTTGATACGGTCAATTATGAATGTATATATGAATGAATTTTTATTATGGCCGCACCTCAATGTGAAGTTGCCTACATATGCGTTAGGAATCAGGCCGAACGTAGCTCTAGCCAAACCTTGCACAAGTGTGTGTATACCTCTAAGAGGTCTTTTTAAGGGTTGTAATGTGATTAGGCTAAAGGTTTGAAGAAGAAGGGGATAAAGGCTCAAGACCTAAAAAAAGATATGCCCCCAAGGTGTGCAACCTTGCTTTTGAATCTTTGTACTATTATGCTTGAGGTTTTTCACTTTTGAGTTCTTTCTTTTGTTTATATTTTGCTCTCTCTCTTTTTTCTTTTGCATTTTTTTGATAAGTGCGGGAAATCCCGATCATGTGGTCTATCACTCACTTGGCATTCATGTTTCTCAGGCACGGTACCGAGCACTCGATAAGAGATGCAATCTGAGACGTGTTCTTATCAAAGATATATTCATATAAAAGACATTGGAACACTTGCCCTTTTGTACACTTTCATTACTATTTTATTCTTTTGTAATTTTTATAAAATAACTCAACCTTTTGTATTTGCATAAGTTGCACACTATCCCATCCCAAGGTTAGATAGATGTGGGTTGAACAAAGAGAGGTCTGTCAGTAAATGAGGCTCAAAGTGGTTTATCAAGACATGATTTATATATTTAAAGGGTGAAAGGTGATATGATGTGGCTACAAGGGGTGCCTCAAATCATTGGTATACCTTGTGCTTAGTTCGACATGTTTTTTTTTATTTTTATTCTTATTTTTTATTTTATTTTATTTTATTTTATTTATTTATTTTATGCAATGCAATGTAATAATCATATGGAAGAAAATAAATTTTCATTTTATTAAAGGAAAAAGAAAGAACCTACAAAATAAAATCTAAGGAAAACAAAGGGTGCCTATGCTAGACTTATTTGGGGAAAGGAGGAACAAAAAAGATAGAAAAAGAGGTCACGAGATCTTGTCGTTGAAGCTCGCCTTGTGTCTTTTGCTTGATCATTACTCGGTCTACTTGCTAGCTAGAGGTAATGGGATCTTGTTTGCTTCTATGAGATCTTGAATGAGATTTTGAAATCTGTAACATTCATCTGTGGTATGACCATTTCCTTGATGGTAATTGCAATAAGAGTTGGGATTCCATCTTGAAGATCGCCTTTCGGGCGTTGGATCTTCAGTAGGGCCAATAGGTTTGAGTAATCCTCGATCATGGAGACGATCGAAAGCAGCATCATAAGTCATTCCAATGGGTGTGAACTCTCTTTTGGGTTTCATTTAGATCCTTAATTATCCATGGCTAAGACACCATTTAAGTCAAAGGTACAAACATTGTTACTAGAGTGGGTGTTTTCGGAGGAAGAAGGGTTGTCGTTCTTCTTTCCTTTCCAGCCACTGTTGTTATTATTGTTAGTAGCTTTTTTTTTCGCAAGGTCATCTTCGATTTCAATACCTATGTCGTAGACGGCCTTGAAAGTATTCAAATTATGTTGATATTTCAAATGCTTCGAATATTTGTCTTGAAGGTTCGTGATGAACATCCTTACAGACTCCTTTTCAGTAGGAACTTCAACCATATTAGCGGAAGTTTCCCTCCACATGTTAAAGAAAGAGGTGAACCCTTCGTTTTCTTTTTGCTTTAACATCTCAAGTTGTCTATGGTCTATGTCGACTTGGATGTTGCACTTATATCTATCAATGAAAGCGTTTACTTTTCCGTCCCAAGTAGAGGTCTTCTCTTTGTCAAGGGAAAAGAACCAATGTTGACAAACGGTTTCGAGTGATAAAGAAAACAGTGAATAAAAAATTTTCTTATCTATCCCCTTAATGTTCATTATTGTCTCGAACGCTCTTAAGTGGAAGTAAGGATTATCTGTTGCCTTGAATTTAGGGATGTCACTGGCATTGAACTTCTGCGAAAGAAGTTCCTTGTCCACTAAGACCCCTTGTGAGCTAATGCCCTGGAATCTGTAGTCATTGGATATTTTGCTCAAGCTTTCTTACATGAGCTCCATTTTTTGTTGCCTCACAGGGTCATTGACTTGAAGAGCTATACTCTTCATCAATTCAGTTAGGTTGGCTACGTCTTTCTTGAGTTCATTAACTTCTTCTTGAGACGCAATTATCTTCTTGGCTTTTCTTTTTCGACTGATGGGTTTGTCAAAAAGTAGTATTTGAACAAAGGTGTTGTCCTTGATTAATCTCCCTTATCTCCTTGACCAAGTGCTGTGAAAAGGGAAGTTATGGATACTTTTTGTTAATTATTTGACTCAAACTCTATTCACCATGCAGTAGATGGAAGGAGGTAGGAGGAATGAAGGTTGTGATATGAAGAAAGCATGTAGAGAATGGAAAGACGATGTAGATGGGGAGGTATGAAAGAATTAAGAATAGAACGTACCCCCAACTCAAATGACGGAAAAACCGACTCATGCATGAACCTAAGACAAGGTCACGGTGATATATTAAAAAAGTGTGGGCTTTATTGGTGAATGTGAGTGACAAACTTTGACTCTTCTGTGAGACCATGAGACTATGTGCCTAGACTCAATTAAGGACTGGCCATGATTACTGTCATTAATAAACCGATTAAACCATTTTAGCAAATTGATTAGTCAGACTTGTTGTGAAGACTCGAGCAAAAATACAGGCTGTCGTCAGACGACAGAATTGTCGCCGACGCTAAGGGTCAGCGCTAGACGACAAGATCCTCGCCTGGCGCTAATCTCTAGCTCGTGGCGCCACAGTCTAAATCTCTGCGCCATTCTGGAACATCGATCTGGGACTGTTTCGAGTATTTTGCTCTAAAGGGACAAGCCTAAAAGTCGTGCTAAGTCAAGTTTGATCAATTTATTAGACTTAAATCATTTATTAATTGATTAATTAATTAAATTAGCAAAGTCCTTTAGTCATTAATTAATTTATTTAACTTATTCACAAGTCAAACAAACGTTTAGGGGAAAACACATATCAGATATGCACAACAAATAATAAACAAGTAGTCATATAGTCACGATATGATGCAATGAGTTTGTAACCTAACAATGGCTCTAGTTTTCTAAAGTTTAGGATATGGGTTAGTAAAAAAGGGTCCATGGTTATGAGTCCGGATGCACCGCGCGGAAGCCTTACCTTTGGAAAGGTTGGCGCGAGTGGATAGGACCCCGCGAGTTAAACTCGCTTCCATGGTTTGGTGAATTCACAAATTTGGATGTACCCGTCGTTGCCAGGAGCGTTCGATTGGGTAGATGGAGCGTAAATTCCCAAAGGGTTATGGCCATATGTAGAACACATATGGGTTTCAGAAAAAAGGGAAAAATTCAATTAGCAAGTAAAACCTAGCCAATACTAGAAAACTAGTCGAAACAAGAAGGTAGATTTTTGGCTCGGTATTGGAAGAATTCGGCGCGAGAAAATAGCGTTTGTCGCCAGACGCTGGCACTGTCGCCAGACAACAAAGCTGTATCCAGGCGACAACGTCATCGTTTGGTGCTGACACTGTTTTCTCAGCGCTAATTCCTACATGCCTCGACAGATTTCTGTTCTTGAATTTTCCAGCTTTTTCGTAGCATATTACGATTTTAGTTGTGAAAGATATTTCCCTAATTTCCTACGTGTAAAAATCCTATGTTTTTGACTCATTTCGGTTGGTCTTTCCAATGCGGACCTTTTTATGCTTATGCCAATAATGTTAATCAAAATTACGCACATGAAATACTTAGAACTTTTCGAGTCTCATCCACTCATTCTAAATCATTGCCAAAATAAATTTTAGGAATTAATATAGAAATCCTCCCCAGCAGAGTCGCCAAAAAACTATAGGGATTATTTCAAGCATCCCACACTTGAGCCCCACTGTGATCATACACTTAAACATGATATCGTCCAAAGGGAAGGAAGCTATAGTAAAAGAGTCGCCAACAAGTTTTAGGAACTTGTAAACCGTTCACAGGGTGAAGGTTACACCCCTTAACGGTCAAGGAGATCGTTAACTCCAATAGGTCTGGAACCATGACTAGAAGTTCGGGGATGAAGGTACAAATCCAACCTAAAAGAGATTGAACCTGCCCTAAAAAGGCCTCTACTTTATTCTTCTCGTATTCATGTGCGCTTTCTGACTAACATACAATCAATAGGTTAACCCTAAACCTGTTTAGTCTATGTTGGTTGAATATTAATGCACAAACAAATCTATTATTGGCGATCACTTGAATTTATAATCATATTAGCCTAAATAAGATTATTAATTATCTTATTAAGCTTGATTACAAGTACAAATTCCCTTTAAACATGCATAAAAGGCGTGATCAAGCAACAAGAATATATATAAATATCAAGCAACATAATAACAATCATCATCATAATCTCAATCTTAAAGCATAATAGTAATAGCAAGATCCTAGGCATGATAATAACAAGATTAATAACAAACCCTAGCATGTCACTAAATAATAAAGATCAATTAGCCCTAACATGACACTAACATGCTATTAGGAAAGAAATAGGAAGCATCATAAACATTCATAATATCAGAAATATTAGTTAATTCTAAACATGATACTGGGATGTAATAAAATAATCTAAGCATGATTTCTATATCAAAAGAATAACAATTAAATTACTTACTTGGATGCCTCGTATCTCTTTCTAATAAAGAAATACATGCGTTAGAAAATTCAAGGAAAATATTAAAACAGTAAATCTAATCAAAGAATTTTAATAAGGTTTGGGACCAAACCCTCAAAAATTATCAACCTTTCACGTGTAGGGAAAAGGCAACCTCGAACTTGGCTAGGTGTGTCTAGAAATAATGTATGTGGAATTTTGTAAAAGGGAAGGTTTAGAAAAAGAATAGAGAGAGAAAGCTTCTAGCTTTTTTAGAGAGAGATGAGAGAGATGATGGTTGTGAATTGTTGATTGTTGTTGATTGTTGAAAATAGGGAGATACGACCCCTATTTATAAGAAAAATAGCACGCGATCAAAGAAAATCATATTAGGAATAAAATACCTCATGTCGCCAACGACAGGAGTTGGCGCCAAACGACAAGCTCGTCGCCAGGCGACGAAGGTCAGCGCCAGGCGACGACTCTATCGTCTCGCGCTGGTTCAAAAGTACAACGCGCTTTTACACACGAAATCACCTTTTAAACTTGTTATCGGTAATTCTGCGTCCAAGCAGGTTTAAAATCAGATTTGACATATTTTATTCGAAATAAAATATCTTTTCTTTAAAAATATAATTATCAATCTTAATCTTATTAGAATTAAAGAGAACCTTCTAGATATTCCTAGAAGACCAAAATCAATACTAATTACTTTAAGAATAATAATTAATAGGTCCTCATCTGGATCATTGGGCCACATTTAAAATCATTGGGCCTAATTTAATTTAATACATAACTTCCTCATAATTCATCGGAATTACGCTTATAATATATCATTGGAAAGCTCTTTTAAAGCCCAATCGAACTACACTATTATTGGACCCTTATCATGGACCAAACCAAATTGGACTAGCTATTATATATAAATAGAATAAGAAAAGAAATATTTTTGAAAACAAAAAGAGAAATATTTTAAGAAAAACATCCTCATCACTAGACTTTTCACACTTTCACTTCGTTCGATAATCAGATGACGTGAAAGGTATTCACCACTGGGTTTGGTTTTAGGGAGACACATTTGGGTGTCTACAGGAGGATGCAGGAATTTTCTTAGATAATACCAAGGAAAACTCGTCATGTCTAAAAGAAGAAGTTCGAAAACTTCAAGATATCATTGCCATGCTCTTGAGTATGGTGGAAAGGATAGCAAATCGGATGTCAGTCATCGAACAACGCTATCATCACTAGGACCATAAGAATGAAAAGGACAAGTATCCTCCTTCTTCTTCTTCCTATCAAGAACTTAAACAAAAATTCAATGCTCCTAAGCCACGGGCAAAACAGACCATTGAAGAATACACACCAATAGGAATGACTTATAATGAAGCTTTTGACTATTTTCATGGTCGAAATCTCATTCATCCCATCGGTCCAATTCAAGACCCACCACCTGAGAAACGGCTTTACAACTGGGATCCAAACTCCTATTGCAGATATCATAGAGGCCATTGTCACAACACAGAAAAGTGCTTCACCCTTAAGGATCGCATTCAAGATCTCGTTGATTCAAATGCCTTTGTGTTCCTCCAAGCAACAAGAAGGTCAACATCAATAACAATGATGGAAAGAGCAGGAAGAACAAAAATCCTTCTTCCACTTCTTCCTATAAAAATGGATGTCGCATTAATAAAAATGCTTTAAAGGCCAAGGAACAAGAAAGAATGTTAACCCTAATTGGGATGAGCTATAATATTGCCTTTGATCGACTCCTTGCTAAGGGACTCATCACTCCAATTGGGCCTATGCAAGATCCTCCTCCTTTCAGGAGGACACTCGAATGGAACCCAGACTCCTATTGCAAGTACCATCAAAGCAATGGTCATACTACTAATCAGTGTTACAAGTTTCAAAATCTCATTCAAGACCTTATCGATGCTAACAAGCTTCCATTCCCTCCAGCTGGCAAGAAGACCGAGTGGTGATAAACGCAAAACACAAGGCGGGCTTCAACGATAAGATTCTATGATGTTTTTCTTCTTTTTTGATTTCCCCTCCCTTTAATAAGTCTAGCATAGGTACCCTTTGTCTTCCTTAGATTTATTTCATAGGTTTTTCTTTTTCCCTTTAATAAAATGATCATTTATTTCTTTGCATATGATCATCGCATTGCATTTCAAAAAAATAAAAATTAAATAAATAGCAAAAAAAATAAAAAATCGCACCGAGCTAAGCATAAGGTACACCAATGATTTGAGGCACCTCTTATAGCCACATCATATCACCTTCACTCTTTTCAAATATACAATCCTTTCTTGATAAACCACTTTAAGCCTCGTCTAACAATAGACCTTTCTTTTTTTTACCCACATCTACCTACCCCTGGGATGGGATGGTGTGCAATTTATGTAATTTTCAAAAAGACAAAAGCTTAAGTAATTTTCACAAAGATTTCAAAAGTTGAAATAACAATTTAAAAATGTACAAAAGGGAAAGTGTTCCAATGTCTTTGATATAAACATATCTTTGATAAGAACACGTCTCAGATTGCGTCTTTTATCGAGTGCTCGGCACCGTGCCTGAGAAACGTGAATGCTAAGTGAGTGATAGACTGCATGATCGGGATTGCCCACACTTACTAAATTACAAAAAAAAATGCAAAAGAAAAAAAAGAGAAAGTAAAATATAAACAAAAAAGAGTTTAAAAGCGAAAAATCTCAAGCATATAAATACTAAGATTTAAAAGCAAGGTTGCACACCTTGGGGGCTTATCTAGGGTCTTGAGCCTTTATTCCCTTCTTCTTCTAACTAACTTTAGCCTAACCACGTTACAACACTTAAAAGACCTCTTCGAGGCATACACACACTTTTGCGAGGTTCGGATAGAGCTACGTTCAGCCTGATTCCTAACAGATACGTAGGAAACCTCACATTGAGGTGCAGCCATAATAAAAATTCATTTACATTCATATTTACATTCATACATGATCATATCAAAGGATCTTCAATCCTCATCCCTATATCATTAGCCTACCTAGCGTAAGAGTCACCGTGGAGGATCGTCACTAA
The DNA here is from genome assembly GCF_948465745.1 of Chenopodium album. Classification (NCBI taxonomy): domain Eukaryota; kingdom Viridiplantae; phylum Streptophyta; class Magnoliopsida; order Caryophyllales; family Amaranthaceae; genus Chenopodium; species Chenopodium album. The sequence goes on along the minus strand of NC_137848.1, from coordinate 34,312,682 downwards.
AAAATGCAGCAGTAAAATGGTAACTCTAGAGACGTGTGCTCGACGGTGCAAGATATGCGTTTTCTATTATTTTATCTGTTTAACTAATGCTAGTTTGCAGGTATCAGCGTTACAAGAATGATTTAGGATCGTAGAACATTCTAAATCATTCTCCGTCCCTATCGCTACTTTGACTTTTGTTTTCGAAACTTATGTTTCTCCAAACTGAGTCAAAGTGGGGGATTCTGTAGACACCTGATTGTGTCTCCCCAAAAAAACTTAATCTAGTGATGAATGCCTTTCATGTCATTTGATTATTGAACGAGGTGAAATGTTAAAGAGTCTCGTGATGCACCTGTTTTTAATAAAAAAATACCTCTTTCTGTTTTTCGAAAATATTTCTTTTCGTACCTTATTTATGGAAAATTTCTAGTCTAGTTTAGTTTGGTCCATGATATGGGTCCAATAATAGTGTAGTTGGATGGGGCTCGAAAAGAGCTTTCCAGCGATATATTATAATCCCAATTCCGATGAATAATGAGGAAGTTATGGCCAAAATACGAAATTGGGCCCAAAATGATTTTATATATGACCCAATGATCAAGTGGAGGGCCCATTAATTATTATTCCTAAAGTTATTAGGATTGGCATTAATTTTCTTGAATAATCTAGAAGGTTATTTTAAGTTCTAATGGAATTAGGATTAATAACTATACTTTTTTTTTTATTTAGAAAAGATAAACAATTTAATTTGGGATAAAACAAATATTTTAATGATAAACTGATCTTAAATTAGTGATATATACGGAGTCTAATCGTCTAATTATATTAGGGGAAGGACTCCATACATCTGTTTTATCTTAGCTGCACCATCGCGCTACAAGGAGTCTATCGTGGCACAATCAGCTTATCGTATCACGATAGGAGCAGTTTTACTCCGAGTCGAATTCTGACTCTTTCTAGCGTTCCTGATGTTTTCTCTTTAAATAGGGGTGTTATTTCCCCTCTTTAGATCATCAATAATCATCTAATTCTATTCTCTCTCTCAAAGCTAGAAGCTTGTTCTTTCTCTCCTGACTTTCTAAGCCTTGCCTTTTCAAAAACACAATACCGCATTCAAGAGTCTTAGACACGCCTAACCAAGCTCGAAGTTGCCTTCGCCCTAGACATGAAAGGTTGATAATTTCTGAGGGTTTGGTCCCAAATTCCTATTTCAATTATTTAAATTAATTGTTTGATATTATATTTTTATTGAAGTTACTAATGTGTGTATTCTTTTAATAGAAAGAGATACGAGGAAGCAAAGTGAGTAATTCAATTACTCTTCATCTTTATAAAGCATGCTTAGATTTTATTAATTCTTAGCATCATGTTAGGATGTCTTTATTGCTTTCTAGTATCATGTTTAGGTTTCTTTCTATTTTCTTCTATCATGTTAGTATAATGTTAGGTCTGAAACTTTAATATTTATTGTTTAATGACATGCTAGGATTTGTTATTAATCATGTTTGTATCATGCCTAGGATCTTACTAGCATTATTATTATGCTTTATTGAGAATATTACTATGATGATGATGATGATTTGTTGTATCCATAATATTATGTTGCTTGATATATTATTGTTATTGCTTGATCACGCCCTCTCTTGCAGATTAAAAGGGAATTTATACTTGAAATCACGCTTAATAAGATAATTAATAATTTTATTTAGGCTAATATGATTTTAATTCAAGTGATCGCCAATAATATATTTATTTGTACATTAATATTCAACCAACATAGATTAAACAGGTTTAGGGTTAATATAATGATTGTATGTTAGTCAGAAAGCGCACATGAATATGAGAAGAATAAAGTAGAGGCCTATTTAGGGCAGGTTCAATCTCTTTTAGGTTGGATTTACCTTCATCTCTAAATATCCAGTCATGGTTCAGGACCACTATGGATGTAGTGATGTCATTGATCGTGAAGGGGTGTAACCTTCACCCTGTGAACGGTTTAGAAATTCCTAAAACTTGTTGGCGACTCTTTTGCTCTAGCTTCCTTCCCTTTGGACGCCACCATGCTTAAGTGTATGATCACAGTGGGGTTCAAGTGTGGGATGCTTGAAAAATTCCCTACAGCCATCGATTTAGGGCAGCCTAAGTCACTTCCTCATTGGGAGTCTTAGACATTTCCTCATCAAGAACATATTCCTTTTGCTCTTGCATGAGAACTATACGCAAGTTTCTTTTCCAATTAAGAAAATTTCGCCCACTCAACTTCTCCTTGTCGAGAATTGAGCGCAACGAGAATTGGTTGTTTGAGTTATTTACAGATATGGTTCTATAATTGAAAGAATTTGAAATGAAAAACCATTGAAAATACTTAAATAAGATTGAATTCATGCATATTTATCAAACTTATTTAAACGTCTTATTCACACATTAAATTTGTCCCCATTTGGTGAGAATAAGTTGATTCCAAGATCCAAAGAATTAATGAGTAGTTAAGCATGCTTTGGCTTGTCTTAACACTTAATATTCTAAGGTAAGCAACTCTTTGCTAATGGCTCCAAGCCACTCTTAGTTAGATAAATCATCGCATCTAATGCTCTTTCAACAACTTATCCACTTTGCCACGACATGTCAGGACTCCATCACTCACATCGTTGAGTATAACCAAAACCAACATGCATACCCAGTATGGATTAAGTTTCCTAGGAGTAATAGTAATGCTTCGCTTTGGCGTAGCCCATCACTACTCTCAATAGGTCGGTAAGTGTTGTTTTGGAATGACAAATTTTACTCAATATTTTAGGGACCTAGGGTTTCTATGTTAGTTGATTTAAGTGAACTTAAATAATCATCACAACATTCGAAATCCTAAACATGCATCTAACATATCATTCATATATATAAGCATAGATATATATCAAACACATTAGTAAATGATGCATTTGGGAACTAGCATGACCCCTTGAGTCTTCAAGTCTTCAAGGGTCTTCTCTTGCAACTTCAAGGCTTCGTCTTCCAAACATAACCAAAGTAATGAAAATACTAGTATCTAAGATTAGGACTAATCTAAATATTAAGATACAAAAATACTCAACGGTTTGCAGACCGTATTTAGATTTACTAAAATACACGACGGAATGCAGTCCGTATTTTCTATCCTAATCGGGCCCACTAGTTGCCATTTTATAAAACTTATGAGAGAATTTACATTCCATTCATCCATTAACTATATGTGAATGGCCCATGCATTTTACAACGATAAACAAGTAACAATGCAAAAACACGCGTAAACTAGTAACTAATATAGGTGGTTAATCCGATTAACGCACCTAATTAAAACAAGTCAAAGTTGTCTAACCAATTTATGTGATTAAGCATAATTAAAATTGAAGCTCCCACTAAATTCCGCATCCAAATTAATTAATCCAATAAATTAAGCCAGTAAACCCAAAATTTGGCCAAAATAAAATTTTGCAAGTGCAGCTCAAAACCGAGGCCTAGCCTCAAAAATTGAATTAAAATAATTGAAAGATAATTAAAATAATTAAAAATTGGCAAAACGCAAAATTAACATAGCCCTAAAACCCCAAAGTGCCCAACATCAAGCCTTTCGGCTTGGTGTGCCAGGCACTGGGGCATGGGTTCCTAGTGAGGGGTCGCGCGCACAGCTATGGCCCGTGCCAAGTGTCACACCCGTAGCCTAAAGCATCGCATACGTGTTACGCTCCCTACGGGGGTGCTTGCGACACGTTGCCACGAAGGCCACTCGAGCTTGCTGATGTGCGCGTACCATGCCGCACGGCCAGTAGCACAACATACACATGTACAGCCACCCTGCCGCACCATGCAACACACACGCACAACCCACATACACAGTACGCATGGCGTGCACAGCATGCGGCTGTTGCTGCTGCGTTGCGAGCATCAGCCACGCATTGGCACACGCACCAAGCACAGCTAACCCTTGGCAGCCACATGCAGGCTGTTGTGCAGCCCAGCTAGCCAAGGGTGGCTCTTGCCTTAGTTTTGCGTGCTAGACTCTCGGGATTAATTCCGAATTTTGCGTGACTTATGTAATTAATTCTAAATTAATTTTAGAATTAATTTAATGAGCAAAATGAAAAGTATAACAAGTCCAACTTAATAAATTCATTCAAGAGCACAAAACCAAAATTATTTCCAAGAAATATTCTTTAATAAAATTTGGTTCAACTTGATGCAACAAAAATGAAAAAAAGGGCTATTCTCACCATTAATTTAACTAACATAAATTAATTATGAGATTTGACAAAATTAAAAGAGAGTTGGAATTATGAACACAAATATTCAAATAAAGATTCCAACTTTAACTATTGAATCCTTGAAAAATTACATCTTCAAACTTGAAGATTAATTAAAATTCTATCACAAGTTAGAAACTTTATGATTCCAATCAACTTAATAAATGATTAAATTAAAAAAGTTCAATAAACATTCATGGAATTTAGTAACACAAAGTTCCAATCACTTAAAATAATTAAAGATTAAAGATTGAATCTTTAGTACTTATGAGCCTCAAGATATAAACTTTTCACACTTAAAGCAATTTATTTGCAATTATGTGAAAATTTGAGCCAACTATTAAGCACCAATTACTACCAAGTAATGATGCTCAAAAGTGGTCTAAAATTACAGAAGCATAAAGGAAAGAACCAAATGCATAATCATAATTAATATGCCTTTTAGATTCAAGGTTTAAACAATTTAAAATTTTTGGTCAAAACGAAAAATCCCACAAAAAAGGCATTTCTTGGCGGATTTTGGCTTTTTTGCAACCCTTAAAGGATTTGAATGTTTCCAGAATATCGATTCCACCCAAAATTCACTTGTCTTGGGCGAAAATTTGGGTTCTGATGCCAAAGTTCTTAATAAAACAAGATTAAAATTAATAAAATCGAGCTACTAATCTAATTAGCAACACAACAAGAAATTTAATCCATTTTTAAACCCTTGAAAATTTTAGTTACAAAAATAAATGAGCAAGGCTCCGATAGTGCTGTTGGGTTTTGGTAAGTCTAACTCACCGCGGAACAAAGCCCGACCCCAAGACCCACTCACAATTAGTATAACTAAATGACATAAATATCAAGAAAGAGAGAAAAGACGATCTCACCCTTGTCGCGTGCTTCGCTCACACTCGAAGCACTTACTTCAAAGTCAAGTCTTGCAAGCGCAGAGGCCTCTTACGGTATCAACCCGCAACTCGACCGGATTGGTCACTTACTAGGAGTTTAGCCGACTCGGACCAAAACACTACTCGAGTATTATATGAAGTTAAAGGTTTTCTCTCAAGTGGAGATGCCTTATTCAGTTCCTACTCAAGTGACTTTCTCCAATTCCCAATGTGGGCATTTATAGAGAATGTCATGAGAGAATTCCACTCTCCCATCAATGTGGGAGAGATAGTAAAATCAATTTTCCCGTTTTATTTTTAAATGAAAAATAAAAGAAAATATCAAACAAGTAATTAATCAACAAGTGGCAATCATAGAAGGAGAGGTTAGGTGAAGACCACAAGGGGGAGGGAGCATTCTTCCTCCCCAAGCTTCTCCTTAGCAACCACTCACTAGCTACATGCGCCAATTGGACTGCGCCACGTGGCACGCCCAGCCTTAGGTGCCAAGGCAGCCTAGCTGTCGCCTAAGCCCTTAGATGGGATGCTCGCATTGGCTGCTTGCTCGTGCGCCATAGCTGTTGCTGCTATGCGCGCATTGCTAGCAATACTAGCACACTAGCGCGTTGCTAGCTTGCTGCTGCTGTGCCTATGCTACACTACTTGCTAGCCATGCGCAAGTAGTGGTGTGCTAGCATGTCGTGCCATGCACCAGCCAGCACTGCTAGCAGCATAGGCTCAGTGCGTTGTGCATGCTAGCCACCATGCTATCCCAAGTGCCCCTAGCTAGCACTCGGTTTGCTCAGGGTTTTCCAATGCTAGGGGTATTTTGGTAATTATTGATTACTTATTGATTTTACCTTCTCGTCTTTTATTAATTCGACTCGACTTGCGACGCTCGGTTTCAATGCTCCTAGCTCAATTTCCAACGTTTGAATATTTAAAACTCGAGCTACTAATTAATTCCTTCCCGGATTAATTCGTCATGTCGGATCGTTAGTTGCTTGGGTGTGACCCAAAGGGTTCTGTCAAGATTAAGCTGTAATATTAATTATACATTAATATCAGTGATCGTAAGCGACCTCTAACTAGGCATTTTGATCACTTGACCTCTCTGAATAATTAGATTTCTAATAATTTCGAACCCTCTATCGGAATAATACACTTATTCGAAGGACACCATTCCTATCAGTTTAAGGTATGTTGAGTTACGGGGACGTAACTCGTTTTCTTTAAGGGGATAGAATGCGGTAGAATTTCACTCTTTTTCCTTGAATTTTCATCAATTTTAGTGCTTTTTGCACATTTGTAATGGTTATTTCGAGTACTTTTGGTTCCAAGAAGACATTAAAGGTAAATGTTTGTCAAAAGAGTACAACCTTATTACAAAAATTAGGAAAAAGATTCTCAAAAGTTGGTATGTGGATTTTGTTTTTCATTACCCACAAAACTTCTTTTAAGGTGGGTAGCATGTAATACCCCGTATTTTATACGGTTTATATATTTTAAGTATTATTTTATAACATATTTAATTAATTTGAAATAAATTATTTATGTTATTTTAATATTTAAAAAGGTGTATTTAAATTAAAATTCCATCTATTATTTATTTATTTTATGACATTGGAAATATATATATATTTTTTTTATATATATTTGTAAACTTTGGGGCACATTTAAATTATAAAAGAGTACGTTTTAAAGTTAAAAGAATTTAAAATAAATTCAACAGACCAATTTGAGTGAAAGTGGAATCATTAAGGGTAAAGAGGGAAAATCAAGTAGGGAGACAGTTTTTGGGAGGAGTATAAATACTCACCATAAAGCAAAAATCAAACTTTTTCCCAAGGTGATAATTCTAAAGAGGTAGACTCTCTCTCTCTCTTGCTCATTTTCCTCCTTATTTCCCCTTCCCCTCACCTCACACGAACCAGCCAAACACACAACATGGTGGCCGGCCACCACCACCACTGCCACCCACTGGCCAGCCACCGCCAGTAGCATCAACCGACAGTCGGAGTCGTCAGCATGGAGGGCGGCGGTAGCCCCCCTATGGGTGCGTTCATTTGTTAACAAAAAAAAATTCTTGTGTTAAAATTAATTTAGCTTTGATTAATTAATAATTCTGGTGTTGTGTGATTATTTTCTGATGTTATAACAATGTTTAATGTATATAATTTTCAAATTTGGTTTTTATATGAGAAATCCCCAAATTGATTAACCCCTAGGTTGTAAATTGATTTTTATTGAAGGAATATATTTATGCTTGATTTAACTATTGAAATTTGTGTTTTTTAAACTAAATTACAACAACTTTAAGGGTTTTATATTGCTTAAATTTTCGTAGAGGCTAGATTAAAGTTTTCTTAGAATGATTTTTACTACCCATTAATTGGGAATAAAATTAAGTGGTTCTAATTAATTTTCAACATGTTTTAGAAGGTTTTAAAGTGTTTTAAAGAGTGTATATACTGCTGAAAATTTAATATTTATAGGTATTAAGGTCTCTTGATATTTGTGGGTCGTTGTAGGAGAATTCCAAGTGAGTGATTTTGTGTAGTCGTGACGATTTTGAGATCGTATTCGAGGTACGTACGTGTACTCATTATTAATTAAGCGTGTAGAAGCATGCTAGGATATTGTTTGATTCAAAACTAGTACCATGTTAGGATTCGGTTGAAATTGTTGGATTGAATTAATTATAGATTTTGAGTTGGAATTAATTAATTGTTTATGAGGCATGATTGGTTGAATGGATATTTTTATTGGAAATAATTATGTCGGCATATTGTGTATGGAGCTCACTTTTATTATTGGTATGATTGAAGGCATGTTTAATTAAACTAAATGTTTAATTTTGGTATGGAATATAGAAGGGGAATTTTATTATGCCTCATATAATTTTATTGATGCTACAAGCATGGGAAATGAGCAATTCAGTGTCTTAGTACACAGGAATAAAATGAAATTTGGTGCCTAGCTAAGTGCACTTAAGGTGTTCTAAACATTGAGGGATAAGATTCCGGTACTTTATGCACTTAAAGTGTCTCAACACTGAGGTTGTTTAAAAAGGGTTAACATTAAATTATATGTGATCACTAATATTAAAGAATTAAATTGGAATGTTTGATTACTTGAATGATTTATGTTGATTCATTGTGTTGTGGATTGAGAGTCATCATCAAGTCTAAAATATGTAAACAACATAAATTAAAGTGAAAGAGATTACGTACCAAAACTCTTGGAACGTATATACCTCGAGTTTCAACATATGGGGGGCGTTATGGGGTTTTATATTTAACCATAGCTTCTACTGGGAGTACAAGATGCTATATTTTCCTTTCATAATTATGGACAGGACGTCCGTCACTTTCATGTGACATCTATGCCTACCCGGTTAGCTCCCGGAGTAGTTTACCCCAATTCTTTGGGGGCAAGGATTTGGTAGAAAACTCATTCGATGCGTAATCAACAAATAAGCAATTTAATTATCTATTATTTGAGTTGAATGTTGATGCATGTAAACAGGTGCAACGAGGTAATTTTTGTGATGCTAGGATGTAAGCATGTCAGTGTGATTCATTTACGCTTATGTACTCCGTGTTAATGATTGTGTGTTTGTATGTTTGTTTGGCCTTGTCTTTATCTTGGCCCTACAACGACCCATTTCTAATGGAAAGTAGTGGGGACAAAGTAAAGTGAAGTTTTTTAGGTGATGAAACATTTTCTTAATAGGCATAAGTGAAGAGCGAATCTTGTTTAGTTTTTATAAAAATATGATATGATTTATTTGCTTGTGAGACTAACGCGATGTTTTACTTATTTATTTTGGGTTTTAAAAGGGCCCATAATAGTTTCAAGTTGTAGGTTGACTTCGTTTGACTTTGGATTGAATTTACTTTCATTAAAGTTGGTTTGTTTTGACTTCTTTTTTAAGTTAGTCTTCCGCTTTGCCGTTATCACAGTGACATTAATATGTTAAAATTTCATTTAGTATTTTAAAAAGGGAAAAATAGGTATTTTAAAACAAAGGAATTTCTAGGCTTTTACGTTTAGGGGTAAAAAAAACCTTCTTATAATAAAATATCCCAACTATTAAGATTCCGTAACCTATTTGGAGTTGGGTAGTTTCTAAGAAACCCCCTTCTTAGTAATCCAACTAGTTTCCTAACGGTTCATAATTAACTTATCAATTATAGGATTGAAGCAAAAAAAAAAAAAACAATTTAAAGTCGGAGTAGAAAAGAAATTAAAACACATTAAAACAAGAAGCATGTAGGAATGAATTTGATAAGCAAAATAAAAAAAAAAGGAAAACGAGAATAAAAAATAGAGTATATGCTTAAGCTTATGGAGATTGAATAAAGAATAATAAAAAAATAGAGTAAAGGAATAAGCAAACCACTTAGACAAAGAGGTATTGCAAAGGCAAGGATAATCCCTTTCACTAATGAAATTTGAGTAGAGCTAAGTAAGAAAGTACAGAAAAGTAATCCTTTGAGTATAAATTTTAGCTCCATTACAATTTACCAGAACGTAGAGGGAGACAACAGTTGAGAGGAAGAATTGTAATGAAATTGGGATGAAGCCCTAGAAACTCGTCTTTTTCTAGATGAAACTCTAAGAAAATTAGAGAGGAAGTTCAACAGTGTGCTTGCCCTTTTTTTTTTTAGAAAACTATTGAAATGGAGGATGGTTTAGCATTGTTTTGTTACTTGCTTAGTATTCGCTTGAGTCAACTTAAAAGGCTTAGTCACTTATGATCCAACTCTTCCAATCCTTGCCTAAATCAACATAGTGGGAGGATTAGTTTGGTTAAATTATGCTAACTACGCGATGCGCCCGTACAAGTGAGCCTAGCTGGTGGTGTGGTGTTGACTAATGGTGTATTAATTACTGATATCAAGGTTAAAAATTAGTCAGTTTTTGGCTTGATTAGCGACATAAAACAAAATTAAGAGCACTTAACACAATTTTATAAAAGGATTAAGGTAGCTTGAAAATACGGAAAAAAACACTTTCCAAATATGATTTCAAAATAAAAGGCCACCATATTTTCGAAACTATAAAATAATTTTGTTTTGATTATATGCATGATTATTATTTCAATTTCTAAGATTATTTAATTGTAAAATCATATAAACTTACAACACTATATGATGTAATTATATCTATATAAAGCACTTTAGATTCCATAATGTGTGTATTAGCTCCATTCTTTCATCCAACTAAGAAAAATAATTAATCATGGTTGATTACATTTTTATTATTATTACACCGTAAACAATTGAGATAGATGTCATGTAATCTACATTAAAAATACGTAATAGTGAAGTTAGATTCAAATAATTGAGTACTTCTACTTAAATTGAACATAGATAAGACAACAATAACATTCCCAAATCAAAAGTTCAATCAAGACCAAGCAATTTTCTAAGATATTTTGTTGCTGATTCATCAATATCCACCATTCTTATTGAAAATGATGGTATAGGAAGAGATTTTGGCGATGGTGATAAAACAAACGTTGATCCAACATAGTTTCCGATAGAAGGTGAATGAAAATGATTTAGATTTGAAATCGTAGTAGGCCTTTGATTTTTGTTTATTCTTGCGTCAATGTAAGTTTTCTCTGTATTTGATACATAGAAATTATTATTAACTTTGACATTCTTCATCAAACCTTTATTTTTATTCTCCCTATTGGATAAATTAAAATGCTCTTCAACGTTCTTTGTTGATGATGCTAAATATCTTAAGGTGCATGATTTCCTTACCATTGATGTCCAGGAATCTCGTTTTTGGTTGTTCTTAGAACCTAGTATATTTCGTCTTGGTCCAAGACTATTATAGTGATTGTAAAATCTTGCATGTCGATGATGTCGAACTGTAGTTACAGGTGATCGATCAACTAGACATTCTTGAGGAAATACTACCTTAATTACCATATTCGACTAAAATCAAATATTGTCTAAAACAAATGAAGATGTACAAAAAATTATGCTTTAAGACTTAAAATCTTGTAAAAAGAATGTAAAAATTATGGGCAAGACAAAGAACACAAGGCTAAGGAATGATATTTTCTTGAAATATATCAATTCAAATATGAAGTTTTAAACAATTTTCATATCTATTGGGAGGATTCTATCTCTTTCTCCCTCTTCTAATGAAAGAGAGAGAAAGTTGTGGAAAAAGAGGAATATATTTCTTCGTGTTACTTTGGAATATTTAAAATTCAAATAGTATTTTCTAGCCATTATATACATGTATATTTAGCGTAAAATATGGAAATTAAATTAATTTATGTAATATAAGAAAAGGTTGAGTGGCTGAAAATATAGGACAATATAGTTATGCGGTTGTTATCAAACAAAATTTAAATGTAAACTTTTGTTTTTCCCTGACAACTTTGGAGAGTTTGAGACATTGTATAAAAAAAATTTGTACAAAAAAAAAGAGTAATTAATCCTGACTAAATTTAGGACAAGATAGTTATGCGGTTGTTATCAATTCTGACTAAATTTGTACAAAAAAAAAGAGTAATTAATCCTTTTCAAACTAATAAGGAATTTTTTTTTATTAGTATTTAAAATATCCAGTGATATAAATCTTAAGTACTACTATATAGAATGTTATAAAAAAAAAAAAAAATAAATAAATAAAAAAAAACATTAATGTGATTTTTGATAAAATCGACACACTATCTTATTATATACACTATGTTTATTATGATGCATAACATAGTCTACTTATAATATTAATTGTATTTTTAAAAGTTCAAACTAAATTTGAAAAAAATATAACAGTAGTCATTATTCATGTCGTCCATTCCTAGTAAAACAAATAAACATCAAAGTAAATCATATTTATTTTAAAACAATATATGAAAGTAAAATTGGTTATAATAATCTCCAACTTTCTCCCATTTACTTTAAATAATCCCAACTTTAGATTATTATTGAATAATCCAAAGTTTAGGGGGTATTTTCTTTTATTGATCCCAAGTGACTAGTAACCTGTTAAACAGGTAATTTTTTTTTGGGTTTGATGGCTATGTGTCATAATTTGATTAATCAAATATTTTTTAAAAAAAAACAACCAGCAAACCACTTCCAGCATGGCTTCCCTACCCACGAACTAGCCCTCCTCACCTAACCCACCACTAGAATGGTCTGAAAACCACCCCTCTCATCTTTCCAAGTGCCGAAACCCTTCCTCCCTCCCTTTCCCATGCCTCTAAAACCCCAACAAAGGTGGTGTTGGTGTTGAAGCTGGAGAAGGGGAGGAAACGATATTGGGGTATCGAGGCTTGGGAAGGAAACAAGATAGGGTTTGTAGGCTAGAGAAGGATATTTCGAGGATGGGGAAGAGGAGGAGGGAGGGGTTGATTTCGAAGTTATTGGGGGTGATTTCAAGGGTGGAGGTGGTGGCAGTTTCAGAAGTGGGCTTGAGATGGTGCCATGGTGGTTATGAAGGACAAGGAGGGGCAACAACAGGAGTAGGGGAGGGGCGGTGGGTCCAGGATGGACGCCGACGAAAGTTGGGGTTGAGGAGGATGTCAGTGTAAGGGAGGATGGGATTGGGGTTTCGGCTTGGGTGGGGATGGTGGTTTACATGAGCTGAGTTTTGTTTTTTAAAATGTTTTTCTTTAAATTTTTTTTTTTTTTTTTTTTTAGTATTTCTTTTTTTTTACCAATCACGTGTTAGGACCAATAAAAGCGAATTCCCTATAAAGTTGGGATTATACAACAATAATTTGAAGATGGGATTGGACAAAAGTGGGGATTATTTTAACCAATTTTTCCTGCATACAATTACAACTACTTTTTAAACTCGATTTTTTTTAGCATTTGACAAAATAAAAAACATAATAATAATCATAATATTTCCCGTTCACAATGAAATTTTAAATCGCTTAGCATTATGTATAAATGGTTTATATAAGATCATAATTATCATATTTTACCTAGAATAACAATCATAAAAAATTTTGTTTATTTTTTAAAATTCAACTCACTTTACATTTGCGCAGTCTCCAATGAATATCTTGGCCCATGAATATTTTTGGTTATATATAAGAGAAAATTATATATAAAAACTTGTTATTTAGAATGTTTATAATAAGGAAAATCTAATAATATCTCACAGCTAATTTATTTTTATTATATGAATGATAATAGTTTGTCAAAGTTATTTTATTTAATTTTGACCACATGAGTAATAAGTGAATCTAACTTTTAGAAGAGAAGGTATTGCGTGAGGCTTGCCTCACAATAGTTTTGTGAGTGAAGCGTATATTATATATATATATATATACACACACACACACACACACACACACACACACACAGTAGATGATATTATCTAGGATGATATCATTGAACCAATTGAGGATATCATAATATCAATAGAGGATTATCATAAATATAATAGATGATATCATATACTTCCTGTGCTTTTTTTATAGTTGCAACATTTCTCTTTTCACGTTTGCCGATGTATAAATCGTTAATATCTTTGATTACTAGTATATAAAAATTATAAATTTTGGATATTAAAATTGTACAAATTGAGACGAATTTAACAAGATCCCACATGACTATATTTTTATTTATGTATAAATCGTCAAAGCTAGTCAAAGTGAAACACATAAATAGTGTAAAAGTCAAACTGTTGTAAGTATAAAAAAACGGATGAAGTAACTATTAAAGGATATCATGCATCCAACAAAGTAATAGAGGATATCATCCAGCCTACAAATGATATCATATATCCATTAGAGGATATAGATCATCTAGCCTATAAATGATATCATGTAGCTTAGGGAATGGATGATATCATCCAGCTTATGGATGATATCATAGAACAATAGAGGATATATGTAGCCTATAGATAATATCTGATGAGTGCCATTTAAGGGACTCATTTGATGAGTATTTTGGTCGTTTTTACCTTTTTATCATAGCTTTCTTTCTTAATAAATGCTTAGTTTTATGCATTTTCTCTTTATTTTACCTTTTCTCTCTTATTTTGTGTTTTTATTGTTTTTCTAGTGTTTTCTCCTTTATTTCCTCTCTTTTTGTGGTTGTAGGTATTGTACGAGTTTCGGATCTTGATATTAGTGGCTTTCTAAGTTGGAAGATACATTTGGAGCAAGCTTATAGCATTGGAAAAGCTCAAGATGCAAGAAAGTCGATGCTCAAAGTTCTAGCTTCTGCGCTCTTAAGCCACACTCTCATGGAAAATGGTGTTCAACCCACTGTGGAGGACCTTGGAATCTGCCACCCCCAATGTTCATCAAGTAGAGCTCACGAAAACCCTTTTGCGAACGCATGAAGCGGCGAAGAAGTCGAAGAAACCCAAAGAGCGTGAGCGCGCTGCCCAGCTGCACGGGCGCGTACCCCTGCCCGCGCGGGCGCTCCTCCCTGTTTTCGGCTTTGCTCAATTTCATTTCCGCGCCTTATATAAATACCTATTTTAACCCGATTTTTCAAGAAGTTTTAGATATAATTTTGATCATATTCTTAGCTTAGTTGAGAGTTTCTCTCTCTAGTTTAAGGGTTAGTTTAGGAGTAGTTTTAAAGAGAAAAAGTGAGAGATTTCAATGGTGGTTTGACAGATTGAAGATCCAAGGTGACAATTGTGTTGAAGATCCCCATATTTGATCAATGAGGATTTATAAATCTACCTCATTTTATTGCTTTGTTTAATTTCATGTTGGTTTGATTTGATTTTGATGTTTGATCTTGATTAGTGTAATTGTTCTTCATATTTTGTTGATTCTTGATTTCTTTAGTTGTTTGTTGATTAGATGATGATTCTTGAGTAGTTGTTTGGTTAGGGATTTGGTGAAACTTGTATGATTGATTGATTGTGATTAATTTGGGAATTTTGTTGATTGATTGTTGAGATTAAAGTGATTAGGGTAAGTTTGCATGTGTGTAATTTGATTAGGCCTTAAGAATTATGCTAGATTGCATTTTGATTTCTAATGATACGACACATTGATTTAGGAATTGCAATTATCGATTAGTTTGGGTTGTGATTCTCCTTGTTTGTTATTCGTAGAGACCACTAGTTTAACGATTAGGAGATAGCTCTTTGATTCCAATTGATAGCTCTTACCATTAGTCTTCACAACCATTGATTGGCATGTTTTTCCTAAGTTGTTGCAATTGTCATGATTACTTGTTGATCCCCATTCCCTAGTGGTTCATTGGTTTGGTTATTTGTTTTAGTAGTTGTCTAGTGTTACCTCTTCACCCTTGACTTTGACCTAGCTTAGGCGCCCAATGGAAAGCACTTGAACATAACCGTTCCTTTGGGTTCGACCGTTGACTTACCTCTATACTTGTATTTAGGTTTGTTAAGTAATTAAAAATTTGTTTAGCTTAGGGAGGATTAGGCAACGACCTGGTTTTCCCCTCGTCAATATAATGAAACCTATATAATAGAGGGTATCATTGAACTAATAGAGGATATCATGGAACTAATACGGGATATCATCTAGACAATGGATATACCATCCAACTTATAGAGGATATCATCCAACTTATTATAGATGATATAATCTAGACAATAGAATTTATTTTATAAAAATAAATAAAACGTCAACAATGGAGGAACCACCATTGAAGGTCCCGTACTAAGCTCATGGGTATAAAATAACATGCTCGTTTCTCAACCAAAATACATGCATTTGTTATCAAAACGCTCACAATTCAAGATACAATCACATAGGACAACAAATCTCAACACGACACAAGAAAGCCTCAAATTGGTTATTTTTTTGGCAGTTTTTGAATGATCCAAGAATTTCAAGCTATTATCAAGCCAATTCAAGCATACATGGACAAATATAATCAACAATCTTTATTTTCTCTCTCCACTCCATCCTCTTTAATTCTCTTAAACTTTCTCTATCTTCCTCCACGGATGACATGTTTAATCTCGACGAGTTTATCGCCGTCGACGATACCAATATCACAAATGTTAAGGTTTAATTATCAAGTGTGCTGAAAATGGAAGAAAGAGAGAGAAAATGAGGAAGAAGATGAGAGAGTGTTTACGGAAGGGTTAAGATGGACTGACCAATGTTTGGGTGAGGCTTTCCTCAACCAACACTTTGTGTTTTTAGAAATGGAGGTAGTACATACTTTTGGGAAAAACAATCTGTAATTCCCCGTATTCAGGAAGTATACTTATTAATTTATTTTAAAGCAAATATTTCAAAGTATTTTATTTCATAGATTTAATTATGTACGAATATTTTACAATATGATTTTAAATAATGTGATCACCCAATTTAAGGGAGTAAGATCAGATGATCATCTTAGTTAGTGAATATTCTATCTAGAAAACATTTTAAGGACAAATGAATTATTTTATGCTAGAAGATCTTTTTGTATTTCTAAACATTAATTTTGCTAGTGTCTTTTCCTTAATGCTATTTTCAATCAACAAGGAAGCAACCTAAGGAATTTTTGTGGCAAGCATAACTAAAAGTGAGTAGTATATATACTCCTTTAGTCATGAAATTTCAAAGTTTGTTAAATTTTGTAAACAAGTAGGCATTTAAATATTTTACGTTTTGAAAAAAAAAAAGCAAGAAGATGAAGGAAGCTGGCCACCGTGAAAGGTCACGACACTAGCTGCTGCTACTACTACCGTGAACGGTGAGCTTCAAGTTAAACTATTTTCAAAAATTAATTTTCTTCTTTTCTAATAAATTTTGGGATATTATTTAATCTAATATTCAAGGTTTATAATTTTATTTCAAATTTAAATTCACGAGGATTAGTTCATATCTATCTGTTGAGGACTTAAGATAAATATTATTCTTTACCAAGAAGTCAAACATCGTATCTTGTTCTAGAGTATAAAGGGGCCTCCCTATTGTTATTGGTTTGATAACATCACTAACTTACACAACAAAATAATAAAAAAGTCATCCTTAATGAAGCGAAAACAAGTTAAATTGCTAAAGAAACGAGTAGATAAATATATGACAAAAGATGGAAATGCTTTCCATTAATTGAAAGATAGAGGCGGAACTACAATTGTACAAATTGAAGGAAAGGTTACCTCCATTATCTTAAATTTGAAAGAAACGATTGATCTTCAATACATACTAATAGACTAAACTATCGCTTGACTACTAAGTGGAGAGAAATCTAAGAAAGTAAGAAGAAACCATAAAGAAAATGAAATTCTTTTGTTGATTGATTTGCTAAAGTATTTCTATTGAACATTGAGGAATTTGAAAATCTATGTGATTCCTCCCTTAAGGAAAATAAAATGAGCTTTTTATTATCCCCAAATAATATGACCTTTAATATACTTTGTGTTAGGCTTGATTAATATGAGAAGAATTCATATAATCTTTGTTACTTGTTATTTCTCGAATTGCATCTTACACATTGAAGCTTAGATTAAAAATTGATTTTTCTTGGTTCTTCATATCAATTTTGTATCTAGAGCCTACATTATTAGCTTAGAAAGATCCTATGTACCTTTTTAAATCTCTCTTTCTCCCATTCAAAGATCTTATCTTTTACCCACCCAAGCTACAAACCTTTTTTTTTTTTTTTTTTTTTTTTCAGATTTATGACAAATATTAACTTTATTTTCTTCTAATTTTAATTCTTTCTATTTAAATTATTATTCCTTGAAATTACTAACAATTTGTTCATGATGTAGAAATTAAAAGGAGTGCGCACAATGTGAGTAATTAATTTATTAAATTACTTGTTATTTTATCATATTTTGCTGTTATCATGATAGGATTGATTTATCCTATGTTTGGATAGAGATAAATGGAGGGAAAGGAAGAGAAGAGAGATAGAGAGATGCATCCACCCTTAATGGATATCCAATGTAAGGAGGGAAGGGGAATGAATTGGAGGGATCCAGTTTCCTTCCACTTTTAATAAACCAAATCTCTCCATTGTTGGAGTGATTTGGGAGGAAAATGGAAGGTCTCCTTCTCCCTACCCTCACCTCCCTTTCCTTTTCCTCTTTTTCTTTCTCCTCCTTTTCCCTTCACTATTGTTATCCAAACATAGTGTTAATGTTTTAACTAATTTTAAGACATTGCTTCCAATATTTATGTCATACAATTTTATTCACTACTGATCACCCTTTATTTCGCACGTTTAATTGAGGATATTTAATTGAAAATCACACGCAATAAGATAATATGGACAACCAAATTCAATTCCCTTTTAATCTAGTGGATTTTAATGATTGATCACGATACTTAGAATTTTATGTGCATTAATATTCAACTAACTTAGTAATAATATTAGTTTGTAGCGAATTGAACTTTATTTATATGCCTTTTTAATCGCAAAGAGTACTTTTCCAAATAAGAATCGAGTAGAGACCAATATGGGTCAAGTTGACTTCCATGACTCAACTTAGTACAATCAACTCCGATCTATCATTTGTAGTTCGTAACCATATGAAGTTAGTAATCTCATGAATTATGTATAGGGTATAACCTTCATGGATCAAATCGTTGTTGTCATACAAACTTGTAGGAGACTCCTTACTTTTTTGTCCCTAATCGTATAATGTCAAATCTCACTTCATATGTTGCTAAGCATATTCACCACATGATTAAATAGACGCGCTTCGAATGACGATTACACAAAATGGATTCTGATTGAAAATTTTGACACAATGCTCACAGATGGTTGTAGTGTTCACAATCAAAATTGTGAGACATGGGCTGTACTTGGTGAGTGCACTAGGAACCTGGAATATATGGTGGGAAATAGCTCATCTTTCAGGTCACTATCTGAGATGCTACAATGTATGTTAGTTTAGCTGGCCTATAATATTACAGTATGAGGTTTGTATAATGTTCTTATTTCATTCTGTATCTTAACTGAGTTATTACTGATAGGAATGGTGTCCTTCGAACAAGTGTATTATTCCGATTGAGGGTTCGGAATCATTAGAAAGCTAATTATTCAGTGAGGTCAAGTGATCGGAATGCCTAGGTGGAGGCCGCTTCCGATTAGTAATATTAATGAGTAATTAATATTGCAGCTTAATCTTGACTAAACCCTTCGTATCACACACAAGCAACAAACGATACGACACGACGAATTAATTCGGAAGGAATTAATGAGTCTCTCGAGTAATTATATTTAGACATCGAAAATCGAGCTTGGAGCATCGAAACCGAGCGTCATAAGTCGAGTCAAATTAATTATTAAAGACGAGACGGTAAAATCACTAATTAATCAACAATTTACCTAAAATACCCCTAGCAACGGAATGCCCCTGAGCAAACCGAGTGCTAGGGGAAGAATGTGCTTAGAGCACATACCTCGGCACGCACCAAGCCACGCACATAGCAGAAGCACCCCGCATATGCGTGCGTGGCCTTCTGCGCTTGTGTGCGGGGTAGTGTGCTAGTGTGTTGCTGCTGGCGCACCAAGCACAACACAGCAAACTAGCAGCGCAGCTTGCTGGGATGCATGTGCTGGCATTGGCACAGCAGTAGGCCTCGACCAGCAACCCGTACTTGTGTGCGTGGCTTGCTGGGCCGAGGCAGCAGCTGCGCACCATGCTGCCACGCCAAGGCCAGCAGCAGCTAACTGGGCTTAGGCAACAGCCCACACCTGAGCTTCCTTGGTGCCCCAGTGTGGGTGCCACGTGGCAGTGGGTGGTGTGGGTGTAGGTGGCCGGTTATTGGGTGTGCTTAGGGATCAAGTTTGGTCCCCCCCCCTTCCTTGTTGTCCTTACCTAACCCCTCCTCTAAATGTGCCACTTGTTGATTAATTAGTTGTTGGATATTTAATTTTATTTTTGATTTAATAATAAAGAAAGAATATTGATTTTACCAACTCTCCCACATTGATGGGAAAGAGGATTTCACTCATGAGTTTCCCTGTAAATACCCAAGTTGGGGCATGGGAAAACTCACTTGAGTAAGAGTTAGAAAAGGCATCTCCATTGAGAAAACCTTTATACTCATAATTACTCGAGTAGTTTGGTCGGACTTGGCTAACCTCCAAGTAATAGACCTAGTTGGGGTCATGTTGCGGGTTGATACCGTAGGAGGTTTTCGCCCGTTGCGACACTTAAGCTTTCTCAAGTAAGAGCTCGATTGACCAGCGAAGCACCCTTCAAAGGTAATTTCCTCTTTCCTTAATTCTTGTTAATTATGTCTTTTGATTATATTATTTGAGTGTGATCTTGGCTCGGGTTTTATTTTCCACGTTGAGTCGGACTCATCAAAACCCAACAGCGGTATCGGAGCCTTGCTCATTAATTTTTATAATAATAATTTTCAAGGTGTTTTTATGGCTTTATTTTTCTGGTTTTATGTTGCTAATTAGATTAGTAGCTCGGTTTTATTAATTTTAAACCCGTTTTAAAGCTGATTATGGCTCTGAATCCAGTTTTTTGCCCAAAAATAGTGAATTTTGGGTGGAAAAGGCGTTCTGCAAATGTTTTCCCTCTTTTAGAAATGTGCTTTAGGCCAAAATCTGACCAGAAATGCCTTTTTCGAGGGATTTTTCGTTTTGATGAAAATTTTTAAGTCTTTCAAACCTTGAATCTTAATGACATATTTACGGTGATTATGTATTTGGTTCTTTCCTTAATGTTTCTGCAATTTTGGATCGCAAACCATTTGCTTGCGGTTGGCTACGTGTTTGCTTATTTTGTCGTTTTAAATATTCTAATTAATTTAGTTATTTTGGTTTTAATTATTTTTATTAAATTTTTTAGGCTAGGCCTTGGTTTTGAGCGGCATTGGAAAAATTTTATTTTGAAAATTTTGGGTTTACCGGCTTAATTAATTGGATTAATTAATATGGATGCAAAATTTAGTGGGAGCTTCAATTTTTAATTGCGCTAAATTACATAACCGGTTAAACAACTTTGACTATTTTAATTAGGCGTGTTAATCGGATTAACGACCTAAATTAGATACTAGTTTACGCGTGTTTGTGCATTGTTACTTGTTTATCGTTGTAAATGCATGGGTCATTCACAAATAGTGAATGGATGAATGGAATGTATATTCTCCCGTAAGTTTTATAAAAATGGCAACTAGTGAGGCCCGATTGGGATAGAAAATACGGACTGCATTCCATGATGTATTTTTGTAAATTTAAATACGGTCTGCGAACCGGTTAGTATTTTTGTACCTTAATATTTAGAATAGTCCTAATCGTAGACACTAGTATTTGCATAATTTTTGTCATGTCTTGAAGACGGAGGTTCTTGGAAGACGAAGCCATGAAATTGCACAAGACGTCCCTTGAAGACTTGAAGACTCAAGGTATCATGCTAGTTGCCAAAATGCATCATTATTTATGTTTTTGATATATATTTATGATTATATATATGTGAATTATATGTTAGATGCATGTTTAGGATTGCAAATGTTGCGATGATTAATTAAGTTCACTTAAATCAACCAACATAGAAACCCTAGGTCCCTAAAATATTGAGTAAAATTGCCATTCAAAAATAACACTTATCGACCTATTGAGATTAGTGATGGGCTACGCCAAACCGAGGCATCAATATTACTCCCTATGATACGTAAGCATATTAGGTATGCAAGTTGGTTTTTGTTATACTCAACGATATGAGTGATGGAATCTTAACATGTCGTGCCAAAACGGATAAGTTGTTGAGAGAGCATTAGATGCGACGATTTATCCAACCAAGAGTGGCTTGGAGCCATTAGCAAAGAGTTGCTTACCTTAGAATATTGAGTGTTAAGACAAGCCAAAGCATGCTTAACCACTCACTGTTTCTTTGGATCTTGGAATCGACTTATTCTCACCACATGGGGACGATTTTAATGTGTGAATAAGACTTTTAAATAAGTTTGATTAAAATGCATGATTTCAATCTTATTTAAGTATTATGAATGGTTTTTCATTTCAAATTCTTTCAATTTTAGAATCATGTCTTCAACTAATGACAACAACCTAATGTGTCTAGAACTTCCCGAAAAGTTACCATTTTGCTTGAATTTGGTAAACTTTAAGGAATGGGAAGAAGAACTCCGAAAGACCCTCCAAAATTGCTACCTAGAGCACATTCTTGACATACCCATATCGAGTTTCTACTCAAAAGGGGTTATGAGCGATGAGGCTCATGAGGAGTGGAGTTGTGATTGCAAAAGAGTCTTACGACTTATGGAAAACTCCATCCCGGAATAATGGAAGGGGAAGTTCTCCAACTATTTTCCAGACATGCTCCTCAAAGCTCTAGAGGATATAGTCAATTTAAGGGTCACCAAGAGCATCAATGGCAACTATGATGGTCTCGTGGAGGAAGTGACTAGGTTACTCTCCAACATGAAGATCAAGACACCGCAAGAGGGGTGCCTAGCCAAGGAGAGGCAAGACGTATGGAGTCAAGTCTACAATGCTAGACTAAGACCCGGAATGTCACTTGGAGCCCATGTGCTACAAATGATAAGGCTATTCACTCACTTAATGCTCATTGGCAAGCCAGTGGAGGATGAGCAAACTGCTCTCATGCTGGTGAGTTCTCTCCACTCGGGCTATATCGCATTGAAGATGCGGCTAACTACCAATCATGACAAACTCACTTTGAAGGAGGTTGTCAATGAGCTTCAAATGGCCGACCCTTCTGGAAATGATAGACTCAAGCTTGCTCTAAAGGCAAAGAGGAAGAAGTTAAAGAACAAGGCAAAAATGCGATACTTCTATTGTAGTAGGGGGGGCCACTACAAGAGAGAATGCAACATGTACCTAGAAGTTGAGGCTAAGGGAAGAGAAATCTCCACCTCAGGTATCTTCTTTATAAACTACACTTGAATACAAGCAAGGTATTAGATACCATTAATGACTCACTATATGCTCCTATTTCAGGAACCAAGTGAAAAGAGCTTGCCAAGTGGATGTGGATATACAAGCTGAAGAAGAAGTTAATCATTTCGGAAGGCATGTAATCACATAGTTTGTCTTGACATAGAACTTGTTTAAGTTTTTGTTATCGACCATACATTGATCTTTTGATGTTGGACGTCATGGTTTTGTTTTGATCTCTAGACTATTGTTTTAAAAGTCTTGATGTTTATGGTATGACATATTTTATCTAAAATACGTGCTTTCTTTAGACAAAGAAGTTTATAATGTAAATAGTACTGCGAAGAAAACTAAGACCATGGAGTCTAATCAAACGTACTTGTGGAATTGTCGTCTTGGCCACATTAACATCAAACACATTAAGAAACTTGTTCAGGAAGGTGTTCTTGAATTATTCGATTTGCAATCGTTTGATAATTGCGAAGGATGTTTATTAGTCAAGATGATTAAGCAGCTATTCTCCAAGTTGGGAGGAAGGGAAGGAGACTTGTTGGGCCTAATATACACCGATGTATATGGACCAATGAGCTCCATCACAAGAAACAGACATCGATATTTTATCACCTTCACAGACGACTATAGTAGATATGGCTATGTCTACCTTATGTCGCATAAATCTGAATTGTTTGAAAAGTTTAAAGAATTTCAGAGTGAATTTGAAAATCAGCTTGGGAAGAAAAACAAAGCCCTTCGATCGGATCAAGATGGTGAATACTTGAGCTAAGAATTCGATGACCGTCTGAAAGAAAAAGGTATACTTTTAGAATTGACACCTCCAGGAACTCCTCAATGGAACGGAGTATCCGAAAGGAGAAATCGAACCTTGTTGGACATGGTACGATCAACAATGGGTCTTAGTGATCTTCCTATCTCTTTCTGGGGAAACACACTTCTAACTGCGGCACTAACACTAAACTGTGCTCCATCAAAAGCTGTAGAAAAGACTCCAAACGAGTTATGGACGACGAAACCTCTTAGGTTATCTTTTCTAATGATATGGGGATGCGAAGCATATGTCAAGAAATTGATTTCTGACAAACTTCATCCCAAATCTGACAAGGTTTAATTTTTATGGGCTACCCAAAAGAAACCAAAGGGTATTACTTCTACAATAAATCCGAGAACAAAGTGTTTGTTGCTCGCGATGGTGTCTTTTTGGAGAAGGAGCACCTTTCCAAAATGACAAGTGGGAGGAAAATCGAACTCAATGAAGTTTGCGAGGACGAGCAACAAAATCAAATAGACAGTCAAAGTGCTTAAACAGCATTTGTTGACGCTGGTCAAAATGTGAAAAGTCAAACTGACAATGCAAATGCTCAGTCTGTTTCCTTGCCTAGGTCGCAGAGGCCGAGGTCTCAACCTGATAGGTATCTTGGTATTGTATTAACCGAAAATCAGGATATCCTGGTGATGGATAGAGACGAACCGGCAACCTATAAGCAAGCGATGGCGAGCACCGACTCTGCTAAATGGTAAGAGGCCATGAGATCTGAAATGGATTCCATGTTTGAAAATCAAGTCTGAGACTTGGTTGACTTTACCAGAGGGTTACACACCTATCGGATGTAAGTGGATTTTAAAATTGAAAACCGATAAAGATGGAAATGTATTAATTTACAAAGCTAGATTGGTAGCAAAAGGTTATAGGAAAATTCATGGTATTGATTACGATGAAACCTTTTCTCCGGTCATAATTCTTAAATCCGTTCGGATCCTCCTAGCGATTGCTGCATATTACAACTATAAAATATGGCAGATGGATGTCAAAACTGCCTTCCTCAATGGGATTTTGGAAGAAACTGTGTACATGACACAGC
The DNA here is from genome assembly GCF_948465745.1 of Chenopodium album. Classification (NCBI taxonomy): domain Eukaryota; kingdom Viridiplantae; phylum Streptophyta; class Magnoliopsida; order Caryophyllales; family Amaranthaceae; genus Chenopodium; species Chenopodium album. The sequence continues at coordinate 34,287,864 of NC_137848.1, read as the reverse complement.
CTGAAGGTTTTATCGACCAAAACAATGCTGGGAAAGTTTGTAAGCTTAAAAAGTCCATCTACGGGCTAAAGCAAGCTAGCAGAAGTTAGAATCTGCGATTCGATGAAGCCATCAGTAAATTTGGTTTTATCAAGAATCCATATGAATCTTGTTTTTACAATAAGGTCAGTGGGAGTGTCATCGCCTTCCTATTCTTATATGTCGATGACATATTGCTCATTGGAAACAACATTCCAATGTTTGAGTCTATAAAGGCCTGGCTTGGAAAATGTTTTTCAATGAAAGACTTGGGAGAGGCTCAGTACACATTGGGTATCAAAATCTATAGGGATAGATCGAAAAGGATAATTGGATTGAGCCAGAGTACTTACATCGATAAGGTACTAGCACGATTTTGACATGCAAGAGGCCAAGAAAGGTCACCTACCCATGTCACATGGCATAACCCTGAGCAAGAAGTAATGTCCAAAGACACTTGATGAGCGAGAAAGGATGAATCAGATTCCATATGCTTCACTAATTGGATCGATCATGTATTCCATGATATTTATTAGGCCAGATGTATCGTATGCCTTGAGTGCTACGAGCCCATACCAATCAGACCCAGGAGAGACGCATTGGACTGCGGCCAAGAATATCCTAAAGTACTTGAAAAGGAATAAGGATAAATTCCTAGTATATGGTGGCTCATAAGAATTATTTGTTGAAGGTTATACGGACGCAAGCTTCCAAACATACAGAGACGATTTCAAATCACAATCTGGATATGTGTTCTATCTAAATGGAGGAGCATTTAGTTTGGATAGTGCCAAGCAGAGGACAACTGCAGATTCTACAATTAAAGTTAAATACTTGCAGCTGCTGAAGCGGCCAAGGAGGCTGTTTGGATTAGTAAGTTCATTAGTGAACTTGATGTTGTACCCTCTATCAAGGGTCCAATAGCCCTCTATTATGACAACAATGGAGCTATGGCTCAAGCCAAAGAGCCAAGAGAACATCAGAAGGTTAAACATGTCAAGTGGCAATTTCACATGATAAGAGAATGGAAACCAGTGGGTGAAATAAGAATTTGTAAAGTTGGAACGGGTGACAATGTAGCCGATCCACTTACTAAACCTTTGCCTCAAGTGAAGCACAACAAGCACGTTGAGGCCATGGGAATCAGGCACGTTGGAGATTGGCTTTGATTCCCCTGTTTAGTGTTTTAATTAATTTTTAACATTTTAATGTAAGACACTAAGAAAAATCATTTAGGTTTTAGAGTAATTTAAATTTCATGCAATTTTACCACTACGTTTTCTATTTAATTGTGGTTTAGGATTAAATAATGATCCATTAGATTCTGAGAATATTCAAAAAAGGGTATCAAGACCAGTCTTGATAAGGAAACACCTATTAAGTTAACATTGAATATTATAATCAAAAATTACCCCTAATAGAGGTCATTTAAATAATGGACGATTAATAATCACTTGAGAATAGTATGTAGTTTGATTTATAGCATCGTTTCTTGTGCTACAAGGACATAATTGTCATAAATCATTTGCGTAGGTATTGGGTTAGAACCATACTGGATCAACCTATGAGAATACTTTAAGAGATTTAAAAATCATCATAAGAATACTTCTCATTATGGCTATGAGTATTGTGAGTTCTCTTATTTGAGTACTAGTCTGTTTTGATGTTAGTCAAACATCTGCCGTAAAAGGAGATTATAATGACAACACTTGAGCGGGTAGGTCCTCCTAGTAAGAGAAGCTACATTACAAGACTAGGAATTTCCCCCTACTAATAATAGGGAAGATGTCTTTGTTTTTTACAAGGCCTCTCGAAGAGCGAGACTGTGAAAATGCATGGCCGTGCTCGGATGGATTTTAGAAATCATCTGTTTGTTGATAGTCGGACTCGGATATTGAGAAACACTACTGGACGTAATAAGGATAACGAATAAATCTTACCTTATAGTTCATGAAGAGATATTAAGTGACATAGGAAAAAGGCTATACACTAAAGGCGCACTTGTCCGGAAGGACAACTGGGAGATTGATAGGAATGGTGTCCTTTGAACAAGTGTATTATTCCGATAGAGAGTTCGGTATTATTAGAAAGCTAATTATTCAGTGAGGTCAAGTGATCAGAATTCCTTGGTGGAGGCCGCTTCCGATCAGTAATATTAATGAGTAATTAGTATTGCAGCATAATCTTGACTGAACCCTTTGGGTCACACCCAAGCAACAAAACAATCCAACACGACGAATTAATTCGGAAGGAATTAATTAGTCTCTCGAGTAATTTAGACGTCGGAAATCGAGCTTGGAGCGTCGAAGCCGATCGTCGTAAGTCGAGTCGAATTAATTAAAGACGACACGATAAAATCACTAATTAATCACAATTTACCTAAAATACCACTAGCATCAGAATGCCCCGAGCAAACTAAGTGGTAGGGGCAGAATGTGCTTAGAGCACATACCTAGCACGGACTAAGCCACGCACATAGCAGCAGCAGCCCGCATGTGCGTGCATGGTCTGTTGTGCTTGTGTGCGGGGCAGTGTGCTAGTGCGTTGCTACTGGCGCGCCAAGCACAACGCAGCCAGCTAGCAGCGTAGCTTACTAGGCTGCGTATGCTGGCATTGGCACAGCATCAGGCCTCGACCAATAGCCAGGACTTGTGTGCGTGGCTTGCTGGGCTGAGGCAGCAGTTGCGCACCATGCTGCCACGCCAAGGCCAGTAGCAGCTAGCTGGGCTTAGGCAACAACCCTCACCTGAGCTTCCTTGGTGCCCAAGTATGGGTGCCACGTGGCAGCAGGTGGTTGGGGTGGTGTGGGTGTAGGTGGCCGGTTATGGGGAGTGCTTAGGGATCAAGTTTGGTCCCCCCCCCCTCCTTGTGGTCCTTACCTAACTCCTCCTTTAAATGTGTCACTTGTTGATTAATTAATTGTTGGATATTTAATTTTATTTTTGATTTAAAAATAAAGAAAGAATATTGATTTTACCAACTCTCCCACATTGATGGGAGAGAGGATTTCACTCATGAGTTTCCCTATAAATACCCAAGTTGGGGCATGGGAAAACTCACTTGAGTAAGAGTTAGAAAAGGCATCTCCATTGAGAAAACCTTTATACTCATAATTACTCGAGTAGTTTGGTCGGACTTGGCTAACCTCCAAGTAAAGACCTAGTCGGGATCGTGTTGCGGATGGATACCGTAGGAGGTTTTCGCCCGTTGCAAGACTTAAGTTTTCTCAAGTAAGAGCTCGGTTGACGAGCGAAGCACGCTTTAAAGGTAATTTCCTCTTTCCTTAATTCTTGTCAATTATGTCTTTTGATTATATTAATTGTAAATGTGATCTTGGCTCAGGTTTTATTTTCCGCGATGAGTCCGACTCATCAAAAACGAACAATTACCGTGTTCCATATTTTCCACAAATGTTTTAGACGTGCAATTCAATGACATCCTTTGTGGAAAACAAGTGATAGGTTATTATGTTGTACTGTAATTTACCCATGTAATTTCTTTTGTCATATTTACCTTGCAATTTCAAACACAAGCTTTATAAATCAATAGCAATTTTTTGTTGCAAAATTCTGGTATAGTGTTATGAACCTGTTTATAACTTCCTATGGTGAGCTCGTTACGCGCCTATCAAGCGCAATTTTAAGGACTCGTAAACTAATAATAGATCTTACATATAAGGGACAAACTGAAGAAAGCCACGAAAAGGGATTGATGGGTGTCATAAATGGCACCCATTTGATGAGTATTCAGGTCGTTTTTACCTTCTTTTCATAGCTTTTTTTCCTAATAAATGCTTAGTTTTATGCTTTTGCTCTTTGTTTTACCTTTTCTCTCTTATTTTGTTGTTTTGTGCATATCTATGGTTTTTCTATCTTTTGTCCTTTATTTTCTCTCTTTTCGTGGTTGTAGGTATTGTACGAGGTTCAGGTCTTGATATGGATGGATTACTAAGGTGGAAGACGCTTTTGGAGTAAGCTCATGGAAATATGAAAGCTCAAGATGCAAGGAAGTGGATTCTCCAAGTTCTAGCTCTTGCGCTCTCAAGCCGCGCTCTCATGAAGGAATGGTGTTGAACCCACCATCAAGCTCCTTTAGATCTGCTATCCTTGGTGCGCTCGCTCGAAGTCCCTAAATGAACGCACAAAGCCTCGGGAAGAACCAAAGGAACTAAGATGAGAGCAGGCGCGCAATCCACGGGCGCGGGTGCGCTACCTGCTTGTGCGGGCGCGCCGCTCCGGGTCCCTGTTTTTGCTTAGCTTTGTTTTGCGCCTCCTATTTATACCTTGTAGCCCAATTTTTAGAGGGGAGGGAGAGGAAATTAGAGATAATCTTTGATCATAATATTAGCTTAGTTGAGAGCTTCTCTCTCTAGTTTTAGGGTTAGTTTAGGAGTAGATTTAGAGAGAGAAAGTGAGGAATTTCAATGGTGATTGATAGATTAAAGATTCAATGGTGACAATTGTGTTGAAGATCTTCTCTATTATCAATGAGCATTTCTAACTCTATCTCATTTTATTGCTTTGTTTAATATTCATGTTTGTTTGGATTGATTTTGATGTTTGATGCTTGATTAGTGTAGTTGTTCTTGATATTTTTATTGATTCTTGATTTCCTTAGTTGTTAGTTGATTAGATGATGATGTTAGAGTAGTTGTTTGGCTAGGGATTGGGTGAGACTTGGATGATTGATTGATTGTGCTTAATTTGGGAATTGTGTTGATTAATTGTTCTGATTAAAGTGATTAATGGAAATTGTGCATGTGTGTAATTTGATTAGGCCTTGAGAATTATGCTAGATTGCATTGTGAGTCTACATTGATACGGACCATTGATTTGTAGCTCGAAATTGTCGATTGAGTTCGGTTAGTGACGTTCCCAGTTAGAGTCTCTCGTAGTTAGCGCTAGCTAGACCTCTAGGAGATAGCTTGTTGAGCTCTTTTGATTGCTCTTACCATTAGTCTTCGCAGCCATTGATTTGCATGTTGTTCTCGAGTTGCTACAATTGTCATGATTACTCATTGATCCCCATTCCCTAGTGCTTTATTTCTTTGGTTCTTCGTTTTGGTAGTTGGTTAGTGTTACCTTTTATCCTTAGACTTCGACCAAGCTTAGGCATTGATTGAGAGCACTTGAACATAACCGTTCCTAGTGGTTCGACCCTTGACTTACCTCTATACTTGTATTTAGGTTTGTTAAGTGTTTATAAATTTGTTTGGCTCTAGGGAAGATTAGATAACGACCTACATTTTCCCTACGTCAGGTACATAGCGTCACAAAAGTTTCAAATAAGCCATGATATTGTTGACTTTTATATGGTCTTGAATCATTAGGATTTAGAGATGATGGTACAAACATAATCGAGTTAGTGTCACCCGTTTTGGCTTCAACTAAATTTTTATATTGACATGTGTAAAGTTTGATATTACAATATATTATAGGAAATATTACTAAAAATAATACAACTTTTAAAACCTTTGGATTATACATGAATATTACAACCTTTCGGGGAGTCTCAATTAAAAACAGGCAAAAACCAATTGGTAACCTATTTTTACAAGTTAATGGGACACGTATTGCTTTATCATTTGTTGAGCTTTTTTTTCAGCTTCTGTCCTCCTCCTTACCCACATCCATGGCAATCAACCACCAAACCACCATAAAACCAACTCTAATCCATGCAGCCACCACGAAACCTAAAGAAACACCTAGAAACCCACTCCCTTTCCTTCTCCAGACACCGATAATTAATGATAATCATTTATGGCACTCATTTACCTTTATTTTGGTCGATTCTTAGTTTCATTTATAGCTCTTTTTATGTCTTTTTCTTTAGTTTTAGCCTTTTTTTTCTCTAGATTGTTTTATCTTAGTTGTTTTCCCGTTTTCTTGCATTTTCTTTGTTATTTTGCCTTTTCTCGTTTATTTGTTTGATTTTTTTTTTTATTGAGTGTGATTTATGGCACTCTTAGGCTAGGTTTTCTTCATAGTTTTACTCTCGTTTTTAGTCCTTTTCGCCGTGTTTTCATATAATAATGCTTGCTTTGCATATTTGTGTGTACGTTTAGAGAAATATATGTTTTTAATGGTTTTCTTGTCATTTTGTTCATTTCTCGACTATTTCTCTCGCTTCTTTGTTTCCTTGACTTGTTTTGTAGGTGTGTTGAGTTTCCCGAGGTTTGATCACCAAGGAGAAAGCTCGAGCGCATTCAAGAAAGTTGATGGAGCTAAGTTCGGGATTCCAAATATACAATTCAAGCTAGCTCCGCAAGCTCGAGGGCCTTGGAAGCAATGCTGTAGCTTGAGGCGTTCAAGTGCTTGGAAGACATAGGAGTTTCCCTTCTCACGAGCATCGCCTTGAGTGCACCAGTGATAGGGATGCTCGGGAGCGCGGAGATTGATCGAGCAAGCGAAGGAGGCAAGGCCACGAGCACCAAGCATGGGTTCGCGCGCGCGGCATTGGGGGTGCATGCGCGCAGACCCACCTATGCACGCGCGCGGCCTGGTGGTGCACACGCACCAGGCGCCCCGCCCCCCTTCGCTCGATTCTTCTATTTATACGCTTAGACTTTTCCTTTTTAGGGAGACGACTTATTTTGTACTTGACACTTATTTTTCAAATATAGTAGAGACAGAAAGTTGAGAGAGAAGCTTAAGATTACTTGATTATACTTGAATTTGATCTTTGATTTCAACTTGATCTTGGATTTCTTCTTCACATCAATGAAAGTTTGTGAGATTTATTTCCTTTGAATTTACTTTTATTGCAATTTCCTTAAAATCTTGAATGTTTGATTTGGATTTCACTCTTTTTTTAGAATTTGTTGAGTAATTGAATTTCTTCTTGATTAAACTTGAAATGAATATGATTGTGATTGAATTTGTTTTGTCTTTCAATTTCACTATAATTAGTGAGTAGATTAGTTTCTAGGGAGAAGGGGAAGCATGCTTGATTGATGATTTTTGATAGTTGATGATCCTTGATTGATTGAATTGTTGCAATTAAATTGGTTGACATAGTTGTGCATGTGATTAATTAGACTAGGAGTGATCAACCTATAAGATTAATCTAGATTGCATTGAAAATTTCAATGACATGAACCCTTGATTTGAGAATTTCTTTAATTGATTGAATTTGATTTTGATTTTCCTAGTTAGCTATTCATAGTGAACCCTAGCTTGGCTTATAGGAGATAGCTCTTGAATTCCATTGATTGCAACTATTGTTTGTCCTTTGCAAAGTTTGAATTGATTGAGAGATCCTTCAATTAGCATAATCATTGAGCTTGCATGTGGAACCTATATCACTAGTGTTTAGTATATTGAATTTCTCAATTTATCTAGCTTTCCCGATACCTTAGTTACCAATCATATCTTTCTACAATCTTCGAAGTAGCTTGACCTAGGTTATTGCTTACACCTACTCATTCCTTTGGGTTCGACATTTGACTAACTATATACTCGTATTAGGTTGGTCGAGTGTTTATAAATTTTGTTTGGCTCTAAGAAAGGGTAGAAAACGACCTACATTTCCCTACGTCAAAAATGGCACCGTTGCTGGGGAGTGATATTGGTGCTTTGTTATAGTTGTGGAGTCTATTTCATCTTTAATTGAGAATACAAAAAGATTTTTTTTAGGCTACACTTTTAGCCGTGCTACTAACCATTTCTTTTGAGATTTTATGCATAGAGCACGTGGTCGTTCACTAGTGCCATTTGATCCGGAAATTAAGAGAACTATTGCAAGGTTAAGGGGTGCTAGACGATCTTTGAGCCCTAGTATTTCAAGTGAAGAAGAGCCACAACAAGAGGAACAAGCAAGGATGGGAGAAAATCCAAGGGTGGTGTTGAAAGAATTGGGGATTCCCGGTGCATATAGACTTGAGAGTGGGATTGCTCCACCTACAACACCGGCAAATGACTTTGAAATAAGGCTGGCAATGGTCACTTTGATAGAGAGGCGACAATTTAGTGGGGCCAAGCATGAATGCCCGGTAAATCATCTCAAAGAGTTCGAAAAGTATTGCAATACTATCAAGGTGAATAGAATTTCCCAAGAATTCATCCGCCTCAAGCTCTTTCCCTTTTCACTCATAAGGCGTGCCTTGGAATGGCTTGACAAGGAGGTCAAGACGAATTCTCTAAGGACATGGGATAAAGTGACCAAGGAGTTTCTATCCCGTTTCTATCCGCAAAAGAAAACGGCGGAGGCTAGAGCTTTGATTCAAGGTTTCAAGCAAAAACCTAGTGAGAGTCTCTATGAAGCATGGGAGAGATACAAAGAGTATCAAAGAGAATGTCCTCACCACAGAATTCCTACGTACCAAATTATTCAAATTTTCTATGAAGGCCTTAGTCCTCAAGGAAAATCATGTTTAGATGGAGGAGCCGGAGGTCCTATCATGAAAAAACGGAAGAGGAAGTGATAGACATAATTGAAGACGTAGTGAGGTACCATAGAGATTGGCAAGATGGAGAAAGAAAGTCATCTAGCAAGAGTAGCTCTTCGGTGTACTCGGTTGATCATCTAAATGCAATCAACAATCTATCCTCACAAATGACAAACTTGGGGAAGGAGATGTCCGCTATCAAGGCGAAGTTGGAAAGTGCTACCTACCAAGTTTCAAGTCTTCCCTCCCAATCTAAGGGGAGAGGTATGTCTTCTAATTCTCAACCCCCTCCCTCTTCTAGTAACATGCCTAGTGGATGCTTGTTTTGTGATGATTGTGGGTCGTATGATCATGATGTTTCTAATTGCCCTCATGCATGTATGGATGTTTGTGATGATCAAGATGGAAATGTGAATGAGCATGTGAAATATGTGTTAAACAATAATGATTCTAGGTTTGAGAATCAAAGAGGTCAATGGAATAGGAATTAAAACAAACATGGCAATTTTGACAACTACAACCAAGGTGGTGGTAATAGGAACCATGGGAACCAAAATTCCCGAGGTAACTATAACAACCAAGGTTATAGAAGCTAAAATCATAACCAAAATTATGGTAATCATAAACAAGGTTATGGTAACCATAATCAAGGTAGAGGTAATTGGAACAATCAAAATAAGGGAAATTTTCAAAATAATTCTCAAAGGGGTCCCCCGCCCGGTTTTGCTTTAAAGACCCAAAATGATAATTCCTATGTTCAATCCTCTTCTTCTTCTAATAAAACCAATTTGGAAGAAATCATTGAAAATCAAACAAAGTTGTTGAACACTTACATGGCCGTAAGTGACAAGAAATTTAAGGAAATGATGACTCATAATAAGATGCTTGAAAACCAAATTTCTCAACTTGCTAATGCTTTGAAAGACCATGCTAGTCCTTCTTTACCTTCCCAAGGCCTAGATCCCAAGAGATCGGTAAATGCTATTGTCACAAGGAGTGGTAAGGTTCTTGAGGAGAGTTTTCCTAGGAAGAGTGAGACCAAGGAGGCCATAAAAGAGGTTTTGGTAGAAGATGAGAGAGATGGTGCATCTTTAAGTGAGTTTGAGATTGAGAAGCCTAGTGAGGTGAGAGTGGAGGAAGAAATTGTGAAACCTAAGCATCCTTATCCACAAAAATTCATGAGACACAAGTTAGATGAACAATTCGGAAGATTCATTGACATGCCCAAGTAACTTCACCTTTCTCTACCATTTACCGAAGTTGTCACCCAAATCCCAACTACGCAAAATTCCTCAAAGACATTTTGAGCGGTAGGAGGACTTGTGATAGTGTAGAGACGTGAAGTTGACCGAAAATTATAGTGCAATCATAATGAACAAGATGCCACCTAAACTAAAAGACCCCGGAAACTTTTCCATCCCTTGTGCTATTTACAAAATGCAAATTGAGAATGCCTTGTGTGACCTAAGAGCTAGTGTTAGCCTTATGCCATTATCGGTGTACCAAAGACTTGAGCTAGGGGAAATTTTACCTACTAACATCACTTTGCAATTGCCCCATAGGTCAATCAAGTTTCCTAAGTATAAGGTAGAGGATGTCCCTTTGAGGGTTGGGAAATTTGTTATTCTAGTGGATTTTGTGGTGCTTGAGATTGATGAAGATTCTAACATTCCTACCATTCTAGGGAGACCATTCCTTGCTACTTCGGGTGCTATGATAGATATGAAAAGTGCTAAAATTTCACTCAAAGTAATGAGGTGATAGAATTTTACTTGAATGATAGTCTGAAGTATTCAAGTTCTTCTCTAGAAAATTGCATTTTGATTGATTCTCTTGATCATGTTGTGTCTTCTATGCATGAGCAATTGATCACTTCTAACGATGCTCTTGAGAATGTTTTGTTGAATAAGTAAAGGATAGGTGCTCCTAGTAAGGAGATGGTTTTGTATGAAGATGTGCTCAATGGAAGCCTTGAGGATGTTGAAGAGCAAATGTGTATGAGCATTTCTAGCCAAGAAGCGTTGCAAGTGGCTACATTAAAGGAAGGTAAAGGTGTTCCAATGGTTGAGCTCAAACCTCTTCCATCACACCTTAGGTATGAATTCCTTGGACCCAACTCCACCTATCCCGTTATTGTTAGCTCTTCTTTGAGTGAGCGCCAAGCTCAAGAGTTGTGTGATGTTTTGAGAAAGCACCAAGGAGCTTTGGGTTATACCATTGATGACCTCAAAGGTATAAGCCCTACTTTATGTACACATCACATAACCCTTGAGGAGGGTGCTTTGCTTTATATTGAGAGACAACTAAAGCTACATCCCCAAATGGGAGAAGTAGTGAAGAAGGAGATCACCAAACTTTTGGATGCGGGAATTATATTCCCCATCTCAAGTTCTCGGTGGGTCTCTCCTGTTCATGTTGTCCCAAAGAAGGAAGTCATGGCCGTCGTCGAGAATGAGAAAGGTGAGCTCATTCTAACGAGGACGGTCACGAGATGGAGGATGTGTATAGACTATAGACGTCTAAAAACATCCACCAAGAAAGATCACTTCCCCCTTCCTTTCATTGATCAAATGCTTGAGAGACTAACAAGGCACAAGTTCTATTGTTTTCTTGATGGTTATTGGGATTTTTCCAAATCCCTATCCACCCGGATGACCAAGAGAAAACAACCTTCACTTGTCCATATGGTACGTTTGCTTATAGGAGAATGCCGTTTCACCTTTGTAATGATCACGTAACATTTCAAAGATGCATGATGAGTATATTTGGAGATATGTTGGAGAAAATGGAAGTGTTTATGGATGATTTCTCCGTGGGCGGTGTTTCATTTGAGGCATGTCTAGAAAACCTTGAGAAATGTTTGGCAAGGTGTGAGAAGGTGAACTTGGTTTTGAATTGGGAAAAGTGTCACTTCATGGTGGAGGAAGGCATAGTCCTTGGCCATAAGATTTTTCACAAAGGGATAGAGGTGGACAAAGCAAAAATTGAGGTTATTGAGAACTTCCACCTCCGATCAATGTGAAAGGAGTAAGATCTTTCTTAGGACATGCCGGGTTTTATAGAAGAGTCATCAAGGATTTCTCGCTCATTGCAAAGCCCCTCAATAATCTTCTTCAAAAGGATGCCGAGTTTGTATTTGATGATAAGTGTTTTGAGGCATTCAATAAATTGAAGAAGGCTCTAATCTCTACTCCTATTGTTCAAGCCCCAACATGGGATTTACCTTTTGAGTTGATGTGCGATGCGAGTGATTCGGCAATTGGAGGTGTCTTGGGTCAAAGAGTGGAAAAGAAGCTACATGTGATCTATTATATGTCCAAGACTCTAAATGGTGCTCAAAGGAACTACACCACAACGAAAAAGGAGTTTTTGGCTATTGTTCATGCTTTTGAGAAGTTATGTTGTTATTTGTTGGGTTCCAAGACCATTGTCTTCACGAATCTTGCGGCTCTCAAGTACCTTTTTTCCAAGAAAGAATCCAAGCCTAGGTTGATCCGGTGGGTGCTCGAACTTCAAACTTTTGATATTGAGATTAGGGAAAAAGTGGAGCGGAAAATGTCGTGGTGGACCATCTCTCTCGCCTTGAGGATTCTCAAATTCATGATGATTATTCTCCAATTGAGGATAGAATGCTTGATGACTTCTTATATGCTATTGAGGCAAAGGAGCTCCCATGGTTCGTCGACTTAGTGAACTTTCTTGCATGTGGGGAGTTTCCACCTTCCTTTTCTAAGAATCAACAAAAGAAGCTCAAGAGGGAGGCAAGACACTATGTGTGAGATGATCCCATCTTGTACAAGAGAGGAGTCGATGGCTTACTTCGGCGTTGTGTTCCAAATGAAGAGGTGCCTAGTGTTTTGAAGATGTGCCAGTCGGATCCGAGTGGTGGCCATATGGGTGTTTCTAAAACCTCCACCAAGATTCTTCAAAACGGTTTATGGTGGCCGCATCTCTTCAAGGATTCATAGGGTTTTTTTAAGACATGCGACCGTTGCCAACGAGTTGGGAATATCTCCAAGAGGAATGAGATGCCCCAACAACCCATCCTTAAGTTGGAAGTGTTAGATGTGTGGGGAATCGATTTTATGGGACCGTTTCCCTCGTCCTTTGGAAATCAATATATTCTTGTGGCGGTGGATTACGCGTCTAAATGGGTTGAGGCCATTGCTTCCCCAACTAGTGACCACAAGATGGTAATGAAGTTGTTTAAGAAGGTCATTTTTCCAAGGTTTGGTGTACCAAAGGCGGTGATAAGTGATAATGGTTCTCATTTTATTCACAATGCCTTTCAAAAGATGTTGCGAAAGCATGGAGTTCATCAACGATTTGGCCTTCCATATCATCCTCAAGCAAGCGGCCAAGTTGAGGTTTCCAATCGTCAAATGAAGTTAATCCTTGAAAAGATGGTAGCAAGAAATCGGAAGGATTGGTCGGACAAGTTGGATGATGCTCTTTGGGCCTATAGAACAGCTAAGACACCTATAAGTACCACTCCATACCGCCTAGTCTATGGCAAATCATGCCACCTCCCGGTAGAGCTCGAACACCGTGCTTTAAAGGCAATCAAGAAGATAAACTTTGATTTGGCAAGTGCGGGGGAGAAAAGGTGGTTAGATCTTCATGAGCTAGAGGAGCTTCGATTTGATTCTTATGATTGTTCTAGTATTTACAAAGCTCATTTCAAGGAAACTCATGATAAGCTTATTGAGAAGAAAGAGTTTTGTGTTGGTGATGAAGTTCTTCTCTACAATTCGAAAATGAAGTTGTTTCCCGGAAGGCTCATGTCAAGATGGAGTTGTCCTTACTTGGTTAAGAATGTCTTTCCTAGTGGTGTTGTAGAGGTTTCAATGATGGATTCTTCGTCTCCATTTAAGGTCAATGGCCATCGACTCAAGAAGTATTTTGATGGTACTTTTGTTGGCCTTATTCACATATTGCTTCTCCGAAAACCACCTTAATGGGTGGAGAACGTCGAGCTGTGACGTTAAACAAGCGCTTACTGGGAGGCAACCCGGTTTTCTAATCCTTTTCTTTTGATTTTTCAATTCTCTATATTTCTTTTATTTTTGAGAAATTTTCTTATTCTTCTTTGTTTTCTTGATTTTAGGTACCATGAGATTGGATCGATGAAAATTTCCAACAATTTCTGTGTTAATTCAAGGTTTCATGAGGTTTGGTTAAGCTTAGGTGAAGGAGTTTGTCGCGGTTTTATGCTCTCGTGTTTGCATTTTCATTGATTTTCTACTCTTTTTCGAGTGAATTTTCAACTATCTCGTTAGTGCAAGCATGAGAGTATGTTAATGAGTGGAATTTTCTTGTTTGGTGCGCACGCATCATAGGTTGCGCGCGTGCACCAAAGGGGTCAGAAATTTAAGCTAATTTTGATGAAATTTGATGGATTTTGAACCCCCCCATACCCCCCTGGTGCGCACGCACCACCTCCCTGCGCGCGCACCATAGGGGTCAGATTTTTGGCTTTGTTTTGGTGCTTCTCAAGCAATTTCAGCCCCCCCAAGACCCTATCTAGTGCACATGAACCACCTAGCTGCGTGCACGCACCAGGTAGGCCAGCGTTTGTGGCTTATGTTACAACCTCATACACGCAAAGCAGCCCAGCTCCTGCCGTAGCTGGTGCGCATGCACCAACCCAACTGTGCGCACGCACCAGCGACAGCAGCAACGCCCCCCTATTTTGTGCCCTCTTCTCCCTAGTTCACCCCTTATTCACTCCTTTCTCTCTCCCCGACTTCCTTTCATTCCTATACTCTTTTATCTCTCATAAAACCCTTTCAATTCCTTTGCAAATTCAAGCAATTTAATCCTTTTATTCATCACAAAATTACATTAACCACAATCAAATCTTTCAAAAATAAAAAAAAAAGTGTTGAAATTTCGAAAATTTGGAGCTATATTCGAATTTTTGAGGGTTTGTGTTGGTGCTTGGAACTTGTCTTTGGGTGTTCTATTTGGTCTATATTCTTCAAATTGTGCAATTTGCAAGTAATTCAAAGCTTCATTGAGGTATAATTTCTCACTTTCTAGTCATCTTCTTTCTCATTTTTGAAGCTTGAAACTCATGTTTTTGCTTTCATGGTAGAACTCCATTGTTGGTTCTTTTAGCTTGTAATTTGTGTGGAATGATGTTATTGGATGTTAAATTGAAGATTTTTCATGATGAATTTGTATACCTTGCTTGAATCCTTGATTCACCATTGTTGGTCATTTTCTCTCTCATGGGTATTCTATATGATAGTTTCATTTCTTTGATAATTCAATGTTTTGGGATTAATTTGCTCATAACGATTCATGATTTAGTCTCTTGTCTCCAATTTTGCCTTTACTTCATAACTAGTTGCTTCAAACTTATGTTTCAATATTCAAGGCATAGTTCATGTGTGACCATTCCTTGTTTCATTTTTGAATAAATAATGTTTGTGCTTGACTTTAGAGCAATTTCTTTTGAATCTTCTTAAACAATGGTAATTATAAATGAATTGCTCATGAAATGCTTTGTTTCTTATAGATGGCCCCTATCCGTCATAAGAAACATGCTAGAACAAGTTCAAGCAAAGCTAGACAAGTTGTTCCACCTCCCCTTGAGGTGGTAGAGACATACGGCATTGAATTCTCTAAGGAATTACATTGGGATCGGTTCAAGCAACTATCCAAGCGGAAGCTCAAGTCAACAAGATTCTACTATCAAACAACAACCAAGCTACTTAGAATTGATGATGACGTTCGCTACCTAGCCCAGAACCTCGGTCTGTTAGAGTTCTTGGATTTGAGCGCCCCTACCTATGCTAGGGTGACGTATGAGTTTATATCATCCCTTGAAGTAGTTCGGGAGTCAAGTGGTGACTCTTCAAGGACTTTAACCTTTCAACTTTTCAACAATGATCATCGGTTGTCGGAGTCACAACTTTGTTCCTACTTCCGTTTTCCTTGGGCAGTCGATGAAGACCATCTTGTCTATCCGGCCAATGGTAAAATGACTAGCGACCATGAATATGATGAACTCAAGTGGTGGCGTTGTATCTCTAATGAAAGGAAATATGAGCCTAAAACTTCCAAGTCCGCATCGATCGTTCATCCGGCTATGAGATACTTTAATCTTATTCTCACCTATACCCTATGTTCTAAGGACTCTTTGGGAGCTATTTCCCGTGAGGAGCTCTGTTGGCTATGGATTGCCGACCAAGAGTCGCATGAGATCGAGCTTTTAGATTTCACTCAACATTTGATCAACCGATTTCTAGACATTCGAGATGGTGTTTCGCTTTCGGGGAGCATCCAAATTGGAGGCATGATCTCTAATCTCGCTCTTTGCCTCAATGATTCATATAAAGATTTGCTATGCGAGCTCCCCTCGATAGTCGACCCTCGAGAGAGGACACCTTATCATTTCCTCGATGTTTATGCCCTTGTGAACCAAAAATTCCTTGATCGTACCAAGAAGCATAATATTTTCATATGAAAGGTGTCTCGAGTGAAGGATTGGTTCTTGATTCCGAGTAAGGAGGCTACAAACTGTAAGACAAAGACGGATTCTTTGACTTGGACACCTCCAAGATGCAACATCGACCCTTCTCTTCGGAAGAAGACAAATCATACAAGAACTGCCTCCGATGATGCTCTCTTGACAGATTTCCAAGCTTTACCCCCGGTTGAACGGGGAGGTACCCCTATCCCTCCTTCTACTTCTTCTTTTACATTTGATTTATCTACTATTCATGCCAAGTAAGATTCAATCACTAATGTCTTGTTTTCCATGCCTTTGGGGCGGGATTCTTCTCTTGGCTATGATTTCCATGCTAATCAATTGTATGACTATCATGTGAGGAGGGGGGAGATTGAACCTTACTTGAACTACCCATACCTCTCGGTCTAACAAGGACCTATCCCTCAATGGGAACCCTTTGACCCTACCGTGGGTCCTAGACCTTGTTACCCCTATTGGAAGGGTCCTCATATCCCTCCTAGTGCTATCATGGGTACCACCCCGGCCACTTACGACTATATAGGTCCCGGTGGATGCGATTATACATATGATCCCGCAAACCCTTTGCCTTTCCCGAACCCCGAGACTTTTGGTAGGTGGGGATTATTGGGAGAGCCGGTTTTGAATGATTGGTCTTATTACTTTGAGATAGACCGTGCTAGAAGGGAGGGGAGGTTATAGGGGAAATCTCCTATAGAGGTGAGTGAGATGGCTAGCTCGGTTCATGTCTTAGAGACCGGTGAGGGGAGTTCTCACTCTACCCCTTACCATAGTGCGGAGTGAGTCTATTCTGGCTACCCCCCTTTCTTATGTGCTTTATTTGATTATCTCTTTTGCTTATATGTTATTAGGTTTAGAGTTTGGGGGGTAGTTCATTCTGAGCGTGGGGGTGATTTATGTTGTTTGTGTGCTTCACTGTTTGCCTCCTTACTATTGTAGCTCACTCCTGGTCTCTTTTTCTTCTGGTATTGATCTCTATGTATCTCTTGCTTCTCTGTTGATGATGGTGATGTATTTCTGCTGATTTCTCTGTCCAGTTCTTGGTATTGTTGTTTGTTTCGCTGATCGCCGTCTGCTGTGTATCTCTGTTTCTTTATGATTATGATTCCTGATGATGATTGTTTGATATCTTGTCTCCTGACTCTTCTTCTGTCTGATGATTCTACTTCCTGATTTCATTCCTTGACCCTACTCCTGATGCTATCAGATATTGCTTTTTCTTTATTTGCGTACATTTTATCTTTTATTTCTTTTTTTTCTTTTGTATTGAAGTTACTAACAATTTTCTTTGTATATAGTCTATTTCCTTTCTCACTTTGCTTCGTCGCTTATGCTTTGGATATTGATGCTTCATTAAGGTGCTCTTTCACTTTGTTTACTGTAGCATAGCTTCGACGCCTGGTGAGATCCTTCTGATCTTCTTTTTATTTTCTTCTCTTGGATGCTTAGTTTAGGTTTAGATTAGGAGAAGTTGAACGGTTTGAGGATGTTTGCTTTCTAACACCTTAGTGTGTTTGGGAACATTGGCGTTGTAGCCGAATCACTTGTTTGTTGATCTGGATATATGTGTTAGCTTACTTCCTTGATGCTTTCTACTTCTCTTTTGCTTTTCAATCTTTCTTCTTTATTTCTTTTCTTTTTCCTTCTTCTAATAGATATTTCCTTTTTGTTTTCCCTTTTTCCTTTTGCTTCTTTATCACTTTTCTCTTACATTTCTTTTTGCATTTTGTTCTCTTATGTTTTACCTTTACATCTTTCCAAAAAAAAGAAATAAAAGAAAAAAGAAAAAAAAGAAAGAGAAAAAAAAAGGATTTTGTAAATATGAATAAAATGTTTTTGAGGCATTGCTTTTCTTTCTTAATAATTTTACTTTTACTTTGGACTTTGTACCACTTGAGCTTGCACATTGGCTATATTCTTCCTAAAAACAATGGTTTTCACGGTTTGAGAGTATCTTTGGTTGATTCTAGGATAGAACATGCTAAGGTAGCCGTTTAGAACTATTGGGACCTTGAAGCCAGATTCTTTTGTTTTCGAAAACTCGCAATCGTTCCCCTTTGGTGAATTTGAAGCTTTTAGTGAGTTTTTGCCACATCCTTGTGAGGTTTCATAGTTTTCAAGTCTTCTACAATTACTTGAATGAGCGGCTTGGATCCTTGACTATTGCGGACCTAATCTTGAATCTTGACTCATAATTCTCAAACACGAGACCGAACCATCTAGGGAGGACAAAGGCATCATTTTCGGAGTGGTAATTTTTCTTTTCTAGGATATGTTGGGGTTCGGTGAGTCCGACTCGCCGCGGAAATAAACCCAAAACCAAGACCGCACTTGCAATAAATAAAACCATAGACATAATTAACTTAATGACAAGATTAAGATAATAATTATACCTTTGACGCGGGCTTCGCCTGACCTCGAGGGGCTCTTAATTCGAAAGCTAGCCTCGAAAATACGATGACCTCCAACGGAAGTCCACCCACAACTTGAACACCGACTAGGTCCAATGCCTTGGAGTTAGCAAGGCCCAACCGAAACTCGAGTAATTGAGTTCAAAGGTTTTCACAATGGTGATCCCTTTTTGAACTCTTTAGTTCAAAGGTTTTCAATACTAGTGATGCCTTTTCCAACTCTTACTCAAGTGAACAATCCCAAGCCATTCCTTGGCTACTTATAAGGAAAACTTCCTTGTGAATTCCACTCATCTTTCAATGTGGGACTTTTTCACAAAAATATCCCACATGGAAAGATTGATGAATTCAACCCTTAGTTAAATAAACAAAGGAATAAGTAACAAGTGTCACGTGGTTAGGTGAGGACCACTTTCTCACTTGGTTCCCAAGGCAACTCACATGCATTGTGAGCTAACCAAGTGTCACCCAACCTTGGGCCCCTAGTTGGGTTTGGTTGGGCCACTTTCTTTTGGCCCGTGTCCATGATCCGTCACCCGGGTCCACGGCCCCCTTTGCCACATGCGCTGCCACCATGGCGCGTTGCCAACGTGGCACGCTGCCACATGGCGCGTTGCCACGTGGCACGCTGCCACTTGGTGGTTGCCAACGTGGTTGCCTCGTGTGCTACCACATGGCGTGATGCCATGTGTGCTTCCACGTGGCACGCTCCTATTTGGCGCGCTTCCCTTGTTTTTTCGTGGCTAGGGTTTTTGCTTGTTACTTGAAGCATTTTCTCGTCTCGCCAATTCATAAATTTTGGCTCGACATTTGAGATTCTCCGACGCTCGTTTTCGACGCACCAAGCTCGAATTTCAGACTTCTAAATATAAATTACTCGGTCGACTCATTAATTACTTCTGAATTAATTCGTCACTTCGGCTCGTTAGTTGCTTTGGTGTGACCCGAAGGGTTCAGTCAAGATTAAGCTGTAATATTAATTTTGCATTAATATTACTGATCGGAAGCGGCCTCCACCCAGGCATTCCGATCACTTGACCTTACTGAAAAATTAGCTTTCTAATAATTCCGAACCCCCTATCAGAATAATACACATGTTCGAAGGACACTATTCCTTTCAATCTCCCACTTGTCCTTCCGGACAAGTGTGCTTTTAGTGTATAGCCCTTTTCCTGTGTCGCTTAATGCCTCTTCATGAACTATAAGGTAAGATTTATTTGTCATCCTTATTACGTCCAGAAGTGTTTCTCGATTCCGAGTCCGACTGTCAATTAATAGATGATTTCTAAAATCCATCCGAGCACGGCCATGCATTTTTACAGTCTCGCTCTACGAGAGGCCTTGTAAACAACAAAGACATCTTCCCTATTTTTAGTAGGGGGACATTTCCAGTCTTTTAATGTAGCTTCTCTTACTAAGAGGACCTAGCCGCCCGAGTGATGCCGTTATAATCCCCTGTTACGGTAGACGTTTGACAGTTATCAAATCGGACTAGTACTCAAACAAGAAAACTCACAATACTGATGGTCGAGGAAAAAGGTTCCGATAGCAATAATGAGAATTATACTTATGACGATTTTTAATCTCTTAAAGTATTCTCATAGGTCGATCCAGTATGGTTCTAAACCAATACCTGTGCAAATGACTCACGACGATCATGTCCTTGTAGCACAAGAAACGGTGCTATGAATCAAACTACACACTAATCTCAAATGGTCGTTAATCGTCCATCGTTTAAATGACCTCGATTAGGGATAATTTTCGATTATAATATTCAATGTTCACTTAATAAGTGTTTCCTTACCAAGACTGGTCTTGATAGCCTATTTTGAATATTCCACGAATCGAATGGACTCATTATTTAATTCTAAACAACAATTAAATAGCAAACAGAGTGATAAAATTGCATGAAATTTTAAATTACTCCAAAACCTAAATGGTTCATCTTATGATAAATAGTTTTTCCGAATGTTTTAAGAGTAACACTCTTCATAAAACATTTATAGAAATCACACCCATATCTAATATGCTTGATTTCTTTCATGCAATTGTGAGTGTTGTCGTTCACTTATTGCATAGGTTTAGTTATAATTACTTTTCTAATCTTAGCATCTTCATTACTGATCACTCTCATAATAAGATGATAAAATTTGAGAGTGCCATGGATTATATGTGATTTAGGATTTATTGTCCACGTGATGGCTCCCACTCATTTTCATAATTAAGATCTTCAACTTGACAACCTACAATCATTAACGTTGAACAACGAACTTTCCATAGAACATCTTCTTTATAATCGTCTTTAAGGCAATAATATTCTCAACATATATTTTAGTAGACTTCCTGATGATGCTTTGCTTGGGTTTCACTCCAAACGGCTCACAATGATTTGGGATACCCTAATCACTTATGATCATGAAAATTTTCCTTAAATTCCCGCACATTACACATGGATGCACGTCCATGTTACCATTCTCAAGCCACGACTCATTATTAGCTCGTGCTTATAAACGGCTTCCTTGTAAAGGATCTAATCCTTGTTAAGGTTTGTGCTTGCAACATCAATTCTCAAATTTCATTTGTTTCCACAAGTCAAGAACTCATCCTGTTACTTATCCAAGTACTTTGGATGTTCTTGGCCATTATCTAACAATCTATTACATAGATTCAAGTTGATTGGTACTACATACATACTTCACATGCTCTAAGCAAGTAAGTCATGCGACGATTCCATATCATAGCGTACATGATGGATTAAGTTGCAGAGTAATTCTCAATCTTATTCCATCCATGTGACATTTTAGCTCATTTAGTTTCACTGAGTCTTACTTAAATTGTTTGTTATGTGATATGGTTGAAAGTCTCTATAAGAGTCTTTCATGTTTGACTTAGTATTTAGCCTAGCTTATACTTAGTTCAAACATTTACTTAGTTTTATACATACGGGTCGAAAGTCTTTCAAAGTCCTTCAATTCATGTTTGACATGGTAAATTCCTTTACACGTTCAAACATTTTATTAAGTCTGTACAATAAATCTTAATACCAATATGTACTAAGTATTGTCTTTTTCTTGGTCCATTGTCGAAAATACTTTCAAATCTAAGCATTTAGCATTTGATAGTTATTTCACAATAGAGTTCGTAAACTTTTCGTTGGACCTTTATATAATTTACTTTTGCTTCCACTAAACTTCTTATTCATAAGAATTTCTATGTTTCTCCATAAGCCAATCCTCTTATTAATTTCATGAGAGAACACGTTCCAATTCCTATATGCAATGCTTCCTTTAATCCCATGACGGATTCCTTGAGCTTGCTTTCAAATCTAGCATTTATTTAGATTTTCAAAACCCTTAGACTATTTTATAGTCACTTCTAAAATCCTATTTTAGGAAGGCGGTTTTGGTATCTATTTTATCATATTTCATACATGCAATTTTGCTTGAACAATCACGAAAAGACTTTAGCATTCCGATTGGTGAATAGGTTTTTATTAAAATTAACTCCGTGAATTTAATTGTATCCTTTTCAACCATCTAGCTATGTATACATATACATTTCCACATTTGTTAGTTTTCTCCTTGAAATCTTATTTGCAGTCGATGGGTCTTTCACCCTTTATGTAAATTAATCAAGTTTTAAAACATGATTTTCAAACAGGGGGTCTGTTTCGGATTTTCATGGCCTCTAGCCATTATTCGGAATTTGGATTTGTCGTAGCTATATTTACAAGACATTATTCCCTTACTATCTAATAGTAAATAGTATGCTTGTAAGTCTTAGGTTTATTTCTAACTTAATAGAAAATTTATAGGATCCAATCCAAGCCTTTGGTGAATTCTATACCTATACGGGGTTATTGCATCAAACACTGAGTTTCAAGGCGCTTCCAAAGTCCTTTGATTTTCTTGATCTTACTCCAACTTTTCAAAAGTTTTGTGAGAAATGAATTCTCTTTTAAGGAACTTGTAAAGTTCTTTTGAATATTCTTGATCAAGTATTCTCACGAGGCCCTTTTAAGGTCTTCCGAGATTCTCATTTCTAGTTTGTTTCTAAGCTCGATGGTCATCGAGTTCATTTTCCTCCCACTTGTCGTTTTGGAAATGTGTTACTTTCTAGAAAGACACCACTTAGAGAAACAAACACTATGTTCTCAATTAGGTTGTGGAGGTAATGCCCATGGTCTCACTTGAATGCTTACAAAAAGACATGTATATTGTCTTTGGGTAAAAGTTCGTTGTAAAACAAACAGTTAGCTCCCACTCGAGCTATCTTAGCCTTTAATGAGCCATTAAGCTCCCACTCAACCACCTAGCTCTTGTTAAGCCGATAAGCTCCCACTGAGTCACTTAGCTCCCACTGAGCTAGTGAACTCCCACTGTGGCTAAGAGTTTTAGACATATACTTGAAAATACATTTAGAAGTTAATTCTATCCATAACTGAATATGGCGTCTTTTCTTAGATTCGACATTTTGTTTAGTGTAACATTAGTCCTTCGTGCAAATCTTAAGAACTTTATAGGAAGGGATGTGATCCATCATTGTTCAGTAATTTTTAAATGGCATTGAGGTCTCCGTGAAGACATATTATGTTCTTTATGGATTTATTTATGAAAATTTCAATTTCATAACTTTGTGATGGTCACGCTTGGCTCAAGCAAACATCGCTCGATCTAATCTAAACTTTGTGATGGTCACGCTTCATCCAAGTGCATTTAACCAATATTATTTCCAAGAACCATTCTTTAATAAAATTGGTTTAACTTGATGCAACAAAATAAGGCAATTTCTCACTATTAATTTAATCAATTTAAATTAATCTTGAGATTTTGACAAAATAAAAAGGAGTTGAAAAAATGAACATAAGTTCAATAAAGATTCCAACTTTAATAATTGTGAATCCTTGAAAAATTATATCTTCCAATATGAAGATAAACAAATTTCTATCACAAGTTACAAACTTTATGATTCTAGTCAACTAAAAAATGATTAAATCAACAAAGTTTAACAAAATTCATGGAATTTAGTAACTAAAAGTTTCAATCACTTAACATAATTAAAGATTGAATCTTTAGTACTTAGAAGCCTCACAGAACAACAATTTCACACTTAATGCAATTAATTTGCAATTATGTGAAAAATAAACCAAGCTTTCAAACACAAATTACTACCAAGTAATCATGCCTAAAGAGATTTAAAATTGCATATAAAATATGTATTGAACCAATTACATAACCACCATAAATATGCAATTAATTTTCAAGGTTAGAAAGACTTAAAAAAATTTCGTCAAAACGAAAAATCCCTCGATAAGTGCATTTTTGGTCGTTTTTTTGGCTAAAAAATAGTCCTAAAAGGCTAAAACAGTTTCCAGAACGCCTTTTCCACCCAAAATTCAATATTTTTGGGTCGAAATCTGGGTTCAGGAGCTGAAGTCAGCTCTAATATGAGGTTAAAATGGATAAGACGAGCTACTAATCTAATTAGCAACTTAAAACCAGAAAAAT
The DNA here is from genome assembly GCF_948465745.1 of Chenopodium album. Taxonomy (NCBI): domain Eukaryota; kingdom Viridiplantae; phylum Streptophyta; class Magnoliopsida; order Caryophyllales; family Amaranthaceae; genus Chenopodium; species Chenopodium album. Next base: position 34,264,044 of record NC_137848.1, on the reverse strand, counting down.
TAAGCCATAAAACACCTTGAAAAATAATATGATTTTAAAAATAAACGAGCGAGGCTCTGATACCGCTGTTGGGGTTTGGTGAGTCCAACTCGCCGCGGAAACAAACCCAAAACCGCACTCGTAATAAATAAAACCATAAACATAATTAACTTAATGACAACACTAAGATAATAATTATACCTTTGACGCGTGCTTCGCCCGACCTCGATGGGCTCTTACTTCGAAAGCTAGCCTCAAAAATAAGACAACCTCCAACGGAAGTCCACCCACAACTCGAACACCGACTAGGTCCAATGCCTTGGAGTTAGCAAGGCCCGACCGAAACCCGAGTAATTGAGTTCAAAGGATTTCACAATGATGATCCCTTTTTCAACTCTTGAGTTCAAAGGTTTTCACTACTAGTGATACCTTTTCCAACTCTTACTCAAGTGAACAATCCCAAGCCATTCCTTGGCTATTTATAAGAAAAACTTCCTTGTGAATTCCACTCATCTTTCAATGTGGGACTTTTTCACAAAAATATCCCACATGGAAAGATTGATGAATTCAACCCTTAGTTAAATAAACCAAGGAATAAGTAACAAGTATCACATGGTTAGGTGAGGACCACTTTCTCACTTGGTCCCCAAGGCAACTCACATGCATTGTGAGCTAACCAAGTGTCACCCAACCTTGAGCCCCAAGTTGGGTTCGGTTGGGCTACTTTCTTTTGTCCCGTTTCCATGACCCGTCACCCGGGTCCACGGCCCCCTTTGCCACATGCGCTGCCACCATGGCGCGCTGCCACTTGGTGGCTGACAACGTGGCTGCTGCCACTTGGTGGCTGCCAACGTGGCTGCCTCGTGCGCTGCCACATGTTCTACCATATGGCGTGATGCCATGTGTGTTGCCACGTGGCACGCTCCTATTTGGCGCGCTTCCCTTGTTTTTGCGTGGCTAGGGTTTTTTGCTTGTTACTTGAAGCATTTTCCCGTCTCGCCAATTCCTAAATTTTGGCTCGACATTTGAGATTCTCTAACGCTCAGTTTCGACGCTCCAAGCTCAAATTTCCGATGTCTCAATATAAATTACTCGGTCGACTCATTAATTACTTCCGAATTAATTCTTCACTTTGGCTCGTTAGTTGCTCGGGTGTGACCCAAAGGGTTCAGTCAATATTAAGTTGTAATATTAATTATGCATTAATATTACTGATCGGAAGCGGCCTCCACCCAGGCATTCCGATCACTTGACCTTACTGAAAAATTAGCTTTCTAATAATTCTGAACCCCCTATCAGAATAATATACTTGTTCGAAGGACACTATTCCTTTCAGGTTAATCTTCTTTATTTTTAGTTCTTGGGTTCACATTTGCCTTCTTGCTAACCATTTGAGCTTTTTCCTTTCTTTTCAAGCCACATCTTTAGAACTTTGAGCCTTTTATTTCTTTTTGTTCCATTTTTGGTTTTGTGAAGCAAATGATCATGTTCTTAGAGATTGTGGTATATGAGTTTGGATATTGGTTCTTATTTGTAAGTGAGCTTGTGTTTTGTATTTCTTGTGAATAATGGCAAGTGAATGTATTAAAAAGCCATCCATAGTTAAAAGAGGCGAGCACATTGATTAAAATGAAAAATGAAAAATTGAAAAATTGAGAAAAGGCAAAGCAAATTCAAATAGCTTTGGCAAAAATTGAAAAAAATGTAAAAATGAAAATGTTTAAAATATTTTGATGTAAATGTTTCTCCCTATTTTAAGCATTGAGCACAATTCTTTGTTTAAGCTTGGGGGGAAGCGTCTTACGTTTTTGTATATATGATTGTTGTTGTAGCTTTGAATAATCTTGCGGGTGTTAGTTTGTTTTTGTTTGGTGACTACTTGGGTTTGGTGTTGAGATTTGGCCAATCTTTGCTTCACAACTTAGGTGTACCACTAAATTCTAAATTTTAAGCCTACCCTCAACCTTTTTCCTTTACGTTACAACCTTTGGGAAAGCCCTTTTGATCTAGTGGTTGAGTCATATACCGAGGGAGGGCATTATCAGTTAAATCCTAAGGAGAGGGGATGCAAAGTCAAGATGTCGAGAAAACCTCAAATCAATTGTTTTTCCGGTTCCTTCGAGGAACTATAGAGATGCTTGCTAAAAAAATATTTGAAGACAATTGGGTAAATGTGCTAAAATTGTTTTTAGATGAAGGAGAATTGCGTTTTAGTAGTTATCTATGCTTAGCATGTCCTATGTTTCTGACTAGAGGAAAACTAGGTCGTTTACTAATCCTCCCTAAGTCAAACTAAATTTAGAAACACTTAACAAACCTAAATACGAGTATAGAGGTAAGTAAAGGGTCGAACCCAAAGGAAAGTTAATGTTCAAGCACTCTCAATTATGCGCCTAAGCTAGGTTGAAGTCGAAGGTGAAGAAGGAATAGTAACAACTAACAAACTAACAATCAAACAAATAAAACACTAGGAATGGGGATGAAAAAGTAATCATGATAATTGCAACAACTTAGAAAGATCATGCCAATCAAAGGTTGTGAAGACTAATGATAAGAGCTATCAATTGGAATAAAAGAGCTATCTCCTAATCGTTAAGCTAGGGTTCACTATGAATAACTAACTAAGAGAATTACAATCCAAACCAATCGATAATTGCAATTCCTAAATCAATTGTTCGTGTCATTAGCAATTACAATGCAATCTAGCATAATTCTCAAGGCCTAATCGAATTACACACATGCAAACCTTCATTAATCAATTTAATCTCAACAATTAATCAACACAATTCCCAAATTAATCACAATCAATCAATCATACAAGTTTCACCCAATTCCTAGCCAAACAACTACTCAAGAATCATTATCTATCAACAAACAACTAAGGAAATCAAGAATCAACAAAATATCAAGAACAATTACACTATCAAGAATCAAACATCAAGATTAAACCAAACAAACATGAAATTCAACAAAGCAATAAGGATGAGAAAGAGTGAGAAATGCTCATTGATTGATTAAGAAGATCTTCAATACAATTGTCACCATTGGATCTTCAATCTCTTAAGCCACCATTGAAATCCCTCACTTTCTCTCTCTAAAAATACTCTTAAACTGTCCTTAAAAACTAGAGAGAGAAGCTCTCAACCTAACCTAAGATATGAGAGAGAAAGTCACAAAACTCATCTAAAAATCTTCGTCTAAAATAGAAATGACAAGGCTAATTTCTAATAAAACGAGCGAGGGGAAACAGGGCAAATCGTGCGCACGCACCACCTTTTTGTGCGCACGCACAGCAGGCCACAGAAGAATTGTGCGCACGCACAGCAGGCCACAGAAGATCTGTGCGCACGCACCACCCAGGCCGCCCGCGCACATCTGGGTCTGCGCGCACGCACCACTATGCTGTACGCACGCACCCTGCTTGGTGCTCGTGGCCTTGCTTCCCTCGCTTGCTCGATCAATCTCCGCGCTCCCGAGCATCCCTATCATTGGTGCACTTGAGGCGATGCTCATGAGAAGGGCAGCTCCTTTATCTTCCAAGCACTTGAGGCGATGCTCGTGAGAAGGAATTAATGATTCGCTCGAGTATTAAATATTTAGACGTTGGAAATCAAGCTAAGAGTGTCGAAATCGAGCGTCGCAAGTCGAGTCGAACTAATAAAAGAAAAGAAGGTAAAATCAAACTAATTAATCGACAATTACCAGAATACCCCTAGCAACAAAAATGCCCCGAGTAAGCCGAGTGCTAGGGGCAATTGATGCTAGCGTGTGCACCACACCTAGGCTATGGTGCTAGGTGCACATGGCTAGAATGCACCAGCCGCGCACAAGGCAGCAATAGCCCGCATGTGCGTGCGTGGCTTGCTGTGCATATGCGGGCTTGGTGTAAGGCCAGCACTGCTGGCACGCCAAGCTAGCAGCGCCTTGCAGATAGCAGCTAGCAAAATGGTAGCGTGCTAGCACCAGGCGCGCATGCCTTAGCTAGCAGCCCGCAAGCATGCGCGGCTTGCTGGGCCAAGGCAGCAGCCCTCCCCGCATCACAGCACGGGCAGTCCCAGCCTAGCACAAGGCCGCCAGCTGGGTGCCTTGTGGAAACTTGTGAGGGCAGCCGGTTTTGGGGAAGCTTAGGGAGAAAGGCATGGTCCCCTCCCCTTCTGGTCCTAACCTAACCTCTCCTTGTGTAATTGTCACTTGTTAATTAATTAGTTGTTTGCTATTTTCTTTTATTTTTGATTTAAAAATAAAGTTGGAAAAATGAATTTTACCAATTCTCCCTCATTGATGGGAGAGTGGAATTCTCACTTGAGTTTCCCTATAAATATCCCCCTTGGAATTAGGAAAACTCACTTGAGTAAGAACTCAATAAGGCATCTCCACTTGAGAGAAAACCTTTAAGTTCATTAATTACTCATGTAGTGTTTTTGTCCGACTTGGCTAAACTCCAAGTAAGAGACCGGTCGGGATCGAGTTGCGGGTGGATACCGTAGCAGGTCTCTGCACGTGCAAGACTTGGCTTTGATAATAAGAGCTCTGAGTGAGAGCAAAGCACGCGGCAAGGGTAAGATCGTCTTTTCTCTCTTTATACTTATTTATGTCGTTTTAATTATATTAATTGTGAGCGGGTCATGGGGTCGAGTTTTGTTACGCGGTGAGTTAGACTCATCGAAACCCAACAGAATAGCCCCTCCAACGACATTGGTAAACTACTTCAAGATTAGACCGGCAATGATTACATTGATAGAAAGGCATCAATCTAGTGGAGCCAAGCATGAGAGTCCCCTCAACCATCTTATGGAATTTGAGAAGTATTCTAATACCATTAAGGTAAATGAGGGTTAAACAAGTGTTCATCCGACTTAAGCTTTTCCATTTCTCTCTTATTGGGCGTGCTTTAGAGTGGTTGGACAAAGAGGTGAAACCAAACTCTTTGAGGACATGGGATGAAGTGACAAAAGAGTTTCTATCCATAAAAGAAAACGGCCGAAGCAAGGACACTCATTCAAAGCTTCAAGAAAAAGGGGAATGAGAGCTTAAATGGGGCATGGGAAAGGTATAAGGAGTATTTAAGAGAGTGCCCATATCATGGGATTCCCACCTATCAAATCATCCAAATTTTCTATGGAGGTCTAAGCCCTCAAGGAAAATCTTGCCTAGATGCCGGAGCTAGAGGACCTATCATGAACAAGACGGAAGAGGAGGTGGTGGACATAATTGAAAATGTAGTGAGACATCACATGGATTAGGAAGAAGGTGAGAGGGAGTGGACAAGCAAAAGAAGTTCTACGGTGTATTCGATCGACCACCTTAATGCCATCAACAATTTGTCCTCACAAATATCAAATTTGGGGAAGGAGATGACATCGATTAAAGCAAACCTTGAGATTGCTTCGTCACAAGCATCAATACTTCTCTCCCACAATAAGGGGAGAGATATATCTTCTAACTCTACTCCTCTTTCTACTTCAATCAATATGCCAAATGGTTGTTTGTTTTGTGATATTTGTGGGTCGTATGATCATGATGCTTCTAATTGTCCACATGATTTTGTTGATAATTGTGATGATATTTATAATAATGAGAGTGAACAAATGAATTTTATTTCAAACAATAGCAATGGGTCAAGATTTGATGGTTAAAGGAACAATGGGAATAGGAACTTTGATAATTATAACCAAAATAGAGGTTATAGAAACCAAGGAAATAAAAATTTCTGAGGCAACTATAACAATCAAGGTTATAGTGGTCAAAGTCAAGGTCAAGGGTATGGAAACCAAAACTAAAATCAAGGTTATGGTAACCATCACCAAAACTATGGTCAAAATCAAGGCCGGGGTAATTGGAGCAAATAAAATCGGGGCAATTTTCAAACAAACAATCACAGGCGACCCCTAACCGGATTTGCTCCAAGAACTCAAGGCAATGGTGACAATTCCTATGCATAACCTTCATCTTCTAGAACTACTTCGGAGGAGATCATTAAGAACCAAGAAAAAATCATGAACACCTACATGTCGGTGAGTGACAAAAAGTTCAGTGAGACGATGACACACAACAAAATGCTAGAGACACAAATCACTATATTGGCAAACACCTTGATGGAGAGTGCTAGTGCTTCCTCTTTACCTTATCAAGGAGTTAATCCTAAGAAATCGGTCTATTCTATCACAACCAGGACTAGTAAAGTTCTTGAAAATAGTGTTTCTAGGAAGAGTAGGGAGGGTGAGAAGGTGAGTGATTCGTGTAAGGAGGAAGAGCATGATGTATCAAAGAGAGAGATTCAAGATGCCAAGGAGAACGTGAAAATTGAAGAAAAGTTGCAAGAGGATGTGATCAAACCCAAGCTTCCATACCCTCAAAACTTCTTAAGGAGCAAAATTGATGACCAATTTGGGAATTTCTAGCCATGCTTAAGGAAATTCATCTTTCTATCCCTTTTACCGACGCTTTGACTCAAATGCCCAATTATTCAAAGTTTCTTAAGGAGAGAATGAGTGGCAAAAGAGTGTGTAATGAAGTGGAATCGGTGGATGTTGGAGAGTGTTGTAGTGCCTTGATTCATAATGATTTACCCCCTAACATTAAAGATCCTGGAAATTTCTCTATCCCTTGCAAAATCAATGGTAATCTTTTTCAAAATGCTCTTTGTGACCTTGGGGCTAGTGTTAGAATTATGCCCTACTCCATTTTCAAGAAACTTAAGCTAGGAGAACTCCTTTCAACCAACATGACACTCCAACTAGCGGATCGCTCCATCAAGTTTCCCAGGGGGAGGATTGAAGATGTACCCCTTAAGATAAAAGATTTCAATTCACTATCCATGTTGATTTCATTGTCCTCAAAATAGCGGAAGATGACAATATACATATCATTCTATGGAGACCTTTCTTAGCTACTTTGGGAGCTTTGATTGATATGAAGGGTGGTCTTACAACATTTGTACGGAGGGTGTGCCTATCGTAGGGGATCCTTCTCCTTTATACCCATGGCCCTTTAAAAGCCTAGGACTTTACACTTGTTAGGGTGTATTAGGATTTGAATTCCTGACTGTTTGGGGGACCTTGAATTAGAGTTGATCCTATCATTATGTTTTTTTGTAAGAAACTAGTAAGGAGTTGCCAATGAGCTTTAGGAAAACTCATAAAACTCTTTCATGCTTTTCTCCCAAGTAGCGCTCAAGGGATATGTAGCACATATCATAAGTTTACCTATGCCCAAATTGGTCTACTTGTACCAGAAATGAGTTTGGGATCGAGGGTACTAAAATAACGCTCCCTTTAGGGAAATCGCTATTCTAGCCTTAGTGCAGCCTCTACTAGCTCTTTCTTTTTCATAATTTCATCACCAAACAATATATGCAACATGGTGTCTAAAACTAAGTTAGTTGATTTTATTTACAAGCATTAATCACGTAGGAATTACATTGCAAAAGTCATTATTCTTTGTTTAATTAATATTCGTGAAAAGAACAATAAATAAACAAGATTCTCCTTGGCTTAGGAAATTTATTTTAAATGATCAAACAACGCTAATTAATTGATTAAAAGTGATTTTAATAAGAAAAGAGAAAGGGGATTGATCTAAGTGCTCGGGAATTTACCACTTTTCCTTACTAGAACGTCGTTTAGAACACTTATGGACTCCTTCTTATTCGGGAACCTCCACCGTAGTAATAAGGAATAAAGGGGGTGAGTGTTTAGGACAAGAGGGTTGATAGTATACAAGTTCACAAAGTCTTTACAAGAATTTCAGGATGATTTCTGTCTATTTAAGACTCGTATTAAGCCCCTATTTATAGGGAATGGGTGCGTTTAGGGTTTTGAGTGTTCTGCCGTAGCAGGTGTCACGAGCATCTGAATAGGTTGCGCTCTTGCTCAGCACAAGTGATTTGTGCGCTGCTAAGGGTAGCACAACAGAACGTCTTGCGTGCGGTATTATAGTAGGATTCAACTTTATATTTTTATGAAATTCTAAATCCTCCGCGAGTGAATTACTAGAGGTTACGCTGGGTGTCATGCGCAACCTTATAAGTTGCGCTCACCAGGCCAGCGCGACTCATTGAGATGTGCGCGGATTTTTCCGCAGCAGCTTTTATTTTTAACCTAGGTGCCTCTAAGTCCGCCAAAATTAGGTTTAGACTTCGGGTTTAAGCATAATTACTGATCGAGCTTATTTGATTGGGCTTTAATTCACTTTGTTTTGGGTTAGGCTAGTTAATTTGTATTGTTGTGGCTTATTTAGTTGTCCATAAGCATTCTTCAAGTTGAATCAGCACAAAGATGGTTTTATTTTCGTCATAGCACTTCCAGTCGGGTCAGGAGGCCAAAAGTAGATTTCAACAGTTAGCCCCCAATTTGATCAAGTCTAGAATAGACGAGAATCAAAGTATCCAAGGAAATAAATCCGAGACTCAATCTGCGAAGTTCCCTAAGAACAGAGAATATTTCAGTAGTGTTAAGGATGTTGAAACTATCCTTGATTCGCTAAGTGTTCGAGACAAGTAGCTATTAAGGCTAGAAAAATTATTTTCTAGACTTAACGCGCTAAAGAATCTAGATTGATCCTTTGCAAATATAGAATGCTTTTACAAGTAAAGGCTGTCCTAAGTGATGTCATGTCATGAGAAGATATCGGTTTAAAAAAGAGTAAAGAGGATGATATCCTCTCAATTATGGCATCGTTGATCTAAAGTCCCTTGATATGTCATTGAAACTTTATTCCATGATTTTAAAAAGTTTAAAAGATTATAAAAAGAAAGGTGTGCGTTCGGAGCCTAACACGTGAATAGAGGTTTTGACACTCACTTGCCAAAATGCAGTATTCGAGGTCCACAAGATAGAAATACATGTCTCAAGACTAGAGGCATATATCCAAATCCAGTGAGAGAGAATAAAATTGGCAACTCTCTCAACAGTTTTGTCCACAAGATGAAAACACGCGTCTCAGGACTGGGGGCACATGTCTAAATAGGTGCGACTTCGGCATGTCGCTCTTTATACAGGGGTTGGACGGAAACCCTAACTGACCGGTAAGCTAGTAAGCTCACTAACTACCGTTTTTGCTTCCAATCGATAATGTGTCTGTTCAAGATGGTTCGGCGCCCTAGTCGACTCGTAAAGTTAACGCTTAAAGTTGAAAAGAAGTTTTACGGTTTTCGAACGGGAGGTAAATAATGTTGCTGGGGAAGAGGATGCAATGTTACGTAGCACCTACGCCATACAATTTTACGATGTACAATACCCCATGCAATTTTACGTTGCACGATGCGTCATTCTGTGCACACCAAAAAAACGAAAAGAACGTGACATTTCTAAAGTCAGTACAGTAAAATGACAAACCTGTGTATGGGAGCTTTTACGCAAAGTACCACTACGGAACATTTTAAGACATGCTCACGAAAAACACCCAAAACGTATGCTTGGGTCAGGCACAAAGCACGATGTGCATGCAGGATGATGCAAAAAACTATCAAAGAAGAAAATAAACTACAAGATGCAAAGCAAATTTAAAATATTTTGATAATTTGTGCGCCATTACATCTAATAACGAGAAAAAACTGTTAAAAATAAATTATGTGATCAAAATCTCAATACTGGTCTTTTAAGTGACAAGTATCCGTGCGCAACTCAGTGGTCGCGCTGGCTAGGCGCGCACATCGTTCGGAGTTGCACTGGGCTGTCACGCACAACAGATGCAGTTGCGCGCTACACTTAAGTCAATAAAAAGAAGATCGAAGAGCGCGATTTCATTTCGCTCTCTCTCCTCTCTTTCTTTTACCATTTTCGTCCCTTTCTCTCTCTACAAAGCTCAAAATTCTTTGCTTGTTGAGGCTAAAGGAAGTAGATCTCGTCCCCTAATCATATTTGCCATAATCCAATGTATGTTTTTGCTAGTTTTATTTCGTTTTTTGGCTAAATTTGGGGGAAATTCGAACCGTGAAACCCAAATATTCTAATTTGGGGGTTTTTAGTTCAGTCCATTATTCCTTAAATTGTTTGTTCCATGTTGTCATGCTATGTTTATGGAGTGTTTTGCAACAAATTTCATGAAAAATGGTTGAGGCATTTCTTTGTTTAAGTGCGTTCTTGGTATTTTTCTTCGAATTGTAGTTTGAATTTGTTGCTTGTTCTTTGCTCATTTGGTTATACCTGCTGATTATGAAGTGAATATAGTATTAGAACTACGATTACTTTCATAAATCATGTTTGGATAAATTTTGAATCCGAAAAATGGCGCGAAGTATACACTTGAGCTTTTTTTTTGCCATGTTAGAACCTCAAGATTGTTTAGTAGACGATAATTATGTTCATTTTATTATTATTCGCCTAAAAATAGTTGATTCTTTGAGATTTAGGAATATAATCTCTAGAATACTTTAGTTTCAACTGGTATAGGATGGATTTTGTGGGTGTTAAAAGCCCTCATTTACTGAGTTTACTACAGGTATCGTAGCCCCCAAGCATAGATGGCATTCGATTTTTGTGTTTTGCACTTTCGGCAGTCGTTATGCTGCTGAAATGGGTCTAGAACACGTATATTGGTCCTTTAGGAAAGTAAACTAATAAGGAGTTTTATCGATTATAGTATAGACTCTTCTCCGTTCATCGATGCTGACGAGAACCTAAGAGGACCTAACGAGGCGGTTAGCCCTCAAAAGAGGTTGACGCGTCCTCATGATGACGTTCAAGAGCGACGCGTCGGGGCTGATCGACGTCGTCATGAGGATGTTGTCTGGGAGCCTCCTCCTAACTGGGACCCTCAGTTCCTTAGGTGAGACCCAGATAATCATGTTTCGATCCGGAGGTAGCGCAGCATAGTGAGTTCTTTTGCGCCTCTATTTTTCTTATCGTTTCTCTCTCTCTCTCTCTTTTTAAAGGTCTTAACCGTATTTTCTTATATATTTTCTTTAGAACGAGCCTAGAATGCGTATGTACGGCTCTGGTGACTTGAGGGGTTGTTCCGAGAGTTTACCTGACGTGGTAAAGGAGATTATGGAGCCTTCAAGGATTAGCCCCTAGCTGGCGGCTCTTTGGGATTTATAGAGTCAGCCTGCGTCGTCAGCTTTCCTTCACGGGTTGCTAGAGTTTTGGTGGGATTCCACCAACACTTTCCATTTCCCATGGGGGAAGATGACGATTACCCCTTGTGAATTCTCTATGATCACGGGTTTTCCTTTCGTAGGTGAGCCTGTAGTTATGGAGATCGTGAAGGGGTCAGACGAGAGGCTACGTGACCTTGTGAGGGACCATCTTGCGGTGACCCTTCATATGTACGCGTAGTCTTTTCCATACTTGGCTCTTGCTGACGAGTTGTCGGCTGACGAGGTTGATTGACAGTGTACTCTTGAGCGGCTGGCTTAGATATACATTGCTCACGTTCTTTCCGACACCATTCTGAGTGATCGGGGTGAGCGTTTCGCTATCTGGTTACTTATTTGCCTTAGTGATTTGGGGCAAGTGGGTAACTTGAGTTGGGCAAGGTGTCGTATGCCCGTATACTTACAACTATGGGCAAGGCGACTCGGGTGATGGATTCCGCGGCAGCTATTGAGGTGTCTCGGATCTCCATTTCGTGGCATGGTCATATCTTCGAGGTATATTTTTACCTTAATCTTTTGTTTCTTTTAATCACCATTTTGGCTTTTTGATCATGGTATGTTTTTTTTAGGCTTAGGGGTACTCGTACCTGCCATTCCTAGCCCCCATGATACTCGGGGAGGCTCGTTTTCCTATTGGCCATCGCTTGGTCACGATAAAGAAGAAGCGAGCTACTACAGCCAGTGATTTTCGCCAGAGGATTCTTTCGGTGACTCGTGCGTTGGTGAGTATGATTTTGACAACACACATATGTATATTTCTTTTCCAGTGATTTTCTTATGTGGTTGTGTTTTGTAGATCGATCTCCGTCCTTGGAGTTTGATCGTTGGGGTCCTTAAGGCCGTCCGGGCTGGTGTAGTTCGCTGTCGTTTTCTAGCCCTTTATCAAGGACTTTCCTTGCTCCAGAGGACAGACGCTTGGTTCTTAGGCGAACGTGTCTTCTGGCAGTTTTCGTCCAGGGAGCCTTTGGTTCATGTGGACCCTCTGATCCGGAAGCTGCATCCAGATCTGCCGTCTACCGAGGATCAAGCTCAAGCGATCTTTGGTTATCCAGCGGAGCAGTTGGTGCTACAAAATGTGTCTTACCCGAAGTTTGTTGCATCCAGGTTTACTCCTGTTCCAGCTTTCGTCCCGGTTAGAATTTTTCTTTTCTTTTTTCTTTCTTAATATATTTTTAGCGAGTCGAGCTGGGTGGTTGGGTGCCTCCTACGGAGGAGGTGACGTATACTGACGCTTTTGGGTCAGTAATTTATGAGACGCTTTCGGCGGCAAAGGATGAGGACATACCGTCTGTACTAGAGACGGTTGAGCCAGTATGTTTATTTTATCCAAGTATATCTTTTCTATATCATATACATTTTTTATAACTGTCCTTTGTTGTTATTATTTTTGGAACAGGTTCCGCGGGAGATCGTGAACGGCATGGTGAGGACTATGCGTGCTTTCCGAGCTGCTTATCAAAGACCCCTCGTGGCTTTATCATGACGTGGTCATCTGATGGTCGCGGTAAGTCTTGTTTATTTTCTTATCAAATTTATTACACATACATGTATTAATCTTTGTTTTGGATTTTGCAGGATGTACAGCAGCCGTCTGGGAGCCACCGAGCATCTTGACTTCCATTTTTTTTTTTTTTTTTTTTTGCGTTATGGAAATGTATATGTACATATATATATTTTATTATTGTTGTACATATGATACTTTTTATTTGTATAGATCATTTCTTTTTATTTTATTTCCATAAGTGTGTTTTTTTTTTATATATATATATATATTTTTTTGTAAATGAAGAAAAAAATTTCCGAGGGAGGGAAAGGGTTATTGACTTACCCCCCCCCCCCTTAAAAATAACGAAACTAAAAGAAGATAATAAAAAAAAATAAAGAAAAAGTAAAAAAAAAAAGAAATAATAATAAAAAAAGAAGTTAGGAAAAGGAAAAAGAGAGAATAAAAATAAATAAATAAATAAAAAGAAAAAACAAAGAAAGGAAACAACAATAACAAGGCCATCATATGGACTAATCATAATATTTCGTTGATATTGCATTATTTGGTAATCCGAAATATGGAAATAACCCAATAATCATGTCGCGACAGAACAGGGCGCGCGCAACTTTATAGGTTGCGCATGACTGTCGCGCACATGTAAGTTAGTTGCGCGCAGCTGGCGCGCACAGCTTATAAGATGCGCGCAGCTGGCGCGCACAGCTTATAAGATGCGCGCGCCACCTGTGGGTGAACTTTCCTTTGGGTGAAAATTGCCGAAAAATTGCCCCGTTTGGGTCTATTAAAACTTGGTTTCGTGTAGGCTTTTGATCATCTCACATTTGTTCATTAATAGGAAATTAAATTGCTCTCTTTTTTGTTTTCTCTTTCATCTCTCGTTTTTATTTATTTATTTTTTTTAACAATGGTGAAAACTTTTGAACAACGTTTGAAATAATGAGTCACTTCCCTTTCGAATGAGAAAAAATTAGCTTTTAAAATATACCATCTTGACCCCTTATTAAGTTATATGCAACTCAATATAAAATTTGATTTTCTCCATGCTGCGGTCAATCATTGGGACTCGAACCATCTTCTATTTCTTTTTAAGGGGGATGAAATTGTCCCATTACTTTGTGAGTTCTAGGCTCTACTAGGCTTCCCCGCAAATACTCTCCCTCTAACGTATTCCCCTACCTTTTCAGATTCGAAACCTTCGTTTCAACAATTCTTTGGCTTGAATGACAATGATATGGCCAAAATTGGGACAAAAGAAGGCGTGAATTTAATTCAATTTATTGAACACTTTGTTGCTCCTCGTGACAACTAGACTGTACACCGTTTTAAAATTCGTGCTTTGTGTTTTTGTCTTATTGTTAATTGTTTACTTAGGACATGCAAAGGACATGGCGATTATTCAATGGTGTCCATAGTGAAGCAAATAGAGGGATGTCATTCACCCGCTCCTTTTGCTCTAGCGGAAACTGTGCTTTGCTTGAACCGTCTTAGAAGAAATCCAAACGAGAATGGTTTCACGGGCAGTCCACTCCTATTACACGTACGTTTTTTTTTCTTTTTCGTCGTAACTCAACGCAACATAGGAAGTTGGTCTGACCAGCGCAATCTACCAGGATGCGCGCGGGTGGCACGCACGACCTTCTTTCTTATGCACACCACCTGCTGGCGTAATGCCGCAAGCTGATTCTTTATTTTTTTGTTTTAGATTTGGCTCATTGAGCACTTGCGGATTGTTGATCAGCCACAAAATCTTGAGGCTAACGAAGTGAGAACTTTACGTGGTTATCGTATTCTTTACAAACATAAGAATGAACGTCGTTTTTTATCAGGGGATTCCCAAAATACGCTTTGTGATTCCTTGGTAGAACATAAGTAGTATGATCGGGAGTAGTTTCAATTGTCCCTACATTAGGCTTTTAGGCCTTTCTAGTACTACTTACATCTTTCCTTGCAGGGTAATGAGACAGTACGAGATGAAGCAAATTATTCCTCCACAAGATTATGATGCTCCCAAGGATATGATTTTTGGGCCTAAAGGATCCCACATTGGATGGAATATTGGTCTAGTCTTTGTAAGTGGGTGGTGCAAAATCCTACGGCAAGCATAGTACTCCCCTCCTTTTACAAGGCTTAGATGAATGCAGCGGAAAAAAGAGAGTTAAACAAGGCTCGTCAACAAAGTCAAGCCGCCTCGGCTCGCAACCTACCCAAGCCTTCGATGAAATCTGCAACAACTATTCCTCCTAGTGGTCAAAAGAAAGGAGTGAGAAGAAAACTAGACTTCTCCTCATCACCTAAGGTTCGCTCAAGAGAACCTAAAAGGAAGGTTGCTCCTATACTTACGCAACAAGGAATAAAGATTAAAGAACCTTCATCAAATCCTCGTAAGAAGACTCCGTCCAATGCTAAAGACAAGGGAAAAAGAGTTGAATGGGCTCCTATACCCAAATTGAAGAACAATGTTTGGGTCAAAAAGAAGGGAGAAGAGGAAAGCTCTAAGGTCGCCGAAAGTACTGCAATGGAAACTACTCCTCCTTCAACTGTGGCGATTGAGGAAATAGTAAAACCTTAGGGTGTTACACAATATTAGTAGCTTAATTTTTTAAACAAAGTGTAATCACGACTATGTTTTTTTTTTCGTTGAATTATTTATTATCTAGTTCTATGATGTCTTTTAAATAATAATTTAAATAATAAGAATGAGCTCTCTTTTTTATATGACCGAATCACGTATTATGAAATTAGGTCATTGCATAGTTCTTTGTAAAAAGTTTATTTAATTTTTTTTTTATTTTTTCTTTAATCCTTCTTGTAGAAATTAATTGAAAAATTAATCAAAATTTGTTTCAATAATTTGAATCAAAGTAAGTTTAATTTTGTTGTTTCCCGAGTATACATATGATGAGTGGCATTTATGCCATGATTAAGGGTTTGTTTTAATGGTTTTTCCCCGTACTTGTAGCTTGTTTGTACCCTCTTTCTTACCGTTAGTCCTCTTTTTTTTTGTTCGTCTTCTCTCCTAGTTTTTACCTCCTTTGCCTATTTTATACCTTAGTTCCCTTGTTTATGTTTTTATAGTAGCCGTGGTCTTCAAAAGAAGAAGGTTTAAGCTAAAGGATGCGGCGCGCGACCTCCCTGATAAAGCGCGCATGAGGCCTGCGTGGGCACGCTGCACTGTGAGAAGGCGCGCAAGTCATGAACTCAAAGAGGCAAGTCACATTGTTTTGCGTGACCACTATGCGACCATTGAGAAGGCGCGCAGCACTGTGAGAAGTCGCGCAGATTAAGGAAGAAAATCAGAAACAATTTAGGAAATTTGCGCGCCTACTACGCGACACTTGTACGGGCGCGCAGTCTTCTATGCTGGAGCGTCTGGTTGGCTCTTCGTTCTCCGTATCCATGAAGTTGTGGGCGTGCGTAAGCTGGAGAGGTTGTGCATAAGCTCTGCGCGAACGCGCATAAGCGTGTGCCGGCACGCATCGCTGGATTTAAGTCATCGATTTCTTCTTTTAACGAACACATATATATAGTCTGTACTCTCCCTTGTATGTAATTAGATTAGCTAAGCTTAATTTTTTGATTTTTAGCTTAATCTAGAGAGAGAAAAACCCTTAGTTTTGACATTTTAGAGAGATAAAGTGTGGATTCCTCCATTATTGAGCTTGGATTTTGAAGAAGAAGCTTAATCAACCTCTTTGTAGAACTTCAACTTCAATGAATGAGCATATCCTTACTCTTTTCTCTTTACTTTGCTATTTGATTTTGCTTTAGATTGCTTTTGCTTTGTTAATTACTCATTAATCATGCTTTTGCTTGTTAATTTCATGATTAACTTGTTCATTGCTATGCATAGTGAGTAGTTACCTAGCCAAGGGTATGGGGATGATGTAGTTGGAATTTGTTCATGTTTTTAGTGTTGGGATTTTAGTTGATTGTGATTAAAGTTTTTACATGGTTGATTGTTCTTTGATCTTCTTGCAAAGTGCACGTTGTTAGTTGATTGAGGGTGAATCTTTGCTAAATGAAACGATAGTTGACTTAGCTAAGTTCATTTGTATCGATTGTTACTTGATTGCACCTCCCAATATATGGTTCTAATGTGAGAGCATAGAGGCTATGTTAGGAGAAGCCAATTGACCCCAAAAGGTGGCTAGATTGGACCCCTTATATTGATATTCATGCATGTTTAGTTCATTATCGGTTTTTTCCCATGTTATTGCATGTTCAAGTGAAACCTACATCTACCCATTCCTCTTTGTGTTCTCTTTATATTATCTCTAGTTCATTTCACTCTTAGCTTTAATCTCTTAGATAATTCCGTTCTTCTTCCCGGGATAGCTTAATTGATTAGTAGTGATCGCAGTGCTTAGCTTCTCCCTAGGGTTTGACCCTTTGCTTGCCTTATACTTGTATTTGGTTTGTGTAGGTTATATAAATTTTATTTGATTTAGGGTTAGGCACTTGACAACGTGTTTATTTCCCTTTGGCAAATTAGCGGCGTTGCTGGGGAGACGGCTTCCATTGCTATTTCATTGCTTTATTGAGATTATCTCACATTTTACTTGCTAGTTTTGGTTACTTGTGTTACTTGTCAATGCTCACTTTCTTCTTTGTTTTGTTGTATGAACAGAGGACAAACCCGCTCAAGGTCTTTGGTCCCCATTGATCCCGAGCTCGAGAGGTCTTTGTCCTTGCTAATAAGAGAAGCGAGAGCAAGGAGTAGAAACTCCCATACTCCTACACGAGAAGGAGTGAAGGAAGAAGAAGATACTCCACCTTCCTCACCCTCAAGTGAAGACGTAGGTAGTCCTAATTCTTCATCAAGTTCGAAAATAAACCCTTTTTCAACCTTTGACTTTGAGAGTGTGCAACCCCCCAAAATGGAAGAGAATACACCTTTAGGTCGTCTTAGGGATCCCGAAGCCTTTAGGGCGCAAAGTGGAATCCTAGCTCTTACTATTCGAGCCAATAATTTCGAAATCAAGCCCAATTTGATTGCCTTGATAGAGCGGAAATTATTCTTGGGTAGGAAGTATGAGAGTCCTCATGAACATCTAAAAGAGTTCGAGAAGTATTGTGATACAATAAAAGACAATGGGGTAACTCAAGATGTTCCCATTCTCTATAATTGGGAGAGGTTCAGAGTGGCTAGAGAAGGAGGTGCCCCCTAACTCTCCCACAACTTGGGACCAAGTTACTACCACATTCTTGAGGAGGTTCTACGATCATAGAAAAACCGCCGAAGCTCGATCTTTGATTCAAGGCTTTCGCCAAAAGAGTGGTGAGTCCCTAAGTGTGGCTTGGGAAAGATACAAAGAACTCAAACGCCAATGTCCACATCATGGAATACCTAAGTATCAACTCATTCACACTTTCTATGGTTGTCTTACACCTCAAGGAAAAACAAGCTTAGATGACGGAGCCGGTGGCCTAATCATGAACATAGGAGAAGATAAAGTGGAACATATCATAGAGGAGGCTGCAAAGAACTATGAAGATTGGTATGAAGGAGATAGAGATGCTACATCTAGCAAAGGCTGTAATACCCCATATTTTTGAAATGTATTTTTTAATTAATTAATATTTTCTAAAAAGGGTATTTTAAGTAATTTATTTTACTATTTGAATTTTGGAGCCAAAATGATATTTGAATTTTGGCGCCAAAAGTATTTTAAAACCCAATTATTAAATTGGATTTTGGATAAGATTTATTATCCATTTATTTTATTTAAAAACTGGATTATTTATATATATTTCGATTATTTTAATTAAACAAATTATATTTTATTATTTAATTAAAAGAGCCAAATTACCTAAATAATCAACTAGGAATTTTCTGATTTTTTTGGTAAAGAAAATCTGATTTTCTTAGTGAAATTAAATAGTGAATAATTGGTATTTTCCTAACTAATTATTTTATACAAAATATATTATTTACGCAATCATTTTACATCCTTAAAATCTAGCAAATATTTCACTGAAACTATAAGTGGAGGTGCGAAAATAAGAGCATAGAAAAGCTCAATAATTTCGGACACCATATGCTAATTTTGGGTTAATTATTTTGTTGGTTTTGTATTTTTATTATCTTCCTCAAATTCTTTATTTCCTAAATTCCTATTTTCTATCTCACAAAGATTTGATCATCTTATTTTCCTACCTTATATCTTCCTTGATTATTCTCCAAGTAATCTCTTTTGTCATATTATATTTCATGACAACACACCTTCCTTAAATTAATTATTCTTAGTCACCTTAATATTAAATTTTCCATAATTCTTTAACTCTTTTCTCCAAGTAATTTCCTTAATTCTTTTACCATAATTCTGATCAGTGTCATTTATGGCACTCATTTAGCTCCATTTAGGATAATTTTTGATTGTTTTTACATCTCTTTTATCACCTTTTCTCTAGTTTTACTTGTATTTCCTCTATTTTACATTTTCTTTAGTTGGTTTCTTACTTCTTGCTTTTCTTAGTCTATTTTGCATTTTCTTCTTCACTTGTTTGTTTTTCTTTGATTTTAGGAAGTCGGTGATGTTCAAGAAGCTCATTGTCATTCTCTCAGGGTATACAAGGCTTAGGATGCATCCCGGTTCCCCTTCTTGAAGCTCAAAAGCAAAGGAGTGCAAGAGTAAAGTCTTCAAGGTCGCGCTCTCATGCCGCGTGGACATTAAAAGACGGTGTTAAACCCACCGTAAAGGCTTTAAGTGATTGACTCGCCAACATGCATCATGTGGAGCGCACGAGGACATCCTCAAGTGCATCGAGCCAATCTCCCCTGCTCCTAGGAGAGGCCGCGCGCGAGGGAGGAGCGGCCGCGCACGCCACTCACACGGCCGCGCAGGTGCCAAGAGCGGCCGCGCGTCTCTCTTCCCCCTGTTTCTTTACCCATTTTGTCGCGGCTATACTTAGGGATGAGAGGCTGCGCCTTTTGAGGTCTCGTTTGGACGTCTAACTAACTTTTCCTTAGTTAGTTTTACTATATATAGAATTCCTTCATTTTCAAGAGAGAGAAGAAGTTTTAGACATAATTTTTATCATAATTTTAGCTTAGTTGAGAGTTTCTCTCTCTAGTTTTAGGGTTAGTTTAGGAATAGATTTAGAAAAAGAAAGTGAGAGATTTCAATGATGATGTGAGAGATTGATGATACAAGGGTGACAATTGTGTTGAAGATGTTCTCTATTATCAATGAGCATTTCTAACTCCATCTCATCTTATTGTTTTGTTTAGATTCATGTTTGTTTGGTTGGGTTTTGATGTTTTATCTTGATTAGTGTAATTGTTCTTGATATTTTGTTGATTCTTTATTTCTTAGTTGTTTGTTGTTAGATGATGATTCTTGAGTAGTTGTTTAGCTAGGAATTGGGTGAAACTTGTATGAATGATTAATTGTGATTAATTTGGGAATTGTGTTAATTGATTGTTGAGATTAAA
Source organism: Chenopodium album (assembly GCF_948465745.1). Lineage (NCBI taxonomy): Eukaryota > Viridiplantae > Streptophyta > Magnoliopsida > Caryophyllales > Amaranthaceae > Chenopodium > Chenopodium album. Next base: position 34,244,031 of record NC_137848.1, on the reverse strand, counting down.
GTGATTAATATAAGTTTTCATGTGTGTAATTCGATTAAGCCTTGAGAAATATGCTACATTGCATTGTAATTGCTAATGACACGACCAATTGATTTAGGAATTGCAATTGTCGATTGGTTTGGATTGTGATTCTCTTAGTTTGTTATTCGTAGAGACATCTAGCTTAACTATTAGGAGAAAGCTCTTTGATTCCAATTGATAGCTTTTATCATTAGTCTTCACAACCATTAATTGGCATGTTATTCCCATGTTGTTGCAATTGTCATGGTTACTTGTTGATCCCGATTCCTATTGCTTTATTTGTTTGGTTGTTAATTGTTAGTGTTCCCTCTTTACCCTTGACTTCGACCTAGCTTAGGCGCCCAATTGAAAGTATTTGAACATAACCGTTCCTTTGGGTTCGACCCTTGACTTGCCTCTATTCTTGTATTTAGGTTTGTTAAGAGTTTATAAATTTAGTTTGACTTAGGGAGGATTAGTCAACGACCTACTTTTTCCCGTCGTTAAAATGGCGCCGTTGCTAGGGAGCAATGTCTATGTTTGAGTGTTTTTGATTGCTTGAGTCTAGGTTTTTGTATATACTTTTCTTTTATTTGATTTTTGCTTGTTTTGAAAAAAAAATGGCATATTTTTCTTTTCCTCAATATGATAGTGAGCCTTTTAATGTCTACTTCCATAGACTTATAGGGTTTTTGAAATATAATTGTTGTAGTCTTTAGGAGGCTTGTGAAATTTGTTATTATTGGTTTGAATGAGCAAACTAGGGATGAAGTTGAAAGTATGCATAATGGTGAATTTTGAGCATTGTCAATTGATGATGCTTGGGATTTCTATGGTTAGTTTGCTAGGAATGTCTATAATAGGGGTAATCATGATTCTAATGTTGATGTGCAATTTGTTGATTCTTCTAATATTAGCATGAATTCCCATGAATTGTCACATGATCCCATTAGTGAACCTAAAACAAATGATTTCAACTCTATTTCCTCTTTTGCTCATTATGATGAGGTACATGCTCAAGTTGATGCTAATGGTGTGTTTCAATACTCTTCATTATTTACCATGCCTTCTTGTGATGTGCTTTGTTCCCTAAATGATGAGTCTCATATGCTTGATTGTGCCCCCTCTCCCCAATTTAATGAAAATGCTCATGTTTATAATAATGATGACCCTACCTTTGGTTCTGACTCTTCTTTTACTCTTGATCCTCAAACCTCTTCACCTTTTCATTCTGCAAAATCTTGTGATGAGTCTCTAATCCTATATAGTCAAATTGATGGATCTTTGAGGGAGTTTGAGATGAATCTAATCTTAGGACCTTGGAGAGACAAATGATGGAAACTTTAAGGAGCCAATTGGAGATGATTATATTAGAGAGCGTGAAGATCTTTTTAGTGAAGAATTGAAAAGAAATGAAGGGTTAGAAAATCAATTGTCATCTTTGATGCTTGTTTGTGAAAAATCATAGTATGATGATTTTGAGCAACCAAGAGAGTGTGAAGATCCCATTAGAGAGCATTCGAGTGATGGTGAAAGAGTTGGGAATGAAGCTAATGTGGAATTTGTGAACCCTAACCCCCCTCTACCATCTTGATGAGTCTCAAGTGTATGTTTGTGACCCTTCAATCTATGAGTATATAGACTCTTTTGAGGTAATGTCCCATTTGTTTTTTGAGAGTCATATGAGAACTTATATATTTTTGGATGATTTTATCGAGAACGCTTCTTGGGACTTTGATGAGTTTGAGATGAATCTTCCTCCATTCATGCACGGTTTTAAGGCCTTGGGTTTTGAGATAGTTGAAGGAAAGGTTGTTTATTGTGGTGGAAAGGAGGTTAAGGTTGATTCCCTTGGAGTTTTTGAGCTTGAGGGAGGTGTAGATTGTGAGAGTTCTTCATTTGAGGACTCTATGATTGATTTTTATGCCCTCATTAGCGATGTAAGACCTTGTAAAGTGGGAGTAGCTACCCCTTTTCCCGTTTCTCATACCCCTTTTTCTCAAAGGTTTGACCACATCCCTCCTTGCCCTATTTCTCTCCCTTCCTATCTCAAAGAGCCTATTGGGGAGCCATCTTTTATGGATGATTTTCATGACCCTTACTCCATCATTGTTGAGGAAGAGAGAAAGTATGCCAACCAAAAACTTAGTGAAGAGGACTTGCCTTTTTCTTTTTCTTTCCCTTCATATTTTCCCTCTTTTTCTTCTTATTTCCTTGAATTTCCTTTTGACCCCTCTTCTTCTTTCTTTTGGCATCTCTCTCCTCACTTGCGTGTAATGATCTTGTTGCACGTTCTTATTCCGTCATTTTCCTATCTAAACCCCAATGAAATGTGTAGTAGTGCATTTGACAAGCTCCTGCATGCGTTGAATTATTATTTCTTAGAGCGGTCAAGCTTGGACCTTAAGCAAGCCTTTCTCGGGAAGTAACCCGTGTTTTATTGCTTAGTTTTCATTTTATTTTCTTTTTAGAATAGATTTTCTCTCATGGAAATGTTTGTGTGTCTTTTGCTAGGTACACAACTTAATATACTTTGGTGCATTGGTTTGGATCAAGATTCAAGGAAGTATGACTCAACATTTGCTAGCATATGGAAGACAAGATTCAATTATAAAGGAAAGTGGCTTTGAAAGGTTTAATTGGGTCATTTGCGGGTATTTACACCCACTAACATCCGGTAATATCTTTCCTTGCTATTTCTCTAACGGTTGGTGACTTTTTGACATGTGTTGGTTTGTTGGATTGTTTTCTTTCTTTTCCCCTCCACAGTATTCTTTTATTTAAGTTTGAGTGTATTGTCTCATTCAAGCTTGGGGGAGGGTATTCTATCATGTTTGGTGGGATGTTGATTCATATATGCCATAAACATTTGTATATGCATTTCCATGTTCTTTATTTTGAAAAACTCCAAAAATATTTTTGTTTCTATCAAGGCAAATTTAATTTGCAATGTGTTTTGTTTTGTTATTGCTTTGGACATAATACTTTTGGACTTGTATAGTTGAATGTTTTTCTTCTTAAATGGTAATGGTGTGCACGGTTTGAGAGTATGCTTGGTTGATTCAAGGATAGAGTATGCTAAGGTAGCGGTTTAGACCTTTTGGGACCTTGAAACCGGATTCTAATTGTTTTTTGAAAATTTGAAATTGCTCTTTTTTGGTGAATTTGAAACTAATAGTGAGTTATTGCTATAACCATGTGAGGTTTAATCCTTTTCAAGCCTTCTACATATTTTGCATGAGCGGCACATGGATCCTTGACTATTGTATGCTTTATCTAGAATTTGACTTTTGTCTCCCGAGATCCCGACCGAGCCATTTAGGAAGGACAAAGGCATCTTTTCGGGGTGGTAAATTTTCTTTTTCTAGGATAGTTTTCTATTTCTTTATTTTGGGTTTTCATTTGCTTACTTGCTAACCATTTGAGCCATAACCTTCATTTCAAGCCACATCTTTAGCTTTTGAGCCTTTTGTTTTATTCTTGTTCCCATTATTGGTTTTTGTGAAGCATTTGGTCTATATTGTTGGAGTTTTGGTGGATGAAATAGATTGTTTGGTTCTTTCAATGTAAGCAAGTTTGTGTTGTAAATATTTTGTGAATAAAAAGCAAATGCAAGTTGAAAAAGCCGTCCATAGTAAAAAAAAGGTGATTACAATAAAGTTCAAAAATGGAAAAATTGAAGAAATGAGAAAAGGCAAAGCAAATTCAAATGCTTTGGAAAAAGTGATAAAAATGTGAAAAATGAAAAAGCACAAAAATATTTTGATGTAAGTGTCTTTCTCCCTATTTTAAGCATTGAAGACAATGCTTTGTTCAAGCTTGGGGGGAAGCGTTATTACGCTTTTTGTATATATGTTTGTGATTTTTGCTTTGAATAAGCTAGGGGATGTTGGTGTTTTTGTTTGGTGATTGCTTGATTATGGTGTTGAGGTTTGATCACCCTTTGTTTCACAATTTAGGTATACCACCAAAGTTTAAATTTTTACCTACCTTCACCCTTTTCGCCCTTACATTAAACCCTTTTCAAGACCTTTTGACCTTTGTGGTTGAGTCACAAGTCGGTGGAGGGAGATGTGAGTCAAGCCTATAGGGCGGGGTGCAATAGTCTAGATGTCAAGCAGCCTTAAATCTCTTTCTTTTTCCGGTTACTTCAAGGAATCATTGAGATGTTCGCTAGAGGTGGATTTGAAGCTAATTGGGAGATTGTGGTGAAATGTTTTGAGATGAAGGTGAATTGTGTCTTATTAGTTCTTCATGCTTAGCATATTTTATGTTTCAATCAACCTAGGATATCTTGAAACATGCACTCCCTTATTTGCTTAGAAAGAATTGCATCCATTTGTGCTTGTTCATTTGCAAAAGTCCATTCATGAACATTTGTTTTGTTTTGTTTTCTTTTAATTTCATTATCATGCTTTGCCTTGTTTGCTTGGTTTGAGAGAGTTGTGGGTTAACCTCTTAGGAAACCCTTACGAGACCTCACTCGTCCTCATAGGAGACTTTGGGGTTTTAACGGCTTGTTGTAGCTAAAAACAACCGTGATTCCTACGAAAGTAAGTCTTAGTGTATATTCCTATTTTTTTCTTTCCTTTTTCTTATTTGAATAAGTCTTTCATCCTATTTCTTCTTGCTTTGTTTTTCTCGAGGACGAGCAAAAGTCTAGCTTGGGGGAGTTTGATGAGTGTCATTTATGGCACTCATTTAGCTTCTTTTAGGATAATTTTTCATTGTCTTTACATCTCTTTTATCTCCTTTTCTCTAGTTTTCTATTTTGCATTTTATTTAGTTGCTTTCTTACTTTCTTGCTTTTCTTAGTCTATTTTGTATTTTCTTCTTTACATGTTTGCTTTTCATTGAGTTTAGGAAGTTGGTGATGTTCGAAAATCTCATTGTCATTCTTTCGGGGTATCCAAGGCTTAGGATGCATCCCGGTTCCCCCTCTAAAAGCTCAAAAACAAAGGAGTGCAAGAGTCAAGTCTTCAAGGCCGCGCTGTCATGTCGCGTGGACATTAAAAGACGGTGTTGAACCCACCGTAAGGGCTTCAAGTGACTGCCTCACAAACATGCATCATGTGAAGCGAAGGAGACATCCTCAAGCGCATCGAGCCAATCTCCCCCACTCCTAAGCGCCACCGCATGCGAAGGAGGCGCGGCCGCACAAGTGCCAAAAGCGGCCCCACATCTCTCTTCCCCTGTTTCCGTACCCATTTTGTTGCGGATGCGCTTAGGGATGAGACACCGTGGCTTTTGAGGTCTCTTTTGGACGTCTAACTAACTTCTCCTTAGTTAGTTTTACTATATATAGAATTCCTTCATTTTCTAGAGAGAGAAGAAGTTTTAGACATAATTTTGATCATAATTTTAGCTTAGTTAAGAGTTTCTCTCTAGTTTTAGGGTTAGTTTAGGAGTAGATTTAAAGAGAGAAAGTGAGAGATTTCAATGGTGATGTGAGAGATTGATGATTCAAGGGTGACAATTGTGTTGAAGATCTTCTCTATTATCAATGAGCACTTCTAACTCTATCTCATCTTATTGTTTTGTTTAGATTCATGTTTGTTTGGTTGGGTTTTGATGTTTTATCTTGATTAGTGTAATTGTTCTTGATATTTTATTGATTCTTTATTTCTTAGTTGTTTGTTGTTAGATGATGATTCTTGAGTAGTTGTTTTGCTAGGAATCGGGTGAAACTTGTATGAATGATTAATTGTGATTAATTTGGGAATTGTGTTAATTGATTTTTGAGATTAAAGTCATCAATATAAGTTTGCATGTGTGTAATTCGATTAAGCCTTGAGAAATATGCTAGATTGCATTGTAATTGCTAATGACACGACCAATTGATTTAGGAATTGCAATTGTCGATTGGTTTGGATTGTGATTCTCTTAGTTTGTTATTCGTAGAGACATCTAGCTTAACGATTAGGAGATAGCTCATTGATTCCAATTGATAGCTCTTATCATTAGTCTTCACAACCATTGATTGGCATGTTATTCCCATGTTGTTGCAATTGTCATGATTACTTGTTGATCCCCATTCCTAGTGCTTTATTTGTTTGGTTGTTAATTGTTAGTGTTCCCTCTTTACCCTTGACTTCGACCTACCTTAGGCGCCCAATTGAAAGCATTTGAACATAACCATTCCTTTGGGTTCGACCCTTGACTTTCCTCTATACTTGTATTTAGGTTTGTTAAGTGTTTATAAATTTAGTTTGACTTAGGGAGGATTAGTGAACGACCTAGTTTTTCTTGTCGTCAAATTCTTTCTACATTCTACTACCACAATTCTTTCATTCATGAGCCTATAAATACCCTCTTAATACCTCTCATAATCTTCACATCAAAACTCAATATTTTCGGAAACCATATGCTAATTTTGGGTTAATTATTTTGTTAGTTTTGTATTTTAATTATCTTCCTCAAATTCTTTATTTCCTTAATTCCTATTTTCCATCTCACAAAGATTTGATCATCTTATTTTCCTACCCTATATCTTCCTTGATTATTCTCCAAGTAATCTCTTTTCCCGTATTATATTTAATGAAAACATACCTTCCTTAAATTAATTATTCTTAGTCACCTTAATATTAAACTTTCCATAATTCTTTAACTCTTTTCTCCAAGTAATTTCCTTAATTCTTTTTACCTTAATTCTTTCTACATTCTCCTACCATAATTCTTTCATTCATGAGCCTATAAATACCCCCTTCATATCTCTCATATTCTTCACACCAAAACTCAATTCTCTTCTTCTCTCTTATTCTCCTTTTCCCTAAACCCTTTCATACTTTTCTTCTCCTCTTTTCATACAAATATTATCTCGTATACCTTTAAAGCCAGTTTTCAAGCACTTCTGGTTAGTTTTTGGGGTATAGATGTTTCACAAAAGATTGTTCCTCTCTAAAAATCCTTGAGGTTAGGCTCAAGAATCACCTAATTCATAGTTATATTGAAGGATTAATGGCCTCTGGAAGTTCTCCCTATTCTTTCCAATGAAAATTAAATTCTCTTTAATCCTATTCCTTTATCTTCTTCATGGTTAGTTTTCTAAAATAAAAATACCTATTTCAGAGTTATAATTTTATATTAAAGTATTATTGTAAAAGATTTTTATACTCCATGCACATTAGATTTGAGTTTATGTTGTAATAAACTTATGGTTATGTTATTTGCAAGATGTATCGCACGTCCGAGATTCTGATTCTGCTTTGACCCTTTTCAAGGAGGGAGGACTATCAGCAAATAATGCATTGCTCAACTCATTGACCCTTCTTAAGGAGGGAGGACTATCTGATTTTGATTGAACTTTGAAAGTTTGAAGTGTTGATTGATATTCGGAATCAAGGTACATTTAGGTGACTAGATACCTTTGAAAGTGATTGGTTTAAATAACATGTTTTGAATGATTTTATGATGATTGAATTAAATTGATTTGAATTATCATTTATGAAATATGTTATGTTTGGAGGTATTGAGTTTAATATTTGTTTTAAAAAAAGTATTTTGAATGATTGAGTTTTAAATCATGTTTTAATTTGAATGGTTTGAATTACCACTACCACAAAATAGGGAATAGAGATCGCCTAAAAAAGGAAATAGAGAACGCCTCAGTGGCTTTCTTCTGAGGGGGTGCCCTATAAACTCTACATGTCGCCTCTTACAGGCGCTCTATATTATACTTAATATAGAGCGCCTATCTAAGATAACAGCTCTATATCACATGTATAAAATAAATAAAAAATAAGGAAAAGAGAACTGTCATCTTAGGATAGGCGCTCTATATCCACATAAATAGAGAGCGCCTATCTTAATAACAGTTCTCTTTTCCTATTTTTTTTTTAAAAAAATATAAATAATAATAATAATTCAAAACAAATTGGCAATTGCACCCCCAAACCCATCCCCATTGCTCCCTTTATAACCCACCAGCCCCCACTGCCACCATCCCCGCGACCCACACCGCCACCTACAACACACTACACAAGAAAATCGCCACACCACAACAAAGATAAACAAATATTAACACAAGCAATTATAATAAAAACTAAAATCATATCCAAGTAATAACAAAACAACAGAAATTATACACTACAAAATGTCCAAAAACAACTTATAAACTAAAATTATACATAAAAAAACATCCAAAATTCCAAAAATTAGCAACTATACAATTATGAACCTAAAAATAAAATCATATAAACAACTTAATTCTAATAAGAATATGAATCAAACAAAACAAGTAAAACTAGATTTATATTCAAACTTAAATTATAATCAGATCTAAAATTTAAAAACCTTAAAGCAAAAAGGTTTGCGATGGCTGTGGGCTTCCACGGTGGCTGAATTTTGACTCGCTGTTGTGCGTGAGAAAGTAGTTCGGTGGTGAAATGAGAAGGCTGCTAGATGATGGACTGGTGGGCGTGAGAAGCTTGGTCGGAGAACTTAACCTTAACAGTTGCTAGGTGATGGACTGGAGGGCATGAGATTCTGGGTCGACGGTTATACTTTTACAAACGTGATTTCACATCCTCAATGTTAGGAAAATGAGCCGGAGAACTGGACCTCGTTGGACAACGTCAATAGTCTCGCAAATGAGAAGAGGAGAGGGGAAGAGGAGAGAAAGAAAAATAGATCAAAGAAAAGGAGAAAAAAAAAAGAGAAGGGAGATGATATGATATTCTGATCTAAAGTAGGGGGCGGCTTTGTTATGTTTAGGGTTAGGTGATGGGCTTCAATTGGGTTATGATATTTTCTTTTTTTTTTTTTTTAAAAAAAAAAATAATACTTATAGAACGGTTACATAAGTGGGGAGATCTATATTGTGTAGGTAAAATTTGGATATATTAAATAGAGCGGTTAACTTATAAAACGCTTATCTAACATAGGCGCTCTATATAATTCTAGAGATCGCCTATGTAACTTGACAGTTATGTATTGTGTGTTGCTTATTCAGTTATTCTCTATTTTGTGGTAGTGTACTTATCATGTTTAAATAAAGGAATTGATTTGAAAAGTTTGTTGAATTAGATAAAAGGGTTTTTAAAGGAAGAGTTATTGATTTTGAAAAGTTATTAATATGAGATTTTATTCTCAAGCATTTATTAAAAGGTTGATTTTGAAAGCATGATTTAATTGGATAAAAAGGAGTTTTGATTTAACCTATTATAAAGATTTATTTTATTTAAGGAGGAATTATTGAATTATTATAAAATTAAAGCTTTACGAGCATGTTAGTAATCCCACAATGCGGATTTGGTTTGATAAGGCATTCGACTTTGTATGACCGGAACTTTCCTCAAGAATAGCCTTAAAATAGTAGGAGACTAGTTTGAGGGATGTGCACTGATAAGTGACTTTTATGTCACTTTTAGGGTATTTTATGCTTATTTTCGGTTTAGTTTCTAATAATTTAACTTAGTTTTTGGCTTTATTTCTCTCTTTTGCTTATTTTCCTTATTTGAACTTTATTTTGTGATTTTTAGTAGTTTTTAATAGTTTTTAGTTTATTTTCGTAATTTTTTTTATAATTCTTAATTTATAATGTTCTTAGTCTAGGTTCTTGTTAATATTTTTCTTCTCGTTTTCCTCCTTTTTTTTCTTCTTTTTTTCATGTTTGTTTTCTTTATTTTATTTAATTTCATTAAATTTTATTATTTCTTTTAGTTTTAGTATTTTACTTTATTTTTATTTTCATTTTATATGTCGATCTACCCTCGTTTTCGGTTTTGTTGGTTGTGTAGGATTGTGTTCGGAGGTCCGAGGTTCAAGTCAAACGTGCAGTGCTCCTCGCTCCAACACCTACTAGCTGCTGTCCCCTTTTGCTAGCCCATTATCCTACACCCCCACATATTCTAAACCTCCACCACACACTCCTCATCACTTCCCCTGCTCCATATCCTTAAACCACAAATCACCAACATCAACCACCTCCAATCACCACCTGTTGCGCCTCCTTTCACCTCCCACGCATCCATTGAATCACCCTCAATCAATTACCGCTGCCAATAGATTCTCACAGCCACTGCAGGCCACAGCAGCCGCCATTGCGCCACCAACCACCAACATCCCCTGCTTCCTCACGCAAACAACAGCCACCGCAACAACCTTTAACCACCACGCAGCACCAATTCGAGCCCCAAAACCGCCAGCCATTTCTCCCCTGCTTCACCCCACAACTCCATCTCCCCCAATTTCGCACCTCCCTAACTCAAACACCACGCACACCAGCAACCAGCAATCACCACCGTCAATCACAGCCAACACCAATCGCAACTCACAACCGCCCAAAACCGCCGTCAGCTGCCAAAACCACAGCAACAGAGCAGCCCGCAGTCCATAGCAGTGCGCACAATTCATTCAATTTTGAAACCCTTTAGAGCGGGCGCTCAGCTATTTCGAAGCGGTCGCTCTTCAGCCTTTCAATTTCCACCAATTCGAGGCAGAAGATATGAGCGGCCGCTCCAATGGGTATGAGCGGCCGCTCCGTTTTACGAGTTTATTTTTACAGAATTAATGAGCTTCAACGGTTGCTATTAAATCAAGGAAACCAACGGCCATGATTGATTATTGATTGGAGATGAATATTGATTATGGTCGTTGATAATTGATGATGGTGGATGGCGGTTGTGATTGAGGTGATGATTAGAGCAGCCAAGCTAATGGAAGAGGAGGGAATTCGTGGGTCTGACTCTATTTTGGTGGGTGTTAGGGTTTGTTCTGTTCACCTTATTTTCACTTATTTCAGGTCTTATTTTCACTTATTTCAGGTTTAATAAGTTCAGATAAGTTCAGGGTTAATAAGTTCTAAATTAACGTTCTCCTCACCTTATTTCCACTTATTATATTTATATAGAGTTATTACTAATCAAGATTGCTTTTCACTCTTTTTTTTTTGTAAAATTTTATGTGTTTTATTATCATTATTTCATATAAGAATAGAGTAATATTTGCATAAAAAATATAATTAAAGTAACGTTATACTCATAAGTTATGGTAAGACTAAATAAATTTTGCTTAAATAAAAGTCAAGCAAATCAACAAGTTTATTATCTTTGTGAAAAAAACAAAGGGAAATTAATGAGAATGAAAGTCAGATCAACAACAAAACCAAAGGAAAATTTTTACTAAATCTAAACTATAAAATAGTAGTGTTGTTAACCGTTAACTTTTTACTATTTCTAAGCTATAGAATAGTGATTAATTGCATGTTGTTAAAAGTCAAGTACACACTATTTCTAAGCTATAAAATAGTGGTTTTAGTTTCTTCATGCATCCGTTTAGTTACCATTACTAATATATATATATATATACACGCACATACTTTTTCTTATTCAACAACAAATTAGGTGTATCTTCACAAAACACCAAGAAGGTACGAGAGCTTGTTTATGAGTATTGTAGATAACTTCATTATTTTGATACTAATACACTATTTTCATACTATATTTTTCAGGTTTTGTGGAGGTAGTTTCAATAAAAAGTGTACTTGATTGACAACCAAGCTACATATGTAAGTCTATATTAGCTACTAAGTTTGAAATATGTTATACTATCTTACATTATGTTGACAATATTTTATTTCATATACAAGGACATAATTTGCTAACTTATACGAATTTCGGAATTGAGTAGTACGTGTACCTTAGATTTTAAACTATTGCTTTAGAGTGTTTGTTGTTTTGTGCATTTTTTATCTTAGCACCTATATTTGTAAGTCCCAACATCACTCATATTAGTATCTTATTGACTTCATATAGTTAATAATGCTTTGAATTTTTATATATTAGCAAAAATACAATGGCTTCTAAGGAAAGGACATCATGGAATAATGAGGATATTGAGATATTTTAGGATTTAATAAAAGAAAACAAAAAGTCAAGAGGTGGCAAGTATAATTGGGACACAATTGTATTACATTTGAATGCACAAACAGGGAAATAGTTCGAAAAGAAACAATTGGAAAACTTTTATAGTGACATTACAGGAAAATTTAAAGCTTGGAACGAACTTAAAAGTTGGACAGGAATTGGTTGGAATGAGGAAACGGGTTGCCCTATGATTGATCCAAAAGATGAGAAGTGGAAAGCATTTATAAAGGTATTTAGGTTATGAATTTTGCTTATTGTACTTATATTTTTGTTATTATTACTTGGAATAATATCAATAATTTTTTTTTAATGTATTGCCTTATAGAAACATAAGAACTCTTCAAGCTTTCTAAAGAAACCCTTGATGTTTGAGGATAAGTTGTATGATATATTTGTTGGGATGTATGCAACAAGTAACAAATCTTGGTCTCCCGTCGTTGGATGACCGACCATACAAACCAAACACAAACAACCCATGATTCTTATTCAAGATGATTCTAAGGAAGGAGCTGGGGATTCTGATGAAGAACTTAGAACCAAAGATGATGATATGGAAGATACTGAAAGGTCAGCTTACGAAAGCAGGTCCCCTCCCAAGAGCATATCTTCTAACAAACGTAAGAGTTCAGATTGCGGTGTTACCTCTAGAAAGATTGTGAAGGATGACATTGAAACTTGCATGGATTATTTAAGAAGAAACATGCAACTTGGTTCCTCTAAGACACAACCTAGACCATCTCCATCAAAATATGAAAAAATGATTTCAATATTGGAAGGAATGCCGGCAGTTAGCAATTACGGAAAGTCTTTCATTCTTCAAGTGTTGGACTTCTTACGTGATCCAGATGAAAGTGATTTGTTTTTGTCTCTTCCGGATAATGAGTTTAGAATCTTGTATTTGAAGACAAAAATCTCATTCCCAGATGATTGCTATAGGCCTAGCTTCGATGATAACTTGGATGATGATTATTAAACTGTCATAAGTCGTCTAAGATGCTTAGCACTTGTTATTTTAAAGTTTGGGTGTGTAAGTTTCATATTTTCCAATATGGAATAAGTTAAATTTTGGTAACTAATGTGTTTTTATTGTGATATGTGAAACTTTATTTTCTTATGTTTCAATGACAAGTAAGAAGAGTCATATATTATTAATTACGTATTTGTTATTTTATTTATTTTTTTTTTTTTTGAGAAATTAACTTTTATTTTGATTTGTAGAATGGACGAATCATTGGACCAAAATTGTATGATGTATATTGCCTTGCACGAGTTGAAGAGATTACTTACTCAAATAGAACAAATGCCTCTACATGTAGGGGGTGAACCTGGAAGTGAGTGGATACATAGGTTATTGTCTAGACATCCTAATTTGTGCAAAGAGCAACTAAGGGTTGATAAAGATATCTTCATAAAGCTTGTTGATGTATTAAGAGGGAAAGAACTATTATCTGATGGTGGATTTATACATGTGGAAGAGCAAGTCGGCATATGTCTATTCATGATGGCTAAAGCTGATTCATATCATGCTGATGCGGAGAGATTTCAACATTCGATATCAACCATTTCTATCTACTTCAGAGCAGTGTTGAAAGCTTTGGTTTCATTATCTTGTGATATTATTCGACCATATCAGAGTTTCAATGAATCACCACCAGAAATTAAAAACAATTCATTATATTGGCCATTTTTCAAGGTAACAATTCTAATGTATTTAGTTAGTAAAAATGTTTATCCTAACATGCTACAGTTTTTCATTCTAATATTAATAAAAAAAAAAAATCATTCTTAAGATTGTGTCGGAGCTTTAGATGGTACCCATATAGAAGTAGTTGTTGATGATGTTGGTGGTAAGCCATAAAGAGGACGTAGAGGAAACAAAACATGAAATGTCATGGGTGCGTGTTCGTTTAACATGTTATTTACTTTTCTTAATGTGGGCTTCGAAGGAAGCACATGACACGACAGTTTGGACACATTGTTTAGGTGATGTAACCAAGAAATTCCCCCATCCACCTTCAGGTACTATTTAAAGTTTAAATTTGTTGTTACTTAGATAAATATGCTACCTTATTTTTAGTGTATACTAATATATTTCTTCTGAATGATAGGAAAATACTTTTTAGTTGACTCGGCATATCCAAATACTCTTGGATATCTAAGCCCGCATATGGGCAAAGACTTGAGGTATCATTTGCCAGATTTTGAAGAAAGGGGTCCACCTATTGGAAACTTAGAGCATTATAATTATCGACATTCCTCTTTACGTTCAACAATTGAAAGATGTTTCGGCGTATTAAAGAAATAATGGAAAATCTTAAAGATGATGCCACCGATGGATGAAGCATTTCAATTGTCTATCATTGTTGCAACATTTACGCTTCACAATTTTATCCGTCTATACGAATTAGAAATTCCAATATTTCAAGAGGTTGAAGAAATGGAGACTAGAGTAGATTATAATTTGTATGATATCCAAAGGAAAAAAGCCATGAACCGTATTCGGGATAAAATAACAAAAGATATATGGAAGTCGGTTGGAGGTGTCGTAGAGGATGATACAGAAGAAGGAGATGATGAGAATGATGATGATGAAGCATTAGAAGATTAAAATTTTATTTGGTGTTATTGCAACATACTCTTTTGCTTGTTTCAGTGTTTATTTTTTTTAGTATTTAAAATTATGAAAATGCTAATATTTTCATACTTTATTGCTTTTATTTTAATATATTGTTATATATATACTCATATTACCAATATGTTTCAAGAATGACAAATAATGTCTAATAAAGACTTATAAGTGTTAATCAGGTTTAATAAGGTCAAATAAGTGAAAATAAGTGTTAATAAGGTGCAATAAGTTCAGATAAGTTCAGATAAGGGTTGATAAGTTCAGATAAGTTCAGATAAGTAAAAATCAGGTGAATAGAACATACCCTTAGTTTTGTTTTCCTTTTTATTTTCTTTTTATTATTATTAGTTTTGTTATTAAATTATTTTTTTAGTTTTATTTCTTTTTATTTTCATTATTTATTTTCCTTATTTTTATCTTGTACTGTAAGTACCCATTTTTGGGTTAATACTCTCTTAACATTTATTCAACCTAGTTTAGTTTAGTCTCATTTTTTATTTTCTCTCTCTTAGGGTTAGATTAGGAGCCTCTCTCTCTAGTTTAGGAGTAGTTTTAGTGAGAGAAAGCTTGAATTTTTTATGGAGTTTTGAGAGGTTGAAGAAGCTGTTGGTTGATTTTCTTCTCATATATTCAATGAGTCTTCCTAACTTTCTCTCATCTTTATTGCTTTCCTTTATTTCTTGTTTTTGTTTATTTGTTTATTAATTAAAGTTGTTAATTAGTTTAATAGTTTAATTTTTGCTTTAATTCTAGTTTTACCTTCCTTTTCATGTTCTTCTTTATCATGTTAGTTTAGATTTTATTCTAGGGAATTGGATGAAGATTATGTTGATGAATTGAATGATTGATTGTGATTTGTATGAAATTGATTCGGGCTGTGTACGATGCTTGATACGACTGGGTGGGCTATGTGTGTGCGGTGTGCTGCTGAAAGGCGGCATGAGGCGCACACAACAACAAGCCCGAGTGGCCTTCATGGCCTTGATGTTGCGAGCATGCCCCGTAAGGAGCATTACGCGCTTTGCGGTGCTTTTTCCTACGGGTGTGATGCTGGACACGGCCCATGGTTGTGCGCGCGACCCCTCACTAGGAACCCATGCCCCGGTGCCCAGCATACCAAGCCGAAAGGCTTGATGTTAGGCACTTTGGGGTCACTACAAGAAATAGGCCGATTTACGACGGAAGTGTTCCGACTGACACAAAAATCCGTCGTACATTGCAAAATTTCCGACAGATTTTTAATCCGTCAGAACTTTCCAATGGATTTCAAACAGTTATGACAGAATTTTAGTAGGAAAGTATATTCCGACAGAAATAAAATAATTTCCGACGGAATTTTCCGTCAAAAAGGCATCTGACTAAATTTATTTTAAAAAAAGAAAACTTCGTATAAATAGCTAACCCTAAAGCCAACCCCTCATTTCAGTTCCCCTTTCTCTCTCTTCTCTTTCCCTAAAATCGCCGCACTCCCTCTCTCTCTTCAGTATTCATCTATCTTCTCTCTTTATCTATCCTCTCTCTCTCCTCTCCTTCACTACTCCTTCTCTTCTCTTTCTCTGTCCTCTCCTCTTCGCTGTTGATTTCCGGCCAAGCTAGCCCACGAAGCATCCCCGATTTATTTTCCGACCAAGCTTCCGGCGTGTTTTTTTTATAACTAATTTATGGTTTTAGGGTCAAGTTCGACCATGGAAACGCTAGATCTAGCGTTTTCATGGTCGAATTTGGCCTTATATAACCAATTTAAAGACTAATTTCGATTGATTATTGTCGAATCGTTGTGGTAAGTGCAGTAGATCTATAATTTTTTTATCTTTTGTTTTCAATTTTTTTGTTCTGAATTTTTATCTTCTTTTTCTTTTTCTTTTTTTTTTCTTTCTTTTTCTGTTTTCATTTTTTTTTCCTGGTTTCTATTTTCATTATTTTTTTCGGGTTTCTGTTTTCATTTTTTATTATGGGTTTTTGGGTGTTGGGTTGGGATTTTAATTTTTTTTCTTTTATTTTTGTTTAATTTTTGGGTTGTGATGGTTTATTTTGGTGGTGGCGGTGGTGGTTTTAGGTGGGTGGTGGGGTGGTTGTGGGTGGTGGACTGGTTAGGGGGGCTGGTGATACGTGTTAGGGGGGCTGGTGGTGGGGGGTTAGTTAGGGGTTGGTGTAGTGGCGGTAGTCTGATGTGGGTGGTAGTGGCGGTGGTCTGATGTTGGGGTTAAGGTTTTTTTTGGTGGTTAGAGGTGGGTGATACACCGTGCCGGTGGTGGCGCGACGTGTTTTTTTTGTTTTTAATTTCATTAAAGCAGTTTCCGACGGAATTTCCGTCGGAAATATTCGACTGAATTGTAAATTCCGTCAGAAATTTCCGACCGACTTTCTGGTGTTGAAAATACTCTTTCAATGGAAAATTCCGTCGGAAAAGTATTTCCGACGTGATACGCCGTGCCGGTGGTGGCGCGACGTGTTTTTTTGTTTTTAATTTCATTAAAGCAGTTTCCGACGGAATTTCCGTCGGAAATATTCGACTGAATTGTAAATTCCGTCAGAAATTTCCGACCGACTTTCTGGTGTTGAAAATACTCTTTCAATGGAAAATTCCGTCGGAAAAGTATTTCCGACGGAATTTTCGTCAGAAGAAGACAATTTTCGTACTAAAGCTTTTCCGACAATCGGCTGCGACGGAATTTCCATCGGAAACGGGTTTTCCGACGGATTTAGGGGTGTTTCCGACAGAATTTTTCCGTCGGAATTGAACCTTTTTCTAGTAGTGGGTTTTAGGGCTATGTTAATTTTGCGTTTTGCGCTTAATCACATAATCAGTTAAACAACTTTAACTAGTTTTAATTAGGCGCGTTAATTGGGTTAAACACCTAAGTTAGTAAGTAGTTTACGCGTGTTTATGCATTGTTACTTGTTTATCATTGTAAAATGGATGGGCCATTCACATATAGTGAATGGATGAATGGAATGTATATTCTCTTACAGGTTTTATAAAATGACAACTAGTGGGGCCTGATTAGGATAGAAAATATGGATCGCGTTCCGTCATGTATTTGTAAATCTAAATACAGTCTGTGAACCGTTGAGATTTTTGTACCTTAATATTTAGATTAGTCCTAATCGTAGATACTAGTATTTGCATTATTTTGGTTCCGTCTTGAAGATGAAGGTTCTTAGAAGACGAAGCCATGAAATTGCAAGAGAAGACCCTTGAAGATTTGAAGACTCAAGGGGTCATGCTAGTTCAAGATCATTAAAGTGGACATAAATTATTTCAATGAACAAACTAGCATGTAAGATTGATTGGATAACGCAATTTCATGGGCTATAGGGGCATAGTGATGCTCAGTCAATCACTTGGATATGCATGAATGATGCATATGATCGAACTACTGACCTACTTTGAAGTTCAAGTATAGATCTTTCATATATATTAGTGGATTCCTTTGACATGAGTGGAACATTGATTCTATTCAATGATTGATTTAACTGTGTTACATTCAAACGTCTACCCGTAACTGGAGATTATAAAGGATGTTTCCTGGTTACTTCAAAAGTTGAGTGGGAGCTTTGTTGCTGCAAGATTGGATTGAGTCTACCAATTAAATTAGGGAATGTGTCATGGCCTCTTAAAAAGGGAGAATTTAGAAAATACGTGGCTGCGTTCAAATGCATTACTCAGTAATCATTTGGTTTTGTAATTCGAACTCAAATTTCAAGAAACAATTTTTAGATTAATATGATCTCGACATGCGATGCAATCATATTATCAAATCGACACACATTGACTTAAGGAATTTGAATATTGCACACTTGTCTCAGACAAGTGGGAGATTAAAGGATTTATGTCTTCGTCATGTGCAATTACTAGATATATAAATGGATCAAGTTATGGAGGTAATTAAGTACATATATTTGGGTCGTTGTTATATCATAGCTAGAGGTACTAACGATCTTTGGGCTAGTAAAATAGGCCAAAGCCCAATTGGACGGATCCTATAAGGTCACATAAAGGGCCTAGATCGAGCGCGAGAAGACGAGGCCCATGATGGGCCTCATCCCCTAGCATGGCCGGCCATATGGAGGAATAAGGAGGGTTTTGGGCTTCGTGACTTAGTCTAATTATAATAGGATTATAAATAGACTAAGTGCCTGGGGTTTACGGTAGAGCAATTCAGTGATCAGTTTGACCAAACCCTAATTAGCAAACATGAGCCCAACCCCTTTAAAACTCTCTCTCTCTCTCATGGCTCTTTCTTCCCCTCAGCGTCGATTGTGGTGGTTCGTGGTGGTGGTGATTTGTGGTGATCGGTTTAGTCCATTAAAGGTTGTGATCGCAGTTTTCCTCTTTACTCGACCAGTCTAGTATTGGTGGACGGCTTGTAAGAATCCCGTGGACTAAGTAGAGGAGAAATGCTTGGGTCTCTATTCCCTCCCTGATTTGCTAGTCGAATTGCTTCATGGAGATCACGCTTAAAAGTAGATTATGTGTCTTGTGTGTTATGCATGCAATCTTGGGATTAGGTGCTTTATGAATATGATTCATGTTTTCTGCTTTATAGTACCTATAAACTCCTACATATTAGACCCTTGATGGAGGGTACAACATCAAGTTCACTAATGAACTTACGAATCCGAACTGCCTCCTTAGCTGCTTCAGTAGTTGCCAAGTATTTGGCTTCAGTTGTAGAATCTGCAGTTGTGCTTGCTTAGCACTCTTCCAACTAAATGCTCCTCCATTTAAACAGAATACGTATCCTAACTGCGATTTGAAATCGTCTCTGTCTGTTTGGAAGCTGCGTCGGTGTAACCTTCAATAACTAATTCATCTAAGCCACCATATACCAGGAATTTATCCTTGTTCCTTTTCAGGTACTTTAAGATATTCTTGGTCGCAGTCCAATGCGCCTCTCTTGAGTCTGATTGGTATCGGCTCGTAGCACTCAAGGCATACAATACATCTGACCTAGTACATATCATGACATACATGATCGATCCAATAAGCGAAGCATATGGAATCTGATTCATCTTTTCTCGCTCATTAGGTGTCTTTGGACGCTGCTTCTTGCTTGGGGTTATGCCATGTGACATGGGTAGGTGACCTCTCTTGGCCTCCTCCATATTAAATTGTGCCAGTACCTTATCAATGTAAGTACTTTGCCTTAATCCAATCATCCTTTTAGATCTATCCCTGTAGATCTTGATGCCCAATATGTACCGTGCCTCTCCCAAGTCCTTCATTGAAAAACATTTTTCAAGTCAGGCCTTTACAGATTCCAGCATCAAAATGCTATTTCCAATGAGCAATATGTCATCGACATATAAGACTAGGAAGACGATATCACTCCCACTGACCTTCTTGTAAACACAAGACTCGTCTGGATTCTTGATAAAACCAAACTTACTGATGGCTTCATTGAATCGCAGATTCCAACTTCTGCTTGCTTTCTTTAACCCATAAATGAACTTTTTAAGCTTGCATACCTTCCCAGCATTGTTTTGGTCGTCAAAACTTTCAGGGTGTGTCATATAGGCAGTTTCTTCCGAAATTCCAATGAGGAAGGCGGTTTTGACGTCCATCTGCCATATTTCATAATTGTAATATGCAGCAATCGTTAGGATGATCTAAACGGACTTAATCATTGCCAGAGGAGAAAAGGTTTCATCATAATCAACACCGTGAATATGCTTGTAACCTTTTGCTACAAGTCTAGCTTTGTAAATGAATACATTTCCATCTTTGTCGGTTTTCAATTTGAAAATCCATTTACATCCTATAGGTGTGTAACCTTCGGGTAAATCAACCAAGTCCCAGATTTTCAAGCATGGAGTCCATTTTAGATCTCATGGCTTCTTGCCATTTAGTAGAGTCGGAGCTTGCCATAGCTTGCTTGTAGGTTGCCGGTTTGTCTCCATTCACTACTAGGATGTCTTAATTCTTGGTTAATACGACACAAAGATATCTATCAGGTTAAGACTTTGGCCTCTATGACCTACGTAGGGTAATGGACTGAGCATTTGCATTGTCGGTTTGACTTTGCACAGTTTGACCAACGTCAACAGATGCTGTTTGAGCTCTTTGACTGTCAATTTGATTTTGTTGCTCGTCCTCTTGAACTTCATCGAGTTCGATTTTCCTCTTACTTGTCATTTTGGGAAGGTGTCCCTTCTCCAAAAAGACACCATCGCGAGCAACAAACACTTTGTTCTTGGAATTGTTGTAGAAGTAATACCCATTGGTTTCTTTTGGGTAGCCCACAAAGAAACACTTGTCAGATTTAGGGTGAAGTTTGTGAGAAATAAATCTTTTGACATATGCTTCGCAACCCCAGATCTTGAGATAAGACAACCTAGGAGGTTTCTTCATCCATAATTCATATGAAATCTTTTCTACAACTTTTGACGGAGCACGGTTCAGTGTTAGTGCCGCGGTTAGAAGTGCGTGTCCCTAGAAAGAGATAGGAAGATCACTAAGACCCATTGTTGATCGTACCATGTCTAGTAAGGTTCGATTTCTCCTTTCGGATACTCCGTTCCATTGTGGAATTCCTAGTGGTGTCAATTCTGAAATTATACCATATTCTTTCAGATGGTCATCGAATTCATGGCTCAAGTATTCACCACCTCGATCTGATTGAAAGGCTTTGATTTTCTTGCCAAGCTGGTTTTCAACTTCACTCTGAAATTATTTGAATTTCTCAAATGATTTAGATATGTTCAACATAAGATAGACATATCTGTATCTACTATAGACGTCTGTGAAGGTTATAAAATATCAATGACCATTCCTTGTGGTTGTGCTCATTGGACCACATACATCAGTGTGTATTAGGCCTAGTAAGTCACCTGCCCTTTCTCCTAATTTGGGGAATGGCTGTTTTATCATCTTGCCTAATAGACCTTTGCAATTCTCAAACGATTGTAAATCGAATGAGTCAAGAATACCTTCTTGTAGAAGTTTCTTGATGTGTTTGATGTTAATGTGGCCAAGACGACAATGTCAAAAGTATGTCTCATTTGACTAAATGGTCTTAGGTTTCTTTGGTGGTATCATTAACATTATAAATTTATTTGTCTAAATAAAGCACATTTGGATGAATGTGTCATGCCATAAAACATATAAACAAGACTTTTAAAAACAATCATAGTTATAGTCTTGTGATCTAACAAGCCAACGTCCGACGCCAAAAGATCAAAATATGTTCAACAATAAAACTAAAATAAGTTCTATTTTAAGACAAACTACGCAATTACAATGTTAATGGATAAATTATCTTCTTCTTTCGCTTGTAAATGCACATCAACTTGTGAAGCTTCTTCTCACTTAGTTCCTGAAATAGGATCATATAGAGAGTCATTTATGGTATCTAATACCTTTATGAATTGCTTATATTCAAGTGATGGTTTATAAAGAAGATACCTAAGGTGAGAGCTACTTTTCCTTTCGCCTCATCTTCTAGGTATTCGCTGCATTCCCTTTTGTAGTGGCCTTGCCTACTACAATAGAAGCACCGCATCTTTTCCTTGTCTTTGAACTCCTTCTTCTTAGGCCTTAGAGAGAACCTAGTACCCTTGAAAGAATCGGCTCTACAAAGCTCTTAAACAACCTCCATTAATGAGAGTATATCTCGACTAGCCGTCAAATGCATTTTCAATGTAACATAACCAGAGTGGAGTGAGCTTAGTAGCATATGAGCCGCTTGTTCATCCTCCAATGGCTTCCCAATGAGCTCCAAGTGCTTGAAATGCCTTGTCATTCGATGTACATGAGGTTGAAGAGGCATTCCGGGTCTAAGTCTCGCATTGTAGACCTTGGTCCACACTTTAAGCTTTTCCTTAGGAAGGCAACCTTCTTCCAGGATCTTGATCTTCATGTTCATGAATGACTTGGTTAAGTTATGAACATTCAAGTCTCTTGTCTCGGAAGACATAGTGACAAGCTCCTTAAGACTATTAAGAAGCATGTCTGGAAGGTATGAGGTGAATCTCCTCTTCCAATCCTCTGGAAGGGAATTCCTCATCAAGAGTGTAACAAATCCAAGGACCAAGTCTCATGAATCTCATCACTCATGATTCCCTTGGCAAAGAATCTTGGAATGGGTGTGTTAAGAATGTACTCCATGAAACAATTCCGAAGAGTTTTCCAGAATTCTTCTTCCCATTCCTTGAAATTGGTGAAATTTAGACAAAATGCCAATTTCTCCGGGAGTTCCGGGCAAATGTAGTCGTTGTCGGTATTAGTTGAAGACATGGTTCTACAATTGAAAGAATTTAAAATGAAAAACCATTCATAATACTAAACAAGATTGAATTCATGAAAATATTTCAAACTTATTTAAGCGTCTTATTCACACATTAAATTGTCCCTATTTGGTGAGAATAAGGCGATTCCAAGATCCAAAGAATCAATGAGTGATTAAGCATTCTTTGGCTTGTCTTAACACTTATTACTCTTAAGTAAGCAACTCTTTGCTAATGGCACTAAGCCACTCTTGGTTTGATAAATCGTCACATCTAATGCTCTCATGACAATTTATCTCTTTTGCCACGACATGTTAAGACTCTATCAGTCATATCGTTCAGTCAAACCAAAATCAACATGCATACCTGGCATGCCTTATCTTCCTTGGAAAGTAGTGATGCCTCGCTTTGGCGTAGCCCATCACTATTCTCATTAGTTCGGTAAGTGTTGTTTTGGAATGATAAGTTTTACTAAATATTTTAGGGACCTAGGGTTTCTATGTTGATTGATTTAAGTGAACTTAATTAATCATCGCAATATTTCGAAATCCTAAACATGCATCTAACATATTATTCATATATATATGAGCATAAATATATATCGAAAACATAAGTAAATGATACATTTGGAAACCAGCATGACCCCTTGAGTCTTTAAGTCTTGAAGGGTCTTCTCTTGCAACTTCATGGCTTCGTCTTCTAAGAAACTCCGTCTTCAAGACATAACCAAAATAATACAACTACTAGTATCTACGATTAGGACTAATCTAAATATTAAGGTACTGCATACACCTAATTGTGTCTCCCCAAAAACCAAACCCAGTGATGAGTACTTTTCACGTCATTGAATATCAAGCAAGGTAAAATGTTGAAGAGTCTCGTGAATTCTTCTGTTTTCTAAAATGTTTTAATAAAAATAATTCATTTCTTTTTCGAAAATCATTCACTTCGTATCCTATTTATGAAAAATATCTAATCCAGTTTAGTATAGTCCATAATCAGCGTCCAATAATTGTTTATTTTGATGAGGCCTGAAAAGACCTTTCCAACGGTATATTATAAGCCCAATTCTGAGTTATAACGAGGAAGTTACGGTAAAAATACTAAATTGGGTCTAAATGAGTTTGATGTCGAGTAGCCTTAGAATCTCTTCTTTCCGGTTCCTTCGAGGAATCCCTTATTTGAATAAGTCTTTCATCCTACTCCTACTTGCTTGTGTTTTTGCTTGAAGTCTAGCTTGGGGGAATTTGATGAGTGTCATTTATGGCACTAATTTGACTTTATTTTCGATGATTTTTAGTCGTTTTTATAGCCTTCTTCATGTGTTTTTCTTTAGTTTTAGCCTTTTATTCTTTAGTTGGTTCATTCTTAGTTGTTTTTCCCTTTTTCCTACATTTTCTTAGTTTTTATCGCTATTTCTCTTTTATTTGGTTATTTTTCTTTGTTCTCAGGAGAGAGGTGGTATCCAAGCACTACTACAAAAGTTAGCAAAGAGACCCGTTGAAATATGCTTGAGAGACCTCTTCATAACGTGTCTCTATCTCAGGAGTCTCTTTGATAAAGAGACCCGTCCATAAGTGGAGGTTTGTGTATGAGAACAAAGAGACCCGTTGTAACTTATAGTGGGTCTGTTAGGTAAGTTAAGAAGTTGACAATTTAGAAGACGAAGAGACCCGTTATTTGAGGTAAGTGGTATATTTAGTGGTATCAAACAGACCTTTCATGTCAAATAACGGGTCTATTTGTTCTCTACTTTTTTAAAAAAACAAATAAAAATTATTTTTGCGATTTGCTTTTGAATTTTGAAAATTTTGTTATTTATGCTCCATAAAAGTTGCCAGAAATTTCATATATTGTAATTTAAAATTGAATATATTAAAATTTACATAAATTATTACATCAAAAAACGTAAAATTGATGGGAATGATACAAAAAGATCATCTAACATATAAAACTCCAACTTAAAACAATTAATTTACAATTATAATTACATCATTAAGGGTTGAGTACTCCATTTCCTATCTCCGTTGAGAATTTTGTGTGATCCGATGAAATCAAGCAAATATGACCAAAAAAAAAAAAGTTCATTATAGTTAAGAAACATTCTACACTAGAAAACTTACTTGAAAACACATTCAATTGTTTTAAAAAAACCACAAAAAATTGAAATCATGAATGCAATACTCTACAAGTAGGCTATTCTCAATTAAAACAAATTAACCACATATAATTTCAACAAAGCATCGACGATGATGAAGACCATTCAATAATGCAAATTTACAATATAAAGCAGGGTGTATAATTATACAAAGCCTTCAAGATGAGATCTAATAGTATGATTTACTCCTTAAATAATTTCTCACTATCCAAAAAATCTCAAAATGAAAACCCACATTAAAGGGACAAATTACCTTAAAAACTGGAGATATATTTTCACTAACACCGGCACATAAACATAGCACTGATCCGTTTCTCCCAGGCTAGGCTCTCGCGTGTCCAGAGTCCGATCAGTTCAACACTAAAACCAACAAATCTCGCTCTAACTTAGCGATTTTCTCAAACTTGAGAAATTTGATAGGAGTAAGAGCAAGCATATTGAAGATAGAGAAATACCCGTCTAGGAGTGCCACACTTCCCCATGCTTAGATTATTTGATGATTTTCAATTCAATAGAGGAAGAGGAGGAAGTGATGGCGGCAGATTCAAAGAGAGGATGAGCTAGGGTTTTAATTTGGGGTTTGGGTTTTGAAGAGAGAGCCAAGTAAACATCAATAGCTAGTAGGTGAATGAATTTAGGACACAATGAAAAAAATAGAGTATGAACTAAATAGGGGCACTCATTGTTGCAGTAAGGAACAAAGCTAAAAGACCCGTTAATAATGAGAACGGGTCTCTTATTTATCTAATATGCCAAAGCCGTGTGACCTGTTGGGTTTGGCAACAGGTATTTTATCTCTCTCATTTTGTCTTAAATACATGTAAGAGACCCGTTACAATTAATATTAGGTCTCCTATATCAAACAGACCCGTTGGTTAAATAACGGGTCATTAATTAGGGGTCACTTTTCCAAGTTTTGTAGCAATGAAGGCTCTCCATGGAATTTCCTTTGGATTAAAGATGCTCAAGATGCAAGGATGATGCTCCATTGTGGCTTACAAGGCAAGAGATGCTAGTTCCAAGACTTGGTGTCTGCGCTCTCATGTTGCGTTTGCATGAAGATGTGGTGTCGAACCCACCGTCAGCTTGTTTTGGGACTGCCATACCTAACGATGATCAATTGGAGCGCACGAATTGCATTAGTGATCGCACAGAGGAAATCCCTTGCTCTAGGGGCGCGGGCGCACATCACTTATGCGCGGGTGTGCCACCCCTGCTCCCTGTTCTGTAGCCTTCTCTTTTCGATCGCGTATTCCGAAATGAGGGCGCGCCTGTACAGGTCTTATTTGGACGTCCAACTAATTTCTCCTTAATTAGTTTTACTATATATAGATTTTCCGTCTATTTTTGGAGGGAGGTAGATTTTTAGAGAAAGAAGTTTATTTTGGGAAATTCTAGTTCTTAGATTTAGAGAGAGAAACTCTTAGATTGTAGAGAGAGAAACTTGATAATTTGAAGATTTCTACATTTGATTTCCTTCTTCTTTGAATGCAAGCGCATTTCCTTTGATTTTGATCAAAGTTTGTAAGAATCTTCTTCTCTTTAATTCAATCTTTACATTTAATTTTGATAATTTGTTGAATATTAAAGTTTATTGATTGATTTGATTGTTGATAGTTTGATTGCAATTATGATGATGATTTTGATGATTAGTCTAGTTTTGTTCTTTGTTTTCACCATGTGTAGTGAGTAGATTCTTTTCTAGGAATATGGTGAAGCATGCATAAATGATAGATCATAGCTAATTGGTGGGATTTTATTGATTTGATGCTGTAATTAAATTGGTTGATAGAAATTGTGCATGTGTTTGATTTGTTGAGGAGTAGCTAACCTTGATTTTCAAGCTAGATTGTATTGTGACTTTCCAATGACATGACACATTGATTTGGAGATTACATTTTTCGATTGAACATGATTTGTGATGTTCCTAGTTAGTCATTCGGGGAGACTCCTAGTTTGGCACCTAGGAAATAGCCTATTGAGTCCTCTTGATTGCAATTGCTATTTTCCTTGCAATGTTTGATTGATCAATCACCCATCCAATTAGCATTTCTATTGTGAGTGTATGTGGATCCTAAATCCCTAATGCTTGTGATATTGATTTTTTCGTACTTCATTAGTTGTTGAATTATAGTTTACACCAAACCATTTAATTCTCTTCGGAATAGCTTAATGAAAGACTATAGCATTTAACCCTCCATTCCTTGTGGATCGACCTCGACTTACCCTGTACTATGTCTAGGTGTAATTGAGTCTATAAGTTTTGTTGATGAGGCTTGAGCAATTAACGACGTGCTTAGATCCCCCGTCACACATAATTAATTAACAAAGAGAGAGAAAGAGGATAAGACAATCATGCCCTTGATGTGTGCTTCACTCTTTCATAGAGCTCGAATTTGAAAGCGTAGAGTCCTGCAAATGTGCAAGCCTCCGATGGCTAACACCCTCGAGACCTGAAAATCACAGAATAGGAATCGTCAAAGCATACAATGCCATTCTAAGGTCAAGGCTTGGGTGTCCAAGGGTACCATATCTCACTACAAGAAAAAGTGGAATTAGCAACTGATTTTTGCGACTACCATAATAGTTAGTCGCAGAAATAATTTTTGCGACTAAAAAGACGAGTAGTCACAAATTTTGCAACGGATTTTGCAGTAGTTGCTATGCGGTCGCTAATCAGTGACTGTTTTTTGCGACTACCATAATAAGTAGTTTCTAAAAATATTTTCGCGACTGAAATAGACGAGTAGTCGAAAAAATTGCAACCGAATTTATAATAGTTGATCAATAAGGGTGACTGAATTAAATTCGCTCTCTTTGATAAAACAATAAGGGCGAATTAAACAATTTCCCTCTTTGATAAACAATAAGGGAAAATTAAAAGAAGTTGGCGTCCTTGCTTGCACAAATAAACGAGCTTGTCCTAATGGAGTTTCGTTATGCATGAAGAATTGCATTACGAGGGGCAAGGGTGTAAATTCGCAGCCTTTTTGAATTGGTGAGTGGAATTCCACCTCAGTATCCGTTTAGCGTTTTGTTAGTGAAACAGTACCCCATTAGGCTTTTTTTTTTTGTATTTTTATCTTCGTATTAAGGACGAAGTGTATAGAATTTTTAATTTGTACTTTTATTTCTTATAGTGTTCCATTCAATTAATTCCAATCTAGTCCTCTCTCTCTCTCTCCTCCATCTTTCTGTCTCTATCTCTCTCTCTCCCTTCGTCGTCTCTATCTTCCTCTAGCCTTTGGAGATATGGAAAATCACAAACTCGCATAATCGCGCCGTTTGTGTGTGGTTGTGTTGAAGATTGGAGCATAGCAGGTGTCAAATTGAGGTAAGTAAAGTGTTTATAGAAATTATAATCTAGGGTTTAAGAAAGTTTTACAACTTGATGATTCTAATGCAATATAAATTTATCCCCAAAATTGAGTTAAGGTTTATAAAAAATTGCAAACGTTCACATTGCTGAACTTTTGATTTGATTTTCACAGTTAATTTTTTGTTATGCTGTATCAAGTTTTGGAAATCTCATTTTTTTTAATTTCACAAGAAGTGCTTTTTTTTTTTCTTTTATTTTCTTTTTTTGTTTTTTAATGTCATATACAAATTTGAGAGTATTTCTTGTTTGGCATTGCTAAGATTGTTCTATTATCTAGTATAGATAGATTAGTCTAATTCTTCTGAAAGTGAAGTCAACTCAATATAAGTACATTGATAATCAAATATTGGAATTAGACCTAACATCCTCTATGCCTTCTTTTAAGCCAACGACATCAACTTAGCTGTATGAACAATTGATAGCTAATAGGGATCGTAGACCTTTATGTTGTAATCCCCCATATTTTTAACTTCATTATAATATATTTATTTATTATTTATACAAATATTTTTATGTCGCTTTCATTGAATAAATTATTTTTATGTAAAGGTTTAAGTAAACTAATAAGTTTTTGGCCAATTTAAAAATAAATTTTAACTTAGTAGCTCAAACCACAAATTTTGATCCTAATCAAATTAGAAAACCAAGTCCCAAATAAAACCCCAAAACCCTCAAACCCTTTCTCCCTCCTTACGTAATTTTCCCCTCCTCACTTCCTCCTCCACTTCCACGAAAACAGAAGAAAAAAATTAAAAAAATTTACCACTCTGCTGCTACGCTACTGCCGACACCGCCACACCACCACTCGAGCCACCTACTGTCGTCGCCCCCCTGCTGTTAACCACTGGTTCCTCCACCTTTCTCCCTCTTCCATCTTTCTCTGTTTTCTAGCTTAAATTCCCTTAAAGTTTCAGTCTTTATTTATTTTTTTCATTTGATTATATATTTGGGATATAAAAGATTATGAATTTATGTAGAATAATATGTTTTATTTATAATACTAAATTTCAGATTTATGTATGTATAAAATTTAGGGTTTAAATCACTAGTACAAAACTAACCTCAAGTAACACCCAAAAAGTGTTACAAAAAGTGGTAAAAGTGTTATTATAGACAATAGGTAACACTTTATTGGGTGATACTTCCACCCATATTACCTAAGGTCTTATGTAACACTTTGGATAATGTATACTAACACTTTTAAAAGTGTTACTATATACCCTCTTATGTATCACTTTTTATATCATTAGTATTATTTTTAAAGTGTTACTTTTTATTTCTTATGTAACACTTACTTATTTTTAGTAACATTTTTCAATCATATAGTATCACTTTATTCGACATTATGTATCACTTTTTGCAAACTAATGTAACACCATATTAATGAATTGGTAACATTTATTATTATTATTATTATTATTATTATTATTATTAATATTATTATTATTTTTAAAATATAAAAATAGCTTTAATATATTCAACAACAAAAAATGTGAAATTAACATTATATAAAATAGACAATAATTTGAATTGAAATGATTAATTTCATAGTTCTTACAAAAAACATCCATAAATACCAATTTTTTTTTATTTTTATTTTTATTTTTTTTTTGGCTAAACAATCTAATAATCAAAATAAAAAGAAAGTGAACTTCGGTCTCTTCTAGACCTCCAATCTTTAAAAAACAGTCAGCGTGATTGTAGCAAATAGCAATAATAATAGCACGTAGCAGCAGCTAGCTAGCAAAAATAGTAGCAATACTTGTGCTAAGTGCAGCCGTAGTTGCAAGTGCGGCACTTGTCACAGTGGAAAATCCATTTTGCTGAGTTGCAACATCTATACTGGAATAAGAGACCATTTTCGTGTCCACAAACTGGGAATGAACAACTAAACTAGACTCAACACGAACAGTTTCTTCTGTGTTTGCAGCTAGCACTTTCTTCCTCTTGATTTTCTCCTGATCCTACAGAGTACAGCAGGAGCAAAATATTTGATTAATTCATTGTTAAAGGTCATCATCATGTCATATGGCTTCAAATTTTAACTGCTCATGAAAATGCACAGTTAAACCGCAATAAAATTTACTTTCTACATTCCCAAACAGCAGCATATCAAATGAATTGAAATAAGTTTAAAGCCAACTTTGGAGCACTTTAGAGGATAAAGAGTAGTTTATTCTAGTAGATGAGAACTATTTTTATAAATAAGGAAATAAGATACTAATTTAAGCATACATATGTTACTAGAGGTGTTTATTACGTAAGGAGTTCTAAATCATAAATATTAACATTGATTTGACTATAAACATTGTAGCAAAATAATATTCTTTCAACTAAACATTAAGCCTAATCTACCTTAAGTCAAACTTCAGCAGCCTACTGGTGATGAGTGTCATTTATGGCACTCATAGGGTAGTATTTTATGTTATTTCTTTCCCTTTTTCATGCTTTCTTCTCCTAATTTTGGTCCTTTTTCCTTTAGTTTCTCCTTTTCCTCTTTTCTTTATGATTCTCGTGTTTTTGTCATGTTTTCCTTTATTTGGCTCTTTTTCCCTTTTATTTCCTTCCTTTGTTTACTTGTGTAGGTATTGTGAGAATCACCTTGGCAAAGGATGCAATTCGGGACCTCAATGATCAAGCAAGGAAGAAGCATTTGTTTAGAGAGGGCTTAGAGAGGCCTTGGAGAGGCCTCGGAGAGGTCTCCAAGGCATTTGCAGCAGGCAGCGGGCGCGGGCAATCTTGCCGCGGGCGCGGGCCCAAGATGCTCAAATGTGCTAAATAGAGGCAGGAACTTGCCGCGGTTGCCCCGAGGGCTCTCCGCGGGCGCGGGCAAAATGGAGAGGCCGCTCCTTTCAGAGAGACCACGGCCCCCCTGATCAGCCTTTGGAGCAGGGGATTAGCCGCGGGCGCGGGTGTCATTGCCGCCGGCGCGGGTCCCTGATGCCGCGAGCGCGGGTACTGCCCAGATAGCCCGCGGAGGGTTCCGTACCCATTTCTCTGCGGGCGCGGGTCTATCGGGAGAGGGCGCGGGAGCTGCCGTTTTCTTCTTAGCTTATAAATAGAATTGTACTTCCTTTTTTGAATCCAACTTTTTGATAATATTTCATTAGCTTAGTTTTAGAGAGAGAATCTAGAGAGAAGTTAGAGAGAAGTTCTTGGTTTTGGATTTGTAACTCAACATTTGATTAATCAAGTTTAGATTTCTTCATTTTCAATCATCAATATTAGTGAGAATCTCTTCCTTCTTTCATCTCTTACTTACTTGCTATTTGATTTTTGCTTGATGCTTGTTTTCCTTTGGATTTGAGTTTGGTATTATTGAATACTTTGATTTCTATTAGATTTTGATATAGAATGATGATCAATGCAATTTCTAGTCATTTGTTCTTGAATTTCACCATGATTAGTGAGTAGATTAGTTGCTAGGGAAAGGGGGAAGCATGTTTGATTAATGGAATTGCTAGTTGATGCTCTTTGATTGATTGATTTGTTGCAATTAAATTGGTTGACATAGTTTTGCATGAGATTGATTAGACTAGGATTGATCACCCTATAAGATTAATCTAGATTGCATTGCAACTCTTAATGACATGAACAATTGATTTGAAGGTTGCTCTAATTGATTGAGTTTGTTTGTGATTCTTCTTGGTTTGCCTTTCATAGTGACCACTAGATTGGCCTATAAGGGATAGCACTTGAACTCTCTTGATTGCTACTATTGTTTGTCCATTGCAATACTTGAATTAGTTGATTGAGCTTTAAACTAGCATTATCATTGATCTTGCATGTGGAACCCATATCCCTAGTGTTTCGACCTTTGATTACTTGTTAAACTTGATTTAGTTCACTTTAGTACCAACCATAATCTCAATTTCGACTTCGAGTTAGCTTGACTTAGACTTTAGTTTTCATCATTGCATTCCCTTGGGATCGACCCTTAACTTGCCCTATATTCATATAAGGTTGGTTAGGAGTTTACAAATTTAGTTTGACTTGGGGAAAGGGTATATAACGACATACATTTTCCTCTTGTCAACTGGCAAAACCATAGATACAAGAATTATAGATCCATAAAAGTAAATTTGGATTAAAGCCACTTACGAAATCTTTAAAAGAAATAACAAACCAAGTCACATCAAAAGGTTATATTTCATAAAATGGATTTTGTAAGAAGGCACAAACTAATCAACTAAGGCACAAATGGGTTTTGTTAGAAGGCACAGACAAAAGAACGTTAACAAGATGCAATATAGTATTGATAAGGTCATCATTGTAAAATATCAAGGGATAATGTAATGTTGAATAACAATAACTTCTTTACCCACCAACAAACAAACATTACAACAACAACATATTTAAAAGAATTATAACGCTCTCTGATGGACTTAAAGAAGATGAACCAGAGTGACTACTTTGTCATAACCCACCTAGCAGTCTAAGCCACGGATAGTTGAATAAAGAGTAGAGACATGAGTAGGAAAGAGATTGAAAACTGAAAATAATGTATCACTATTAGTAAGAGCATAATAAAAAGCAAAACTCACAGCAAACAACATTTTTAGAGGTAAAAAATGCCTCAAATATGAACTTTCCCAGTGTAAACTATGCTAGCAAACTCTGACCCCCAAGACATATGAACAGACATTACACTTGTATGTGATCCAACTGAATGTTGCAGCTCTTGTCATACTCAACTAATTTTGCCTATCAAAAAGTAATTTTTACTCTTAGTCATTGCCGTTTATAAATTTCATATGACAACTTGAGCAATATCTTACCGCATAGGCAATAGTAATGCAGAATACAGCACAAAGACTTAGAATGTAAGCAAATTAGTTTATTAATTTTATACAATTTATATTAAGGACGAAATATTTTTTTGTTATATGACAGCAATTTAAAATTTAGTTACCGTTAGAAAAAATTTTAACTATAAAATTGTTGGTCGTTAGTTTATAATAGTTCGACGCTATTAAATCTAAAAATAACGACAAAAAGTCAAATTGTCGTAATTAAGTAACGACGAACTACTATTTTGTCGTATTAATTTAACGACAAACGTAGTTGTTAAAACCAATAACGTCGAAACCTATTACGACTAAAGCACGACGAAATAAGTATTGTCGTGAAAGGTTTTAGCGACGATTATTGAGCCTTTTTACGATAAATATTTTCGTCGTAAAAACCCCTTTTCTAGTAGTGTATGCCAATTATAATTGGAGGAATAGTGTTTGATATTCAAGCTACTATTGATACTCCGTATTGCCAAAACCAAACCTATGGCAAAGTTTGGTATGGAATTGGGTTTTTATTTTTCATTATTCTAATACTTATTCTGATTATTTGTTACTTTTGTAAGAAATTTGTGATGATTGCATTAGTTGCCACGTATTCCATGCTTCAATTTTATGGGGTTAAGATGATTAATTGGCTAATTTTCTGCCATTTAGTGATTTACCCATTTTTTTTCTAGATTTTGCTTGATTTTTTTTTTTTTTTTTTTTTTTTTTTGGGATTTTAGGTGTCTGATGAGTTTATTAGCAAGTCTAGGGTATTCAGTTATCCATACTTAGCTCTTCTTTGTCTTTCTTATCCCACCTTTTCTCATCTGCTAGATACTTATTATCGTAATAAGGAAAAAACACAATAAATATAATTGTACAAAAAAGAAAATGCAACCAAAAGATTCATAACTTAATATTAAATTAGATTCAATGTATTTCAAACCAACTACCATCAAATATAACAAGAACAAACAGGGAATATCTAAAAAAGAATTTTGTTATCTTAAACTTTAAACAAAATTAAAAAAATAAAATAAAATAAAATAAAAAACATTATTGGAGATCCTAGATCTTCAATGTTATATTGCAGCTACTCATCATGTGCCAGATTAAAATGATCCTTCCTGTGAAGGTATAGTGACATTAAGTTTTGTCACTAACATTTCCTGAAATAATTTCATTCTAGACTCAACAGATCCAATGCGACCTTTTAATTCATTGTTTTCCTCTTGTACTTGTTCATCGCGGTTTATAAGAACTTGGTTTTGTTATTTAGAGGCATTCAATTCAACTTGAAGATCTTCTCTGCTAGGTTGTGGTCCTTGAATATCTTTCAGCTTTATTCCTCCTCCATAGCCTATTACTCGATCTCGAGACTTGGATTTGAATACCTTTTGTGCTACCTGCAGATGTGATATAGATTTTATAATCATTAAAAGCTTAAAATATACATTAATATAAAAATATATGTTAAGAGGACAAAAATTTATGTACTTAATTTTGTATGCTACATAATTAGATATAACTTACATAAAAAAATATATGCCTATTAATACACATAAATTTCCATATAAGAATCACCATACTTAAATTTCTTGAGTTTTATGAGTTACATCGTGATAGATCATCGTGATGATCCAGAAGAAAAAGAAACAAAGAAGCAAGTTTCTAACCCAAACATTACAAAAACAAGGTAATTAAGGGGTACAACGCTACTAGGTACATTAGAAGAGACAAGGTTTAAGATAAATATTGTCTTACCTCTCTACATTTTTGTTCTTTATTATCTACCCTATAAATAGTTTTAATAATTGGAGTATAATTAGGATTGCATTGTCTAAAGTTTCCAGCAACAATAAGTTAGTTTGATGTGTTGAAGGAAAAAAAAAAAGGTTTATATCATTCATGCAATTTCAGTTATTTATATAAAAGGATGTTTGCAGCAAAAAAAATGACTACAACATTGATTGAAATTGAAAATTATAACACAATGATAAAAAAAAAAAATAGTACAAGCAAAGTTACCTCAATGTGGGAAAGAGATGGATCTTTTTCCATTGTTTCTTGAATTTCATTCTAAAACACAACACCAAAAAAATGTTACTTGTTTACACAGGGCAACGACATTAAGAAATCAATGGACATACCAATTTTTGTGTGGTCTCGACATTTGTAAGTTCAGTGCCTTTCTTTCGGGTCGAATAGAACACATCAACTAAAGTTGGCTTATTTCCCTTATTTGCCCCCTTTATAAAAATAAAATCATTATTTTGTAATTAATTTGATTAATATATAAATTATCAAAAGCTATAATATAATCAACTAATATAAACAATAATTCTCACCAAATCGTCCCATATAACTTGTTTGAATGGCTTGCTTCCAGCTCGAGGCATTAATTCTTTAGCATAGTAGCCCCTATTTTCTGAGTTTCTTGCACTTCGTTTCTGGAATTTTTTATTAATAAATATCGCTTACTGTAGTTTCTAGTTGTGTCAAGTCACCTTAAAATCATCCTTCATATAATCTCCTTGATAAAGCCATTTCCACTCATTCATGTCAAGCCCTTTAGGTGGCTTACCCTTGTATGCAGTTGCTAAGGTGATTTTCTTTTTAGTGACATTATATCTTAATAAATCTGACCTCCATTTTCGCCATAGCTCCTCCATATGCTCGAGAATATGATCTTTGTAAGTTTTCATATTTCCATTGGTAAATACATCCTACAAAAATAGATATACCATCATCACTTGTAAACATTGAATAATCTG
This sequence comes from Chenopodium album, assembly GCF_948465745.1. Taxonomy (NCBI): domain Eukaryota; kingdom Viridiplantae; phylum Streptophyta; class Magnoliopsida; order Caryophyllales; family Amaranthaceae; genus Chenopodium; species Chenopodium album. The sequence goes on along the minus strand of NC_137848.1, from coordinate 34,208,217 downwards.
CAAATTATTTTACATGAATATTATTGAGTTACAAAATAAAAGAGAATAATTTAGAAAATTGGAAAGATCTTATAAAGGTACTGAAGTAGGGGATTAAAAGTGCAAAGAAAACTTATGAAATAGTTAGAAAAATTAATACGATTACCGCAACTGCTGCCCACATGTGTTTATTTTCCCTTTCTCCAATATCATTCCATTTGTGCACTCTCACTGGACATATGTTAGTATTTCGCACTATAATTCCCAAAATGTCTTGCAAATACTTTGTGCTTCTTTCCCTCCACTCGATTGTTAAAGAACTCAATGTGTAGCTTCTCATTAGGTTTCAGTTTAGCTATCTCCTTACATTTGTTTCTTCCCCTCCTTTTTTCAGTATCATTCTTCTTCATAGAAGTTGATGGATCACCACTTTCAACTAAAACAATGTAATGTAAAATGTGTGAGAAGATAAAAATAGCAAGAAATCTGATTAATTCAATGCAATAATAAAATGTAAATTATAACCATGAGCATCTTCTTGCATTGTTGGGGATACTTCCATTTCATTTTCATTATCAGCCTCATGGTTGTTTTCACCTGAATCTTGACCATGATGATCATTGTTATCTTCATATCCTTGTTTATAATGCATCTCTTCATCTTCAGATTGATAATGAAGCTCATCATCATGAAAATTTTATTCCCTTGACTCAAAAGATGGCTCTTGATCTTCTCTGTTATTGCAACTTAAGTGGACCGGGGGGGCAAATAATGGATCAAAGGAAGTTATATTATCAACAGTATTGACAACAACAGAATTACTAACAGTTTTAAATTAACCAAGCGGAGATTTCCTTGACTGTAATAGAATTCTATCAGCACTTCCTTTTTGGATAGGAGAATCATTACCAACTCTAGGGTGAAGATGGGGACTTTTGGGTGAATACATATTTGCTAACCTCTTGCCACGCCCCCTTGCTAACATAAGCCGTGGTACATACTCCCTTTTAGATCTAAGCATTGATGTTTTTTTTGTAGTCCCATTCGGAGGAGCCATTATTTCCCTGCATAATAACAAGAAGACAAAAGTAGGATCAAGACAAATGAAATACACTACAATAGAAAAAAAAATAGTATCAACATGAAATGGAAAAAGGAGAAGAAAAAAGGAAGCAATAATACAAACACCAAATTGTTTTTAGAACTAATAATTAATAAAACAAGATATAGATTATTAAATAAAAAAAATTAAAGAATGAATTCAACTACAAAATTGTAAATGACAAAAAAAAAAAAAACCGTAATATAACCTTTCTATACAAACAAAGTTGGAAATCAAAGTTTAACAATGAAATAAAATTGGTAGTCATAATGAATAATAAATTAAAAAGCTTTCTAAACGTCAATTGATAAACAAATCATTCCTCTCCCCTCCTCTTTGTAGATCTTGCTTCTCTGCTACTCTTTGAATTATTTTCTACAATAATGGGATCTAAATCAGCCCGCCTTCTACATACTTCAATACTTGCACTAGTTGAGGAGGAAGCATGATATGTTGGTTTGCAATATTCACCCTGTTGATAAGAATCCCCATCAGGGTCATCACCATTGTTTTCATCGTATGAGTAGTTGCGTGGCTGAGTCTTTGATGCAATATACCAACCTTTGTTAATGTTATCAATGGCATAAAAAGCTTGTCTTGCTTGACTAGCTAAGATGAATGGTTCATTAGTTTTTAACTGCTTATTGCAATTAATACTAACAATCCCATATTCATCTTCGTTAAATCCTCTTACCTTATCAAACACATCCCGCCATTTACAACGAAATAACACCACTCTATTCCCTCCAAGGTATTGCATCTCTATTATTTGTGTCACTACTCCATAAAAATCTATGTTTTCATCTTCATCTCCTATGTTTCCAATCACATAGACCCCACTATTTTGCGTTCTTAAATTCTGGTCACGGCTTTGTATTTGAAATCTATATCCGTTCACAATGTAACCAGTAAAAGAAGTTATATATTGTGTTGGTCCACGTGACAATGAGAGGAGATTTTCCATTTTCTTGCTCTTATTAATCTCATATAATTGCGCAACCTATCAAAAAATAGTAGGAAAAATGAATAATATACTATTTTACTTATCTTAAAATCAGAATTAGTATAAATTACTTACTTCATTCTTAAACCATTGTCTAAAATTTTCACTCCATTCCTCTTCTGAGATTCCAGCATTGTTATATGGATGACCTTCAGAATACTCTCTAAAAATAAAGCAAAAATTAGTGACAGCCACAATTACTAAAGATTAATGAAAAGTGTATTAGGGCAAGGACTCTTACCGAAGGAAAGGTTGAACCTCCTCACAATTCTTTAAAATATAATCATGAGCTTGATTTAAATCATTCTTTGAAATATCTATAATGGTTTGAGCTCCTAAACCTCTACCAGGATGACTGAAAGTAGTCAACTCTTCATCATCACCATTTGCATTTTCATAATTTTGTTCAAGACAGTTAAATCTTGTTTCCACACTGTCCATATACCTAGAGCAAAGAGTCATGCACTCTTCTGCAAGATAACCCTCTACAATTGAAGCCTCTGGACGAGCCCTATTTCTTACGTAAGATTTAAGCTTATACATATATTGCTCAATAGGATACATCCATCTAAACTGAACAGGACCTCAATTCTAGCTTCATTAGCTAAATGAATAGGTAAATGCATCATCACATCATATAAGGAAGGAGGGAAAACCTTCTCTAATTTACAAAGGGTGATAGGGATTTGGGCCTCTAATTGCTTCAACTCCTCCACATTTACTACTTTAGCACATAACAAAGTAAAATACATCGATAGCTCAGTAAGTGCTTCACGTACAAGTGGAGTGAGTAGACCACGTATTGCCAAAGGCAGAAGATGTTCAAGTATTACATGACAATCATGGCTCTTTAAACCCAAAATTTTAGAATCCTTTGAGTTAACACAATAAGATATATTTGATGAAAAACCATCAGGAACTTTTAATTCTTTTAAAAAGTTGCAGAAAGTTTTCTTCTCAGAGGGAGAAAATGTAAATGGAGCAGGAGGTAGTTTAAATTTGTCCCCATCTTCTATAGGGTGCAATGTAGACCTTACCCCCATAGCTTGCAAGTCACGACGTGATTTTAAAGTGGCTTTAGTCTTCCCATGAATGTTCATAATTGTCCCAAGAATGCTATCACATATATTTTTCTCAATATGCATCATGTCTATATTGTGTCGCAATAGTTGTGCCTTCTAGTAAGGAAGCTTAAAGAAAATGCTTTTCTTATTCCAATTATCACCTTTAAGCTCATGCTTTTTTTTTTCTTCACATGTGGATCATTAGCCATACAATGTTTTCGAGATCCTCAAGTTGATGAAGAATTTCATCTATAGAGCAAGGTTTTGGAGGTAGACTACGCTCGACTTTTCCATCAAATGACTCCTTGTCCTTTCTCCATCTATGATTCATTGGCAAATAACATCGATGACCCATATAACATTCTTTGCCTCCATGAGATAGCCACTCTGAACGTGTATCCTTCTGACAACAAGGGCATGCTAAATATCCCTTTGTTCTCCACCCTGATAACATGGCATGTGCTGGAAAATCATTTATAGTCCACATTAACGCTGCATGTAGGTTAAAATGATTTTGAGCTGATGCATCAAATGTCTCAACACCATTCTCCCATAGGTCCCTCAATTCCTCAATTAGAGGCTGCAGATATATGTCAATTGCATCACCAGGTCCTTTAGGACCAGGAATGAACATTGATAATATCAAATTAGACTGTTTCAAACACAGTTCAGGTGGCAAATTATATGGAATAAGTACCACTGGCCAAATACTATATGGTGTCTTTGAATTTGCAAAGGGTTGAAAACCATCACTAGCAAGGCCTAATTTAACATTTCGAGGATCGGAAGTGTAGACACCCAAATGTGTCTCCCCAAAACCAAACCCAGTGATGAATACCTTTTGCATCGAATGATTATCGAACGAGGTGAAAGTGTGAAAGGTCAAGTGTTGCGGTTGGTTTTTGTTATTAAATTCTTTCTTTCTGTTTTCGAAAACAACTCTATTTTATGAAAACAGCCAATCCAGTTTAGTTTGGTCCACGACAAGGGTCTAATAATAGTGTAGTTGGATGGGGCTTGCAAAGAGCTTTCCAACGATATATTATAAGCCCAATTCCAATGAATAATGAGGAAGTTATGGCCAAAATACTAAACTAGGTCCGGTTTGATCTTTACATGCGGCCCAATGATCTAGGGGAAGGCCCAATGTTAGTTATTATTCCTAAAGTTATTAGAATTAATTATAGTCTTCTAGAATTCTCTAGAGGGTTCTTTTAAATCCTAATAGAATTAGAATTAATAATTAGATTTTGATAAGTTTTATTTGGAATAAAATATTATTTTATGAAAAATATGATTTCAGTTTTCATACGGACTTTACAAATCGATTTTGATTGATAAGTGGACTCCGTGTTTGAAAGCGCGTAGGAATCCAGGCTGTCGCCACGCGACAAGGTCGGTTTTGCAGCGACAAAGTGGAGTTTTATTCCTTATCAAATTCTACTTATTTCCGGACTGTTTTCTTATAAATAGGGTCCTGAACCTCCGTTTTTATTCATTCACAATCAATCATCATCAACAATTCACAATCATCAATTATCATCAATCACCTACTTCTCTAAACTCTCTCTAGCTTTTCACAAACAAAATTCCGCATTCACGAGATCTAGAAATACTTAGCCCAGTTCGAAGTTTCCTTCGCCCTAGACGTGAAAGGTTATAATTTCTTAGGGTTTGGTCCCTAATCTCTATTTCAATTATTTGATTTGATTGTTTGATTTTATATTTTCCTTGAAGTTACTAATGTGTGTATTTTGTCATTAGAAAGAGATACGAGGCATCAAAGTATGTAGTCTTATTGCTCTATTCTTGTAGAAAGCATGTTTGTTATTTATTAATTCCTAGTATCATGCTTAGGATGTTATTATTGCTTTCTAGTATCATGTTTAGGGTGCTTCCTATGCTTTCTAATATCATATCAATATCATGATAGGCCTAAAGCTTTGATTTTTATTTTTTAGTGACATGCTAGGGTTTCTTATTAATCTAAATAATATCATGCCTAGGATCTTGCTATTATATTTAAGCTTTATTATTAACATGATTATTATTGTTATAATTATTGTTATGATTATTATGATGATTGTTATGTTGCTTGATGTTTATTATTGTTATTGCTTGATCACACCTTTTATGCATGTTTAAAGGAAATTTGTACTTGTAATCACGCTTAATAAGATAATTAATAATCTTGTTTAGGGATAATATGATTATAATTCAAGTGATCGCCAATAATAGCTTTGCTTGTCCATTAATAATTCAACCAACATAGATTAAACAGGTTTAGGGTTAATCTGTTGTTTGCATGCTAGTCAGAAAGCGCACATGAATACGAGAAGAGTGAAGTAGAGGCCTATTTTATAGGGCAGGTTCAATTTCTTTTAGGTTGGATTTGTACCCTCATCCCCAAACCTTATTTGGTTCAAGATCTTTTGGAGTTGACGATCTCATGGATCGTTAAGGGGTGTAATCTTCACCTTGTGAACGGTTTACAAGTTCCTAAAACTTGTTGGCGACTCTTTTGCTCTAGCTTCCTTCCCTTTGGACGCCACCATGCTTAAGTGTATGATCACAGTGGGGTTCAAGCTTGGGGTTAATGGCTTGAAATATTCCCTACAGGAAGCAAAATCTGAAAACTCTTTGTCAAAGGTTTCCCAAGCTAATCCATCAACTGGATGTCTCATTGTACCATCTTTCTTCTTTTTACCATGATGCCATGTCATTAAAGATGCAGTCTTTGAGCACATGAATAATCGTTGGAGCCTCGGTTTTAGTGTGAAGTAACGTAGTGCCTTCTGGGGTATCTTTCTACCATTTTTCTTACACTTGTCTTCCCCATTATGTTTGTTACTTTTCCATCTTGATGCACCACATATATTGCATGAATCCAAGCTTTCATTCTCCTTCCAATATAACATGCAATCATTTACACATGCATCAATTTTCTTATAAGAAAGCCCGAGATCTTTTATGGTCTTCTTTGCCTCATAATAAGAATCTGGTAAATTTGATTCTTTTGGAAAAAGTTCCTTCTTCAAGAAATCCAAAAGCATGGAAAATGACTCATTACTCCAATGGCCAAGAATCTTAATATGAAGAAGTTTTAATAGTGCACACGTCTTAGAACTCTTACAACCTTCATAGACATGGTCTTGTGAGTCCTTCATCAAGTTATAAAATTTCTTGGTAGCCATATTTGGCTCCTCAACATCATTAACAATGGAGGAGGAACTACCATCACCATGATTATTAGGAAATAAATCCCTTAAGATATCAAACATCTCATTATGGTTTTCATTTTCTTTAACATCATCATCCCCGTCAAATTGAGTAGGCTCATTTCACCCTTCCCCGTGATGATACCAAAAGGTATACCTCCTAACAATTCCAAAGACTAATAAATGTTGCTTAATTTTTTCACGATCACCAGATTCTCTATTAACACATTTGGAACAAGGACATCGAATTGTCTCAGTTTTCAACTTTTCAAAAGCATAATCTAAAAAACTATTTACTCCTTCTTCATATGAAGGGTCATTAACATAATCTTCAATGGCCATCCAATCTTTACTAGGAGTCATTTTTACCAAGCTATTAAAGTTAAGAGAATAAATTAGCTATATAAAATCTGCAAATTCAACATAAGAATTCTATTAATACTAGTCATGTGACAACATTACCTTAGTACATATAACAAGATTTAATAATGATGCATGAAAAGGGAAAAAATAAAAAGCGTTTCAGTAATTAACTTGAAATACAAACGTGACACTACTTTAATCAAGTGTTTAAAATGTGGGGAAAAAAAGGATAGTAGAATAAGATAGATTGTCTAGATAAATAATAAGAGTATACTAGCATTTAGCTAGAACAATAACTAATATAAAGCTACTCTAATTCTACTATGATGTAACTTATGGTACACTTTAGCTTGCTCATGTAATACATTGTCTAGTCTAATTATGACTTTTTCTTTGAGTTGTATTTTATATATTACACTTATCAGATTTTGCCGTTATTGAAGTGTTATTCCTTTCATGTCCTCACTCAAACTCAATACTACTTATTTTATTATTTATTTCTTCTCTCATATCCCTTACGTTTTAATAAAATATTGACCGTACTATCTTTTCTTATAGTCTTCTATTATTTCAACTACCCCACTTACATCTTTTTTTTATTAAATTCAATTAACTTATCTAAAATTATGTGTCGCTAAAAGTGTTTTTTAAAGTGAAAGGTAGATTTCATAAATCAATAATTATCCAATTACATTAGATGAGCCAAGTCACGTAGCCTGCTATGGACATTGCCCATATGCTAGCAAAAAAATAACCTCACAGCAAGAGTCCTAATATTTTGAGATGGAAATAACAAGAGTACTAATACTCATCATAATATAGCCACAGAACAACAAGTTTTGAGAACTTCTAAGATATTGACGCCTTGTATACTTGATTTATAGCCACCATAATGAACACAATCACATGGTAACGTTGACTTTTCAATAATCTTTTCACTAATCCTATTAAATAATACACTATAATCTTTCAAATATCACAGGAACCAACTAATTAAAACCAATCAAACTAAAAACCAAGAAATTAATACATACGCAAGAAAAATTAAACTTTATCTTGAGTTGACATGTGGGATTTACATATTGAACTTAACAGAGACAAACGATGATCGGCTAAACAGGAAACTAATTATCTCAACAAACACCTAAAAAATACACAATAAAATTAAACAGAAAAATAAATAAATAAAAATTATATAGCACATGCAAGGAATTAAGGTCGAAATTTCACAGAGTAATTAAGAGAATTTACCCTTTAATTGACTTTCAAATGTAAATTCTGCGACGAATCAACGAACCCTAATTACTGATCAACTTCAACCCAATTCGCCTACAAGCAAGAATCTATTGATGACCCTTGAGAATTGTTTGAACAATTGACAGAAGCTAATTACTGGAAGCAAGCGCAAGAAATTTGATGATACTTGAATAAACTAACAATCGTAATGGGCGGTGAGTTTAAGGGGAAGAAGAAAGGAAATAAGGTTTTAATAAATTGCACCTTTTATTTTTGATAGAAGTATTTGATATTTTGATGATTACTTTGCCCGGGCTCTTATCGCGCGTTACGAAATTCACTTTTCAGCACTTGCGACAAAATATAATTTATTATTATTTTATTTATTTATCATCTACCATATTAACAACGCTTATAGAGTTATTAATTTAACCTTTTATATTTCGCATTCAACCATGTACGATCACCTGCTAAGATTGTCGTAACTAAGTGACTTACTAAGGTTATTAACGACAAAAAACTCATTTTATCGTTATTACTTTGTCATTAAATTAAAACTGCTAATTCTAGTAGTGATAGCCTTTGAATTTTGCATCTCTTTTGCCCACAAAGATCAAATTAGTTAACAAAGATTAAATTACAAGGTAAATCAAATCAGCAGTTTTTCAAAAGAAGAAAAAACAAAAATCTGAAACTCAAATAAAAACTTCGACCAATTCAAATGCATGCAACAATCAATATGAAATTAAACATGTAAATAGGCAAATTTAACATCAGATTAAGATATCATCAACAAGATTAAAGAGAGGGAATTGAAACCCTAATTTTAGCTAGCTCAAATTCTTGTTGATAATGGAAGGGAGATGGACCTGAACTAACCCTAACCTTAACTTTATGGTGAAAGCCATCGGGGATGGAGGCCAGGAGGTGATGGCAATCGCTGCCTTTGGAGGTGTAAGTCGCTGGCAAAAATTGTTGTGTACGTTTTCGAGTTGGAGGACAGATTGCGAACTTGCGACGAAGGGAGGCTATGGTGGACGAAGGCTACAGTGGAGCACTAGGAGTGAGAAGGGGAGCGGCGAATCCGATGAAGATGGGGGACAGTGAAAGCTTGAGTCTTAAGGGATAGAGAGATACGAGGGAGGATGAGAATTGTGAGGTTGTGAATTGAGGGTTCATTTTAAAAAAAAAATATTTGATAAGAATAAGAAGGAAAAAAAAAGGATTTAAATAAAAAAAATAAGATAACGTAAAATATAATAAAATTAAGTGTTATATTTCAAAAAAGAAAAAAATTAAGTGTTACAACCAAGTGCTACCTAATATCAAAGTGTTACGATAAAGTTTTACATATTATTAAAATGTTACAAAATATGTTACCTAATACCAAAATGTTACAAAAGTGTTAGTAAAAAACTAACAATCATAAATTTTTTAAAGTGTTACAAATGGGTGTTACTTAAGCCCAACTTTGTAGTAGTGAATGCTGATTTTTCATGGTTTTAGGGTTTTAAATGTGTTAATTAAGTTATCTAATTATATTATGTTTAAATTATGTTAAAACATAACTATTTTGATTATATATAAAATTTCAGATTATTCAAGTTTCAATTTTTATGTTCAAATTATGATAGTTTCATATTTTTATGCTTCTAATCTCATAAAACAATGATTGTGGGTATTTTATAATTATAGAGCCTTGAACTTTAAAATCTATTCTCAAGAATAAATTTTTAGATTTTATAATTATTATTTTGAAGCCTCTAACCATATTGAATTAGTGTATTTTTGGGTTTTAAACATATTAATCTACGATATAATGATTATTTCAAGTATACATATTTATGAGGTTGTTTTATAATCATAAAGTAAATTATTAGATTATATTCTTTACTTTAAAGTTTCTGGAATTTTATGTTATAAGCTATATTTTCATGATTTTAGCATATAAACTTATAGTGAGCTAATGAATTATTAACTTTAACTATTGGGAGTAAATTAAAGGCATTATTTCAATAGTTTAAGAGGTTTTAAAATAGTTTGGTATTGCTGTAAATTAATTTGCTTAGGTGTTGATTTAGTTATTGTTGTTTGGTTTAGCAGAGGACTTCATAGAAGGCGACTTCTAGTTTCTAAAGTGGCCAAGTGTAGGGAATATTTCAAGCCATCCCAAACTTGAGCCCCACTGTGATCATATACTTAAGCATGGTGGCGTCCAAAGGGAAGGAAGCTAGAGCGAAAGAGTCGCCAACAAGTTTTAGGAAATTGTAAACCGTTCACAAGGTGAAGGTTACACCCCTTAACGATCCATGAGATCGTCAACTCCAATAGGTCTGGAACCATGACTGGTGTTCGGGGATGAAGGTCCAAATCCAACCTAAAAGAGATTGAACCTGCCCTAAATAGGCCTCTACTTTATTCTACTCGTATTCATGTGCGCTTTCTGACTAACATGCAATCAATAGGTTTACCCTAAACCTGTTTATCTATGTTGGTTGAATTTTAATGCACGAAAAAATCTATTATTGGCGATCACTTGAATTATAACAATATTAGCCTAAACAAGATTATTAATTAGCCTAAACAAATTCCCTTTAAACATGCATAAAAGGCGTGATCAAGCAACAACAATGACATTATATATATCAAGCAACATAATAACAATCAACATCAATCATAATAATAATATTCTCAATCTCAAAGCATAATAATATTGGCAAGATCCTAAGCATGATACTAACAAGATTAATAACAAACCCTAGCATGTCACTAAACAATAAAGATCAAAGCTTTAATCCTACCATGATACTAACATGCTATTAGGAAAGAAAATAGGAAGCATCCTAGAAATCATAACTTATATTAAAAATTACCCTAAATATCATACTAAGGAAAGCATCCTAACATGATATTAGGAACCAACAAAATAATTTAAGCATGATTTCTATATCATAAGATCAATTAAACAATTAAAGTACTTACTTGGATGCCTCGTACCTCTTTCTAATAACAAAATACACACGTTATTAACTTCAAGGAAAATATAAAATTAAATAATGGAAATAGAGATTTGGGACCAAACCCTCAGAAATATCAAACCTTTCACGTCTAGGGAGAAGGCAACTTCGAACTTGGCTAGGTGTGTCTAGAACTAATGTATGAGGAATTTTGTTTGTGAAAAGTTGGTTTAGAAAGAGAGAGAGAATATCAAGAATTTCTTGATGAGAGTTGGTTGTAGATTAGAATTGATTATTAAAAACGGAGGTTTAAGGACCTATTTATAACGAAAATCAGACCGGATATGATAAAAAAGAATCAGAGTTCAAAAAGGAATAAAACACGACGCTGTCGCCGTAATAGCCCCTGTCGCCGTGCGACAAGCTTGTCGCCAGGCGACAGCCTGTGTTGCGACGCTGCAGGCAGTTTTTCCACACGTTTTCCTATTTCTGATAAAATTTAGCGTATGAGGGGTAAAATTGTAATTTTATTTAAAACGCTTCTTTTATCCTAAATAAAACTCATAAAACTCATTTATCAATGCTAATCACATTAGGATACAAAAGAACCTCCTAGGAAATTCTAGAAGACTATAATCAATCCTAATTGCATTAGGAATGATAAATCATAATGGGCCCTCCTCTAGATCATTGGGCCGCATATAAAAGTCAAACCGGGCCTAGTTTAGTATTTTGGCCATAACTTCCTCATTATTCATCGGAATTGGGCTTATAATATATCGTTGGAAAGCTCTTTTCAAACCCAATCCAACTATACCATTATTGGACCCTTGACATGGACCAAACTAAACTGAATTGGCTATTTTCATAAAATAGGTTTTTCGAAAAACATAGAGAAAGAAGAGAAATAAAAAACTAACTGCAACACTAGTCTTTCCACATTTTCACTGCATTCGATTATGATTCGACGTGAAAGGTATTCATCACTGGGTTTGGTTTTGGGGATACACTTTTGGGTATCTACAGAAGCCCCCACTTTGATTGAGTTTGGAGAAATGCAAGTTTCGAAAACGAAAGTCAAAGTAGCGATAGGGACGGAGAATGATTCAAAACGTTCTGCGATCCTAAATCATTCTTGTAATGCCGATACCTGCAAACTAACGTTATTTAAACAGATAAAAGAGTTAAGAAACGCGTATCTTGCACCGTCGAGCACACATCTCTTAAGGTACCCGATTTGTTGTGACGATCTTCCTCAAGCTAGGGGATACCGCCTGAAGACTACTACGCTTGTAACTGCCTCCAATCTCCGCTGTGATAGTATTCTGCAAGCTAGAGAACACTATCGAAGATTGCATTGCTTGAAACGATCTTCTACCGCCTTGTGACCATCTTCCGCAAGCTAGAGAACATGATCGAAGATAACTTCGCTTAAAATCACCTCTAGTTGTTTGTGACAACCCTCTGCAAGTTAGGGAACGTCGTCGACCAATGCTGCTACATCTCGAGCCTTTTCCTTGAATCATAGTGACGACCTTCCTAATCATAGCAAAAGTCGTCGAAGACCGCCTCATCACGAACCGCTCTTCTCAAATCTTGGTGACAACCTCCACAATCTTAGCGAATGTTGTCGAAGACCGCCCATCTCGTGCTATCTTCTCAAATCTCGGTGACAACCTCCACAATCTTAGCGAACACTGTCGAAGACCACCCATCTCGTGCTATCTTCTAAAATCTTAATGACAACCTCCACAATCTTAGCGAACGCTGTCGAAGACCGCCCATCTCGTGCTATCTTCTCAAATCTAAATGACAACCTCCACAATCTTAATGAACGCTATCAAAGACCGCCCATCTTGTGCTATCTTTTCCAATATTAATGACAACCTCCACAATCTTAGCGAACGCTGTCGAAGACCGCGCATCTCGTGCTATCTTCTCAAATCTTAATGACAACCTCCACAATCTTAGCGAATGCTGTCGAAGATAACTTTGCTTGAAGTCATCCTCAGTTGTCTGACAACCTTCCATATCCTAGGGAACGCTGTCGAAGATAACTTCGCTTAAAGTCATCCTCAGTTGTTACGATAATGTTCCAAAGAAAATTACTGAAGACCAACGCTTGTCGATCTTAAAGCTTGCTTGAACTTTGCTATTGCAAAAGTTTTTTGCTGTAATTTCCACGGTGCCAATACGTCGGCGCATTTTTGCTGTTTGTGAACCATTATGTCGGTGCCTTCTGCTGCTTGTGAACCATTATGTCGGTGCCTTTGTGATGAGCAAATGTTTAGGCGCTTTAAGCTAAGTGAGACGATCTTTCATTAGGTCGATCACCTATTGTGATTGAAATCGAGCCGATTACTTAATCATGTTAAATTTCTTATAGGGGATAACTAGCGTACCAAGGAACTCGAAATTGCTGCATAAGGTCCACATAGTCACTTATGAGGGCCACGCATTGTGTCGCCACACCAGCGCTCGCTGGGACTATCTGGCGCTGCGCTTTTCTTCTGTCACCAGGCAACAGCCTTGTCGTCTGGCGCTGGAGTCGGGTCTTCCCTATTTTTCCTTTGCTGCTGCTGTTCGTTGCTCGGTTTTGCTCCAAACTTTGAACTTGGTCGTTTCCTTTCAACCAAATCTGCTTAAATCTTTTGTAAATTAAAGCTCTTCATCTCTAATTTACTGATCTATGTAACTCCTCTCATTTTGGAAGAATCTCATGTGTCATATTCGTGGTTTTTCGAAAAGTTCGGGAATGTTCTTGCTTTCTGGGATGCACCTGCATTTATATTTTGGACTATAGGACTTTGCTTATCTTTCTTTGGGTTTGACCTAAGACTTAGTGTTGCTTGACTCATTGAGTTAACATGACTCAAGGTATAAACTTGACTTAATGATGACTCACTTCGTGTGACTCGTGTGTGCATAGCGTTGACTCATGAAGCTCGATATGTACATGACTCGAAATGCAGAAAACAAAAATTTCCATCATTTTTGTGGAGGGTACCGACTTTCTCCCGAAAAAGAAAGACGCAAAAAGGAAGAAGTTTTTGATGGTGCATGTTGAATGAACTTATTCAAACGTTGTTTGATACTATCTCTCAAGGTGCAAGTATTAACTCATCCTAGGCTACCTCAAACGTTGACTCAATGATGAAAGTATTTGGGTGACTTAGGCACGGAGGCTAAGCACTTCATACTTTGTGATGCAATGATGAGTGATGAGTAATTTTGTTATGACAAAGTATGCTTTAATGTTGTGTTAAGATTTCATGACAAAGGGTTCCTTAGGGAAGGACTATTTGGTCATGTATCTGTGATGCGTGTCAAAGTGATACTACAGTTAGGCTGCAAAGGCTAAGTGTTTGGAAAAAGTATTTTGAGAAGAGTCAAATGATGGTGACTCTTAGGCTAGGTAAGCTAATGATGTAAGGATCAAGCCCCCAAGTCTAGCTCTAAATGAATAGGGATGAGCATTAGAGATCCTTTGATATGATCATTGTGTGAGTGTGCGAATGTGAATATGAATGTATTTTTATTACGGCCGCACCTCGATGTGAGGTTGCCTACGTATCCGTTAGGAATCAGCCGAACCTCGCACAAGTATGTGTATTCCTTAAAGAGGTCTTTTGAGGGTTGTAACGTGGTTAGGATAAAGGTTATAGAAGAAAGGGATAAAGGCTCAAGACCCTAGATAAGCCCCCAAGGTGTGCAACCTTGCATTTGGATCCTTGTATTTTTATGCTTGAGTTTTCTCATTTTTGAATTCTCTTTTATATTTTTGCTCTCTCTTTTTTTTTTTGCTTTTGAATTTTTTATTTTGAACCTTTTTGATAAGTGTGGGCAATCCCGATCATGCGGTCTATCACTCACTTGGCATTCATGTTTCTCAGGCACGGTACCGAGCACTCAATAAGAAACGCAATCTGAGACGTGTTCATATCAAAGACATTTTCATATCAAAGACATTGGAACACTTGCCCTTTTGTACACTTTTATTGTTTTTGCTATTTTATTTATTTTGATCTTTTGAAATCACCCAAGCTTTTTAAAATTGCATAAATTTCACACTCTCCCATCCCAAGGTTAGGTAGATGTGGGTTGAAGAAAGAAAGGTCTATCGTTAGACGAGGCTCAAAGTGGTTTGTCAAGAAAGGATTTATATTTTTTTTAAAAGGGTGAAAGGTGATATGATGTGGCTACATGGGGTGCCTCAAATCATTGGTATACCTTGTGCTTAGTTCAGCGATTTTTTTTTTTTTTTGAATGCAATGCAATGCAATGATCATATGAAAGAAGAAAAAATGCTCATTTTATTTAAAAAGTGAAGGGTAGAAATCAAACTCTAAAAAATAAATCTAAGGAGGATGAAGGGTGCCTATGCTAGACTTATTGGGGAAGGGTTTGAAAAAAGAAGAAGAAAGCATGAAATCTTGGTGAGAAGCTTGCCTTGTGCATTTGTTTCATCATTACATACCCCCTTTTTTTTTTGGCAATCACTTTTTTTTTTTGTCAACTTTTTTTTTGTAGTAAGGTGAATGATGTATGAAGGAAGCATGTAAGATGAAAGTGGTGTAGAAAGTGTGAAAGAATAAAAGTGTAAGATATTTAATGTATGGAGAAGTGATGTGAAAGAATGTGGAAAGCTATAGAAATTTCTGGAATAGGACGGACCCCCAACTCAAATGACGTAAAGGACGACTCATGCATGAACCTAAGACATGGTCATGGTGTGAAAAGAGTATGTACAAAGTGTGTAAATACTTGTGAGTGTAGGTGACATGTTAAGACTTGTGTCATGACCATGTGGCTAGACTACGTGACTAGACTCAAACAAAGACTAAGCTAAGACTTCACGTATGTGTACTAAACTGGACAGGCTGTGGTATTTTAGTCATACGTTTTGATCTGTGACTCTGATTGGGATTAAACAAACGCCAGATTAAATATAAAACTCGGGGCTACAGATCCATAGCTTGTACAACACGTAATTCTTCCTAAAACTCCGGCTATGACCAAAACAAGTTGACGTTTGTGCAGTATACGGGAATAAAAATCCGGGTTGACTCAAAAGAAACTATGACTCGATTTTAGCCATATTTATTAGCCAAATTAATTTAGCAAATTCTTTTAGTTCTTGGTTAGTTATTTAAGCATATTCATAATTACAAGTCAAACCAAACGGTTAGTTTAATCACACGTAAGTATGCACAAGTAGTCAAGTAGTCACAACATGATGTAATGAGTTTGCAACCTAACCATGTCTCTAGTCAAAGAGGGTCCATGGTTATGAGTCCAGATGCACCGCGCGGAAGCCTTACCTTTGGAAGGGTTGGCGCGAGTGGATGGGACCCTGCGAGTTAAACTCGCTTCCATGGTTTGGTGAATTCAACATTCTCGGATGTACCCTTTGTCGCTAAGAGCGTTCAATCAGGTAGATGGATCATGAATTCCCAGAGGGTTACGTCCATATGTAGAACACATATGGGTTTCAGAAAAGTGAGAAAAACTCAATCAGGAAGTAGAATCGAGCCAACAGTGCTAGAACTGGTCGAAATTAGAACTCATATTTCTAGCTCGGTATTGGAAGAACGTAGCGCCAGCCAACAGAGATTGTCGCCACGATATAGCCCTGTCGCCTGGCAACAAAATTGTCGCTCGGCGACAGAGCCATATCTTCGGCGCCAGGCTCTGTTTTCTAGACGCCAGTTCCTACATCCCTCAGCAGCTTTCTGTGTTCGTAAAATTTTCCAGTTTTTCAGTTCTAGTTGTGAAAGATATTCCTCAAATTTCCTACGTGTAAAAAAATAATCCTATGTTTTTGACTCATTACGGATGGTCTTTCCAATGAGAACCTTTTTTATGCATATGACAATAATGTTAATCAAAATTACTCACATGAAATACTTGGAACTTTTCGAGTCTCATCCACTCATTCTAAATAATTGCCAAAATAAATTTTAGGAATTGAAATAGAAATCCTCCCCAGTGGAGTCGCCAAAAACTGTAGGGAATATTTCAAGCCATCCCAAACTTGAGCCCCACTGTGATCATACACTTAAGCATGGTGGCGTCCAAAGGGAAGGAAGCTAGAGCAAAAGAGTCGCCAAAAAGTTTTAGGAACTTGTAAACCGTTCACGAGGTGAAGGTTACACCCCTTAACGATCCATGACATCGTCAACTCCAATAGATCTGGAACCATGACTGGTGTTCGGGGATGAAGGTACAAATCCAACCTAAAAGAGATTGAACCTGCCCTAAATAGGCCTCTACTTTATTCTACTCGTATTCATGTGCGATTTCTGACTAACATGCAATCAATAGGTTTACCCTAAACCTGTTTATCTATGTTGGTTGAATTTTAATGCACAAACAAATCTATTATTGGCGATCACTTGAATTATAACCATATTAGCCTAAACAAGATTATTAATTATCTTATTAAGCGTGATTCCATGTACAAATTCCCTTTAAACGTGCATAAAAGGCGTGATCAAGCAACAACAATGACATTATATATATCAAGCAACATAATAACAATCAACATCAATCATAATAATAATATTCTCAATCTCAAAGCATAATAATATAAGCAAGATCCTAGGCATGATACTAACAAGATTAATAACAAACCCTAGCATGTCACTAAACAATAAAGATCAAAGCTTTATTCCTAGCATGATACTAACATGCTATTAGGAAAGAAAATAGGAAGAATCCTAGAAATCATAATTGATATTAGAAATTACCCTAAATATCATACTAAGGAAAGCATCCTAACATGATACTAGGAACCAAAAAAATAATTTAAGCATGATTTCTATATCATAAGATCAATTAAACAATTAAAGTACTTACTTGGATGCCTCGTACCTCTTTCTAATAACAAAATACACACATTAACTTCAAGGAAAATATAAAATTAAATAATGGAAATAGGGATTTGGGACCAAACCCTCAGAAATATCAAACCTTTCACGTCTAGGGCGAAGGCAACTTCGAACTTGGCTAGGTGTGTCTAGAACTAATGTATGAGGAATTTTGTTTGTGAAAAGTTGGTTTAGAAAGAGAGATAGAATATCAAGAATTTCTTGATGAGAGTTGGTTGTAGATTAGAATTGATTATTAAAAATGGAGGTTTAAGAACCCTATTTTTAACGAAAATCAGCCCGGATATGATAAAAAAGAATCAAAGTTCGAAAAGGAATAAAACACGACGTTGTCGCCGCAATAGCCCCTGTCGCCGAGCGACAGGTGTGTCGCCGCGTAACAAGCTTGTCGCCAGGCGACAGCCTGTGTTGCGGCACTGCAGGCAGTTTTTCCACACGTTTTCCTATTTCTGATAAAATTTAGCATATGAGGGGTAAAACTGTAATTTTATTTAAAACGCTTCTTTTATCCTAAATAAAACTCATAAAACTCATTTATCAATGCTAATCACATTAGGATACAAAAGAACCTCCTAGGAAATTCTAGAAGACTATAATCAATCCTAATTTCATTAGGAATGATAAATCATAATGGGCCCTCCTCTAGATCATTGGGCTGCAAATAAAAGTCAAACCGGGCCCAATTTAGTATTTTGGCCATAACTTCCTCATTATTCATCGGAATTGGGCTTAGAATATATCGTTGGAAAGCTCTTTTCAAGCCTAATCTAAATATACAATTATTGGACCCTTTCCATATACCAAACTAAACTTTATTGGCTATTTTCATAAAATAGGTTTTTCGAAAACAGAGAGAAAAAAGAGAAATAAAAAACTAACCGCAACACTAGACTTTCCACACTTTCACTTCATTTGATTATGATTTGACGTGAAAGGTATTCATCACTGGGTTTGGTTTTGGGGGGACACTTTTGGGTATCTATACCAACCAACTCGTTTATTCAAGGTACGTACAAGTTACGAAACCTTGCCTTTAGAAGCATGTTAAGGGATGTATTGAGAACTTAGTATCATGTATAGAGAAGACAGGGCTGAATTGTTTGGTTATACATTGTGATTTCCGTATTTTGTGTATTAATTTACCTTGTATGTATTGTTTATGCGTTATTTTGCAAGATGCGCTTAGAGGCAAAGGTACGTGAGTATGTGGAATGAATTATTTTATTACTCGTTCTTGATTATTGAAATAGAATGAGTAAAGAAAGAATTAAAGTCTTTCAAGACGAGGTTAAGGATTTGGAGTGCCTTATGCACTCAAGGTGTTTATACACCGAGGTGGTTAAAGGATCCACTAATAAATTTTTCTTGTCACTAATAAATCAAGAATTTAATTGGAAACATGAATTGATTGGATGATTGATATTTGATTGACTTTATTGTGTTGCAAATGAGTCATCACCAAGTCTAAACTGGTAAATCACGTAAAGTGCAAGATGAATGAGAAGTAAAACTCTAGATTTGTGCACATCTAGAGTAATGAAAATCAGGGGTTGGGGTTCACGGGGTATTAGCCGTGTACTTTTTTGGGGCCGTGTGATCTACTAGTCTCTTGTTTTCAAATGCTTTTAAAAATTATAAGGAGTTAGATGAGATTTAATACTAGCTATGGCCACGGAGTCGTGCCCGTCGCCATTGGATGTTTATTAATATTTCCGAAAGGAGGCACGGGGTTTTTCTTTTATTGATGTTCCAAATTGGAACATGGGAAGATAACCTTATCTATTGCTTAATCCAATGCTTATAATGAAATTAATAAATTGTCATTAAATAGTGAAGTGTTAGTAATGTTTACGTTGTTAATTAAATTGTGTGTCGTGAATGATTGTTAGTAGCATGCTAGGAATACTTTCTTTTTATTTCCGTAGCTTGTATGTACTCAGCGTTGCTGATTGCATGCTTTTGTGTGCTTTTCTTTGGTCATGGCTTTTGCCTTTCAATGACCCGGTTATGATCCAATTTTTACACTTGTAATATTGGGGAATAGATTAATCACAGGTATTTTCATAAAGTGGGACTTGCATCAAGTGATAGGTAATTGAGTGCATAGTTGGTTCTACTTATGATTTATTTCTCGCATAAACATTAAACATTCTCAAACTCTACTTTGATTTATATACTACTTTGTTAGTTGGGTTTTGAATAAGGGCCTTAATGGTTCCATCTTGTAAGATTTAATTTGGTTTGTAATTGGTTAGAAACTTTAATTTAATTGAACTAATTTTCCGCTGCTAAATTCAGAAATAGCCTTTAATGTTTGAACACGTGGGGGTAGCACATCAGTAATTATCTTGGATTTTGTTTAGGGTATATACAGGTTCAAAGAGAGAATTATTGGGGTGTTACATCTGTAGTGTGGTGGCTTGAAAATTTTTTAGTTTGATTTGGGGAATTTTTTTTTTTTTTTTTTTGTGTAGTCGGAAATTTCTGCAGGGTTTGTAGGTATGGAGTCATCTTCCGGAGTTGAGCTTAACAGGGGTTTTTAGATGGTATGTCATTTCTTTGATTCCACTTTCAATATTATGTAAAATAGTTATTGTTTGTTGATTTTGGTGTTGTTTTACGTGTGATTTTGATTATTTATGTAAGTTTTGGTTTAGAGAAGTTGATTCCTCATTTGATTACTGCCTTAGGAGCTAAGATTACTAGTAGTTTGATGAGTTTGTTACATGTTCTTGGTTTTAGGTTAAAAGCAAGACATGCACTTTACTGCTATGTTGTTGGTTTATCTCTGTGATTCCCATGAATTGGCTGATTAATGGTGGTGTGACGGACGGCAAGCCTAGTTTGCTTGGCAGTGGCAGGGACACTGGTGGTGGTGGTAGTAAGTGGGGGGTGATTGGTGGTCAATATTGCGTCAAATAACCGTATGATCCACCATTACTATTGAAAGGAATAGCGTCCTTTGAACAAGTGTATTATTCCGATAGGGGGTTCGGAATTATAAGGAAGCTAATTTTTCAGTAAGGTCAAGTGATCGGAATGCGTGGGTGGCAGCCACTTCCGATCAGTAATATCAAATGTCGAGCCAAAATTTAGGAATTGGCGAGACGGGAAAATGGTTCAAGTAACAAGCAAAAACCCTAGCCACGCAAAAACAAGGGAAGCACGCCAAATAGGAGCGTGCCACGTGGCAGCACACATGGCATCACGCCATGTGGCAGCGCGCCACATTGGCAGCGCGCCATGGTGGCAGCGCATGTGGCAAAGGGGCCGTGGACCCGGGTGATGGGTCATGGACACAGGTCAAAAGAAAGTGGCCCAACCGAACCCAACTTGGGGCTTAAGGTTGGGAGACGCATGGTTAGCTCACAATGCATGTGAGTTGCCTTGGGGACCAAGTGAGAAAGTGGTCCTCACCTAACCATGTGACACTTGTTACTTATTCCTTGGTTTATTTAACTAAGGGTTGAATTCATCAATCTTTCCATATGGGATCTTTTTGTGAAAAGGTCCCACATTGAAAGATGAGTGGAATTCACAAGGAAGTTTTCCTTATAAATAGCCAAGGAATGGCTTGGGATTGTTCACTTGAGTAAGAGTTGGAAAAGGCATCACTAGTAGTGAAAACCTTTGAACTCAAGAGTTGAAAAAGGCATCACCATTGTGAAAACCTTTGAACTCAATTACTCGGGTTTTGGTCGGGCCTTGCTAACTCCAAGGCATTGGACCTAGTCGGTGTTCGCGTAGTGGGTGGACTTCCGTTAGAGGTCGTCGTATTTTCGAGGCTAGCTTTCGAAGTAAGAGCCCCTCGAGGTCGGGCGAAGCACGCGTCAAAGGTATAATTATTATCTTAATCTCGTCATTAAGTTAATTATGATTATGGTTTTATTTATTGCGAGTGCAGTCTTGTTTTTGGTTTTGTTTCCGCGGTGAGTCGGTCTCACCAAACCCCAACAACTATTACCACTATATAGGGTCGATGAAGTTGAGGAAATCATTGTGGAAGAAGATTTTGGTTTCTTGGCTGGTGTAGACACCTAATTGTGTCTCCCCAAAAAACCAAACTCAGTGATGAATATCTTTCATGTCATTGATTATCGAACGTAGTGAAAGTGTGAAAAGTCTTGTGATGCGGTTGTTTTAATATGAAAATATCTTTCTTTCTGTTTTTGAAATGTACTTTGTTTATGAAAATTTCCAATCCAATTTAGTTTGTTCCATGATAAGGGTCTAATAATGGTGTAGTTGGATTGAGCTCGAAAAGAGCTTTCCAACGATATATTATAAGCCCAATTCCGATGAATAATGAGGAAGTTATCGCCAAAATACAAAGTTGGGCCCGAAACAAGTTTTATATACGGCCCAATGATATGGTAGAGGGCCCATTAATTATTATTCCTAAAGTCATTAGGATTGACTTTAATCTTCTAGAATAATCTAGAAGGTTATTTTGAGTTCTAATGGGATTAGGATTAATAATTATATTTTTAGAAAATAAAGAATTTTATTTGGATTAAAACAAGTGTTTTCAAAAGATTAAATCTGATTTTAAAAGATAAGTACGGACTTTAATTAATCTAATTTAATTAGAATAAGGATTCTGTACAGATTTTAGAAAACGCGTTCTCCATCGCAAAACGACATAACCATCGCGCCGCGACAAAGCTGTCGCACCGTGCTGGACCCTGTCGCACCGCGACAGAAGTAGTTTTATCCAAATTGGATTCGGTCTTTTTCTGATCGTTTCCGAACTATTTTTCTTATAAATAGGGTCGTATTTCCCCATTTTCAATCAACAATCATCTAATTCTATTCTCTTCTCTCTGTTAAGCAATAGTTTATTCTTTCTCTCTCTTTTTGTAGCCTAGCCTTCTTATAAACACAATACTGCATTCACGAGTTCTAGACACACCTAGCCAAGCTCGAAGTTGCCTTCGCCCTAGACGTGAAAGGTTGATGATTTCTTAGGGTTTGATCCCCAATCCCTATTTCAATTATTTAAATTAATTGTTTGATTTAATATTTTCCTTGAAGTTACTAACGTGTGTATTTTGTTATTAGAAAGAGGCACAAGGCAACAAAGTAAGTTGTTTTAATTGCTCTATATCTTTAGAAAGTATGTTTAGCTTGATTTAATTCCTAGTATCATGTTAGGATGCTTTTATTGATTTCTAGTATCATGTTTAGGTTGCTTCCGATTTCTTCTATCATGTAAGTATCATGTTTGGAATAAAGCTTTGATTTTTATTGTTTTGTGACATGATAGGATTTGTTATTAATCTTGTTAGTATCATGCCTAGGATCTTGCTAATATTATGCTTTATTGAGATTGATTATTATTATGATGATGATGATTTGTTGCTATGTTGCTTAATATTATTGTTATTGCTTGATCACGCCCTCTCTTGCAAGATTAAAGGGAATTTGTACTTGTAATCACGTTTAATAAGATAATTAATAATCTTGTTTAGGCTAATGTGATTTTAATTTAAGTGATCGCCAATAATAGATTTGTTTGTGCATTAATATTAAATCAACATAGATTAAATAGGTTTAGGGTTAACCTAATGATTATATGTTAGTTAGAAAGCGCACATGAATATGAGAAGAATACTATAGAGGCCTACTTTTAGGGCAAGTTCAATCTCTTTTAGGTTGGATTTGTACCTTCATCCCCGAATATCCAGTCATGGTTCCAGACTACTATGGAGTTAGCGGTCTCATGGATCGTGAAGGGGTGTAACCTTCGCCCTGTGAAAGGTTTACAAATTCCTAAAACTTGTTGGCGACTCTTTTACTCTAGCCTCCTTCCCTTTGGACGCCACCATACTTAAGTGTATGATCACAGTGGGGCTCAAGTGTGGGATGCTTGAAGTATTCCCTATAGTTTTTAGCGACTCCACTAGGGAGGAATTCTATTTTAATTCCTAAAATTTATTTTGGCAATAATTTAGAATGAGTGGATGAGATTTGAAAAGTTCTAAGTATTCATGTGCGTAATTTTGATTGACATTATTGGCATAAGCATAAAAAGGTCTTCATTGGATAGACCATCCTTAATGCGTCAAAAACATAGGCTTTTTACACGTAGGAAATTTGGGAAATATCTTTCACAACTAGAATCGAAATAACACTATGAAAAACTAGAAAATTCTAAGAACAGAAAGCTGCTGAGGCATGTAGGAACTGGCGCTGAGAAAACAGTGCCCGTCGCAGTGCGACAGCAATGTCGCGTGACGAAAGGGTCATCGTCTCGCAACAGGCCCTGTTGTCTCATGCTTTGTATATAAGTTTCACCTTGACCATGTCTTGAGAGTCTTTTGTGTGCGTGTTTTTCCGTCATTTTTTTAGGGGGGTAATTCGAATATTAATCCTCCAAACATAACCATTTTTTTTGAACCCCAATACTTGATTCCCAAAAATATGCACCCTATTTTTGCTTCATGCACCCTATTTTTGCTTTGCCTTTTAAAACCAATAAAGTCAAAGTCAATTCGAGTTAAGTCATTAAAACAAAAATGGTTTAATTTACAACTCTTAGTCTAGAAAGGAAGGACGATTAATCAAGGACAATGCTTTCGTTCAAGTCTCACTCTTTGATAAACCGATTCGACAAAAGAGAAAAGCTAAGAAAATGGCAACTCAGGAAGAAGTCAATGAGCTTAGGCAAAACCTTGCTAATCTGACTGAGATGATGAATACCATTGCTCTTCAAGTGAATGACCCTGCATAACAACAACAGATGGAGCGAATGGAGGAAAGCTTGAGCAAGCTCTCCGATGACTATAAGTTCTGGGGGTTTTAGCTTACAAGGGGTCTCAGTGGACAAGGAACTTCTTCCGCAGAAGCTCAATGCCAATGACATCCCTAGGTTCAAGCCAACTGACAACCCCTACTTCCACTTAAGAGCCTTTGAAACTATAATGAATATTAAGGGGATTGATAGGAAGGTTTTCCACTCTTTGTTCTCACTATCTCTAGAAACCGTTTGTCAATAATGGTTCTTTTCCCTTGAAAAAGAGAAGACATCTTCTTGGGACGGCATACTAAACGCTTTCATAGATAAATACAAATGCAATGTTCAAGTCGAAACTGACCATAGAGAACTTGAGATGTTGAAGAAAAAAGAGAATGAAGGTTTTACTTCTTTCTTTAATAAGTGCAGGGAAACTTCCGCTAAAATGGTTGAGGTGCCCACTGAGAAAGAATCTGTAAGGATTTTCATCAAGAACCTCCAAGAAAAGTACTCTAAACATCTCAAATATCAAGGCAACTTAAACACTTTCAAGGCCGTCTATGACATAGTTTTTAATATTGAAGACGACCTTGCAAAGAAAAAAGCTGGTAACAACTCTAACAGTGGCTGGAAAGGAAAGAAGAATGATAATCCTTCTTCTTCCAAAACTACCCACTCAAACAACGTTAGCACCTTTAATCTGAATGAGGTCCTAGCTATGAACAATCAAGGACAAAAGAAGCCATTTAGGAGAAACTTCACACCTATTGGCATGAGTTATGACACTGCATTTGATCGCCTTCATGCAAAGGGTCTAATAACTCCTATTGGACCATTTGGGGATCCACCAGTCGAAAAGAGGACAGCTAGCTGGAACCCCAATGCACATTGCAAGTACCATCAAGGCAGGGGCCATCTTACCGAAAATTGTTGGAAGCTAAAGGAAGTTATTCAAGATCTCATCGATAATAACAAACTTTCATTGCCTCCTGCAAGTAAGAAGCCAAGTATTAATAGTGCTCCACTTTTAGATTCCTTGGCTATTTCTGATGAGGAAAATCATGTTGATCCAACATCCCTCATTAAACCGGTTGAAGAAATTCATGCCATCAAAGAAGAGGACGAAATCTTTTTCAATGCCAAGAAACATACTATAGGTGAACAGCCTGCCAGTAAAGAAGAGGTATGGCACCTCATAAACACAATGAAAGAAGCAATTGATATATGTCGCGTGACCCTCGACCATGTAAAAATGGTTCAAAGTAAGCACGATATGGAGAAGATGACAGCTACTAAGACTAATGAAAGAAAACCCTTTTCTCTTCAAGTAGTCGAAAAACCCAAAAGGAGCAATAAAACTTATACTCCAATTGGGACCTCTTATGCAAATATGTTTCAAAAGCTCTTCGAGAGTGTGAATATTAAACCTCTTGAGCCAAGACCTTTTGAATCACTAAAAGGAGAGAAAGATTCTATTGTCCATACCATCAATCAGGAGGACATACCATTGAACGTTGCTTTAAGTTCAAGGATCTAATCCAAGGACGAATTGATAACAAGAAGTTGGTTAAAATAAGTCCAAAAAAAGATGCTAGTATTATGGAGTTTGGGATAGTGATGATGAGGATGTCTACCTTAAAGATTTGTAAGAAACCCCACTTTCTATAATCTATCCAGTAGATGACATTTGGGATGAAGAAGACTCACCCATAGATGTCCTTACGAGATCAGGGAGAATGCAACCTCGCATTACAACACAACCTATTCCTACTACCCAACAAGTTCCCATACCAATCATAAAAGACAATAATGTTGTCAAACAACTCAAGAAGATTAAGGTCGAGATGAACGTGTGGAAACTAGTAGCCACATCCTGCGAACATGGAGTCGCAGTAATTGATGCTTTGGATAAAGTAGGAATAGACTCAGAAACCACTCCTGAGGGTTTGGCTAACTTCCTTTCGAGTGATCTTCCAAGTCCCATCAACCTAATCACTTTTTCTGAAAAGGATCTACCTCTAGAAGGTGAAAAACATAATAAGGCTCTAAACCTCACAGTAATCTGCAAGAGAATGAATGTCCCAATGACTCTTGTAGATAACGGGTTAGCAATCAATGTTTGCCCACTTTGAACTGCGAGGATGTTAGGAATAAGAGACGAAGATTTGTCTCCATCTACACAAGGAATAAGGAATAAGGGCTTATAACAACACTCGTCGCCAAGCTCTTGGGACTATCACTATGAATGTCATGGTAGGAGTCATTGAACATGCTACTACTTTCCAAGTGGTAGATATCAAAGCTTCTTTCAACTTGTTGTTGGGACGCCCTTGTCTTCATGACCTTAAGGTTGTTCCTTCATCCCTTCATCAACAAGTGAAGGCCATAGTTGGAGGAATTCCTGTCACAAACGATGCTTCTTCAATGAGAATTAAGGCAATCAATAAGCCTATTATAAATGTGGAGCACGATGAAAACGATAAAGACTTATGGGGCTTTAACGCAGAACAAGTCTCCTTTATCGACGAAGATGAAAAGACCCCTTTTCACTATGACCTCCATTCAAACATGATAGTTAATAGTATACTCCGAAAGCAAGGACACTTTCCTGGAATGACTCTAGGAAAGAAGAAAGGAGTAGCAACACAAATGGATCGCCTGGCCTTCCTAAATTAGATACTTTTGGACTTGGTTTCGAACCGACTCCGAAAGACTATAAGCAAGCCCGGGAAAAGATTAATGCACGGAGGAATGCTCGTACTCAAAAGAAAGCAATCCTAATGGACAAATATCCTCTCACTCTAAATGGTCAATTCATAAGAGAGGGTGAGGACTTCCCATGATACGAATTTCCAGAGCCATTTGTCAAAAATGGGATAAGACAACTTGGGTTCGAAATCTTCTTGGATTGCAATTTCTTGGATGATATCCCAATTCCTATCCATAAGGAGAAAGCACCTCCATGCTTTGACATTAATGTCATGGGATTACTCTTTAGCTACGAGAAAAATGAGTCTAAGCGTATTGACGATAATTCCGCGCTTATCCAAACAGCCTTGCAAAGCGAAGACTTTGATCCCATAAACCTCATTACTCCAGCAGAAGGATTAGTTCAAGGATGGCGAAAGACTGTGAAGGTGACTACACCAAGTGGAAGAAATATCTCCATAACAACAGGACAAGGACCAATGTTCGACGAGTCTGAATCATCTGAGTCTGAGTCTGAGTCTAAATTCAATTCTCTCGTAGTCGAGTCCTCTAAACAATCTGTAGTAGCATCTCCTTCTCTCCCTTCTACTTCAAAGTCTACTCCTAGGATAGTTAGTAGTCAAGTCCCAACAGGCATTTCCTTATTTGATGTAATGATTTCTGAATTCAATAACATGTCTTCTTCCGCTTACTACTCGTGTCATTCCCTTAATCAAGATGATGAGCATTGCTTAACTAACAATGAAAGTGACAAAGATATAATTAAGGCAATGGAAACACTTGAGAATAAAACACTAGTAACTAAAGATACTAAAATGGTTGATATCTCAAAAGATCCAACCATTAAAAGAGAAGTTAAAATTGGTCTAACTCTCAATAAAGAAGAAAGAACCGATTTAACAAATCTAGTAAAAGAATTCATAGATGTGTTCGCTTGGTCATACGAAGATATGCCAGGAATAAATAAAGAAATAGCTCAACACACAATACCACATTTCGGGAATGAAACCAATAAAACAAAAGTTACGTCGAATGAAACTCGACATAGCTCTTAAAATAAAAGAAGAAATTCAAAAACAAATAACAGCAGGTTTTATAAAGTTATCCAAATACCCCGAATGGGTCGCAGATGTAGTACCAGTTCCTAAGAAAGACGGAAGGGTAAGAATGTGTGTCGACTACAGAGATCTAAATAAGGCAAGTCCAAAGGATGACTTCCCTTTACCACACATCGATATTTTGGTAGATAATTCAGCAAATCACGCACTTCTCTCATTTATGGATGGGTACATAGGGTACAACCAGATTCTCATGGCAGAAGAAGACATGGAAAAGAATACATTCATAACACCGTGGGGCACTTACTGTTACACGGTAATGCCATTCAGGTTGAAAAATGCGGGTGCCACTTACCAAAGAACAGCGACTGCATTACTCCACGACATGATGCACAAAGAGGTAGAAGTCTATGTACAACATGTAGCCTTAAGAAAATTCTTCGAAAGGCTAATGAAGTACAACATGAGACTAAACCCAACCAAGTGCACTTTTGGAGTCACCTCAGGAAAACTCTTGGGCTATGTCATTAGCTCTAGAGGAATAGAGATAGACTCAACTAAGATTAAAGCAATAATGTCAATGCCGCCGCCCAAAACCGAGAAACAAATTCGAGGATTCATTGGCCGGTTGCAATACATAAGTAGGTTCATATCCAAGCTAACCATGATATGTGAACCAATATTCAAGAAACTTAAAAAGAATTTGCTAGTAATATGGGATGGTGAGTGCCAAAAAGCCTTTGAAAAGATCAAAGCCTATCTCGCTAATTCCCCCGTATTAGCACCAACGCTTCTAGGAATTCCTCTTCGATTATACCTAACAGTCACTAAAGAGACAATGAGAGCTATGCTTACGCAAGAAGTAGAAGGTAAAGAGAACGCCATCTACAACTTAAGTAAAAAGATGCTCAAGTATGAAGTACGCTACACACCACTTGAGAAATTGTGCCTCGCACTAGTGTGGGCCACAACAAAGTTAAGACATTACATGCTCGTTCATACAATCTATGTGGTATCTCGAATGGATCCACTAAAATATCTCTTCGAGAAATCTACACTTAACGGGCGAATATTGAGATGGATAGTCAACTTAGCCCAATTTGATGTAAGGTTTATGCCTCAAAAGGCTATCAAAGGATCAGTGGTCTCGGACTTCTTAGTAGATTTCCCAGTTGAAGATTCGACACCAATGCATGAAAATGATTTTCCAAACGAAGACTTCATGCTTACGGAAGATGATACTTGGACATTATTAGTATTATTAGTATCACCTAAAGAAGAACACGTACCAATCTCCATAAAGTTAGACTTCGACGTTACCAACAATGCTGCGGAATATGAAGTATGTGTGGTAGGCCTTGAAACTGCTTTGGCATTAGGAGTAAAGAAACTTTGAATATTCATAGACTCTTCTTTAATCATCAATCAGATTTCCAAAAGATGGAAAGTAAGGAGTGAAAGCCTAGGTCCTTATCAAACATACCTGGAAACTCTTACTGATCAACTCGAAAAGGTGGAATACACATATCTACCAAGGGAAGAAAATCAATTTGCTGATGCCTTGGCAAGAACAGCCTCAATGGTTAGAATTCTTAAGGAAATTGAGCAAATGCCTCTAACAATAGAGAAAAGGCATAAACCAGCTTACATCCAAGCTATAGAAGATGATGAGGTAGTTCACGAACAAGAAGAAGAGGAAGAACCTTGGTATACTAACATCCTCAACTATGTCACCAAAGGAGAATATCCACTTCACGCTGACAAGAGAGCAAAACAAGCATTAAAACTTTTGGCTTCCCAATATGTGCTCATTACACAAAAGGGTACCTAAAGGTAGAGCTCTCCTATGCGTTAAAAAAAAGGAAGCCCAAAGGGCAATGAGAATAATCCACGAAGGAGAATATGGAACTCATATAAATGGCAAAATGCTAGTCCAAAAGATAATGCACCATGGATATTATTGGACTACCATGAATAGGGATTGCCATCAATATGTAAAAAGGTGCCCTAAATGTCAAATATATGCTAATCTACAACATGTTCCTCCATCACTCCTTTACACCTATACATCACCATAGCCATTCTCAACATGGAGTATAGACATTATCGGAAAAATCACCCCTCCTAGGACAGGAGGCCATGAATACATCCTAATAGTTATTGACTACTTCACAAAATGGGTTGAAGCAGCATCATATGCAAAACTCACCGCAAAACATGTAGCACTCTTTATCAAAAGAAACATAATATGTCGGTATAGAGTCCACATGAAATGATAAGTGACAATAGAACTCACTTTCAAGCGGAATGTGAAGAATTGCTTCAAAACTATGGTATTCAACATCATTATTCTTCCCTATATAGGCCTCAAGCAAACGGTTCAGTAGAGGCAGCCAATAAGAATTTAAAGACTATCATCGAAAAAATGACAGAAAATTACAAGGATTGGCCTGATAAACTCCATTTTGCTCTTTGGGTTTATCGCACGTCAATTTGCTCATCCACAGGAAATACGCCATTCTCTTTAGTCTATGGGATGGATGACGTACAACCTGTAGAGTTAGAAATACCTTCCCTAAACATCGCGTTGGAGAGTAAACTCGATGAAGTCGAATAGACTAGAGCAAGATATGAGGAGCTAATTCTACTCGATGAAAAACGACTAGAAGCTCTATATCATATTCAATGCAATCAAACTCGCATGGCTAGACACTTTAATAAGAAGGTCAAGATAAGAAACATCAAAGTAGGAGACTTAGTGTTAAAAGCATTAAGGAAAAATATTCTAAACCCAAGAGGCAAATTTAGGCCTAATTGGTCCGGACCATACATTGTCAAAATTATCCTATCAGGAAGCACCGCAAAACTAACTAATATGGATGGTAATGAATTCTCAAATATAACGAATCTTGACCAACTTAAGAAGTTCTACCCGTGACAATTTGAGTAATATACTCAAGAGAGCTACGTTTGGCCTGATTCCTTAGGAAAGGGTACGTAGGCAACCCTTTACAGGGTGTGGCCACTTTAATTTTTATAAATCTCGCATCCCCACATCAGTTCGCCAACACAGAACAAGCGGCGCGCAGAATTCAAGTCCAGCGCAGCACGACAACATCTGTCGCTCAATGACAGGATGCATCGCATCGCGATAGGATCGTCGCGCTATGACAAATTCAAAATTCCAGCGCCAATATTTCTTCATTGATGGGGGAATTTCAGTGTATTTCGAGAATTTTTTACTTTCGTACTCGAATAATTTTCAAAATTAATTCAAGTCGTTTTCATTGCTTTAATAAATAGTTCAATGTAAAAAAGTCAATTTAATTTAAAAAGATGAAAATTGCATTAATAAAAGTAAAAATACATTATTGATGAAATTAAAAATAAAGGCTTAAAAATAAAATTGACTTGAAAATAAAATTTGAGTAATAAACTGATAGTAAAAGCAATGCTCTAATCTATCTTCTCTTTTCTGGCCCTTTTTTAATTCTTCTCCGTCTCTTCTTCATCATCCATCTCTTTCACCAATAGGGATCCCTTAGAAGATCTGCACACAATTTTAGTGTTAATAGTTTCTCCAATAGCCATTACACCATGTTTCTTTTCAACCCATATTTTTTTTTTCTGTACGTCAGATTTCTTTTCTACTTGCAATTGGTATTAATTTTCTTCTTAGGCATAGCAAGGGTCTAAAATTCAACTCTTTCACCTAGGTTCCTTAGGAGGAATTTTCTTATCTCCTAGGCGGTCTTTCACATTGGTCTTGCTTATCTTTCGGACTATGTTCTTGTCCTTTTGAGATCTACCAACTAACCATTGCTTCACATCCCTAGATAAAGAAGGAGGAACCTTTTGAGTAACAACTTCCCAAAAAGGTCTAGCACACCAATAATCATCAAAATTCTCTGTCTTGTGAAACTGGAAATTCATAAGGGAGACGAAGATCTTTGGAGGGAATGGTTTGAGCAAGTCCATATTATCTTTTCACTCTAGAAGGGTAATAAAAGGTCAACTTGGATAGACTAGGAAGACGACAAAAAGGTTGGTTATTGACACCAACCATCTTCTCACCAAGGAATAACCCATTTGATAGCAAAGTCGCGAGTTTCAAAGATTCTACTCCACTCCCGGCGGCCCATCTTTATGGAGAAGCGCTTCTTCCTCCTTACAAAGCAATTTGGTGTATATTTTTCAATATTGTCAGGAGGGCTGATTAATTCAAGCCTCTCCATTAGCCATATCTGCATAAATTCAATGCAAATAATTAGTATTACTATACAAAGTTAAATATTTTTTATTTCTGTAATTAAAAGTATTAACTTTCTACCTGTAATAATATGGGAGAACCTTAAAGAGGTGCTTTCGGATTCCTTTTCAATTCATCCAAACTAAGTATAGTTTCTCCAACAATTAATGGCATTGGATTTCTCCCCGATTCAATTTACTCCATGACAGACACTAATATTGCTTGGCCCTCACGGATATTACCACTAGTGAGGAGATATTGGCTAAACATGCAAAAGAGGAAAGCCCTCCTCTTATAAACATGAAAACACTCCGAGCGTGGTCTATCAAAGTAAAAACATGCAATTTCTTTCAAATTAACTATGTTCCCATGCACTATATCTTAAAAGTCCCTATCCCTAAGTGTAAGGAAACGCTCAAAATCTTTATAATAATATTCTCTCACCTTAGGAATTACCGCAAGATCTAAAGAAGGGAAGCTAAGAATGGCACCAAATTCTTCTGGTAAAGGACAAATTTCATCATGACCTAATCTAAAGCAATGAATGTCTGAATCCCAATACTCTAAAGCG
Organism: Chenopodium album; assembly: GCF_948465745.1. Taxonomy (NCBI): domain Eukaryota; kingdom Viridiplantae; phylum Streptophyta; class Magnoliopsida; order Caryophyllales; family Amaranthaceae; genus Chenopodium; species Chenopodium album. Next base: position 34,175,082 of record NC_137848.1, on the reverse strand, counting down.
ATATGAACAAAGTCTATGTCAAGATCTACCCCCTTAATTCCATACAAACCCCCCGAGTGGAAAACGTCAAGCTCTATCCTCTCTTTAGCAGTCAAAGACCGACACCACTCACGAGTAAAATTGATAAAACTCTTAGACATGAAAGAAAATTAAAGCTGAGATTATTTTTTCAGTTCGGATTATACCAAAATCGACATGGGGGCTATTTATAAACAGAACTGATGCAAACCGAATCCCAAAAGGATTCGAAAAAAATAAAACAAGCGCCGTGACAAGGATGTCGCGTCGCGACAGCTTAATTTTTCCCGCGTCGAGACAACCGTCATGTTGACCGCGTTTTTTCCAATTTTGATTCAGATTTATACTTTGACTTTACGGTTTTACCTTCTCAAAAGCCTTATCCAACCATATCAAACATTATTTTTGGCAAATTCATTCCAAACACTTATCCCATATTTGATTATTTTGAGCTTAATTAAATTTAATCTTATTTTTAGTCAATCTCAATTTTATTTTTTCATTTTTTCTTTTGGGGGAGAAAGTCGGATACCCTCCATTAATAATAATAAAAAGGACGAAAATTTTTGCGCAGTAAATTAGTCACAATTTTTTTCACACACTCACATACACATAAAATGAAAAATAAAAGTGCAAAAGATAAAATAGACATAGTAATCATAGGATATATATACAATATGTCTAACATAAGTGTTGAGTCATATAACACAAATAAGTAAAGTCCTACAAAGTCAAATAAATAAAAAAATACAGGTACAACTATGATGGTGAAGGACGCAACTCTAGAGAAACTCCAAATGTATTAAAAAACTGGACAGTCCGAGGAGATCCCTCACCGGCATCAGTATCACTAATGGTCGGAAGCGAAAGAGTAGGGCCAGCCCATCCTAGCTCTCCCTGCTGAAGTCCCGGCTGCTGTGGCTGCTGCGAGGATGACCCAACCTCGTACGTCCCACCACCCACGAAAGGAGCTGATGTCGTGCCCCCTTGGCCACTCGGCCTCCTCGATGCACTCTTAGAAGAAGACCCAAAACCCTCCAGTATTGTAGTGTGGTTCGACTCTGCTCGACCATCTTGGTTCCCAGCCAAAATACGTTAACGCCTCGAGCCGGATCAAGATCTCTCGCTCTAATCCTCAGGTCTTGTACGAGTGCGTGTCGGAGGAATAGGCTGAAATAGAAAAACAAATCAAGTCAAGCATGGGAAAATAAGCAAATAGAGTAAGCAATGTTGTCAAGTGAAATACCTCCATGCCGTCATCACCACGACAACAGGTAGCTCGGTGACTCAATCTCACGAGCTGGTAATGAAAGGCGTCCATAGCTCTCGCCATCCTCGTCATCACCTCGTGGGAGAACTATCAAGCAATAAAGTCAAGAACAATCAAAGAACATGTATGCAAACAAAATAGAGATAAAAAACTTACCGAGATCTGATGTCGGGGTATCGACCTCTCTATCAAGCGCCAAAGGAATTATCTCCTCGACCGGGCCGATGGACCCCTAATAGATGATGGACACCGGTCGAGGCACAAACTCCGCAGCCGCTGCCGCAGCCTGTCAAAATAAAATCTAGGTGATTAGAATTTGCTAGGGGCTATCAAGGGAATAAATCAAAAGGCACAAAATGTACCTCCGCCTCCTCTGATAAGCAAGGTGGTGGAGCTAAACGTGGAAAATGACTCTTGTAATAACTCCGGTCCGGATGGCTATGATGCTGCCAATCTGTACCAGCTGGCGATCTACCTATATGGACTCCCATGCCCGTTTGGTCCAACATGTGTCGTGGGGGACGAGCAGGAACGACAAAGGACTCTGAAGAGTGCTGAATCACAACTCTTTCACCCGGATAAATCACAACGTCATATGTCCCCTAAAAATAGCGACGTTGAGCTATATACTGGACAGCCCGTGCAGAAAGGTCGAAATCGGCCCATGGCCGAAATTGGACCTCAGGTCCCTACAAAACGAACGTTTAAGAGATAAAATCCTACTAAGGAGCAAAAAACAAAAGTGTTAAGCAAAGCATACCGAGAGAAGCAACTCTCGAACATGGGCGGTGGCAGTCTGGTCACTGTAACGGCCTCCCCAACTGGCAGCAATGGGGAGCCCTTAAGGCAAAGGCCTCGCCGGTGAAAGAGACGGGAAGTACTCGTAGAACAGACCTATAATAACGGGGAAGCATTAGCAAGTGCTAACACACATCTAATGTAAACTTTAGTAAAGAGAAACAAAGTATACCTGTACGACCCTCCAGAAACTTGCAAGTGTGAGTTCCTCATCAAAGTTGCGATGGTGACAAGCGAGTCTCAATCCAAGCAGGAAGTCAGCATAGGCCATGCTTGCCCAATCATATGTCCTGACCATACGAAGGTCACGAAGAGCAGGCAGGTAGTAGAGTAGCACTCGGCTACCCTTGTCAGGGGAGAAAGTCCCTAACAGAAGAATCAAAGCAAAGATGCGCACCCGCTGCTCCGGGGTGGTCGCAGCATCTCGGAAAGCCTCTACGAGCATAGTCCGACGAATGCATCGGCTACTAATCTGTAACGGCCGAGCCTCGCGCGAGCTCGAACAGCGATAGGACCGATCAATTACTCTACCTCGGGAGACAAAACGGTGATATCACTACCAAATGGAATAGAAGCTGACCGGAACTCCAATCCGGTGATGAGAGTGAAGTCCACGAGAGTAACAGTCATCTCACCCCAAGGAAAGTGAATAGTGTTGGTGGTGTCCCAAAAGAACTCCTCCAGGCTCGAACCAGGAAACGGCTCGATATCAAAGAATAAAGAGCATGAGTGGCCTGCAACAATGGAGTCAGACCACAAGACTCCCACAGCCCGCGCAACTCCTCGTTGTTGCGAAAATAAGAATCGTACAGCTGCCCAATGGTTTCGTTGCCCGAACCATGGCAACGAACCCGCTCATCGGTCATTTCGAGCCGAACTCGCTCCGAGATGTGAAACAGGGGCGCACAGTACAAGGTACGCCCATCCCACTCAGGGAACTCCCCTAGACTAATAGAAGTACCCTCGCTGGCGTCGATAGGCTCGTCCTCTCGGTGAGCCCGCGAGAGCATGAGCTGGAACAACGTCATCGAGACATGCTAATTATGCAAGCAAACAATAAATAAAAGGCTCTATAGTATCTAAGGTTCGCCTAGCTGCATGATACTATGTTCGTAAGAAAACAAAATACGTAGTACTAAAATTGTTTTGGGTGTTTTTGTCCCTTGGGAGAGTTACAGCTCGGAGACTCATCCAACTGCGCCTATACCTACAAAACAACGGAGACTCCGAGTGGTAGGAGCTCCGCCTCCGACGATCAAGTTAGAACGCGTAGGAGAATGAAAAAGGTGCAGAATGTCAAGAGGATCTTCTCGGATTCCGAGATCAGGTGTTTTCTCTAATGTAAGAGAATGTAGGGTATGTTGTAATTAATTGTAGGTGTCCCCAAAATGGTGGAAAACTCCCTATTTATAGGGTCATTGGGAAATGTACCCCTGATTAGGTCATTCAGACCTAAGTCTGTTGGGCTGCGCCGAACTACGACCTTCTCGGGATTTAGGCCCTTGAAGGTCGCCTTTTCTCCCAGATTCTGGGAGTGACATGTGTTAAATAGGGGATTGGTCCAATTTAGACTAATTAGGGTATGACACATGTCACGATCTGGTTAGCCCACGTGGCATGGGTAAAATTACCTAAAACATTCGCCCCTCACAGATGTGACGTGGCGCGCCACGTCGCATCTGTGACACATGTCACTTAGCCAAAATAATTTATTTTTTTTTACGGTGAAATTTTAACTTTTCACATTCCGAGGGAAATTACAAAAATGCCCCTGTATTTACCCCTCTATAAACACATGTTTTACCCCCCTTATTTTGGACGTTTCCAAAACTTTTTAGAGAGAGAAAGTCAAGAGAAGTCTAAAGATATAAACTCTGACCACCGTCTGTGTCAAACACAAACTCCTTCTCTTACCCGTCTGCCCCAGCTGGTTTAGCAACTGCTTGTACCTCATACAAGAAAAGCCCGCTTTCAACTCGTCTGCAGCAGCCGATCAACGCTTGACCCTTTCCAAAGCCAGATTCAAAGGTACCGTCTCTACCGCTTTTAGCTCATTCTTAATTTTTCCGTTTTCATACTTTCATTCAAATAAATGGACTCATCACCAACACACACGGCACAGACTAGGATAGTAGTCAGTCGGTCTCCTAGTACAGCTGAGTCTAAGACTGAGGGTGCCGGCTCTGGGTGCATGGAGCAATTTTATACTTCCCCCCAACCGGCTGTCTCTGTGTCTGTGCAGGACACAATGGCTAGATTCAAGCAAACAGCCATTAGACGGCAAAGAAGAAACAGTACGTTGGAAGTGCCGTCTGATGAGGTTACCCCGGTTGAGGGGGAAGCAAGGCAGACCAATTCTAGAGAATATTCCCCGTCTGGGATTCCCAGGACCCCAAGTGACGGGATTTTTGGTGATGAAGATGATGAAGGCGGTGAAGAGGCTGCCTCCAATGCTAGATCTGAGGAAAGCCCATCTACCTCAGGGTTAGACGATGAAGAGGTTTCCCAAAGTAGAGAAGGGGAAAACCACTCGTCTGAGTCCATCTCTGAGGACAACAGTGATGACGATGACCTTCCCCCGCTTGAGAACAACAAAGAGAAAGAGAGAAAGCATTGGAAAGAGAAAAATAATCCGGCTGAGATTCATGTGTCAGCCAAAGAGTGGGCTGCAATGGAGAAGGACTTAGAGAATTTTAAACTCAAGTATCCCCTAGGAGACAGGTTTGACATCCGGGTTCCGCCTGAGCTAGGCATTATTGCTTAGGAAGATGAACGGCGGAACGCTTACCGGTACTTTGGTTGTTATGAGGCGACGTTCCTAGTCGGTCTCCGCTTCCCACTCCATGACGCAATTAAGGCCATTCTCCGGGGGTATGGCCTTGGTGTATGGCAGTCGACCCCAAATTCTTGGGCCATTCTCCGGCTGGGAAGCTTTTGCACACATGCACTATCTAAGCCGAAGCCCAGGCGGGTGGAGAGCGTGGTACACTCTTACCACGTACCCACAATACCAAATGACCTTAGACAAAGTGTCTAAGTGGGACAACTGGAAAGAGCGCTTCTACCTGGTGTCTTCTTCCAAGATGAGAGAGAACCGTGAGTACAGACGGTATAATAGGAAGCCGGATCTTCTAGGGTAGAAATGCAAGTTCCCTGCCATCCCGGATGAGGACTATGAGATAATCATAGAGCGGACTTTCTTTAGGATTACAACTGATTACCTTTCAACCGAGGAAGCTATAAGCGTCCCTAAAAACTTAATTCCCCAGCATATCTGGTTGAGAGACGAGGCGTTTCTATCCGCCTACGGTCTTAATTCTATGTTTGATAGACGTATCTCTAACTTGTACCGACTGTGACTATGATGTGCTCTTGAATTTATTCATGTATGTTCTAATAGACGTTTTGTTTGCAGAAACGGCCAGAGAGATGGTTTCTGAGGAGAAAACCCCCAGAAGGTCCGCTGCCAAGATCCGTAAGAATAAGGCGGAAAAGCAAAAAAAGGAACTTGCTTCCAAGGGTCAGGTATCAGCCATATGACCTGTTCTTTTTTACTTTTCCAATAGAGGCGTCTCAATGCCAGCTGTATGCTTACTAAGTCATGTATCTTGTAGCAAGCTCCTCTCTCTATTCATAAGCTTTTAAAACGAAAGACGATGAGGCGGCTGACAGCCTATCCAAGTCTCAAAAGGTGTCATCTATTCAGACGGCTTCTGATCTACCGGTTGGAAATCCCCGCATGGCCATTGGGGGAAGAGCATCAGCCTACAAGGCTTCGGCCTAGGGATTGACCTAGGCAAGAAGTTCGGTGCATTTTTGGCGCCGTAGATAGGCGAGAAGCCTTAGACGGCTGAAAAGCCCATGGGGCTCGAAGCTCTGCCCCGGCTGTGGGTGATGACAGACTGCAAATAATTGAGCAAGGTACAGCTAGTCCTTTCAGGTCACCGTTTGAGCTGCTTGGCCCATGCAGGTGAAGTCTCACTCACAGCAGACTTCAGAGGGTTCATCAGGGGGCCGTTTGTAGATAGGTGCCGCTTATGCAGCTTACTCACCTAATCTTGGTTGTGATGCAGATTCCCCCCGGTGGCCGGATGTACAGCAGTATGTCAAGTCCATGCTTGGGGCAATCCCCAAGAAGGAGAAGGATGTCATCCCGAGCATTGAGACGTTCAATGTTGAACGGATCAGTGCCCTCCTGTCTGAGGTATGACTCCTCAAAATTAATTTTTCAAGTAGTTTCCTGTTTGGGTTTTTAACACTCCGCTTGTGACCATAGACCTTGTTGAGGGTAGATGGCTGAAGAGGCCATGGCAGCGCAAGCAAACTGAGGTAAAGCGGCGCAAGACTCCGCAGACGTTGCTCTCTATTGAAATACAATAACTGAACTTGAGACTAAAGCATTTGAAATGAAACAGGCGGATAATATTAGGCGCTTAACGACTGAGCTGGAGAAGGAAAAGAAAACGGTCTCAAACTCTGAAGCCGCACTGATAACCGCTCAGTCGGACCTCAAGATGCTTGAAGCGGTTGACCAGGAGAACACACAACTCCGTTTGGATGTCAACTGCCTGAAAAATGAGATGGCCCAGGCTCAGGCGAACTTCAAAACAACCCTCGCAGCCCATGAGGAGCGGATCGTTGAGGAGAGCGAGTCTGACTGCAAGGAGCACATGAAGCTGACATGGGACACCCTATGCCCGGATCAGGATTATGGCCTCTAGGACTTAGCTTATCAATATGCTGACGAAGTTATCAATGCCAGGGAGGATGGCATACCCCATCCGGGAACATTCCACGCCTGGGCCAATCAGAAAGAGACTTCTTAGACTGCAGACGGTGGTGAGCAAGAGCAAAAGAAGGGAGATGATCCCGCAAACTCCGCTCAACCACTGGCAGAAGAGACAAGGAATGAGGCCCCAGCTGCGCATACCAATTAAGCTTGTTTGTATTTAACTTGGCTTAAAGCCATCTTCTTTTTCGGCCTACGTGCCGAGTATTTAAATGTTTTAACTCAACAATTTCTTAAGTTTATTTCCACCCGGATGGTTATCCGTTTTAACATTACTCCCCGGCTCTTTATAGCCGGGTACATCTATGAAAATACCGACTGAGTCGGTTTTGCATTTTTAAATTTTAAATTTGAGCTTGAACTGAATTTGAATTCTACTTGTATATATATGCTTGCATTTTTGATGATTTTTTGCCTAACTCATTGAAAGCATGCGGCAGAAGCTATCCCAGCTGTACTTGCCCCTGGACGGATGTGTGGTTGGTTTTACTACCTTGCCGATCGATTGACCTAGGAACTTGTGATACTTTAGAGAGTATGGAAAGCTCTTGAGTCAATCAATCACAGTAGTGATTGCCCCAAACCAATCGCACAGCCGTCCAATTAATCAAGCGGGCAGCCGTCAGACCAGGCGGTGGAACTAATCTTCCCCGCCTGGGATATTCGTAATCCATTATACTCAATGTAACTTTGCCCCATTGGAAGGACTTGTACAATTTCGTTGAATAATCTAATAACTTCAGTCGGCCACCGGCTGATGTCACTAGACATCCAGCTTATGAGCTTAGTCATTCTTTAGACTATTTTGGTCAGACGGCTATGAGTTAACTAATTAGGTCGTTCAATCTTTACCGTCTGCAAGCGTTTGTAGAGCAAACGATAGAATGCCCTCTGCGACGATAACACCCGGAGGGGCGTCGCCGCCATAATCATGTTGGAGCAGACGAATTTATAAAATAAAATAGCATCCGGCCATTAGCCTCTTAATTTGAACGTTAATCTAGCTACTAAGTTTTTTACTTAGTTTAACTCATTCAATTTGACCGTTTGTACTTTGCACAGACGGTAATTTGTCACTACGCATGTATGCATACGCGGTAATTAAAAGGATTGAAAACAAAAAGAAACTTTTTTCATTGATAGGCTTTTTATTTACAAAAATTTACAAGTCTCAAAAGTAGTACTTTTTCAAGTTGTCTACATTCCAAGTTCTGGGCAGCCCACTTCCATCTGGGGTTTCCAGGCGGTAGGTGTCGTTTCTAACTTCCTCATAGATCCGGTAGGGGCCTTCCCAATTAGGAGTTAGCTTTCCCTGCTCATTGTCCCTACCGATTGCTTCAATTTTTTCGTAACACAAAGTCCCCAACTTTCAAGGGTCGTTTGTGCACTCTCTTGTTATAGCCACGAGTCATTCTCAGACGGTAAATCTCATGGCGTAGGGCAGCATTGCCCCTGCGCTTCGGGAGTGAGTCCAATGTTAGCCGTATGGCCTCCTAATTTGCCCCTTCATCGTATAGCATGACTCGTAGAGTCGGCTCATAATGTTCAATGGGCAAGACGGCTTCAGCACCATAAACCATGAGAAATGGGGTTTCACGGGTTTCCCCTTTTTCAGTTGTCCGGATGGCCCATAGGACATGAATTAACTCTTCAGCCCATAAACCACCGACTCTTTCAATTTTCTTTTTATTACCGTCTGAGATGAGTTTGTTGACGGCTTCAACTTGGCCGTTTGATTGGGGTTGGCCAACTGATGCAAAACAATGTGAGATCCCCTGATCTCTCAACCAAGTTTTGAGCTGAGGCGTCTTAAACTAAGGGCCATTATCAAACACCATAGACATAGGTACCCTAAATTGGGTGATAATGTTCTTCCACATGAAAGAGATGACATCCTTTGTCTTGATGTTCTTGACTGCTTCTGCTTCAACCCACTTGGTGAAATAATCCACAGCCACCAGAATATTGCGGTTTCCGCCTGGTGCAGGCGTATAAGGACCTAAAATGTCCATGCTCCATTTAGCAAACGGGACTGGGTTGTGGATTATCGTCGGGTCAGTAGCCGGACGATGGATTAGCTTGCCAAATCTTTGACACTTGTCACGTTTTTTAACAAACTCCATGGCATATGACTCAAGAGTTGGCCATAAGTAGTGCCGCCTGGCTCTGACGGCCAAGGATCTGCCGCCTATGTGAGAGGCGCAGTATCCCGCATGCAATTCTTTGAGAACTTCTTTCCCCTTTTCTAGGGTAACACACTTCAGTAGAGGTTTCAAAAAACATGCTTTGAAGAGTTCTCCTTTCCTCATCTCGAAGTTTGCAGCACGCTTCTACAGTACGGCCGCCTCCTGGGGTGAATCAGGGAGCGTGTCGTCTGTCAAATATGCCCGGATACCATCCATCCAGGTAGAGCTTTGGTCAAGAACTCCAATGGGCTCTTCATTAAATATACTCCTTTTTTTCCATAACTTCCCAAAAGACTGACCAAGGCGTATCACAGGAGGCGGAGGATGCCAATTTTGACAGAGCATCCGCCTGGTTGTTCTATGACCTGGGCACTTGACTAAAATGAAATTCTTCAAGTGTCCCAGCCTCAGCTTTGATTTCCTGCAAGTATTTGATCATAGCCGGATGGGTGGCTTCATATTCCCCATGAACTGTAGTGCATATTCATATTTATCCCCTTTTGGAGATTGACAGATTATACCTACACCACAACCGTTCATAGTAGAGCTCCCGTCTACATGCACCTTCCAAGCCTGATCAAGGTTATCCGGAGCAACCGGCCTTGTCATTTCAACAATGAAGTCAACAAACGCCTGACCCTTCAGTGCCTTTCTTGGTTCATAGGTGATTTCAAGAATTTGCATCTCAATAGCCCATTTGAGCATTCTGCCGGATGACTCTAGGGTTGTCATTGGCCGCTTGAGGGGTTGATCTGTATAAACCACCACCGGATGTGCCATGAAGTATTGTTTCAACTTCTTAACAGCCATGTACAGACTGAGGCCAAATTTTTCAACCATGAGGTACCGGAGTTCAGCATTTCTGAGAACATGGCTAATGAAATAGACCGGGAGCTGAATGTCGTCTCTTTCAGCAAGGAGAACGGCGCTGAGGGCATGATCTGAGACAGCTAGGTACATGTAGAGCGTCTCCTTAGGTTGACAAGCCTTGGCAATGAGTGTAAATGTTCTTTTAATTTCTAAAAGGCCGCCTCAGCATCATCTCCCCATTCTTATCTAGTCTTCTTCCTGATTGCTTGGAAGAAGTAAAGGCATTTGTCACCTGACCGGCTGAGGAATCTCCCAAGCGCAACCAAACAACTGGTAAGCCTCTGAGCTTCCTTGACAGTGCGGGGTGACTTCATGTCAATCACCGCCCGTATCTTCTCGAGGTTAGCCTCTATCCCTCTTTGATTAATCAGGAACCCGAGAAACTTCCCAGACTCAACACCAAAAACACACTTCTTGGGATTTAACATGACCTTATGTCGCCTGAGTGTGGTGAAGGTTTCTCGGAGATCAATAATGTGATCCGTCTGTAGCTTGAATTTAACTATCATGTCATCAATATACGCTTCATCAATATACGCCTCTACATTCCTCCCAATCTGATTAATGAAGACAATATTAATCATCCGTTGGAAAGTAGCCGGCGTATTCTTCAACCCAAACGGCATCACCATACAACAGAATAACCCTTGATTAGTGACGAAGGCCGTCTTCTCTTGATCTTTTTTCCACAGGGGAATCTGATGGAAGCCGGAATAAGCGTCCATAAAAATCATCAAGGCATGCCCGGCTGTAGAGTCGACCAAACTGTCGATCTTTGGAAGCAGGTAACTGTCCTTTAGACATGTCTTGTTCAAGTCAGTGTAGTCTACACACATGCGTCAGGTACCATTCGGCTTCTTAACAAGAACCACGTTCGCAACCCAATCAAGGAAGTTACATGACCGAATGAACCCGGCATCTAACAGCTTCTTGACCTCGGCAGCTGCTGCCTGACTTCTCTCCTCGCCGTGATTTCTTTTCTTCTGCTAGATGGGATTCTTTTTAGGATCCACAGCAAGTTTGTGGACAGCAAGATCCAAGCTTATGCCTGGCATGTCTTCCACTTCAAAGGCAAAATTGTCTTTGAATTCTTTCAGCAGGAGGTGCAAGTCTACACCCAACCTTTCAAAGGCATCCGTCCCCACCTTAACAATTCGCTCTAGACGGTTGTCGTCTAGAGGAATATCAATGTGCTCACCAGCCAGCTGGGGACGGAGATCACCAGACCGTTCCCTAGTTAGTGATTGCTATTTCTTCTCCTTCTTCACCTCCACTAGCTGATCAATTTTTCTTTTCTTTGCGGCTGCTGGAGAAGGTGAATCTGGATCCTTGACATCGTCAAGGTCTATTGGCTCCTTCGGCTGTCCGGCTGCAGCAGTCATTGGTTTGACGTCTGAGAGGTAACACTCCCTGGCCGTCTTTTGATCCCCGTTGAGGGAGCCAACAAAGCCATCATCCTTTTCATACTTGAGAAGCATAAGAGCTGGGATGATGACGGCCTTGCACTCGTTTAGAGTGGGTCGGCCAATAATGATGTTGTAGGCGGTCGGCTCTTTCACCACTAGGAAACGGATGATCATATGTCGCCCTTTTCCCTTCTGCCCCAGCCGGATGGGTAGATCAATTTGTCCGACTAGGTGCACGACCCCTTCACCAAAGCCAACTAGTGGATGGGATACGTCGCGCAGGTTGTCCAGCTAGTAGCTAAGCTTGGACAGACACTTATAGCTGATGAGATCAGAGGAGCTATCCGTGTCTATAAGGATTCGGCCAACCAGCTTGTTGGCGACCTTACATTCAATGACGATTGGGTCGCATGCGATCGGCGGACTTTACCCCGATCCTTCTCAGTGATGAGGATATTTGGGAATGTTCCGCTGGTAGACGTCTGTCCATCATCAACCAAGTGAATCATCTTCTTCAGATGATCCTTGGTGCCCCGAATGGTCAGGCCACCGCGAATCCGCCTGCTATAGTGTAGACCAGATCCTTGTCGGTGTCCGAACTACTAGTAAGCTGGAAAGTCTTAGACGACTGCCCTGGATTCGTCTTAGAAGCCGCTTTGGACTTCAAAACATAGGACTTCGGCAAGCCCTTGTCTGCCAGACGATCCAACGTCCTCTTGAGACTATAGCAGTCATTGGTGTCATGGCCTACTTCATCATGGAAGTGAAAGAATTTATTCTTGTTCCGCGATTGAACGAAACTCTTCAAAGGATTCGGCTTCTCAATGGCCATATGGTCCTTAACCTCTGTGAAGATGGTGTAGCAGTCTTTATTGAAATCATACCTTGAGACATACGACTTGAATTCTTTCTTTTTCCTTTTGGACGGCTGATCAGGCTCATCAATCGCCCAAACTTCTTTTCTCTTTTTGCTCTCTTCAGCTTTTTGAGCCGGCTGAGCAGACTGACTCTCTTTTTGCTTGTCGGACTTCTTAGAGTCTGATTGATGAGTGGACGAGCAGAGGTCGGTGGCTTGAATAAAGATCTCCACCTCTATCAACGCCTCTTGAAGGGTGAAAACCCTTTTTCGGACAAGGTCGACCCATCCTTCAGACCCTTGAAGAAGTCTGTGTAGGCTACCTCGTCAGACAGCCCCTGGATCTGGATTCTCACCAGATTGAACCGCCTGACATAGGAGCGAAGTCCTTCTCTCTCTCCCTGCCGGATGGTGCTCAAGTCAAGACTTGTTTTCTTGGCAGGGATGTTCATTGAGAAGTTGGAGGCAAATAGGAAGGCAAGCTTCCTAAAGCTGTTAATGCACCGAGCTGGCAGGTTGTCGAACCATTGTTGGGCTCTGCCCTTCAAGGTAGCCGGAAAGCAGCGACACCATATAGCGTCCTCCAACGCCTGCATGTGCATAAGGTTGGAGTAGGCCATGAGGTGGTCCTCAGGGTTGGAGATACCATCGTAGGCACCAACCAACACATTCTTAACCTTGGTCGGCTATGCCGCCTCGGTTATCTCCTTGGTGAACGCAAAAGTTTGTTCACCAAGTTTAAGCTGAGTGAGCTGCAGTCCAAAGGTTAGACATTGTATGTCGCCTAACCCCCAAAGAGGGCTAGCTGCATGAAATGAGGAGAATACAGACCGTAGACCATGGGGGGTACGTACGGTGCATTCCCAATCATCTGAGGGCCAGAGTGGACGGTATTACCGTCTGTATGGCTCTCATGTAAGGATTGAGTATTCCTTACAGATGTATTTTTGAAGCTGTCTGGAAAGCTCGAGGTAGAGGCTAACTCAGACAGCTGCTGGTTCCGATTTCGCTCGATGACATGTCGAGCGTCGGTGTAAGTCTTTTTGTTACCATCCGGCTGAACAGTATAAGGATCTTTGACCAGTCAAGGGCAGGCGTAGTCTTCTCCTTGGGATGTGGAGTAGGCTGCTTGTCCCTAACTGACTTCTTCCTCGCAGCTCGAGGAGATTTTTTGGCCGGCTGACCCTTGCTGGAGCCAGCCATTTTCTTTTCGATCAGGTCCTTTATCTCACCCTTGAAACTCGTCATGAATTTCATGAGCTCGTCTTTGGTGATTGGGGCCTGACCTCTTGCCGACTAGGTTTCCCCTTCCGGATGCCCCGGGGGCCTGCTTGTACCCGCCTGGTTGTCACCTCGTTCCGGGGTATCTCTGGGACGGAGGCGCCTGGAAATGAAAGACCCGTCTTTGGCCATATAGGTTTCGACCTGAGGATCATCATCATCCAGGTCCATAAAGACCTCCGGCTGATGATTCTTGGGGTCAAGAGGCGGTACAGACTCTTGAACCATCTTTGAGGTACTCTCCCCACAGACGGCGCCAAATGTTTTGGGTGTTTTTGTCCCTCGGGAGAGTTACAGCTCAGAGACTGATCCGACTACGCCTGTACCTGCAAAACAACGGAGACTCCGGGTGGTAGGAGCTCCTCCTCCGACGATCAAGTTAGAACGCGTAGGAGAATGAAAAAGGTGCGGAATGTAAAGAGGATCTTCTCGGATTTTGAGATCAGGTGTTTTCTCTGATGTAAGAGAATGTAGGGTATGCTGTAATTAATTGTAGGTGTCCCCAAAATGGGGGAAATCTCCCTATTTATAGGGTCATTGGGAAATGTACCCCTGATTAGGTCATTCTGACCTAAGTCTGTTGGGCTGCGCCGAATTACGGCTTTCTCGGGATTTGGGCCCTTAAAGGCCGCCTTTTCTCCTAGATTCTGGGAGTGACACATGTCAAATGGGGATTGGTCCAATTTGGACTAATCGGGGTATGACACGTGTCACGATCTAGTTGGCCCACATGGCATGGGTAAAATTACCCAAAACAAAAACAGAGCATATTTTTTATTCGAGTAGAAATAGCATTTTCAAGCAATCAAACAATTTCTTACAATACTAGGACAAATATTGTGTGATAAATTGAGCATGAATAGCTAGCAAAAAAAAATGAAGAACGAGCCATATTGTTCTCACGAACTCAAAGAGCTCAACAATGGGAAAACATTCATTTCTTCACCAAATTGAGTCAAACAAGTCTCAAAACACTCCTAAGGTGATATACAAGCATAAGCAAACAATTTCATGGCACAAAATTCAACAAACGAAGCAAACACAGCAAGAACATTCTCGGTTTTTTCGAAAAAACCGTGGGTAAACATGAGCAAAAGTCGTCAAATTCGAGTTGAGTATGAGCAAAACTTACATAGATCGACAAACTAGAGAGAAAGAGCTTTGATTTGCAAGAAGTTTGAGCGAATTTTGTTCAGAAATGAGCAAGAACGGACGATTTGAAGCTTTGAGCGAACGACGAACGAAAATGGAGCAGCAGCGAAATGAGGAAGGGGAAGGGGTTTAAATCCGGAAAACCCGACTCCGGCGCGCCGCGACAGACCTGTCGCGCCGTAACATGCATGGCGCGCCGCGATAATACATAAAATCGTGCGCTGACTCCCTTTCTTCAGCGATGCAATCTGTAGCCCCTTATTGGTTTTTGCGGACCTTATTCAGCAAATTTTGGGTTCCTTGGTACACTAGTTAGCCCCTATAAGCAAATTAACATGATTAGTAGTCGGCTCAATTACAATCACAGTAAGTGATCGACCTGATAATGATCGTCTCACTTAGCTTAAGTGCCTAAACAATTGCTCATCGCAAGCACCAAGATAATGGTTCCTAAAGAAAGCACAAACATCAAACACACAGCTAAATTACAAGCAACGACACAGCAAGCATTCCAACAAAGCACCAGCAAACTGAGGATCAACAAGCGGTGATCTTCAATAGTTTTCCTAGGAAGGTTATCACGCAAAAATAGAAGATTGCTATAAGCAGAGCGATCTTCGACGATGTTCCCTAGGATATGGAAGATCGTCATAAAAGCTGAAGATGACTACAAGCAGAGTTATCTTCGACAGTTTTTCCTAGGATGAGAGAAATTGTCAAAAAAGAGGGAGATGACTACAAGCGGAGTTATCTTCGATCGTGTTCCCTAGGATGTGGAAGATGGTCACAAAAAGGCAGAAGATTGCTACAAGTGGAGCAATATTCGATGGTGTTCCCTAAGATGTGGAGGAGTGTCACAGCGAAAAATAAAGACAGCAACAAGCAGAGTGGTCTTCGGCGATATCCCCCAGCTTATGGAGGTCGTCACAAATGCAACAACAAATTCGACTACCCCAGAGTCATGTACTCGACGGTGCAAGATACGCGTTTCTTAACTCGTTTATCTGTTTAAACTAACACTAGTTTGTAGGTATCGGCGTTACAAGAATGATTTAGGATCGCAGAACGTTCTGAATCATTCTCCGTCAATATCGATACTTTGACTTTAGTTTTCGAAACATGCGTTTCTCCAAACTCAGTCAAAGTGGGGGATTCTGTAGACACCTAATTGTGTCTCCCCAAAAAACCAAACCCAATGATGAATATCTTTCACGTCATTGATTATCGAGCGAAGTGAAAGTCTGAAAAGTCTTGTGACGTGGTTGTTTTAATATAAAAATATCTTTCTTTCTATTTTCGAAACATACTTTGTTTATGAAAATGTCCAATTCAATTTAGTTTGGTCCATGATAAGGGTCTAATAATGGTGTAGTTGGATTGAGCTCGAAAAGAGCTTTCCAACGATATATTATAAGCCCAATTCCGATGAATAATGAGGAAGTTATCGCCAAAATACAAAGTTGGGCCCGAAACAAGTTTTATATACGGCCCAATGATCTGGTAGAGGGCCCATTAATTATTATTCCTAAAGTCATTAGGATTGACTTTAATCTTATAGAATAATCTAGAAGGTTATTTTGAGTTCTAATGGGATTAGGATTAATAATTATATTTTTAGAAAATAAAGAATATTATTTGGAATAAAACAAGTGTTTTCAAAAGATTAAATCAGATTTGAAAAGATAAGTACGGACTTTAATTAATCTAATTTAATTAGAATAAGGATTCTATACGGATTTTAGAAAACGCGTTCTCCATTGTGAAACAACAGAACCATCGCGCCGCGACGAAGCTGTCGTGCCGCGCTGGACCCTGTCGTGCCGTGACAGAAGTAGTTTTATTCCAGATTGGATTCGGTCTTTTTCTGATCGTTTCCGGACTATTTTTCTTATAAATAGGGTCGTATTTCCCCGTTTTCAATCAACAATCATCTAATTCTATTCTCTTCTCTCTCTTAAGCAATAGCTTATTCTTTCTCTCTCTTTCTAGCCTAGGATTTTTATAAACACAATACCGCATTCACGAGTTCTAGACACACCTAGCCAAGCTCGAAGTTGCCTTCGCCCTAGACGTGAAAAGTTGATAATTTCTGAGGGTTTGGTCCCAAATCCCTATTTCAATTATTTAAATTAATTGTTTGATTTAATATTTTTCTTGAAGTTACTAACGTGTGTATTTTTGTTATTAGAAAGAGGCAGGAGGCAACAAAGTAAGTTGTTTTAATTGCTCTATATCTTTAGAAAGCATGTTTAGATTATTTTAATTCCTAGTATCATGTTAGGATGCTTTTATTGATTTCTAGTATCATGTTTAGGTTGCTTCCTATTTCTTCTATCATGTTAGTATCATGTTAAGAATAAAGCTTTGATTTTTATTGTTTAGTGACATGCTAGGATTTGTTATTAATCTTGTTAGTATCATGCCTAGGATCTTGCTAATATTATGCTTTATTAAGATTGATTATTATTATGATGATGATGATTTGTTGCTATGTTGCTTGATATTATTGTTATTGCTTGATCACGCCCTCTCTTGCAGGATTAAAGGGAATTTGTACTTGTAATCACGTTTAATAAGATAATTAATAATCTTGTTTAGGGTAATGTGATTTTAATATAAGTGATCGCCAATAATAGATTTGTTTGTGCATTAATATTCAACCAACATAGATTAAACAGGTTTAGGGTTAACCTAATGATTGTATGTTAGTCAGAAAACGCACATGAATATGAGAAGAATAAAGTAAAGGCCTATTTTTAGGGTAGGTTCAATCTCTTTTAGGTTGGATTTGTACCTTCATCCCCGAATATCCAGTCATGGTTCCAGACCACTATGGAGTTAGCGATCTCATGGATCGTGAAGGGGTGTAACCTTCACCCTGTGAACGGTTTACAAGTTCCTAAAACTTGTTGGCGACTCTTTTACTCTAGCTTCCTTCCCTTTGGACGCCACCATACTTAAGTGTATGATCACATTGGGGCTCAAGTGTGGGATGCTTGAAATATTCCCCACAGGTGGTATTTTGGATTATATTTTGTTTTGGGGTTTTTATTTCATGATCGAGTTCAAATGCTGTTGAAAAAAAGGAAAGAAAGCCGTGGTAGTATGTGTGAAGATAGGGCTAGGATGTTACAAGATCATTTTAGTAATAGTATGAATCATATTTAACCTAATATTTGATGATTTTGTAATTCCTTGTATGTATCCGAGTTAGTTTTTTTTTCCCCTAAATGATAATTTTATGAGTAGGAAATTAGGAATTATGGGTGTATTTATCATGTATGCGGGAAAATTATTGAGAATTTTTGCAATATATTATGCTACCTGAAAATGATATTTTTGATGGATTGAGTTGTAATTTTAATCTTGAAATTATACTTCTGTTGAAAATAGAGCTAATTGCCTTTGGATTTTGTGTTCGTTTGTGTCGGATTTTATCTGAAATTGTTGGTATTAAGTCATTAGATACTATGATGAACTTGGAAGGGAAAGCTTTCACTTGGGTAACCTGGATGAATAGATAGAATGAGTACAAATTCTTGTATATTTCAAAGTTAATAGATCAGTAAATGATGAAAACAATTGAAGTATGCAGTTGAGTGGGATAGTTTTTTCCTAAAGAGTTTGTTTTTGTGGTTGTAGAATAGTTCACACTACCTCAAAGCTTTTATATTTGTTTCTTCTTTGTTAACTTGGATGATCTTTGTTCCTTTAGGTTAAGTTTGATAGTATGCTGTTATAGTTTTACTACTAGTATTAGACAATTAGTGCTTCACTAAGGTGAATATTGAACAGAAAACTTGTGCAAGATACACTGAAAGAACTGCTTTCGAACAAACATTAACAAGTGGCCTGGTGTGGCATATCTGTGAAAGTGCTCCAATCTGTAAGAGAATAATTTGAGAAGCAGCATGGCTGGAATACACCGTTGAACAAGAACTTGGTCATAAGTATGATTATGCCGTGGAAAAGCTGGAGCCTTCTCTAGTTCAAGACAAATATGCCTGTGATATTTGCACAAGATACCATTTCTCATGTTGTTTCTGTCGATGTGCTTTCTAGGAAGGTATGCTCTTATTTATTATCTTTTCTCAGTTCTTAAGATTTATTAATTAAATTAGTTTGTTGTAATTTGAATGATTATTCCTTGGTTAATGTAGCGAGTGATTGTGAGCCGTTGAATAATGCATTATGATCATCTTATTGTTCTATTAGTTTTAATTTTTTTTTTTTTGTCTGATGCTTTTTGTAGCCTAGCTCTAAAGTCCATGTACATTATAAGGGAGCCACCGATGAGCTTAAAGTGAAGGGGTTGCTAAAATTGAAAGGGAGTTGCCGATGAGCACAAGGTGAAAGGGCCTGCTGAAATGGGAAAGGGGAAGGGTTTGGAGGAGAAGAATTTTAGAAGTATGTATAAATCTATGTAATCTAAATATCACATATTACATGTATAAATGTTAATTAAATTATAAGGATGAATTGTGTTTTTGGATTAAATAATTTAATATTTATAAAAATCAATTATTTTTTTTTCAACGTGATAATCTGAAATTGGTACAGCACTTGAAGAAAAGACAGTACGAGAACTCCTGTTGGCACTTTTTAACAAACTTTCTCTCATGTTGGCAGACTTGGCAATTGTGTTGCCCATAGATTAGCTCATATTAGTGGTGGTTATGAGGAGATGTGTGTTTTGCTTGAAGAAGCCCCCTCTGCTGTAAATCAACTATGTTTTAATGGAACCCTACAGTATTTGAGTAGAAACCTACAATAATTTAGTGGATCCCTTCGAATTCAGTCTAAATAGTTATACCCTTGACTGTTTCAACGGAACCCTATAGTGTTTCAATAGAACCTTATAATAATATAATTAAATGAAACCCTTCCAATTCAATATAAAGAGTTGTACCCTTCATTGCTTCAATGGAACCTTAGAACCATACAATAATTTAGTGGATCCCTTCGAATTTAGTCTAAACAGTTTAGTGGATCCCTTCAATTCAATATAAAGAGTTGTACCCTTGACTATTTCAATGGAACCCTATGGTGTTATAGTAGAACCCTACAATAATCTAATGGAACCTTCCAATTCAATATAAGGAGTTGTACCCTTCATTGTTTCAATGAAACCTTACAAAGTATCAATGGAACCCAACAATAATTTAGTGGATCCCTTCGAAATTAGTTTAAACGGTTGTACCCTTCATTGTTTCAATTCAACGAAACGTTACTATATGTCAGTAGAACCCTTATAATACTTTAGTAGATCCCTTCCAATTAAATGTTAAGAGTATTGTATCCTTGATTGTTTCAAAGGAACCCTCCTATACTCTAGTGGAACCCTTCCAGTTTAGGGTATAGATTTGTACCCTTCATTCCTTTTTAAGTTGATCCAAAACCAAAATCAATGAACAATAACTTCAATGAATAATGTTCAATAGCTTCAAGTTTAACATTTTTTTCCCGAATTCATAATTAACGTAAATATTTAATATTCCGAACAACAAGTTAGATCAATAGATAATTACTTGTAATATCTAATCTAATAAATTTTCACGTCAAGCTTCATGGTCCAAACACAAATAGCACTCACAAAAACGTCCAAAACGTATGCTTGGGTCAGGCACAAAGCACGGTGTGCATGTAGGATGATGCAAAAAACTATCAAAGAAGAAAATAAACTACAAGATGCAAAGCAAATTGAAAGATTTCGATGATTTGTGCGTTATTACGTCAAAGAATACACAAAACCGTTGGAAAAATTTCGAAGCGGATCAAAATCTAAGAACCGGTCTTTTAAGTTACCAGTATCCGCGTGCAACTTAGTGGGTCGCGCTGGCCAGGCGCACGCAAGATGCTGGGTTGTGCTCAGATGCCACGCGTAACTTGATGAGTTGCGCGCGACATTTAAATCAGTAAAAAGAGGTGGAGAAGCACAATCTACAGCTCACTCTCTTCTTCTCCTCTTTCACCATTTTCAATCTTTTTCCTTTTTTTGTTGTCGTTTGAAGGAAAGTAAATCTTGCTCCTTTTATTGTACCAACCTTTGAACTAGGTCAATAAAATGGAGAAAGCCGAATGAAGAACTCTAACTTTAGAAGTTGGGGGTTTTCGATTTAACTTGTTATCATGAATTTGTTTGTTCTATGTCATTGGGACATGTTTAAAGAGTGTATTGCAACAAATTTCATGTGAAATGGTAAAGTATTGATCCTGTATGAGGATACACAAGCATATACGTATTTAATTTTTAAATTTATACCTGAACTTTTTCCTTTTTCGCTCACATGGATTATACTTGTAAATTTTAATGTAAATTGAAGTGTTATTAGAACGACAATTCTGCACTAAAATTATGATCGAAATTTTGAACTTTGATAATGGCATGAAATTATTCTTGCGACTCATGTTTATTTTTGTCATGCCTAAGTTGCAAAATTGGTTTTAACAATGATAACAATAACCGAAACTTATTATTCACTTATAAAACTATGATTTCAAGATTTGAATAAACTAGTAAATTTAAGAAATTCTTGAAGACATCATCGAAATGGTGTAATTTGGCTATATCTCGAGCTTTTAAGCCCCCATTTTATTTTTTGAATGTCGTAGCCCCCAATATTGGGTAGCTTCGATGACTTGTTTGTTTTTAAGAATTAAACCCTTTCATGTTGCTCCAAATGGGTCTAGAAATCCCGTGTTTTGTCTTATTGTTACAACAACAAGGATCTTTGAAACGTTTAAACGAGTGTGTTCAAATCGTTTTCGACTATTCATAGTTTTGACAAATGAAATTTGCTTAAGTCTAGTAATATTGGTCGTTCGTCGGAACAAGTAAGAGGAAAAAATGAAATGTTGCCCAACTTTTCCTCTATTCTCACTACTCTCAAATTCTTTCTCTTGAGTTTAAATTTTGTTAAAACTAATTGAAGCTCGAGAAAGTAGATGTTATCCTCTTTGTGAAATTCTAATGTTTTCGACAATGGAAAATCTGATAAAAACAAAGACCCCTTAGTTTTGAACCTATGAGTCTTTAACTCATGAATTTGTTCATCTTATGTCAATGAAGTGTTTTGATACAATTTTCATGATGATTGAGTATTAAACTTTCGTGTGAGCGTGCATGTCATATGCATTTGAGTTCTTCATTATTTCGATACTCATGACTTTGTTCCTTTTGCTCCGTACTAGTCATACTCTCTAATCTTTAGAGTAAATTGAAGTATTGAGACAACAATTATGCACTAAGATTAGTTTTTGAAGTTGAACTTGAAAATGGCTCAAATATGTTATATGTTTATAGTTTGTTTCTATGGCCAAGTTTAGTTGCGAACTTAGTTTTCAAAGGAATAAAATGATTATTAAATCATCATGACGCATTTGAAAATTGTAAGGCTTGAGATCTACGCAAACCATTTGTAGTTTAGGCGATTCTCGAAAGTAGCTCGAATGGCATGAATATCTTATTGCGGATATTGAAGCCCCCATGTGTCGGGTTATGTGTGTTCTTGCTATTTCACAAGTCTTGGAGCCCCCAATTTGGGAGAGTCCTAACGACTTGCTATTGTTTAGGCCATTCATATAATCATGATATGGGAATAAGCCTATGTATCCCATGTTTTATGTTTTGAGAACATTTTAGGACAATGACATGGCTTACGCATTTTAGTTAAAGTCATGTTCAAGGAAGCAAGTTAGTTCTTTGCTTGTTTATAAACCCAAAACAATTATAGTTAAGGTTTAGTAATCTTTACCTAATGTCAAAACGTTCGTAGAGATCATTGTGATAATATTATTCTTCGAAGTTGATTTAAAACATCAGATGATTTCATTGTTCTTACCAATCTTTGATTTTGGTCTTGTAGGTGGTTCATTTACCATCCCTAAGCCCATGTTCGTACGATAACTAGGCGAGAACAAATTCGAGTCAAGAAGAAGTCGAATCTTAGTTCATTCCTTTTGGAAATATTTATGTATATACATGTATTATCCAAAGGGTTATTGAGAATCTGAAAATTTATTTATTTGAGAAAATGAAACAAAAATTCAGAAATGAAATTTTGAAGACTATTTTTTTTTTAATTTGGAGGGTAAGAAACATGTTATTTCGAACTAGAATTCAAAATTTTGAGAGGGTCCAATAATTTTAATGAAAGTTTTTTTTGAAAATAAAATGAAGCAACTTTTTCTAGTACGCAAAATACATAATCATGTTATTTTCAAAACTGAACCCAAAATGGAAAGAAAAGTCTAGCTCGTAATTTAGTGTGACTTTTTTTTTGTCCAAGATTGATGAAGGTAAGTTGTAATTTGCAACTTATTTCAACAAAATTATGAAATGGTGAGCAAAATTTTGTATATCTAATTTTGTTTATGTTTTTCTTTTTAGTGTTTGTCATCATTGTCATATTTTGCTAATTGAAAGTGAAGTTCTTCCAATTAAATAAGCACCGTAGTTTGAGAATGAATTTTTATCAAACTTAGGTTTGATGGAGTGTTAGAATAGTTTATAAAATCATTCGAATCACTTTCCAAAATATGGTCTCATTTCAAAACGAAAGTTAAGGTGAGACCTATAGTTTCGTAGCCCCCAAGTGTAGACTTAGGTGGATTTTGGAATTCATGTATGCATATGCTAGGGGATGTTTCTCATGTTTATTTGGAGTCCAAAGATTTGTATTTTCTATTTGTGTAATTTTGCATATGAATATCATGAAATGTTTGAGCAAGTAGGAAGTAATATTCTTCCCTTTGTCATTTAAAGTTATTATGATGGTTCCTAATAAGCTTTGCATGACATAATTAGCGTGTTCAATAATGTAAATTGAGGGAAGTAAGGATGTCCTCGCTTTTTGAGCCCCCAATCAAAGAGCAAAAATTTGTCACCATTTTTGGAGTTTTATTTTGCCAACGGGAGGGATCATCCCGACTTACCCCCCAAAAAAGAAATGAACAAAAAAGACGGATTTGCAAATAAAGGAAGGGGAATCCAACTTTTCCATAGAAGAATAAAGAAAAAGTTTAGACATGTTTTCGAAAAGCAAGGACTATCGACTTGAAAATTGAATCATCATGATGACTTGGCAGTGAGGTTTACATGTGATGGTGATAACGGTCATTTTTTCATGTAGCGATCATGTTTAATCAATGTTCCTGGCTTAAAGAGGATGAAGATATCCCACGCAAGTGGACATATTAGTTGCTCATGATAAGTGAGAAGATCAATGCTCAAGAGTTGTAAAAGACATCTAAAGATGACGTCGAGGCTATAGATATATCAAATCAATAAATTGTATTAACTCTTTTTCTTTCTAGGCAATGTATATAGAACTTGAATCACCTTGGTAATAAATAGCCCTATTTTTAAAAGAAAATAAGATGATTGTGTTTTTAAAAAAAAAAAAGTGGTAGCCATCTCATTTTTCTTAGCAAAAGATATGGAAAACATCGAATTTAGTTTGATTCGATTGCTATACTAAAAGTATATAATCAAGCCAATGGCTATCAAATCATCCAAAAAAAATTTATATGATTTTGTAATCATTTACTCAACACTTCATGCATTTTCTGTATGGGCATAACTACTCAATAGTAGGTCCATATGTGCAAAGGCCTAAGGTGGGCCATATTTTTGTAGAATGATGATTTTTGTGGTACATGATTATGGTCTACCTCAAGGAGGGTCTTTCCAAGGTTGTAACTTGGCTAGGCTCGAGGTTATGAAAAATGGTCAGGCTCAAGTATACTCCCTTGATCTCTTACTTTTGGTGCTTCTCAAATTAAATCCTTTTACTTTGTGTGACAACTCCTACATTAGGTGCCTTTTTCCTTGTCTTTTTTTTTTTGACAAGTTTGGTTTTGGGTTTAGAACGATTTTTTCTTTCTTGATCTTTCCTTTTGGGTTTAGACTAACTTTGTGTCCCCCTCTTATGTTTCGTTTCCCAATTTTTCACTTGTATCTCTTTGCACCATTTCCATCCCAAGGTTTGGAATAATGTAGGTTGAATAAGTAAGGTTCAATTGACGAAGCTCAAAAGGGCTAACAAAAGATGGATTGTTCTAAGCTTATTAACATGGATTTATCTACATGGAGTTTCAAGTTGTCTCCTGTGTTGGTGTAATCATCATATCTCTTTTTTGTGGGCCAAAAGATGGGCCTCTTTTTATTCAATACATCTTGTAAGCTAAAGCTCATCAAGATTCTTAAAGTGGTGAGTATGTATGCCTTTTATAATATTTCCTGTTTGCATGTATATGCTTATTTGATTCGAGCTAATAACAACAAAGAGATTGAAAAGAAAACAAGATAGACGTACTTGAAAATATAATTTTTATTCATTAATTAATGAGAGTACAAAATAAGTAGATTCGACAGCATGAATCTCTTAGTCTATCATAAAGAAAAACAAAAGGAAAGAAACAAAACAAGACTTAGGGTGCTACATCTTGAATTGTTGACAACTTCTTGAGATTGCGTCTTCGAGCTTTGTCCGTTTCTAACGTAGGTGAAATCCTCTCTAAAAATCTAGTCCATGGTTTCATTTATCAAGTCCCTTTCAATTAATGTTCCCACAGTATAGACTTTTTGAAATGTGTTTAAACCAAGGTATTGTAAATGGCAATTGTATGGTAGAGACATATTGTCTATGAACTTTGGGACAAGTTCATGATCCGGAGGTCTTTGTGAAAGAAGAGAAACCTTTGATCGCCACCTGGAAAAGAAGTCAATAAAACCTTCTTCTTCCTCTTTCTTAAGCAATTCAAGAACGCGCAAGGTAGTTGTGAGCTCGATGTTGTCTCCATATTGGGCTAAAAACGCTTTTACAACGTCACTCCAAGTGGAAGTTTGTTTTGCATCGAGGTTATAAAACCATGATCTAGCAGTTGGGTCTTATGAAAGAGGAAAAGTACATGCATATAAGCTATGCTCAACCCCTTTCAATGTCATAATTCCAATAAAGCTCATTAAGTGAGTCCTAAGATTGTCTGTAACCTTAAAGGTTGGTAAATCCGTAGTCAAGAACTTTTCTGGGAGAGTCTTTCCACTAGGTTATGGTGCAAGCTCATAATTGAAATACTTATTCCCTGAGCTAGCTCGAAGGACAAATTTCTCCAAGGCCTCTACTCTTTCGGCTCTTGCTTTTTCTTGCAGAATGTTTTCTTTTTCTTTCTTTGCTTTTATTTTAGCTTTTTCTGCTTTTTTATGAGCCTTCATTTGGGCTTCTTCTTCTCGTAGGGCCTTTAGGTTTTGGAGTTCCTCTCTAAGTTTTTCCAATGCTGCTTTGTCACCCATGATTGGACTAGTATGCGAATGTGGAAGATGATCAAGAAATTGAGCGTGTTCACTTAAACCTTTTCTGCCAAGAATTCAAACAACGATCAAAAGTCAAAATGATTGTTTTTTTTTTAGTCCTTGTAATAAGAATTCACTATAAGCAAGTTTATTGATAAAAATGTCAAAAAATTCACAAACAATCATTAATGAAATGTCATGATTTGTGTTGACTTCAACAAGGTAATCATCTAAGGAGTTTACTTCAAGTGAATTGTTTTCGAAAAAAGGGAGAAGAGAAAGAAAGGGAAAATTGGATTGACATGCT
Organism: Chenopodium album; assembly: GCF_948465745.1. Lineage (NCBI taxonomy): Eukaryota > Viridiplantae > Streptophyta > Magnoliopsida > Caryophyllales > Amaranthaceae > Chenopodium > Chenopodium album. The sequence goes on along the minus strand of NC_137848.1, from coordinate 34,148,856 downwards.
CATCAAATTTAGAAATATTAGTTAACCTTAGTACTCCTTAAAATGATCAATATAGAAATATGGTATTTTGTTGATCATTTAGATTACAATAGAGATTTTTATCGTTTTTTTTTTTTTAATTATGATTCTCATATTGCTCATCTTTAAAGGATAGTATATTACTATTTGCTTAAAAAGAATGATGGGCTCCGAATGTAAAATCCAAGAAATAATTAAATCATTTTCTCAGTTCTATGTTTCATTATCTTCTCTCTCTTTTTTTTAGGATAATAATCTTTTTGTATCATACTCTTCTCTTTTTTTTTTTTTTTAGAACGATTTCTTGATTTTTTCTTCGTTCCATTTTTTTTTGCTTTTTTTTTTTTGTGAGGCAATCATCCCAAGTAAGGTTCTCGGGGTTTTCTTTTTAAACCATAGAAGAGGTAAATAAATTATGCTCTTAAATCAAGATTGACTAATTACAACTAAAAAATGACGACCATGAAAATAGGCACGTTTAAGAATGGAAATATTGATGACGCCCTATCAAGAGATGCGAACTTCTAATGACGAACCTAATGAGAAGTAATGTCATTAGTTTGATTATAAAGTACGTAAATGAATCATCATAATCGAAAACAATATCGCGCGCAATTTTCAGTCTTGCGCTAAGGTGGAAAGTGCAACTTCGAGAGTAGCGCCTGCGACATACGGTTTTTTTTTTTTGCGAAAAAACACAAAGAACGATAAAAGACTTTTTTTTAAAGGACAATTAAAAGACATGTTTTTTGATTTTTTTTTAAACAAAGAATGATTAAAGATTTTTTTTTTAAACGAAAAGAAGAACAAATAAAAAAAAACAACTAAGTTAGACAACATTGTTAGCCAAAGAGATATTATTAGCACCTACTAAACGATTAACTTTGAAACGGTAATATCGTTTTCTTCGTATAACATTACTCGTAATGAGTCAGAGTCAATGTTGAACAGTGGGCGCGCGCAAGACATAGAGTTGCACAGAAGAGCTGCGGGCAAATTCTGGACTTGCACTTGGAGGGTGCACGCAACTTTGATAGTTGCGCATGCCATCTGGTAGGTTCGACATTTTGATTTTTTTTTTTTTTTTTTTTTTTTGTCGAACCACAATGTTTTTACAAATTTTTTTTAAAATATCTCTAGGTAACAAGTTGGAATTAATTAGATTAGACACGAAGCATATAATTAAACACGTATTCATATAGTCACATAAGCACATAAAAGGAACCATCGAATCATACAATGTCATTCTAAGGTCAAGACTTGGGTGTCCAAAGGTACCATATCTTAAGAAACGATGTAAAAATCAATCACTCAACGTGTTGACCCATGACGTAGTCCTCCCAACATTTGGTTGGCGATATGGGTGGGATGATTGTTATTGATTTCGGGATTGAAGGCTAGTGTTGGCAACCCCTAGTCAATGAGCCAATCCCCAAGGGTTATAGTGTGCTATGATTATGCATGATGCCATGTTGCTTGTTTGGTTTTTACTTTTGTGAAAAAGGAAGATATTATGCGTTCAAGTCTCGCTCTCTAACTAGAGATTATCCAATTTAGCCATCATTACAACCCATAGGTAACCTGGTGTTGGAAACCTTGGACCATTACTATTAAATAAACTTATAACCTCTAAGTCCCCAGTGGAGTCGCCACTAAGAGGAGGGTGTGCCCATCGTAGGGGATTCTTCTCTTCTATGTCCATGGCCCTTTAAAAGCCTAGGACATTACACTTTTTAGGGTGTTTTAGGATTTGAATTCCTAACTGTTTGGGAGACCTTTGAATTAGAGTTGATCCTATCATCATGCTTTTTTATAAGAAACTAGTAAGGAGTCGCCAATGAGTTTTAGGAAAAGTCATAAACCTCGTTCATGCCTTTCTCCCAGTAGAGTTCAAGGGAAATTTACCATGAATCATAAGTTTACCCCATGCCCAAATTGGTCTACGTGTACCAAAAATAAGTTTGGGAGCGAGGGTACTAAAATAACGATCCCTTTAAGTGGAATCGCTATTCTAGCCCTATGCCCTGTTCTTTTGAGCTTTTGGGCAGAGCAGAGCAGAGTAGATTGAAGCAGAGCAGAGCAAAAAAGATTTCATTATTATTATTATTATTATTATTATTATTATTATTATTATTATTATTATTATTATTATTATTATTATTATTATTATTATTATTATTATTATTATTGTTATTCTTATTCTTATTATTGTTATTCTTATTCTTATTATTGTTATTCTTATTGTTCTTATTATTCTTATTCTTCTTATTGTTATTCTTATTATTATTGTTATTCTTATTATTGTTATTCTGCTTATTGTTATTCTTCTTATTATTGTTATTCTTATTATTATTGTTATTCTTATTATTATTATTCTTATTATTATTGTTATTATTATTATTATTGTTATTCTTATTGTTATTTTTATTGTTATTATTATTATTATTATTATTATTATTATTATTATTATTCTTATTATTATTTTTATTATTATTATTATTGTTGTTATTATTATTATTATTATTATTATGATTATTATGATTATTATTATTGTTATGATTATTATTATTATGATTATTATTATTGTTTTTATGATTATTACTTATTGTTGTTCTTGTTGTTCTTGTTCTTGTTGTTGTTCTTATTGTTGTTCTTATTATTATTGTTATTCTTATTGTTCTTATTGTTATTATTCTTATTGTTATTTATTATTATTTTGTACTACTACTACTACTACTACTATTATTGTTATTACTATTATTAGTATTATCGCATTATTATTATAATCATTAAATATTAATTAATATAATAATAATGATTATTATTAAATATTATTTAATTATTATTTTTATTATTATTATTAAATATCTATAATTAGTATTATCTTTAAATAATATTAATTGTTATTATAAAAAATCAAGTATTAATAATAATAATAATAATAATAATAATAATAATAATAATTATTATCATTATTATTATTACTATTATTATTACTACTATTATTATTAAATATTCATTATTATTATTAATAATATTATAATTATCGAATATTAATTATTATTTTTAATATTATAATTATTAAATATTATTTATTATTATTAGTATTATTAATTATTTATTAATATTATTATTATAATTCAAATTAATTATTCTTATAGTTATTAAATATTATTTATTATTATTATTATTAAATATTAATTTTTTATTATTATTATTATTAAATATTAATTTTTAATAGTATTATTATTATTATTTAATATTAATTATTTATTATTATTATTAAATATTAATTATTATTACAATAATTCAATATTAATTATTGTTATTATTAATTATTAATTATTAATTATTATTATTTAATATTAATTATTATTATAATAATTCAATATTAAGTATTATTTTTAAGTAGAGTAGAGCAGATCAGATTGAAGCAGAGTAGAGCAGAGCAGAGCAGCTCTAAAGAACGGGGCCCTAGTGCGGCCTCTACTAGCTCTTCCTTTTTCACAATTTCATTACCAAACAATATATGCAACGTGATACCTAAAAACTAAGTTAGTTAATTTTATTTACAAGCATTAATCATGTAGGACTTACATTGCAAAAGTCGTTATTCTTTATTTAATTAATATCCGTGAAAAGAACAATAAATAAACAATATTCGCCTTGTCTTAAGTGATCAAACAACGATTAATTATTCAATTCTATTCTTTATTTAACGTAAGATACTATGTGAAGCTAATTAATTAAAAGTTTGTTTAAAGTGTTCAAACAACACTAATTAATGAATTAAAGGTTGTTTAAACAAGAAAAGAAAAGGTGATTGATCTAAGTGCTCGGGAATTTACCACTTTTCCTTGCTAGATATTCGTTTAGAACACTTATGGACTCCTTCTTGTTCGGGAACCTCCACCGTAGTAACAAGTTATAAAGGGGGTGAGTGTTTAGGACAAGAGGGTTGATAGTACACAACTTCACAAAGTTTCTGCCAGAATTTCGGGTTAATTTCTGTTTGTTTAAGCCATGTATTAAGCCTCTATTTATAAGGAATGGATGCGTTTAGGGTTTTGAGGGTTTTGCCGCAACAGTTGTCACGCGCATCTGAATGAGCTGCGCGCGCCTGCTCAGCGCAAGTGATTTAGGTGCACTGCTACGGGCAGCGCAACAGAACGTCTTGTGCGCGGTATTATGGTAAGATTCGATTTTATACTTTTATAAAATTCTGAATCTTCCGCGAGCGCATCAGTAGAGACTGTGCTGGTCGTCACGCGCTACCCTATGAGTTGCGCGCGCCAGACCAACGCGACTCTTTGAGATGCGCGCCAGACCAGCGCGACTCTTTAAGATACTATTTTTATTATGTTTTGGTATTGATTTTGGGAATTTAATGTTGCTAATTTATTGACATAAATTTCAGATTTTTATTTAATCAAAATCCTAAATTATAAACCTTAGAAATTGGGGACTTTATATAATTGGTTAGGGATTGAGGCTAGGTTGTTGTTATTGATTAATTCATGGTCTAATCATGTTTTTGATGAGTTTAAAGCCTTCAATTTAATGCTGAAATTTAATTGTACACCCTACTTTTTAATTATTTAGGGTTTAATTACCCATGAAAGGGAAAAGGGTTTTAATGATTTATATATGATTTCCTAGTCTAAAAGTAATGTTTTATACTAAATAAGTATGCTGGAATTTTATTTAAGTCATGAAAATTAAGTCTTTTTGAAAGGATTTAAATTACCCACTTTAAGAAAAGGTTTTATGGCTTTTATGTCATTAAAAGGGGTTGATTAGTATGATTTAAATAGTATTATAGTTGCTGGAAATTTGTGAGAATAGTGGATTAAGTATAGTTATGTATTTTTATTTGTAGGAAGTTTCGAGCTAGGTGAATTCTAGCGAGTGTGGCCGAGTTAAGGCGTTATTCAAGGTACGTATGTACCCAAGAATATTTGTGTATGCGTAGTATCATGTTAGGATTTTGAATTGTAATTGAAGTGAAGAATTAGTAGCATGTTTGGTTGATTATATGCTTGGAATTGATGTTGGTTGAACATGAATTATTATGCAAGCATGTGAATATGATATTTAAAGCATGATACAAGTCGAATATATGTGAATCATGAAAGTATGTTTTATTTTTTAATATCAAGGAGGCATGAAATTAATAAGCAGCTTATGTATGTTTAAAAGAGCTATAATTAGAATTATTTAACATGATTCATGAATTTTATTCTCACACATTTATTATTGGTGTTGAGTCAAGGAAGCTAGTTTATTTATTTACTCACTCAAGTAAGTTGAGATCGAGTTAAGGAAGTTTATTAGTGCATTCTATGCACCAAGGTAGTAATCGTGCAATTTTGTGCACAAAACTAGGCAAGGAACCTTAATTAAAATAAATAGTATGTGCTCACTAATTAATTCAAGAATGAATTGGAAGTATGTGTTGAATGTTATTATGTTATTCTTGATTGATTGGTTGGAGTCATCACATGTTAAATTGATAAATCACGTAAAGTGTAAGAGGATGTGCACCAAAACTCTTGGAACGTATATACCTTGAGTATGAACATATAGGGGGAGTTATGTGACTTTATATTTGAGCATAGCTTCTACAACGGTACAGGACGCTGTACTTTCTTTTATTATTATTTATGCGCTGGAATTCCGTCACCAAGGTGTGACATAGTAGGTGCCAATTGGGGTAGCTCCCTAATTGGATGCTTCATTTTTAATAAGCTATTTTTAAGGAAAGAAAACCCGTTCGATGTGTAATCCAATATTTAATAACTAATATTGCTAGTTATGAGTCAAAGGTAAGTTGACTGTGATTGTATGGCAAACATGTTTTATTATTATTCTTATTTGATAGGATATTCATGTTAGTGTGGTTTGCTAATGTTCTCATTATTCTGGAGGGCTTCACTAGTACAAAAACATTCATTTGCATTGCTCATTTAGGGTGTATTTGCGTCGCTTCTATGAGCGACGCAACAGCTCGCGACGCAAATAAGTGTTATTTGTGTCGCTCGATTATAAGACCATCTCTAATGGTGAGACTAGAGGGAGTTTCTTTAGGAGAGAGAGTATTTTTTTGCAAAGGATACCAATAAGTTGGTATCTAAACTTAACAACTCCAAAAGAAAGTTGCTAAGTTTAGATACTCAGCTTTGAGTCTCATTTGATAAAAAGTGTGGGCCCTTATCAATATTATAATATATTTTATAATTTATTTAAGTTTTAATTTTATTTATTTCCAAAAAAAAACTTATAATATGATATGTTGGGCCATAAATTGAAAGTGACATTAGTATACTTTAGAAAGTCTCACCATTGGGAAATTAGACCTCACATAAGTTGTTAAATTGAGTAATGGGTTGGGTATCACCATTGGAGGTAAAAAATAACTCATTTTGTATTTCAATACTCAAAGTTGAGTCTCACCATTGGAGATGGTCTAAATGTGCGACACAAATAAGAGTTATTTGCAAATGAGTGACGCAAATGAATCTTTTTAATTACATATATTCTGTTATTTGTGTCACTTCTTTAATAATTGTGTAACGCAAATGACTGGTTTGAGAAAAAGAAAATGAGCTATTTACGTTGCTTCTTTTGTAAAGAGTGATTCAAATGACATTTTTTTTAAATACCAGATATTAAAACAACATTATATTTTGTCATCAATTGTATCCCTTCGTATAATATAATAGCACAAGACAAAAATTAAAAATAATAAGATCAAGTAAAAATTTCGACAGAATTTCCTTTGTATATTGGCCTACCCATTAATTTGGGAATGACGACACCTTGTATTAACAACCTATGAAATAAGTTTACAACTCAATAATATTGACATCTTC